>NC_141689.1:1015793877-1016409781 GCF_964263255.1 Lissotriton vulgaris
ATCTCGCAAATAATGTCCAAAACAATGAGTTTCCTCTTCTCCATGAATTCCCTCACTACCACTCACCAACAATGCACCTCATCTCGCTATATCACCTTTCCCGTTCGTGTGGGGGAAGCTTGCACTGCTAACTAATTCTCCATGATGTACATATATTTGGGGAGAGCTTGTAATGTTCACTGAGTGTGAAGGAAGCTTGATCTGCTGCAGTCAGTTTCATATCTGCGCTGCATACATGAAGGATACTAGTACTGCAGTTGCCACACCCCTGGAATCCCAGCTCCGTTCATATGGGGGAAGCTTGCACTGCTGCCCCTATGTTCCACGATGTATATGTATTTGAGGAGAGTTTGTACTGTTCTCTGAGTGTGAAGGAAGTTTGTCCTGCCGCAGGCTGTATCACATCTGTGCTGCATGCAAGAGGAATAAATGTACTGTTGTCGCAACACTAAGGAATCCCTTCTCTGTTTGTGTGGGGGAAGCTTGCATTGCTGATGCATGTACTTTGCCTTTTCTCGGTTCGTGAGGCTACAGTGCACGGCTCCCTTTCTGTTCTTGCTCTGTACCTGTGAGCATGTTTACACTGCTCCTGTCCCTGTGTGTGAGGAAAGTCTGTCACAGTTTCCAGTATAAGGAAAGCAGTGCTGTATCTGGTGTGGGTCTGTGCAGCAAGTTTCCACTGCTGGAGACTGTCACACCAGTGTACCGTGTGAATGAAGGACGCTTGTCCTGCTGCCAGCGGTGCCGTGTATGTTACTGCCTGTACACATCTGACTCATTCAAATCCGGGTGAGAATCCGAGGTGCGGGTGTGTCATGTGGCGCGTGGGGAAGAACGCTTACCTATGCATGCGGGCTTCCCTCTGACATGGAAAAGAATTCTGGGCCGCGGATAGTGCAGTGTTCAGGGTGTACTGCGCATGCGCACTGTCCTGCCTGAGTGACTGATCCTGTTGGCATTACCCCCTTTTGTTTGCTCGTTACTGTTTTGCTCCTGTTACGGGGCAATGTGTATCGACAGTTGTATTTCTTTGGTGTGTTTGCTCGTGTGTGCTGTTTTAAACGTCTAAGTGTCCAGGGTAGTAGTTTGCGCACTGTGTGTATCTCCTAGAGTTGGGAGCATAAGGTGGGCAGGGAGCTAAGAACTTCCAAGAATCCAGAGTTTCCGAGGGTGGCTGAGAGAAGGGTTTCCAGATGCCCAAGGCTTCGAGGGTTAAAGGGTGTCCTTTCACTGCTGAGGTTATGTGAAGGTTGAGCATGTCTGAGATATAAGTTTGCTGTGATTCGCGCTGTGTTGTTATCCATACATAGCATTTCAGCTGTAGGAATTAACCTGGTTTGCTCGGTTGAAATTGCAACAGCCCCTCCCCCGACACCCTGTGTGTCAGCCCGGGTTCAAAACAAGCAAAGGCAAAAGTCTGGAGTGAGTTGACTCCCGAGTACAACGTTAAAAAAAAAACTGCTACAGTGAAAAATACAAAAATGCGTTTTTTATATGCATTGCATTTATGAGTTAAATAATTCAATGTGTGCTAATTAAGTGTATTATTGAGAAGTAAAATGGCCACTCATGTATTAGACTGCAAGCACTCCATACAAGGTGAATGATACAACAAACTGCCAGTTTCATCAGGTGAGAGAGTAATAGTCTTCTGGACGGAGCCACAGCCCACATTATGTATATTGTAAAGAATTATTAACAATAGGTCTCATAGATAGCTACGCTGTCAATCAAGACATATAAAGAATTTCGTTAGTGGAGTAAAATCCTTATTGCTCTTTGCAAGTATAGGGCTTACTGAGGCATTTCCAGTGAGAAGCTGATGCACCTTTTTAAAATGCTCGCTGACTGCTCGTCTTCTGATAGGATGAGAAGTCTGGAAGTGCTGGCCCATTTGTTGTACCCAGTGATTGTAAATCTGGAGTCAAAGATAGGAAAGGCCCATTTAATCAGCTGGTGTGCACCAACATATTCAAGCCAGTAAGTAGCCTTTTACCCAAACCTGTGTTATTGTGTTGAGCAAGCAGATGGTCCTGCGGTTTATATACGCTGCTGTGTATACAGGTTGTTTTTGCAGTTTGCATACTCCCAGGATGTCCTACTTCTACAAACAGGGTGTCTTGGCTGTTGAGGTCTGTAAAACATAACCCTATAGCACATGTGATGCTGGGGCGAGGAGTGGCCTACCTGATAGGGCTCCAGCTCAGCATTCCATTTCCAGGCCCCCAGGCCGATACCACCTCTGTCATTACCCATAATCCGAGACAATGACTGCAGGCCAAAACAACACTGTTACTAAACTTGAAGATCTCAGACGCTGCTGCAGCCAAAACTCACTGGTGCTGCTATGGTTCCATAGACACCAATGCAAACAAGAAACCAGGGCACCCTGCTGCCTCGTTCGGTAGTAAAAGACAGTCATAATTGGGGTATCACTGCACCTGCTGCACCAATGATGGCTGTGTCATTGCTGGTACCCCACGAATGACCCCTAGCACTGAAAGTAGAACAATAGCCTGGGCTGAGACAGTTTCAGCTGCACCAGAGTACTTCACAGGTCATTAAAAGACCTTTTACATGTTAATGAGGCTTTGATGGCCCCTGAAGCCCCACTCTGCCGTTTGCTTGAAGAATCAAAAAAAAAACGCCCTCCCGAAATTTGACTCTAGGTGCGCCTCAGCCTGCTGGTGAGACACAAGCACAACTGTAAGAACAGTGACTGAGAGCTAGATGAAACCGCTGTACAACCGCTGTACAACCGGGTGGCCACGTTTACATTATCAGCAACATGGCAGAGGGGTTATCAAGAGGAGCACGTGCAAGACACTATCGTTGCAAAACGAGTTCAGGGGCTAACACTTGAAAACAAGACTGTGAAGGTGACGCAAATGTGTTTACATGCAGTGGGGCATAGGAATGGTTTGACAGGCCGCGCGCTCGCTCTTCTGTGTGATTTAACTGCCCCGATGTTTATATGCCTCCAGAAGCAAGCTCTTCGCCCACAGTAGGTTCTCTTAATTTCTCCCAGAAGGCCTTGCCTGTGACTGGGGCTGTTGTGAGTGGGGTGCGCGCGAAAGGTGCCTTAGGGCCCTAGAAGAAATGCCTGTTCACTGCACTATTTTCGGTACAAACATAAGATGGAGCGCAAACGTGTTCCACTCGCTCATTTAGGCTATTTGCACAAACCCCACTATCCAGTGGACCCCTACACGGGTGCCCTTGAGCTAGAATAATCAGACACATCTGGCCGAGCAGGGCACACACTGATGAAAGAAAGTTACTGGTATGTGCCAGGCAGGGCCCTTCTAGCAGTGCTGGTCTGACCCCAGCCCAGCTGGCCTCGGCACTAATGACAATTAATGAGACCATGACGGCTGCAGCGGCTCTTAACAGCGTGTCCCGCGCGCGCCGCAGGTAGTCTTCCATGCTCCCGGTCGGGTGCGCGGGAGCGGCCGTGGGTGCACTGTTTGTCAGTGCCTCGCCTGCTGCCGTCCCCGCACTGCGCCCTTGATCAGCAGAGAGCGGCTGAGCCCTGCCTGTGAAGCTGCCGAAGGTGAGATTTATGGGTAGAGTGTGCGCCCCGCCCCCCCTGAGAGGGTGTCGCGCCCCCCCAGGGGGGCGCGCCCCACAGATTGAAGAACTCTGGTTTAGAGCAATGCTATGCCCAGACTGTCTAGAGGTGGAATTCCTATTGAGATCTTGGTTTGATAATAACATATCAATGCTTATGGGAAAATGATCACTTAGGGCAGTGCAGAGTGTATTAAAATTCCGAACAGATGCAGAGTATCCACAAGACATTAATATATAGTCAATTGTAGAGAAAACACCTCTGCCATTGAAAGTAGGACGAAAAGAGACCTCCGGTTGACATAAATCATTAGCGTACCCCATATCGCATGAGAACATAAGATCATTCAGTAGGTCCCCACACGTGGTATGTGCAAAGTGCTGAAAGTTAGTATCTTTATCCAACGTTAACCCGCATGTCCCCGTCTCCCCTCTATTACATAAAAAACAATTCAAATCCCCTCCCCAGATCATAAAAACATATTTGGTTATTCCACCAAGCAAACTTTTTACATTACAACTCACATTTTTTAATACATCTTCCATCACCACGGGGGAGGGGGTATTATTATAAAAATGTACAATAATCAGGCATGAGGCTTTATCCACACATATTCTAACAGTGTGGAAATAGCTGTTTTTATGGACCATTTCAACTTTCACACAATTTAGCTGGTTAGAGACATAAGTACAAAGACCCCCTTTTGCTCTACCATGTTTCAAACTAATTTCTGGTGTGTGCAATGTTCTAAAACCACACAAATGGAGGGGTTCTACAGCCCATGTTCTTGTATACATAGTATCTCATAGTTATTTACAAGATCCACCCACCCATTATTAGTCACCTTTGTTTTTAGACCAGCCACATTCCAAAACATAATCTTACATTTATTATCTTTAGTTTTACCACCGGGCTGACCAACACTGACCAATTCTTTGTTGGGAGTAATATTATCCACGGGGCCAGTAACGGGGACAGGATGGTTTAAGTTAATTTAGAGGCAGTGACAGCACTTTCCGACCCAGAATAGTTAAATTAGATTCTGTTTCGGGGATTGTTTGACAGGTCAAGGACAAGCATGCTAAATCTACCAATGGTATAGCAATAACATCTTGCTGGGGATGAACATACAGTTAATCCTGGTCATCTAGACCATACAGAGTGGAGAACCTGTTATATGTAGTCATCTGAGTTACCTCCCGAGATGCTCTAATTAACATATTTGAATCAGGCTTATAGAAATACCCCAATGGGAGTGAGCTGATGCTGGTCGGGTATGCAATAGTTTTATTCTCCATGATGGATAACCATCTTTTTACCAAGGGTGATTTCTTAAAATTGATGACTATACAGTCACCTCTGATTTTCTTTGGGGACTCGCCCACCCACCCGACCCTCCGTACCATGATGATATCATTAAAGTTCTCTGCACGTAACCTCTTATGTTTCCCTAGCCAATCAGTACATTCATTTCTCAACTGTGGCCAAGATTCTTTTCGGTCATTTCTGATCGGGGGCAGACCTGCTAATACCAGCACGTATGGGCAAGCAGCCGGGGGAGGCATAGTATATCCCTACTACCCCTTCATTATTCGTTGTTGGAAAATTGGCGCTCTCCTGTTTTGTGTATCAGCTACCCTGAGCAAGCTGCTCCCTGGATTTCCGAGGTCTGTTCATGCTGTGCTCATTACCGAAACTAGGGGACCAGGTAGTGAGGTAGTTGGTATACCGTTCGATTGCCCTGCATCATTTTCTACATCAGGTTCTATGTCATTACTAACGTTGTATTTGGACAAAAAACATTCCTTGACCTTATTACAGGTCTTACAAGTTTACGGGGGTACATTCACATTTTTTACTATGTGCTGTGGGCCGTGACTCACAGTGGTTATCCCAGGAGGGTTAAGATCTAACCTTTTTTGTATACTTGGTTCAGGTATATTTACCAAATGATTCCCCCTATTTAAAGAGTTTTCCATATTATCCAACCATGACCACATGGTAGAAAACATTTTTTCTAAAATATCTTTAAAAATATCACAAACAGTGTTTATGACAGAATTAATTAAGACACTTCCCTGGCCATTGTCCTCCAAACAGATCGAAACATTCTCAGTATGTGTACTGATGGAATTGGTTGTGGCCGGGGTTGCGTCCATAGTTTTCTTACCAGTCGCGTCGCTAACAGTGCTACTAGTAGAACTCCCACAACCTTGAATCCATGTACTGATGGGATTATGGGGATAGTTGTGTGGGCGGTTGTTTCCTTTTCGGGGCAATCAGGTTATTTATTTTCATTTTCCTTTTCGCCCCATTCACGGTCACAGTCTTGGTTGTTAAAATGCTCCCGCTCTCCATTATAAAACCAGATCCAGATATTTGTTGGTCGTCATGATTGTCAGAACTATTTAACGTTTGGGTGTGGATAAGTATGGGTGGCAAGTAGGGTTCCATGATCAGTAGGCTCCTCTGTAGGTTCTCCAATTAGTCAACAAGATTTTGAAGGCACCAAACCCAATGATAGTCGCCTTTCGGTAAGTTCAATTTTGTTTGCGAATATACTGACGGCCCTCTCCAGCATACTGTCCATGCTTGTTGCAGATCGTGTAGTGGGGAAAACACCCTCATTGCGTTTACTTATGGCTGTAAGCACAGGGATGTCTTAAATCAAAAGGGAACTAGAAATAAAAGAACCGCTGCACTCCTAGTGTCTTCAATGTAAATAGAGGTTATTCTTGAGTTCATCAGGTTTAGGGTGCTCGAGGTGATCACCTACTGACCTGTGAGGTGCAAATAATAGAATGCCAGAGAGCCTTACACGTGTAAGGGTTGTAGCGCAAGCACTCCTGAGGGCAAAATTAATTGCTGAGTATCAAGGAGATAAATGAAACATCTTTAAGCCTTCAGGTAGTATGTGGTTTTAATTCAACCAATGTTATTCATCATATTTCGTCATATGATACATCATTCCATGCATAATTTTAGTCAAATAGAAGCAATGAAAACGTTATGTTGGAGATAATGTTGGGTAGTCACATCAACACATTTGGAAAAGTCCCCGAAATGGAGAAATGTATAACAAGAGCTCTAGGAAGGGTGCATCTGAAAAATGTATGTGCAGGACGTGCAGGTGAACCGGACGGCCTGCTAGCTCAAACGTGAAATAAATGGAGGTGAAAAAAAATGTGACCGGAAATGGTGCTCAAAGTTGAGAAAAAAGAGAAAACAAAAATATTTGACCCCATGCAACAACGTCATGCACAGGCGGGTGTGGTAATGTCGCAAACATAGTGATGATACCTTGGTAACAACATGAAAGTGGTGCCAAAGTTACTAAAGTAATGGAGGTGTCGTTATTATTAAAGAGTCAACAGGAAGGTACTCGTGCATTTAGATTAGCTAGTACTGGCACGGTGCTGTGAAGAAATTAAATCATGCTCAAACAGCAAAACGGTAAATATACGGTCCCCGTAACTTGGAATAAAAGATGGGTTAATACGTGAGTGTTAGGAAAGAGCTCATTGAGTTGTCCGTACTAGGGCAACAAAAACGGCTGGCGGGTAAAAAGCTTACTGTGACTAGTAGCTGTGATCGTGGTGAGGAAAACTGCATAGACGCGTTTGCGGACGGTATGTGAAAGCCCTGATAGAACGTGGCATGATGATTAAAACAGCGTGGAGCAGTAGTCATAGGACTGCGAGTGCCATCTGAACATAACATAAAACAATAAAGTTGCCCTCGGTTACTATCAGTAAAGCATAATATAATGAACAGTAAACAAGTGAGAAAAAAACAAGATAAGCCTGACGAAATGAACAATGGCAATAATCAGAATTAGGCTGAAATGGTAAAAACAGAAATGGAAAAAAATAAGTTGTAGGAAGAAAATAGAGGAAAATAAGAGTTTAAATTGAAAAGATGTAAGGTGAAAGAGTGCGGAGTGTAAGGCTCTCTGGCGTTCTATCATTTGCACCTCGCAGGTCAGGAGGTGATCATCTCAGCACCCTAAACCAGATGAATTCAAGAATAACCTCTAATTAAATTTGAAGACACAAGGAGTGCAGCCGTTCCTTCATTTCTAGTTCACGTTGTTCCTGCCCACACTGCATTGCACCCACAAAGGAATCATGTCATATACTGACATCGCCAACCTAACTGGGAACAAGGCCGGCACATTTGAATTTTCTTCAGAGGACACTAACAGAATTTATTCACTCATTCAAGAGCCCGAATGCATCTCATCCAGCACCGGATCCATGCAATCAAATATTTGACAGCTCCTCTATGCAGCCAAGAGAGAAATCAATCAGTGGTTGCACCCAAGTACTCTCATTAGATATCATAAGGTCCAAAGAATTCCTAGGGGATTACGAATTCCACTTAAATCCACCTTTTGCAAAAATAATTCAAGATTTACTGAAAAATGGTATGGAATATTAAATAAATGTTCCCTCGACCTGATCCTTTTAATTGTTGAGGACTTTCTAAAATGCTTGAGGAACTTCAAAATGAAGTAACCCAATTAAAACAAGAACTAAGTAGCAAGCTAACATTAATAAATTAATGAAAGAAAGTTAAGAAAGTTCAAAAGAGACACAGTGGATTTCAAACTTGGTGAAGTTTATAACTGGGCCGAGATCTATGCCGCTAGAAGACAACAACGATCCCATTACAATAGATCAACAGAAGGTGACACCTCCTCATTGGATGATTCATCTCGCACAGGTCCCAAACGAGACACACAGCGCCAGACTTCTCCACAAACTGACATTCAACCCACCACCTCTTCTTCCACACACTCGACAAGAGCTACCTTGTCTTTTTTAGGACAAGGCACCGACCAAATTGGCGATGCAGGAGGACACAGTATAAAAGACATTCAACAACCAGTGGCGAACTCAACAAGGAGTCGCTAAATTTAGTCATCAATATTTCCAAAATTAACATCAGTACAGTCCAAGCTAAAGTATTACAAAAGGGTCTCTCCTTTGTTCCTACCTATCATTCGAATGAATTGGATACTGAAGTTTGTTTCTACAAATTTATGAGGTCTCTTAGACCTAAGCATTTCTTTCAGAACACATGTGAACCACAAGCTTGTGCAGACACCAGGACTCTTATGGACATAATACCCAAAAGCTCTTTTCTCGCTCCAGTGAGCCATAAGATCCTTGACACTTTTGAAGTTATGGTTCAAAAGGAACTACACGCTATTTTTCATAACCCACGACACCACAAATCTAATTTTTTCGTGCATGAACGACAAGCCTTGGCACAGCTGGCAACCGATGAGGATATCCCTATCTGCAAGGCTGACAAGGGCAGCGCCCTTGTTATTCTTGACAACAACTACTATAGAGACACCGTCACCGCCCATTTACAGGATGCTTCACTATATATGGAAATTGTTTCTGACCCTACCAATGAATTCAAAGAAGTTCTACACATTCTTATTGACCAGGCAGTACACTTTGGAACCATCTCAGAACGAGACAAATCTTTTCTACTCAAAGATCATCCACAAATTCCATATCTTTATATGGTTTCAAAAATTCACAAACATGCCTTAAGACCTCCATTTCGACCGATCGTGAGCACTCGCAACTCCATCCACGAGCCGATTGGCATTTACATCGACAAACACCTACAAGCCAGTGTTACCATCATGCTCAGTTACATTCAAGACACTACAGATTTTCTCATGAAAATCAGTAACATCGTGATAGATTCCAATCAACCAGTTCACCTCTGTACTATTGATGTCAACTCACTTTATACATCTATTACCCACAACCTCGGCTTACAAGCCATGGAATCATCTCTGTTGAACACACAAAAATCCTCTTGAGCTACAAGTATTCCTCATGGAACTTATGCAATTTACTCTCCACCATAGTTATATCAACCTTCGGGTGAATGCCACGTGCGACACTACTAATGTCGTATATCTACTCAAATGCCCGTGTGGCCTACCATACGTAGGTAAAACTGAGCGGAAAATTAAGATTCGACTTACAGAACATCGGATGAATATCCGGCTGAAAAATCCCAACTCATGTGTAGTAGCACATTATGTTGAACATGCCCCTGATGTCAGCCAAATCCAGTTCTTGATATTGGAGGTTGTCAAGAAAACCGAAGGCAGAGACCATAAAAAAATTTATTTTACAGCGTGAACTGTATTGGATGCATAAACTGAACTCTTTACATCCGATGGGTCTCAATGAGAGACTTGAATACAGTTGTTTCCTATAAACCTCTTTTGGACTTGTACCGTGCCACCCTGATATGGATTCCTCTTGCTCCCATTTCATTTATTATTTTTTGTCTTACCTGTCACTCCCACATCTTACAAGCTTTGCTCTTACTACACACTGTTCACCCATCTACTCATTAATTCCACTTCAGATCTGGCTTCTTTCCTTTTTTTCCTTTTCCTTTCCTTAATTTTCATTTCTACTCCCTTCTTTCTCATTTCGACGCCTCACTCTTTCACCTTACATCTTTTCACTTTAAACTTTTATTTTCCTCTATTTTCTTCCTACAACTTATTTTTTCCATTTCTATTTTTACCATTTCTGCCTATTTCTGATTATTGCCATTGTTTATTTTGTCAGGCTTATCTTGTTTTTTTCTCACTTGTTTACTGTTCATTATATTATGCTTTACTGATACTAACCGAGTGCAACTTTATTGTTTTCTGTTATGTTCACATTGCACTCGCAGTCCTCTTTCTGTGACTGCTGCTCCACGCTGTTTTAATCATCAAGCCGCGTTCTCCCGGACTTTCACATACCATCCGCAAATGCGTCTATGGAGTTTTCCCCACAACGATCACCGCTACAAGTCACGGTAATCGTTTTACCCGCCAGCCATTTTTGTTGCCCTAGTACGGACAACTCAATGAGCTCTTTCTGAACACTTGCGTATTAACCCATCTTTAACTCCGAGTTACGGGTAGTGTATTTTTACCGTTTTGCTGTTTGAGCATGATTTAATTTCTTCACAGCACCGTGCCAGTGCTAGCTAATCTAAATGCACGAGTACCCTCCTATTGACTCTTTAATAATAACGACACCTCCATTACTTTAGTTACTTTGGCACCACTTTCATGTTGTTACCGAGGTATCATCACTATGTTTGCGACAATACCACACCCGCCTGTGCACGACGTTGTTGCATGGGGTCACATTTTTTCATTTTCTCTTTTTTCTTCTTCTTTCCCGTATTCTTTCTTTTCTCAACTTTGAGCACCATTTCCGGTCACATTTTTCTTCACCTCCACTTATTTCACGTTTGAGCTAGCAGGCCGTCCGGTTCACCTGCACGTCCTGCACATACATTTTTCAGATGCACCCTTCCTAGGGCTCTTGTTATACATTTCTCCATTTCGGGGACTTTTCCAAATGTGTTGATCTGACTACCTAACATTATCTGCAACATTGAGTTTTCATTGCTCCAATTTGACTACAATTATGTATGAAATGATGTATCATATGACGAAATATGATGAATAACATTGGTTGAATTAAAACCGCATACTACCTGAAGGCTTAAAGATGTTTTATTGATCTCCTTGACACTCAGCAATCAATTTTGCCCTCAGGAGTGCTCGAGCTACAACCCTTACACGTGTACGTCTCTCTGGCGTTAAATCAAAAGGGAAACAGAAGAGTAAATAGGGTACTTAGGCTCACCTTGTTCTCTACAGAGTCCAGAAGCTACGAGGGGTGGCCCAGCCCAGCTTCCCCCGGGCTTCGACGGGTGTGGAGTGGCCCGCCCTCGGCCCAGACTTTGCTCGGGCAGCGCCCGGGCACGCCCGCGCCGTCCCGTGCTGCGAGAGGGCCGGGCCGGCTATGAGGGCCTCCGGCGCCCTCCGCTGAGGCGACTCTCTGGGGCCGCGCAGAACCCCCTGGGTCTTGTAGTTGTCCTTGCTGTTCCCCTCACGGCAGATGCAGCGATGCGTGGGAGCCTGAAAGCCGTTCCCATTACGGCGAGAGTCCAGACCAGGTAGGGCAAAGCCCTTTAAAATTGCAGTTCCCCTCACGGCAGCCTCTCTGTTGGAAGCGCGTCCCGCGCTGGGGGAGGGCCGGGCCAGCTATGAGGGCCTCTGGCGCCCTCTGCTAACGCGACTCTCTGGGCCCGCGCAGAGCCCCCAGGGGCTTGTAGTTGTCCTTGCCGTTCCCCTCACGGTGGATGCAGAGATGCGTGGGAGCCTGAAATCCGTTCCCCTCACAGCGCAGGTCAAGACCACGTAGGGCAAAGTCCTTTAAAAACGCTGTTCCCCTCACAGCAGCCTCTCTGTTTCTTTGATCTCCTTGACACCCAGCAATTAATTTTGCCTTCAGGAGTGCTCGAGCTACAACCCTTACGCGAGTAAGGCTCTCTGGCGTTAAATCAAAAGTGAAACAGAAGTGTAAATAGGGTACTTAGGCTCACCTTGTTCTCCTCAGAGTCCAAAAGCTACGAGGGGTGGCCCAGCCCAGCTTCCTCCGTGCTTCAACTGGTGCGGAGTGGCCCACGCTTGGCCCGGACTTTGCACGGGCAGCGCCCGGGCACCCCCGCACCGTCCCGCGCTGTGGGAGGGCCAGGCCGGCTATGAGGTCCTCGGCGCCCTCTGCTGACGTGACTCTCAGGCCGCGCAGAGCCCCCTGGGGCTTGTAGTTGTCCTTGCCGTTCCCCTCAGGGCAGATGCAACGATGCTTGGGAGCCTGAAAGCCGTTCCCCTTACGGCACAAGTCCAGACCAGGTAGGGCAAAGTGCTTTAAAATTGCTGTTCCCCTCACGGCAGCCCCTCTGTTGGAAGCGCGTCCCGTGCTGCGGGAGGGCCGGGCCGGCTATGAGGGCCTCCGACGCCCTCTGCTGACGCGACTATCTGGGGCCGCGCAAAGCCCCCTGGGACTTGTAGTTGTCCTTGCCATTCCCCTTATGGCGGATGCAGCGATGCGTGGGAGCCTGAAAGCCGTTCCCCTCACGGCGCGAGTCAAGACCAGGTAGGGCAAAGTCCTTTAAAAATGCCATTCCCCTCACAGCAGCCTCTATGATGGAAGCGCGGGCTCTGTGTACATTGGACCCCCCCCCGGCCCCCCCACCCACCCACCGCAGTGCGAGGCCCGCTCCTGGAAGCCCACCCGGGCCCTCAAAGCTCCCAAACCAAGATAACTGCCCCCCCTTACCAGCCTACCAATAAAGATGTTATTATTATCATTAAAGTAAAGAGTTTCCTGTTGTCCTCAATTTCAATACCTTCCTGCATGACATAAAGGATTGCAGTTATAAATGCACTTTCTTGCCTGTATAATAAAAAGGGGATCGTTTTATAAACAACAGCTTCGAAAGGAGACATTCTGCTATTTTGTGAAATGGCAGTAGTGGGATAAACAAAGGTCACTCTAAAAGGAATTTAAATCCGCATTAGCAGGAGACAGCAACTGATAACATTGGGATGTGCCCTGTGCTCTAACCAAAAGAGTCTTGCGATCATATCAGGCTTTAAACACAAAGGCAACACTAAAGTAATAATAAATTAAAAACGATAATTCTGGTACCGAAGGGAACTTTCTTTGCAATGTGTTCCTTGTGAAAGAGCACAAGCAGTCATTCAAAGTGAATTTAACCTGTGGGTGAAGTAGGCTGAAATGAAATGAATGAGACTTATATAGCGCACGACTTACCCTGGGGCATCTCAGCGCTTGCTTAGGGAACCCGTCCTGGTATTCCCCTGTGAGATACCCTGGCAGGGTATCCACAAGGTGAAAGCCAGGCATCCCACCGCGAGGGGCCGTTGTGGAGATTAAGCAAGCTATTGCCCAGAGTCGCAGAGTGTGAACCCGTGAGCCGAGAAGGCACCTGAGCGAGAATTAAAGCCTTCCACACTCATGACGAGCTGGGCTCGTCATGGTGTAGCCTCCTCAAACACTGATGACGAGCCCAGCTCGTCATAAAACAATGAAAAAGAACAATTTGCAGCACAGAGGGGGAAAACGCATAGCAGCCATGGAGTTAACGAGTCCGTGGAATTTTTTGAGCCCAAGACCCGCCGAGGCGGGGAATTGAACCCTGGTCCCGGGCCGAACTCAAGCTCCAGGTCTGCCGCCTCTAACCCCTGAGCCACACTTCTCCTGACCCATTGTCCTATGCTGTATGCTGTAGTGGGCGGAAGCAAAATGAGAATGACACAATAACTGACCAATGGATAAAGAGAGCTAGCTGAAAGCCCCTTGAAGTAAGTATATTATACATATATTTTAGGAAATCTCCAATGTACTTGGATAACGGCAGACCTAAAAATAGATCTTGTTGCTCATAATGGACCTTTCATAAAGTTCTGACTTACTGTCTGTTATTTTTAATCTTTTTGCTGGATTCTTAAGATCTTATTCGGAAACATAAATGCCATTGTAAACGCACATTGGTGTCAGAATATACCTTTTTTCAAACCTGCCAGGAACTGATGAAGAGATTCCTAGCATGCATAAACCCATTCACTTGGGAAGAGATCTCTGCCAGGAATGTTGATAGGTCCACAGTCGTAAATCCTACTGATGGGGTTAAAAGTATTCCAAGGCATGTACATTGGTGGCCATTCTAAACTCGGAACTAACCCTTTCCCACCTTGGGACTGGTTGGGCGGTCAGAGGAACAGATCCCATATATGCGAGGGCTGTAGGAGAAAAGTGTTATCAGCATAATGCTTCTTTTGGCCAGAGCCTGGAGCCCCCGCTGCTATCCCTTGAGGCACCCCTGGGGGAACCCGCCCCCCAGTTTGAAGACCCCTGCTCTAGTCCATCCTAGGAAAGAGAAACACACAATCACAGAACAAATCCAGCAGAAATTAGGACATCAATTTCGTTTAACAGTCACCACCTTCATAATCTGGGCCATAAAACGGACTATCTCTGAGAGGTAAATTTAAAGTTTCTAATGAGTTAAAAAAAACTGGGTTCTGTCAGACTGAGCCCGTGATATATTAAAACAGCTGGCGGTGTTTCCCTAAAGCTGTGCATGACAGCCAAGTAATCCACGTGTAAATCCTCTCGTGAGAATTCTTAAAGGGGAAGGGCATTAAACGCAATTCACCCCCACTCCCCTCTCACATTTTTGAAATCGTGCTTCTTATAGTATATCACACACAGCACACCTGATTAATTTATCACATATTGCGCCTGTACCTTGGATCCAAAGCGCGCGAAAGGGGTGTCAGGAGCGTGCCAGACTGAATGTCACACAATGGGAGACTCTGCGCCCTTTGACGCTTTAATGCTGCCGTTATGTACCGGGGTATCGGGGGATACAAGGTGCAGCGAGCAGACCTCGATGAGCTAATCAGTAAAATGTGTCTGAGGGAAAACGCGGTGTTCAAGCGCGCAGGGTGCAGCAGGCCTCCTTAACAGTTTATTCCTGAGCACACAGAGTCTGCCATTCGACTCTCACTTGGGAAATTTGAGCGAGCGGCTTTGAGAAGGTAACGTGCTTTGGCAAGAAAGAGGTTTTGAAATGAATGCAGTTGTGAGCTTTCCCGAAGCAACATATGCTTCTACTAAGCCGCATTGTTCCTTCCTTTCACGGGCTGAGATTTTAAATCACGGCTCTACCTTATGTTTTTCAAAGATCGCGAGACGAACTTGGCTTGGTGAGCAGTGCTGCGGTACGACATGTTTAAGCGTGGCGGGAGGCTGCGCTGCTTAGTGGCTGGAGCTAACGACCTTGAAACTGGCGAACGAGGTTCCAATCCCGGCCTCAGTCCAACATCCTGTGATTCTGGGCAACTCATTTCAGACCCCATTGCACAAGGAAAAAAATATAACCTCTGGTTCTCGTTCAAAGCGCTTTAATGCCCGTGCGCTAGGTACGCGCTATACATTAAAAACAAAAAATGGCGGAAAACAGCAAGGCGTAGCGTATGAAGATAGGTGCGGGGAAGGAAGAGCACGGTACAAATCTGGCTTTAAATCAAAAATACAGAAGACCGTGAAAAATGCCTCTGTTTATCATTAAGGTTCATCGAACAGTTTCTATTGTTTAGGCCAGCGAGTTATGAATGCTAATGTACTGTACGAAAGCGCCCGCAGTAAATCCGAGGCGGTGTTCTATAACGGGCGCATTGTAAAACCCGAAACCTTTCCCTCCTTCCTTGTGGCAAATAATATTTCGTTAAAGCTGGGGCTGCGTTTTAAAAAATGTCTTCGGTAATTAAGAGCGGCCTTGAAACACAAAGAGCTGCATTATGTCCTCTTTTCACGAGGGATACGAGGCTCGTAGGCCAACAGGTCGGGCATGTCTCCAGTTGCTCTGCATTCTTATATTTCTCAGATTTTGTTATTCTTCGGGAATTTACTTTTTTTTATATCAGGTAAATTAATTCCAGTTCATAAAACTAGATCCATCAACGTTATGCAACTTAGGGCATGCCAAGACAGGAGAGAAAGCCTGAGCAATGCATTTCAAGAGGAACCACAGAACCATCATCGAGCAGGGAATCTTTATGATGTTTTATCATCTTCGGTAAACGGTGAACATCAATCTGTAATTAATGTACGGATTTCTACATTAAAAGTAAGTCTGTGAGAGGCAGTAGATGTCAGTTTTAACATTACTCAAAATCAAACTGAAGTTCAAGGATGCTCCCTAATTTCTGAACGAGGTGGGCCTAGTTTTGCAAAATAATGTTTCCACGAAGCAAAATTTAGCAACGTGCCCTTAGATTTCTTGCTAGTCGTAAATTTACAAAGTGCCAAGTGACTTCCAAGTACAGGTTGAGGGGCACAGTGCGAGTCTGGGGCTAAAAGGACCTTTTTTACAGGCCTGGGTTGGTTTACTTAATTATTTCACCATTTCTTTTAAGTTCAGCCATGCGGTAGAACATTCGACAGCTTGAGTTAGCTTCAGTTATGACCCCCAACTTGATGAAGCCAACTCCCTTCACCTTCCCCATGCACCCTGGGTATTGTAGCAAAAGGTATATATATATACTTTCCTCGCCGGTAACAAAACGTAGGGCAACCTAGGTGTGGAGTGTCAGGTCGGGGCCTGACACGTGGCAAGGGAGCTTCATACAAAGGGACGCAGACACTGGTATGATGGTTAGCCGGAAAGACCCCGAGCGGTCTTCCGCCTTGTTTATTTATACCCCGGTGCGAGCCCGCCCCGGGGTATGCGTGGATGCGTGTAGGGCTGGTAACATTGTAGAGGAGAGCCCGTGTGGCTCTCTATATCAGGGTCCCGGATTTTCCATGCCAACCCTGGTTAGTGCTTCATCGCCTGTGTTTTCTATATAGTTTAGCACTGTAAATTATTTAATTCATGTCCACCTGAGTAGATGCAACATTGTAGGAAAGTCCTACTTCTATGTTTATAGAATGTCCTAGTTTTTGATTTCCAAAATATGGTTACCCCACAAAAGAGCAGGTGTTGGCATCAGCAGTAAGTGGTGAAAAGAGCTTCATCTATAAAATGTACAGCTATTCACAAAGATATCTGAAGCAACAGGGGAACACTACAGTTTTCGCAGAGAGAGACGTCATAGTTTAGTGTACAAGGTCATCACGTCCTTAAAAACTGTTAACATTTTTCGAACATTGAAAGCGCTTTTACCGGAAGTACCCTCCTGGAAAATAACAATAAAGAGACCATATAATGTAAACCGGTGGAATTTGTGAGAAGTGGCTCATTACCAAAAATAATGATCATGCCAGAAAATTGGTCACAAAGGAAAAATATTTAAGAGTTCTTTTGCACAAGCCTAGTTAGATACCTGCATAGTTCTGTACATGAGCAAGTGCTTACGGAGGGAGGTGGGTTAACAAGGCGGGGTTACAAGCTAGAAAGGAGTATGTTGGAGATAAATAGTATAACAGAGAGGGTATAATTGATTTTGAACAACATAGAAAAGAGCGAAAATAAGGGGGTCTGAATTAATAATAACATATTTTAATATAGTTCTTCGTATCACATTTCTGCTATTTATAAGTGCTTACCCAAATTATTGGTACTCAAATAAAACTTAGTAGGGGCAACATTTTAATTTCATCTGCAAAGTTTTGATGAGTTTAGAATCTTCACAATCTGCAAAAATTTTGCAAATCCTGAAAAACTTCACTTGCACAGGAATTTGTTGACTAGAACTATTGGCAGGAATTGTGAGACATGTAACTGATTACATGACCGGCAATTCCCAGCCATACGTGGCAAGTCTGGGTCTATTGGGAAGGTCAGCCAAGGGAGTCTGAGGTATTTTGATGGGTGGAAAGAGGTTGCACTTGCTGGGTGATAAATTGAGAATGGAAGCAAATTCATTTGACCTCCAAAGTTTAGTGATTTGAGGCAGATCAGAGGGTTCTCAAGGGACTTTATCTACCATTTTTGACAGGAAGAAATGGCACTTTCATATTATCTGGGAGATGGTAGCATGCGGGCAGTCACGTGACTAACTCTGCATGGCTGTCTAGGACGAGACTGACCTTGGTAGGATTGCCTGCATGGGGTTTTAAGTTTTCCTTTTGGGCAGAAAAAAAGTGCTGCTTGCTGACTGAGACCAAGAATGCAGTAGTGATCACATGTCTGGAACCACACAGCCTTCAGGAGGGGAGTCGGATACTGGAACAGTCTGTATGAGATTGAACTTTGCCTTCTGGTGTAAAACAGTGCCATTTGCTGATTAACTGTGATTTTGTGTGTGGGTGGGCAATGATACGGGACAGTCTTCCTAGGCAAGCTTTAGGAGTGCGATAAAAGGCACTGAAAAAGAGAAGTTCCACCATAATTAGGATCATTAGACCAGGCCAACAACCCATACATGTACAGTTTACACAGCTGCTGGCCCCATAGCTACTTAACCCACAGTTCCACCTTTAGTCCCACAGCAACCTATGGCTTCTAACATGTATAAATCTACCTGCTCTTTCTTTTGAGAACTAGATGTCTGTTCAGTTTGCATGCTCAACACTCACTTGTCCTCTTCCTTTCAAATGAACAGGACGTCATCCTCCTCTATGTACGTTAGAAGCACTTCACTTACCATGTTTTGTGGCCTCACAATATAGCCTTACTGTCCTCCGTAGGGGGCTCTACCGGCCATTAAAGGACCGCTCGGTTCGTGGGAAATCTGTTGGAGTCTAGTCACATGCCACAAAAATGCACCTCCTGTCCCTTCACTTGCACCTTTACAAAATATAAAAAGTAGGCCTCACAGATATTACACAATGAAAAAATAAATTCTCGATACTGTACCAATAAACAACAGAATATCTGATGACTACACGCCCAATGTTACTGGTTTGCATTGTTAGTATACAGCTCAAGAGTGAGGTGAGACAATGTCGAGATGTATCAATGACTCCATATTTTATTCATGTACCTGTTATGTACCTTCTGATTATGTGCTATACGATGAGCATGTTTAATAAAATGAATTAAAAAAAAAAGAATATTTGATGACTGATTAGTCAGCTAGCTAAATGAATATCAATCTATTTCAACATGAAACCCATAGCCTTGCTCTTAATTCTCCCTTAAAAGACAACCCCCAATTTTAGCCTTTTTTTCTAAGGAAGAGCAGCCCCAAACTTTAGTACACAACTATCAAGGTGCTTGTCCAATCTCTCCTAGATATTCTACGGCAGCATGATAAGGGTAAGCACAATTCAGACCCTTGAAAAAAATCAAGTATTTAAAGAACAGGATATTTACGAGATCACACAAATATCATGCTATACCCATTCTGCAAGAACAAATGTTGGGGCATTTAAATGCAAGGGGTTTCTTCAAGATTAGTTACATACACTGCACAACTATATCCCAAAGTCTTCAAGTCTCTCTTTTTCTGTCCAACAAGGATATCACATTTTTTTTCATTGTAGTTCTTGATCACTGCATTTGATTATACATATCTGTATCCTTTCCTCCTCTAGCATTAAGTTAAAGGGATTGGCTTATGTTTTTAGATCAAGCAGAGTTCTTATTATTGTCATTGGATCTTGCAAGCCAACATGCCATGTGTAAATAATTTCCAGTGCTATTTTATATTTTTATATTTTATTTTACCAGTTGGGTTACACTTTCTACTCGGGTGAAAACAGAGACCTCATACATTTTCCTTTTTTTCAGGCCTCGAAGATTTGATAGATGGCTCTCGCCATGTGAAAGTTTGCATTAGAGAAGCACAGACTATTTTTTAATTAGTTTTATTTGAATCAAACATTGACTAGAAAGAACAGTTTGGTCCAAATCAAACTTCTCGAAATGTCAAGCTAAGCTTTTGAAGTTGCAAAGTCAACATGAGAACTGCCCAACCTGACAAACTTGTAATTTAGTAACTTTTTCAATTTTCACTTAAAATGCATGAGCATTGGCTCTCTTGTTGATGACTAAAGGTTTCTGTCAAAATATGAGCCCATTGGCAGGTATAGGCTCTGTTTCCCAGCCACACAGTTCTCTTTTGGGCTAAAATTATTCTTACTGTTAGGGGAGTGCAATAAAGTAGTTAAAGATGGACGAGGGTAAGGACAAGCCATAATCTCTGTAAAATACATTAACCCATCTTTATGCAAGCACCATATAACCTATTGTATTGTACAAAACCATAGTAATGAAATTGCGTTTCCCAAGGCCATTGCAAAGCAAGTATTATTTACAATCAATTTACTCTCAAATGAGTAATTTCAGTCCCAAATATGCCCTATCACCAGATAGATTTCAAATGCTTTAATGTTCCTGCATGCATGCTGCAGAAAATTGACATAAGTAAGATGTATTCACAAGAGGGATTTATAATACTTCATGTGTGATAGGTGGCCCTCCTCTACGCGATCCCTCAGATTTGCAAAGCATACACTCATTTGTATTGAAGATTTTTTGCTTTGGCGTCACCATTAAAATCTCTAAATTTGAGTGATATTATTGAAATTCCATAAAAATAGAATATATATTCAGTACCTATTAAAAAAAATTGGTTATGTTCTCCTCCGCTTTTTTACTCTTTCCTGTGAGCATGTGAAGCTCATGGGGAAGCTGGGATTTTCATCTAGATTTTCTTGCTCATCTCTAGAATTCCAAACCAGGTCAACTGAACCTTTTTCCCGGTTCTAGAAAAATAAAAGGAAAATTGACAATAGCTTTGAACGACTTCACCATCAACTCCAAATTAAACTCAAAGGACCACTGACTACGAACTGAAGTTTCAAAGGTTTATTACAAAGCCAAAAATAATTGGACATATAAACATCTCAGCAAGAGGTTCAGAAAATAAACTGGCACTAATACAAACATAATCCTATGCAAGATTCTCAGACGACTCAGAATAAACAGCAAAGTCAATTCGAATAACATTAGGCAACCGAGAACTGTCCCAGCTTGTAATTTGGACTGCATTTACAAAAAGGAAAAAGGAAGTGATTAGTCTGTCCCTACACTATTCTAAGGTGACATCCCTACATATTATTCCCATCAGACAAGAGAGAAGGTGTCAGCGGTGAAGACTTCCAAAGAAGTACATTCTCTTTTTCCAGGCAAATAATCTAACTGTCAAGCTCATTTTAAGATGCTCCTTCTTACACCCCACTCTGCCCTAAGGTTCCCAAGACTCTCTCTCTACAGCTTTCTACAACCTGCTCTGTCCGTTCCCTAAGATCTGCTCTCCACCCTTGGGAGCTGTCCCTAATACAAAATCCCAAAAACAGTCGACATGCCCACAGGTACACCCCTCTGGCAGGTGAAGATCTTCTGATTTTTCCAGTATGGCACCTTTCCATCCAGCTTCCGTTGGTGTGTCCTTGGGTCCCAGGCACCTTCCTCGCTAAATGTTGCACTCCCAAATTCTTTGTCAGCTTTTCTCCGTTCGCGCCTATTATCCTAACTCCTAAACAATGGACCCTTCTACCTAACGAGCCTTGTGGCCTTGCACCTGCAAACTGAAATACATGGGAACATCTCTATAAGCATTCGAAGTTACAATTCAACATTTTGCTAAGGACAGCTTCTTCCCCGAAGAGAGAAAACATTTCCTTCTAGACTAAAGCAAACAAAAGAAAAATGCAATTAGGCCTCTACTGGCTTCAACATGTCCCATCCCAGAGAGCTACAAGATCACCCGAAGAGACCGCGTCAAACAGACTGGAGGAGGCATCGCCATCATCCACAGGGACACCATCCACATCACGACCAACCCCGACGACACCCTGAAAACCGCCGAACACCTACACTTCCAGATCCGCACCGACCCGAAGACCACCCTCAGAGGCACCCTGATCTACCGACCCCCGGGACCATGCACATAATTCAGCGAGGACATCGCCGACTTCGTCAGCCCGCATGCTCTCCCCTCTGCTGACTACATCCTCCTGGGGGACCTCAACTTCCACCTGGAGAACAATAACGACCGCAACACCACCACCCTGCTCGACAACCTCGCCAACCTCGGACTCAAGCAGCTGGTATCCACTCCCACCCACCTCGCCGGACACACACTCGACGCCGTCTTCTCATCCAGCAAAGACATCGCCTTCAGCCACGCCACTGGACTCCACTGGACGGACCACAGCTGCGTCCACTTCACCTTCAGAAGAACGACGATCCACCACCACCAGCAACCGGTTGCTCGAAGAAGCTGGAACAAGATCACAGCCGACCAGCTCGCCGCTTCCCTGAGCCAGCACCCCCCCGCCAGCTCAGCGAACCCCAGCCAGGCCGCCGACAACCTCACCAAGTGGATCAACAACTGCGCGGACGAACTCGCCCCACTGAGGACCCCGCCTAGCAGACCCGGCAGCAAGAAGGCCCCATGGTTCACCTACGAACTCAAGAGCTCCAAGAAGAACTGCCGAGCCCTCGAGAAAGCCTGGAGAAGGGAACCAACACCGGACAACATGACCGCCCTCAAGCTTGCCACCCGGAAGCACCACCAACTGATCCGCGCCACTAAGAAAAATGCATTCAAGGACCGGCTGGACAACAACGCACACAATTGCAAGGAACTCTTCAACATCGTCAAAGAGCTCTCCAACCCCAACGCCGGAAACAACGACATCACCCCATCGCAAGACCTCTGCAACTCCCTCGCCTCCTACTTCCACAACAAGATCGCGGACATACACAACAGCTTCAGCCCTCAACCGATGCACGCCACAACCGAACCACCGCCCCCCACCACCACCCTCCGCGCCTGGACTCCGATCAGCACCGAAAACACCATCCGCTTGATGAACTCCATCCACTCCGGATCTCCAACCGACCCCTGCCCTCACCACGTCTTCAACAAGGCCGACGCGGTCATCGCACCCCACCTGCGGGACATCATCAACACCTCCTTCGACACCGCCACCTTCCCGGAGAGCTGGAAGCACGCCGAACTCAGCGCCCTACTCAAGAAACCTACAGCGGACCCCACCAAACTCAAGAATTACCGCCCCATCTCGCTCCTCCCGTTCCCAGCCAAAGTCATTGAGAAGACCGTCAACAAGCAGCTGGCCGCCTTCCTCGAGACAAATGGATCCCTCAACCCCTCACAGTCTGGCTTCCAAGCCAACCACAGCACCGAGACCGCCCTCATCGCTGCCACCGATGACATCCGAGCCCTGATGGACAACGGAGAAACAGCGGCCCTCATCCTCCTAGACCTCTCCGCGGCATTGGACACTGTCTGCCACCGCACCCTAGTGCAGCGCCTCAGCAACGTCGGAATCCAGGAGAAGGCACTGGAATGGATCATCTCCTTCCTCGACGGAAGAACACAGAGAGTCCGTCTACCACCGTACAAGTCAGAGGCCACCGAAGTCATCTGCGGCGTCCCTCAAGGATCCTCGCTGAGCCCCACCCTCTTCGACGTCTACATGAGCCCCCTCGCGGCCATCGCACGCCAACACAGCCTCAACATCATCTCCTACGCTGACGACACCCAGCTGATCCTCTCCCTGACCAACGACCCCGCCGCCGCTAGAGCCAACCTTCACGAAGGGATGAAAGACGTAGCTGAGTGGATGACGACCAGCCGCCTGAAACTGAACTCAGACAAGACGGAAGTCCTCATCCTGGGCTCCTCGCCCTCCGCCTGGGACGACTCCTGGTGGGCCCCCGCCCTGGGCAGCGCACCCAAGCCGACAGACCACGCACGCAACCTGGGCTTCGTCTTGGACTCCTCCCTCACCATGACCAGACAAGTCAACGCCGTCTCCTCGTCATGCTTCAACATCCTGCGCATGCTACGGAAGATCTTCCGGTGGATCCCCACCGAGACCAGGAAGACGGTCACCCAGGCCCTCGTCACCAGCCGACTGGACTACGGCAATGCCCTCTACGCCGGAACCACCGCCAAGCTCCAGAAGAGACTCCAGCGGATCCAGAACGCCTCAGCCAGACTCATCCTCGACATCCCACTACACAGCCACATCTCCGGACATCTGAGAGACCTGCATTGGCTCCCCGTCAACAAAAGAATCACCTTCCGCCTCCTCACCCACGCACACAAAGCCCTACACGATCAAGTTCCTAGCTACCTCAACAACCGCATCAACTTCTACGCTCCCAAACGACATCTCCGATCAGCCAGCCACGCCCTTGCCGCCGTCCCCCGCATCCGAAGAATGACAACAGGAGGAAGGTCCTTCTCCTACCTGGCCGCCAAGACCTGGAACTCCCTACCGACCGACCTGCGCCTGACCCAAGACCACCTCTCCTTCAGGAAGAAGCTCAAGACCTGGCTATTCGAGCAGTAGCAGCACCCCCCCCCCCCTAGCGCCTTGAGACCCTCCGGGTAAGTAGTGCGCTATATAAATGCCTGTGATTGATTGATTGATTGATGTCACAGGCATTTGCACTTTTAAAGACATTTCTAATACAACATGACATTCCATTTCACCACTATGGAGTATTAATCCTGCTTTCAATGTAAGCACTACCTTTCATATTAGAAGCCTATATTAATTCACTCCTTAAAAGCACGTATACATTTCAAAAGCATTTCATTAGTAATACGACATTTCACACATGATTATACTTCTACAATAGGTAACACGACATTTCGATTAGAACACTACATAAGTCTTTAATTAATAACCACATCACTACATATCTTGCTGATTCTCAGCCTTACATTATAAGTCTAAATTAATAGGCCCTCTAAATATGTGGGTGGTGACTACTCGGGATTATGGTGCACCCCTACAAATTTCAAAATTACATGGCGCTCTCTCACTCATTTGATCATGTATGGAAAGATGGAACCACAGTTTGAGCTGGTGCTGAGTAAGAAGGAGAGTTTAGGTATCAGAAACCACAAAAACAGTTTTAGGAAAGATCGCTGCAGTCTCCAGTCTTTTCCTGTCAGGCCTTGCAATGTACCCCACTGCCCTCTTCACTACTACTCACACTAAGGTCTTTATTACAAGTGCTCTGGTTTTTAACACTCCCTGTGCAAACATGTGTCTGCCAAGGGGTCAGAATTACTAGTTGTGCAAAATATACTACATTTAATTCTGCACCTCGGAGGACATTGAACAGGTGCAACCTGCTAATATTTAAAGGGGGAAAAAGATATGGTCATAATCAGAACATGGGGATTTTAGGCAAAACTAAAAATGGGTACTATTTATCGCACCCAATATATCCCAAATCCATAAGTCTTAGATTTTATCTGGTGTAATAAATGTCACATCTCACAATAGAACATTCATATTTCAATGGCTAAGTGGGAGTCGCACACAGTCAAATAAAGATTAAGAGGCAGCTGAAAGACATCAGGAGTGGAAAATATATGAAGGAGAGGATAGTGCTGCATGAATGGGCACGCCTAAAATCATTTCCTATCCAAGTCAACTCCAACTAAAATAGAACACATAAGCAAACCAAATCTGTTCTTATTTTGTTTGGCATAATAATCGAGACTACATTAACAAATGCTTACAAAAAGGGTATTTATAATGCGTAAAAATAAATTAGACCATATTTTTCGATAGAACAATCATAAATACATAAATATTCTTAAGAAATGTATTTGCTATCCATATAAATAACTCAGAACATTGCTTGGATGACATTAATATCAGCAATTAAATGAATTCAAATAGATATACATATAACAAATACAGTAGAAAAATATCAAATGCATGGTTAGAATGTAGCAATATTATTTTTTCTTTAACAATGATCATAAATACAATCTGGAAGAAAAAGAGGCAGGAGGATTGAAAGTGAAATACAGATAATTGACAATTCTGAAGGAAACAGAGAAACCTTCACATTACAAGAGAGCAATACAAGACCTTGGTCCACCTACTCTGTTGCCTGGAGCAATGAGTCTCACTTCACATTCCTTGTACCTGAGATTGTTGCCTATTGACCCATGCCTCCCACAAGAGATTAAGTCCCTCCACAGGCACACATTTGAGAAATGCCACTGAGTTAATTTTGTGGGCCACCAGAGTACCATTTTTTATCAGAACCCTTAAGTAGGTAGTTGAGGTTTGGCAACCTGTTGTTTTTAACCCCATAGTGGGAGAAAGACTGCAGAACCACATATTTACTGCCTGTAAAACCTTCAATGGCCCTGCTAGCAGTCAGTTATTGCTGGCATCTCATTGCCACAGGGAAGCCAATATTACTGCATCAACCGTCTTGTCCTATTAAGGATGGCTCGCTCAAAGCAAACTTTCCCAGCTCAAGACTGTGACATAGAAGACCCAGGCAGGGAAAATCATCAATAGTCCATATGTGCAGGGAGAAAACAAAAACGTGGAAAGGAGGCCTCCACCAGTTGAGCTGACTGAAGCGCCAGCTACCTTATTAAGTAATATGATGCATCTGTGGTGCATATATGTTGTCTCCTACTTGTTGGCTAGGCAATTTGAGTGAGTGGGCTCTCTGTACCTACTTCATCTGTCTGTTTGATTGTGTGGGGAAATGTGTAAAGTGGCCTGAAGCCCTGTCAGGAACAGGAGAGGAGAAAATGAAGTCTGTCCAGGGTTGGGTCTCTCCTTGTGTTGGGCTAAGCCAGATGGTGGATTCGGTGTTGGTGGATGGCTCACCTGCTTCGATCTGCACATAGAGGACTGCATGATTAACTGGTACCATCAGTCATGTTCATGTTTCAGACGGCTATTTCCATCTAAATGTTTAATTTGGGCACAGCAACCAAATTCAAAAGGATGTCTGTGTCCTTCATAAATGTCAACCTTCTTGTATGCCGTATTTGTGGCAGACAGCTTTACAAACATGTTTTCAAATTATAAAGGCAATGTTTGAGATGGGAAGCTTCCTATTGTGTGGGTGAGCTTGTGTGGGATACCTGCTCAGCTGCTATTCAAATCTAGGCATTGATTATTGCAGATATCTTCTGATAGGATTTTTGCCATGTAAAAAAAAAAACATAATTCTTCCCTCTTGTTTCTTGCTTTACCAATTTACATTACCAAAGTATTTTTGTTTAAGTCCGAACTTCCAAATAATAAACCCAAATATAAATATATATATATATATATATATATATATATATATATATATATATATATATATATACTCCAAAGAATCTGCATATCACAGTAGTTTTATTCACCAAGCAATCGTGTCTCAACCTTACACTGACTAGTTTTGATACCATGCCTTGCTCCCGGTTAATGAGTCTCTAATTACTATCCATTTAAATACTCAGGTCCAATTTTTCCATTATGCAGCATTATGGGAAATGTAGTTAGCACATAGCAATTAATTATGTACATTACAAAAAAATTCAAGTTATTCAAATTACATTTGTATGGAAGCAATATTGACAGCGCATTACTTGTTAATCACAATCTCCCACTGCAAGACCAACAGACATATCTAGATCTGTTCGGCAGGACCCCGCTGTCAAGATGGCAACGAAACAGATGACCACTGCTGCATCGGTCTTGTCTATCATATATACATCTTGATAGGGCAGGCGGACCGAAGAAAAGAAGGAACCCGCAAAATGGAACTAACTGAGAGAATCAGAGAATAACAGAATACATCAGAGGCTGAAACAAGCCATGTTTTAAGTTAGAGACTCGCCGGGAACTCCATCTTGTCTTAAAGACAGTTTGGCATGTCCTATAAGAGAGGCTGGATTTCTGACTTGGGGAGAGCTGGTGGCAGGCGGCTCCATGATACCCTGGGAGGATTTGTGGGAGAAAGTCGGGCCGCGTCTCTCTAGTTTTAAGTATCTACAACTGACCGGCTGGGCTCAGGCAATGCTTAGGAAGAGGGTCCCCCTGGGGAAAGATAGCAAGTTGGAAGATCTATTGGTAACGAGGCTAGGGGGGGGGAAGAAGGTCTCATGTTGGTACTGGGGGATCCTAGAAGAAATAGATGGAGATTTATACTCCCTGAGAAGCTATGGGGAGGAGAGATGGGAGATCAGTGGGAGTCGAACTGGCAAATCTAATTTATTTTGTTAAATAAGCTTGTGAAACCAGCATGGCTGAAAAGAAATCACCTCTTTACGCTACATCGAGCATACCTCTCCCCACAGAAGCTAGCTAAATATCAGCTTGGGAAAAAATGCAACAAATGCAACTTGCCGGAGGCTTCGGATGTGCACATGTTCAAGGAGTGCCCTGCCATCAGTCACTTTTGGGAGAAGGTGTTGGAGGCTTTGTCCTCTATACTTAATACGACACTGTGCATTTCTCTTCCTCTGATTGTCTTTGGATTAGACTACAACATCACTGGGCATGCCAGATCCTTTTTGTTTTATGCAATTCTCCTGGCCAGGAGACAGATTTGCAGGTTTTGGGTGGATCTGGCTCCTCCAACTTACGCAGGATGGTTGACGTCTCTCTAGGAAGTTTCGGGGGTGGAGTTGGCCAGATCCTGCAGCAGGAAAAGGCTTGCTTTCTGGGACTTCCTGGTAAATTGGAGGTAGGATGCCCGGGGTTCCCCCCCCCCCCCCCTCCCCCGGGTCCTATGATTATGCCTTCTTCCTACCCCATGGACCGGTTGAAGGGTCTTCCCAGGTATGTGTTGGTCTAACAGGTGATAAAGCGCCATGACGGAGTGACGTAGGTCTCCCTGCTGTGTGAAGTTTTCCTTCTTCCGCCAATCTAAATTCTTGTGCGCCTGTGTCCGTGCCATGTTAGTAGATCCGGGGGCTGGATATCTGGATATAGAGGCACACAGTGGTGGTTTGGTGGCTTTCTTTGCACTAGGGTATCGGCAAATGAGGACAATTAAAAAAAAAGCCACGCTTTAAGTTGCTTTTTAACAGTACTTCAGGCTTGATGAGTCTTAGGTGGAGGGGAAGCTGATTCCATGCATTGGTGCCTAAAACTGAGAAAGATTGGTCACCTTAAGTTTTAATTGTGAATGAGAGTGGCTTGAAAAGGTTTGCAAAGGAAGATCTCAAAGTTCTTTTAGTTGAGTGGAGGAAAAATCTTACTATTAAACAGCTATGCCCTCTAGATCTATACACTCTGAAGGCAGATAGGATAATTTTGAACAGGATTCTGTTATGGACTGGGAGCCAGTGCAGGGCTTTAAGAGCTGCTGAGGCCAAAAAATGTCTGGGAATGTATGCACATGGGGAACATGGCCGTCTGGAAGGTTCTCAAACCTAGGGGAAAACACGTCTTGTTACACTCTCTATGGCCTTACAGAATGGCCAGGTGCAACATGTTGATCGGGACTAAATAACAGGAAACTAATGTATCATTTTTGCTTGAAAGTGTATAGTGGAAAACAACACCAATGCCCCAGTAACAGTGAGAGCAAGGCTTGCCAATGCCTCACTGAAACCCTGGGGAAGCTCGCAGGGATTTAATGGAAAACCATGCCAAGGCTCTAGGAACAGCAAGAGTAGTTGAACCATTGGTTAACGGGTTGTGGGGTGTCCTTGCAGTGAAGCGCAATGAAAATTATGGGTACTGGTGAAGCAACAGTCATGAGGGCGCTGGAGGAAAGCTAGCCATGAGGGTTGCAGGGGAGGGCACATCAGTCATGAGGGTGCTGGGAGGGAACATCAGCATGAGTGTAATGGGAGAACACCAGTCATGAGGGATGCAGTGGGAGCATCAGTCATGAGGTCGCTGGGGGAACATCAACCATGAGGGATGCTGGGGAGCATCAGTCATGAGGTCGCTCGCAGAACATCAGCCATGTGGGATGCTGGGGATGCATCAGTCATGAGGGAGCTGCGAGAACGTCAGTCATGAGGGATGCTGGGGGGAATCAGTCATGAGGGAGATGGGGGAACATCAGTGATGAGGAATGCTGGGGAATCATCAATCATGGGGGTGTTGGAGGAACATAGATCATATGGATGCTGGGGAAGCATCAGTCAGGAATGTCATACCATGCATAGGGCACCATAGAGGTAAATCAACATGCACGCTAGACCACTACATAAGCAACATGAGCCCTGCACACTAGACCACTACGCAGAAGACGCAAGAGGGGATTATGACAGAGAGGAGCAGGAGGGGATTATGACAGACAGAATATTACTGCTCAGACATTGGAATACTTCAAAAAGTGGAAGGTGGCTTCAAACACGTTGGTTTGTGATCTGGAAAAGAATACTCTCTTCACCTTTGAAGATCTCAAAGTAAATGGTGAAAAGAAGTGTAAACTTCCAGTTTCCAACTGTAAACAGAGTTCTAAGCCAATTAAATGCTGTTTAACAACTGCTGAATCCGACGGTATTATCACAAATGTATCTATGATGTACTACAGTACATATGAAACACAAACAAAACATTCTATATCACAAATTAAACATACATAATATAGTGTACTTTTCACAACTGCCTTTGTGTTTGTTTTTTTACATGAAAATATTTGATATGCCTTAATGTTAAAGAAGTAAAGCATTACGTGAATGGTTTTTAATACCAACTGGGCTATAAACACAGCCCGATACTACAAAATACCAGCAACACCCATAGAGACTGTTCTGATTGTTGGAAAGCAATAGAGCATTATTTCTTATTGAAAGAAATACAAGAGAAATTAGAAATTATTCATCATCAACTCCGTCTATATAAAACAGGTACATTTCTGAACAGATTTGTATCGCTGTTCTGAAAAACAATGCTGGATTTACTTTGCGTTATGTTAGAAAGAAAGTTCTCACCAATTTCAAGAAAACATACACATTTAGTGAAAATACCAAAGGTTAAAGGTCAGTTCTAGTTAGGAAAACATAATGTATTATTTCCATTTAAAACCGACTTAAACTACACACAACTTACAAATTCAAAGGTTTTAGTGTAGAGTTATTATTTGTGCCCCATCCAAACCGTGCTATAACTCACACAGTACGTGGTGTTGTGAACTCTCTAGCTACACTACCTTAACTGTAACTCACACAATCTCCTTGAATTTGTAGCATTTGAAACTACATCACGTTTAGCATGTTAAATGATAGAATTCATAACAAGACTCATGACAGGTCTAATGACAAAATTGTTAACTGTATGTGGCAGAGAGCCGAGTTATAGTTAAAATAATATTTTATTTACAGTAAAAACAAATAAACATCCATTAAGGTTAATACATTTTATACATCGGTATGCAACGTTAGCATAATTCATACCATGAAATTTCTTATCTTGAATATTATCGCTTTATCTTAGTTTCATTAATAAACAAAAATGTTCCTGCTAATACCACTTTTTGAATCGTAGGGCAAATAAATAAACGCTGATGTTTTAGACCACAATCTTGCTTTAACAGTGGTTTAAGATATGTGTCTCTCTCATTCGTCTTTTAGGACATTGTAGACTAAAGTGAACTCACTAGGAGCAGTAGCGGCTGGCAGTGAACAGCGCTGTAGGGGCAGAGGTAGTGGGGGAAGAGAGAAGATAATTTTTTTTTTTTTTTTAAATACCACTTACTTCTTCGCCAGCCTCTGCCTTGTTCAGCTTACTTTTTCCTGCAGTCCCGGCAGCAGGAAGCACCTGGCTCCCCTGAGACAATCACAACATTACAATGCAGCGTTGTGATTGGTCTGAGCTCCGTGGTTTGGTGCTCAGACGGGGACAGGGGCCCTACACATGTTCCTCACCAGGCTGTGTAATGCAGCCTGGTGGGGAACATGCAAAGTGTGCATGATTGTTTGGTTGGCCCCAAGAGGGCCGAACAGTCATGTGCGCTTAGGGAGTGTACAAACCACTCCTCTCCCTGTGCCATCAGCCCTGCCCCGCCCTAACCCAGCCCAGCAGCCACAAAAAATAAAATGATATTAACAACGTTATTCTTGTTATACTTTCTTGTCTTTGTTCACTCCTTTGTTATTGACTACAACCTGTTGCTGCACATAACACTCCACGTCAGGATTCCTTAAATATTATCCTTCGTAGGCACATTATATGCACAGTTTAGAACAAATAATTGAATGAAAATACCATTATAATTAGGTAGTCTGAAGGAGTTAAATGTTTTTGAATTTTCCTATATGAGCATGGCACAAAAGATAACAAACTGAAAGAAATATGTTTCACATAAAACACAATCTACAATCTGTCCCCTTATGTTCATAAAAATGCTGACACAAATATTTATAGTGTATAACTTACTTGTCTCTGTAAGATCCAGATGTAGCCATCAGTTAATTGCCTTATTTAACGGATTCCAGATCTCAATTTCCATTTATTTATTCCCATTGTAATGTAACAGCCTGGAGACTATATGTGATTGCCATCTAAGAAGTGTCATACAAGTAAGAGCACATTTATTGAGGTTTAAGCTATCTATCAGAAAATGTTGCTGAGGTTGAAAAAAAATACGAACTCAGTAACTGCAAATAATTATTAAACAATGAAAAAGGCCTGCTAAGTTTTACAAAGTGAAGGGCGTTTAGATGAAAGGAAAGTCTCACATATGAAGGTTAGCAGCACCCTGCCTTACTTGATCAAGTTTGAACATTCGAGATTCTTTTCCAGCCAAGCCTATAAAGTACAAGCACTGGCAATGCCAATCATTTTAGCTTTTTATAAAGAAAATATGTTTGGAAACGTGAGTAGTATACAGGAGTGGTTAACAGATGGGTAGCAGCAGCAGATTTATATTCCCAAATACTGGAAACCTTGCACTGCTGATGCACATTTTGTGTGTGTGGGTGTGTTTGGGTGTGACTGTTTATGCAAGTTTAAGTGTAGAGAGACATATACTGCATTTACATGCCCTTTAACTACTCTTTGCGTAATGGAAAGTTGTACTTCTATACAATAAATCAAAATAATTCCCTCAGTGTTTAGAAAAGAGCAGAGTGCAGCATCTCTTGTATGTACACACAAAAGAAGTACAGCTTTGGCAAAAATCTGATAACCCTTTCGATGCGCCCGTCGGGCAACATCCGTCGCGAGCACTACCTCCGTAGTGCTGCGTATGTCCGTTGGCCGGCGCGGCCCCGCCCACTCAATCAAACAGCCGCACCACGCCGGAATTGATGCCGTGCTTAAGCGGTTAATGCATCCCCGGCACGCAAAACAGTTATCACTTTGGCACAGGAATGCAAGTTTTCATTGCACACAGAACAAATACCACATACACCTTAGGAAGATGAGCATTTCTCATACACAAAGTACAGTCAGGGCCGGCTCTAGGCATGTGCAAGCTGTGCACCTGCACAGGGCCACCAAACCCCAGGGGCCACCACGCCAATATATATCCTTAATATATTAATCCTCTGAGGATGGATACATATTTGCGTGGTGGCCCCTGGCAGGGATTTGGCGGCCTCAGGCTCTGTTCCACTACTAAACACCCTGACCCCCTCCCCTCTTTACTGGCCTGTGCGCTCCGCCCTGCCAGGACCACCTCTTCCGGGGCCCCTACCTACGCTCCTTGCCCAGGGCCACCATGAGCCTAGAGCCGGCCCTGGTACAGTCGCCATATAGGCATTAGCAATGTAAGATTCTTTTGTTCACTCAGAAAAGAAACATTTGTACCAGCAGTGTGGATGATTCTCACATACATGGCAGGTACAAAACAGACAGAAGTGAAGCAAGCTTAACCTGTGCACCTATCACAGGTATCACATGGGCATCCGCGGAGCAGGCTGCATCCCACACACAAAAGGTAATGCATGAACAGCAGACGTCCAAGCTTCCCTCAAACGCTGAAAAGATAATGCATAGAAGAAAGAAGTGCAGGTAACTTCAACAAGGCTCCACGTGTGGCACTTTTACCCATTTACAGCAATTTAACGAGACATTCAATCACCAGCAAACAAAGTGTTTTTGCTTTATAAACTGGAAAAAAATTGTTAAATTACATAGAGCCACGCGGCAGCTGTAACTGCAAGTTTCACACACCACATGTACCACATGTGCAGTGCAAGAAGTAGAAGTAAAAATTGGAAGTGCACATAATCGTCAAATGTTACAGTTGTTTCTGAGGGGCTGCACACAACAGGGTACTCCTTTCAAAGCAGACTGAAGCTTTGATTGACATGGTGGGTACATAAACAAGCCTGAGTATTGGGCTTATGGGAAAGGAGGTGCAGGTAAACCGGTACAAGAGGGCGTGATGTAGACAGCCTCTCAAGAAATCCAAGGGTTTTCATAGGACATAGGTAGGTGGCATAGGGATGAGAAGCGCAGTAGTCACTGAATCCGTGGGTGCAGATGAGATGGGGAGATGGGGAAGCTCAATACACAGAGGAAGGGTGACAAAGGGGGTGCACACAGATTGGTATGGGGTGCTGACAGGGGCGGGATGGCAGGTGGTGAGCGTATACACGTTCACAACAACAGGCTTGCACACATATTCACCAATTCAAGTGCACGGGCATGCCTGGTCAGGGACACAGGCATATAGGTGTACAGGCACAAGAACACACACATAAATATAATTACACATGCATGCTGGCAAATAAACAGGCAAACTAATGCACATAGACACAGAAATCAGGGTGAGCAGAGAGACAACTACATAGGTGCACTGGCACTGGACCATACCGAAATTGACGAATTGCACACCAACCAACAATCGCAGGAATACTTACTATGACACACAGACTCAAAATAAACACAAACAGGACATGACCTTGTGTACCCTATGTACATACATGCGCATAAAACAATAAAACATTGGCAAAATTGCTAGAGACAAAACAGGAACATGCAGGGAAAGACGCAAACAAGCATTGATACACAGAATCCTAAATACAAATATACTTAAACACAGGCAAGCACAGTGTCACCGATACACCCACCAATTCACTACAACAGTTACTAATTGTTTGTAAAGGCACTTTCCGTAGTTCAACCTAAAGGTTGGAAGGCACAGAAAGGCACTTTCAGTAGATGATGTGCTGAGGTCAGATCCACAGACAGCAGCAAAGTTAGCACCCACTGGCCCATGAAGACATTGTGGTAGGCAGAGGGTACTGACAGCACGCCTCCTCTGTAATAAAGGATGGCCAGCCAGACAGCCCATTCTGAGCCCTGACTGTGGCAGCAACACAGATCTAAGATGCGCTCTATTTTCAGTTGCTCAGTCCTAGCTGTGCCCATCCTTCATGTTACCACCTACAGTGGCAGGCCTTTGGTGGACCGAAGCCTTTAGTTCATTACAGATCCCTGCCATCCTAGCCACACATTGTTACTTCATCCTGCAGTGAGGTTCACTGCACTCCAGCCTCTGCATCCCATTGGAACCTCTTCTGATACGGTAACTTGATCAAGTACCAGGGTATAGGCTGCTGGAAATAGCATACTTAGAGCTGGAGATAATATCTAGTAGCAGGCTGTGAGACAAAACATCAGCGTGAGTAGACTAAGAGGCTGAGACTGCTAGTTAGGAAGACCTGCAACACTATTGTGAGAAGACTTCCAAACAGACGCATTTTCAGAAGTAAGATGACCCTGCACTTTCACACATCATCATAACAAAAAATCCTGAGCGTGCAAGCATGCTGAAATCCCATCTGTGAGAAGAAGAATGGCCTCGCCCTGGTTTCAACCCATAGGATCTGTAGAGAAGGTGTGGTACTGTACAGAAAACGTGGATCTTCTTTGTAGCATCCTGCTACCAATAATAACAGACACTCATATCTCTTTCATAGGAGCCTTTATTCCTGTGTCCTACCTCCATCCTGTCCCTACTCTAACTGCCCCGTTCCTTTCCCTGGCTCCTCCTGTATCTGCTCCTCCCATGACTCCGCCCCCCAACCACTAGACTACCTCACACAATTCTACATCTCCCCCTTTCTTAACAAAGTGAGCTTAATGTCCTCAGTGTTCGCAGTTCTTCAATCCACCACACGGGTTGGCGGACAGCCTGTTCTTCAAGCCTCAGTAGTGTCGAATCAGTGGTGGGCTTGGCTTTGGTCAATCTTTCCGGTGTCTTGATCAGGGCATTCTTGACCACGTTGCGTGTGGACTGTTTACTCTCACAGTCTGCAGTCCTCATGTTTCCTTCTGGTGGTGTAACGGTTGGTTCAGATGCTCGGTCCCTTTCATGAGTGGATAATGTTCTGGCCCTCTTATGGGCTCCTGCACCTACTTTTACTTCCTCTTGTCTTGTCCGGTCAAGGGCAACACTGTCCTCCAATTCAGGGTCATGTACACCAGACAGTACGGTGTTATCTGACGAGACTGTCTTGGTTTGGTTCGATAACTCATTCACGGCCTCGGGTTGTCTGACGAACTCGTGGGCTATCTGTGCATAGGCATGTTTCTCTCTCATCTGATGATCTCTCTCTACTGACATGTCCGGCTTTCCTTGCGGAGTGACTGGCAGGTCCCTTCCCGTCCGGTGACTAAGGTCCACTGTCTCTGTTTTCTTTTTGTAGGTCCTTTGAGTCAGCCTTTCAGACCCCTTCAGGGGTGACGGTGTCTGATCTATGTCCGGATATACTTGTGATTGACATGACAGATTGTCTTGTAGCGTGACTGAGTATTCAGAGACCTTAGTGTGTGACATGTTGCTCTTGACGGGAAGGATGTCCTTTGGTTCTATGGTGCGTTCGGGTGGTTGACGCCATGGCTGTTGTCGGGACCATGACTTGGTCGACTCACGGGATCGAACAGACGTGCTCTCTGGGTCAGAGAAGTTTCTTGTTGACTTCCAGGATCGGACAGACGCGCTCTCTGAACCAGAGGAGTTCCTGGCCATAGACGTGCTTTCTGGGTCAGAGAAGTCTTTTGTCGACTTCCAGGATCGGATAGATGTGCACTCCGTGTCGGAGAGATCCTTCTCCCCATTCCTTCTCAAACGTTTCTTTGAAACTGTCTTTGGTAATGGATTTTCGAGTTCCGTAGTCTTCCAGGATCGGATAGATGTGCACTCCGCGTCAGAGAGATCCTTCTCCCCATTCCTTCTCAAACGTTTCTTTGAAACTGTCTTTGGTACTGGATTTTTGAATTCCGTAGTCCATGACTAATTGCTCTTCCCCTTTGAATTGTCTTTGAGATGCTTCTCCGTGTGCCTTTGTTGGAACATCTTCAATGCTGTCTCATTTGGGAGGTTGTTTGATGATCCTGTGCTTGTTCCTTGTGCTTGATCCCAAGCTTTTGCCTCTTTGTCCTTCTCGTCTGAAGTTAACAATTTCCTCTCCGTCTCTTCGTTGTCGCGGGAGCCATGGATGCATGGATCTTTTTTGGTTTGTTGCTGTGGAGGATCAGTCCGTCTTGTGCGACCTGTTTCTCCTGCTCGCTTGTTTGATGCTCTAACACCTCTGATTTGGGGGTTATGTGTTCTCCGGCCAGATGTTTCCTTGGACTCGTCTTCACTGCTTGTCGACTGATGTTCCTGCGCCGACTTCCGGTGTTGACCAGTGCGACCCCTTCTTCTATGGCTAGTCTTTCTCTCCCACCTGCTGTGCAGGATGCCCTCTTGTCCAGGAGTGCGATCTGTCCCACTTGATGCTCTTTCCTCATCAGAGTATTGTGTGTCATACTTTGAATGACTCCTTGAGGAACTCCTGGGGGTTGAATAACTTCTTGGAATTGTCTTTTGGATGGTTGACTCTGGGTCATCTGACTCCGAGTAATCCTTGGTTGACTTTGAGTAGTCGGATGCTGAGGAATCTGACTCTGAGTAATCCGTGTCACTTTCTTTGTCACTGTATCTTTCCCGTTGTCTTTTTGCTGGTCTGCCTTCCCTCTCTCTCCTTTCAGTTCTGTTTGTTTTCTGAGTTCTATCTTCCCAGGTATCTTGATGGTTTGCTCTTAGGTGCACGTCTTTCAATCCTTCTCTTGCTTTGATTTGCATTCCAATTTCGGCCTTCTTGATGATTTCCTTTAGCGACCAATGCCCTTGCAGGATCTTGCGTTTTGTGTCAGGGTTTGTGCAACCTTCAACTATCCGAAGTCGAACCGCATCCTCATTTGTAAAAGTGTTGAAGTGGCAGCCTCGTACCATACTTTGCAACCGAGTGATGAAATTTGGCAACGGTTCGCCTGGTTCCTGCCGTGCTGTATTGAAAACCATGCGATTATGATCCACATCTGTCTGTGCGTTGAGATGGGCACAGAGCTCCCTTTGGAGTCTTTTATAGATTTCTGTATCCTCTTTGGAAAATGTCCTGATTGGGCATCGGCCCTCCGGACCCACCAAATGGAGGAGTAGTATCAGACATTTTCTCTCTCTTTGCTCACCATTGGCTTTTAAGAAATCTTCTAATGCTTTGAGCCGCCAGTGTCGTTTGAGATCCGAGATCCAATCATCAGTCTGCATCGCTGGGGGCGGTACTTCACTGTATGGAGTGACCCGCTGTGCTGCGTCTCCTCCCGCCATGAGAGAGGGAGATTCTGGTCAACGTCTTTGGTCTGGTCGTTTGCTTAGAAATTGATAGTCTTTGTAACCAACACAGTATGCGCCGGTGAGCGCCGGTGACTGAACTTGGATGGTTCTACTCTCTCCGGGGTCCTCTGTAGGACTGCCCTCCGCTGGGTCTTCTGCAGTTCTGTTCAGCAGCTCTTCTCTCTTTGGCGCTCTTCGGTTTGTGCTCAGTGTCGTCGTTATCTGTCTCTTGCATTTGCTAATGCTTGTTCCATTGTGCTGTTGTGGTTGCTTGGTCCTTGTGTTCGCTTGTGCCTCTTATTTTATAGACACGTGTTACTTCAGGACATTCGCCACTGCGCATTCACTTGCGTATACCAATGTTTGTTTATTTGCATGCACCAATACTTGTTTGTGTCCTTTCGCCACTGCTTGTTGGTTTCTACTCGCCAAGACTTGTCTGTTGGTTCTTGACAGTGCTTGTTTGTTCTTCGCCAATGCTTGTTTGGTCTTCGCCAGTGCTTGTTTAGCCTTCGCCAATGCTTGTTTGGCCTTCGCCAATGCTTGTTTGGCCTTCTCCAATGCTCGTTTGGTCTTCGCCAATGCTTGTTTGGCCTTCGCCAATGCTTGTTTGGTCTTCGCCAATGCTTGTTTGGTCTTCGCCAATGCTTGTTTGCTCTTCTTTGCCAGTGCTTGTTTGGTCTTCGCCAATGCTTGTTTTCTTTTCTTTTTCCAGTGTTTGTTTGTTCTTAATGTTGCCTGACTTCAAGATGGCCGCTTCGCAAATGTACAGGGATGTCCTTCCCAGTTGCCTGACTCAAAGATGGCCGCCGCTATGGGAATCTCGTTTCCCACGAGATCTCAGTCTCATTCAAGCCTCCAGACTCACGTCTCTTCACTCGGCACTCACCGGCAGCCGATTTCCAGGCAGACAGCACTTCCAGACACACATCTGGACATCAACGTGGCAGGTAGGATCGGGGTGAGCTCCCGACCTCCGTTTCTTCAGCTGCCCCGCCACTCCTCACGCATCCCGGGTGAGCACCCGGTCCTAGCGCTCGGTCGCGCTTTTCCCGCTGGAGCAGATCCAGCGTTCTATAGCTTGGGCTCCACTCACCGGGTGCAGGGGCTCACTGCTGCATGATGAGACCTCCACCGTCTCCACTCCAGCGACGGACGCCACGGGGAAAGATCGGGGTGGGCTCCCGACGTCGCCTTCCCATCCCTTGGACTCACGCTTCAGGGGTGAGTTTTTTTTTGAAGTCCGTTTTGGCGCGCGATTGCGCTCGCTGATTCTTCCAGCGATTCACTCGCCGAGCAGCATGCTCCACGCAGCCTTCTCGGCCACGGAGCTTCAGGCAGGCAGGCAATGTTTCTGGCGGCTCACTCCTCGCCGCAATGCTCCTTTCTATCTCGGTGGTCGCGATGGCAAACTCCTCATCAGCGGCACCTGGGACAGGATCACACAGTGTCACGAGATCGGTGTGCGGTGCACAATGTGCCCGATCCCACCCTCGTCGCCAGCTGTAGCATCCTGCTACCAATAATAACAGACACTCATATCTCTTTCATAGGAGCCTTTATTCCTGTGTCCTACCTCCATCCTGTCCCTACTCTAACTGCCCCGTTCCTTTCCCCGGCTCCTCCTGTTCCTGCTCCTCCCATGACTCCGCCCCCCAACCACTAGACTACCTCACACAATTCTACATCCTTGAGGACCACGCAAGAATCTGGAAACTTTAGACCAGAGAGTGCAGTGCTTGAGTCTGTTGCATCTTCCCTCTACCTTTACCACAACTGCCTCAAACATGACTATATTTGGCCTAATAGTCGGCACACAACTATGTTGTTTAAAAGCACTTGGAGGATGTGGTAACATGTTTCTTTAACAGGTCAACTAAGTATGTAGCCCCACTGCTCTCACAAAGGTGAGGGTCATTGTCACCTTCAAGATGGCCCTCTCCAACTGGGATGTGATGGGAGTTTGAAAACTAACTGCTCTGGTAGCTGGTTTGGACAGGGACAGAGAAAAGGCTTGGGCACCAAAATGTAATTCAACCCCACCCCCATTATAGAATCAGTTACCTAAAAAGTAGCACATATATGCAAATCAGGCCAGTTTTCAACTTGTAAAGAAAGGATGTATCGTTATTCTGCAATGTATGGGAGATTGCATGCATTTCTGTTTGTTGCAGGTGATATTTGTTGTAATGTCAGGGAACTCAACAATAAATAACACTCACCAGACCAAAAACAAGCACACAAACAGACAAATATATTGTTCTACACACTTACCTAATAGACCAGCTTTTCAACACTGCCTGATTGCCAGTCCGACCCTGTCTAATAGAATAGTAGACCAATGACTGGTAAGTGAGAAAGCACATGAAACGTGGGTAGGGATATGGCAACCCTCACATCTGTGCTGGGAACAGAAAATAGCTTTCAGGAATAGAAACCCCCTACCAGGCCTGATTCCACCCATCATGACCGGCTACTTGCACCATTCTCCTAAGGAGAAATGTGATCATCAAAGAGGCAGCGCTTTTCTCGAGTGGTAGGGCATCATCAGGGGGTGTCGGCACTCACTCTACTGATGAAACATGGGGCCCATGTGTCTTCAAATCCATTATTCAGATGAAGAAAGAATTTGTAAATGGAAGGATAGCTCCACAGTAGTGGCAATTAGGGTCATTGTGATGCGCTCACTTGGTGAAAAATGAATACCATAACGTGGCTTAGATGTGCATTTGTAAATCACACATTCACATTAGGGGTATCGTGTAGTCATATTTATAGAGCGCAAATGTAGCTAGGAATAGTGCGCTGTACAATACTTGAGGGTTTGGTAGATGATCTGCAAAATTGTGAACATCAAGTGGGGATAACAAAAAACACTGCACTGAGCCACATCTTCTCCTCATCTTGCAACTAATAATAGATATTTTTCTTACACAACTCTATGATATTCATTTTATTGAGTTCAGGAGAGTGAAAAAAGCTGAGCGGACCTGCCACGATTCGAACCAGTAATCTAAGGTCAAATGAACTTTCATGTTGCAGAGATGACATTAGTTTACTGTCCCACCAGATCAGCTATGGTCATGTGACAGATCAGCTATTTCCAGGTGAGTTGTCCATTCCTTGAACGGTACACTCAAACATATTTTCCCCAGTTCCACTTGTATACCGCAATGGCTAAATGAAAAAAAAATGGCACCAGTTATCTCTTCATATTATTGGATAATATATTGCAGCTTCTCTGCATTATCAGTTGTCATGATCAGCTAAAGAGAGTGTTTGATGAATAGCTCTCAATGAAAGCCTCTTTCTACTGCGTGGTCAAAAGTGCATGAGTACAAATGGCTCTTGTTTCCACACTTATACAATGACCACTTATTTCGCATGGAGACTAAGCCTAGTGTAATGTGAAACAGTATTATTTGCAATGCACTATCTATCAATACTATTCTATTCACACCATGAATCTGCATTCTTTTTCAACCTCAGTTCCTTGATTGACATTGAATGTATGTGGATGCTAGGTAGAGTTTAAGACTTCTTTCTTAATAAGTCTTAACAGACAACTTAATCGACTATAGGCAGAGAGGGACACAACACTCTATTGATAAAGTAACATTTCGTAGCAGAAAGAAAAGGCAGAAGTCTGTCCTTAGGTTGTATTGGTCAAACTGATAAACCTTCGTTCCCAGCCTTCTACTTCATTGACATCAGTTCCACCAGAGTTGTAAGTTAAAGTTTACAAAGAAGTGTTGTTTCTATCAGATGTTAACTTACGTAAGGGATCTATTCTATTTCCTCAAAGTTTCATTACATGCCATGTTAACAAATTGCCTTCATTCTTCTTTTGTGGTGGATGCCAGGTCCCTGGTTCTAAGATGCCTGGTCATTTTTCTCACAGCATATCTCTGGTAGGTTTCCTACTGGTTATTTACTTTCCTCAGGTCTGCAAAACACAATTGATCGAAATGAGACTTGGGGTTACACATTAGCCTCATAATGAATCTATTTGAAGCTCTGTAAATTTACTTCTTTGCTATCAAATTTAAATTCCAGTACCCTATGTTGGTCTATTGGATGATGTTCTGAGAACCCCACAGAATGCCCATCCGACAGAATGGATGGGTGATCCCATGCGACTTTATCATAAATGACACATAATTAATGTCTGTCTGATTCTAATAGAATAAGCATGGCCTAGACAGTTCTCCTTTCATGGGCTCTGCCCTCTCCCCTCTTTTATTTAATGTTTATTTACAACCCTTGATTTCGGCCCTTAACCAGATGGATTGTCAAATTTACAACTACGCCGACGACACCCAGATTATCATCCAAATGGAAGATTGTCCGGGTGCACATGCAAGAATGCAGAATATCCTAAGATAAACAGCTAATTGGATGTCTGTGAACTCCCTGAAAATCAATCCAGATAAGACCAAGGTGTTGCCAATCACTATCATGGGCAACCCCTGGAATGATCGGTTCTGGCCAATAGAACTAGGGGCGCCCCCAGAACCTGCAGCAGTAGTGAAAAGCCTGGGCATATCCTTGGATGGGAGTTTGACGATGCAAAAGCAAGTCTCAGGGGTGGTGAGCACCTATGTGGGCCTCCTTCGACAACTAAGGAAAATCTCCTCGCTCTTGTCCTTTGCCACCCTGAGGCGCGCTGTATCTGCCATGATCCTAGCCAGGATGGACTATGGCAACTCACTATATGCAGGGCTCCCTCAAAAACACCTGAACCGACTGCAAATCGTCATGAATGACGCTGCAAGATTGATTTTCAAAAAACCGAGGAGAACACATGCCTCCCCTCTACTGCGTGAACTCCACTGGTTGCCTGTTAAACAGAGGGTTTTGTTCAAAGGGCTTTGCATTACGCATAAAGTCCTGTATGGAAAGGCGCCAAGCTATATCAAAGCCCGCTTGGCCCCATACAAGCCTGGTAGGCGGCTGCGCTCCTCAGAAGCCACCCTCCTAACCCAACCGCGTTGCAGATTATCCACCTTGGGTGGTCGTGCATTCTCTAACATCTTTCCAGCTGTCTGGAATAGCTTACCAATCGAACTGAGCAATGAATCCAACTTCCTACCTTTTCGAAAAAAATTAAAAACAGTGCTTTTTCAGCAAGCATGGGGTGTGTTGTAACTTGATGATCGGCTGTAGAATTTTTGGTATGTACCTGACAAAGCGCTTAGAGACCCCGGGGTGATTACACGCTATATAAATCGAAATAAATAAATAAATAAATCCTAGCTCTTTCAAGAAAATTGAGTAGACTTGTGTCCCAGGAGAAAATAACAAATCACTGCCTCTCCCTTCTGTAGATCAGCCTAGTTTTTAGTCCAGCATCAGCGCGCATTCGCTATCTGCAAGGCCTGCTGTAATTACTCTACTGAGGGGAAATTCCACCTGCTGCTTATCATTGGTTCTCTCCTGCATAGATCTTCCTTGGCAGTTCCTTATTGGTTGGTGCTCCCAATTCCTCACATCCGTTTTTGTTTCAGGAGCACCAGCCAACTACAGTTTCATTATGCTGTGGGACTACTCCTTTAATTACCTGCTGCTGCTTGCCCATTAATGTCTTTGTTTCTTCGTAAACATACACATTTTTAAATTTACTTTACAATTTGCATTGTTAATTTTGTTACAATTCGCATTGTTTATTTTTTTTAGTAATTGCATTCTGCATGCTATTGTTCATTTATATTTTTATTTGTTTCAATGACATTTTGTGGATACACGTGAAAGCCACACCAAACCTCGCACCTGGTTCCTGATTCCCAAAGTTGGCTGTATTGGGCTCACTCTTTAATTTCTTTGTTTCTTTGTAAACATGCTAATGTTTTTTTTTAAATTTTATTTGCATTGTTCATTTTCTTACAATTCACAATGTTTATTTATTTTAGTAATTGCACTTTGCACGACATTGTTCGTTTATATTTTTACTAGTTCCGATGACATTTTGTGTATACACGTGAAAGCCATGCCACGCCTCGAACCCAGTTCCGGAATCCCAAAGTCGGCAGCTTTGTACCTAAGTGCTTCACATTACATGGACAGTTTGTTGCCCCCTCCTATATTATCAGCGTGCAATGCACACTTTCAGTTTCACAGTTGGGCTGCACACATCACTCGTTTTCATTGGTATGTGCTCCCCTTAGCCGCTGCACTGCTTCTTGATGCTCTCCTTCATATAGAACCTCTATAAAAGTAGTGGTGGGAACCGGGCTGGCCCCAGCAGGTAAATGCTGCTCGCCCGCTAAGCTCGGCTCCTGGTTGAGGTAGCTGGACTGGGGAATTCGCGTCCTGAACTCCAAGGACTGCATTAACGCCTGGATAGCCGAGGTGAGCTCTTCAGTATTTGTACACCCCGAAATAAACAGACACAAAAAAGCTGGCTTGGATTGTTGTTATCTCTCCACCGTGCCGCACAACTGCCATAAAGCTGAAAGATCCTTAGTGCAGAACTCAAGGTGGCCTTTGAGGAGTGGGCATTGCAGGTAGGGGTATGTGGCGTAGTTAGAAATTATGTTAATAAAAAGTTTGATCTGGGTGCACCGATTTTTGCGAAATTTGGTGTTTGTGTGCTGTTTAAATCTTTTTCTGCAACCTGTTTCCTTTGGGTATAGTGGATTATGTGCGTTGGTTCAAGGAGGATTGGATTGGGCCTCAACATAATGGGTACCGCAGTATGCAGACTCTGCTTTCTCCCCTTTGAATTGCTATTGTGTGGATGCTTTAAACTCTTGTAAGATTTTTTTATACAGTAGGAAGGTTTCCGTTACCAGCCCTTCTCTCTAATTGGCAATCCAATTTTTTCTTTTCAATTACTTCAGAAACGTTCACTACCAAACTTCATTTAGGAACTGCATCCGATTTTTTTTACCGCCACCTCTCGAAGTCTCTCTGGGCTGCATTACTTTTGTACAAAAACACATTTGGTGGACGGAGCCTATCGTTTTGCGTTCATTTTTTCATATAAGTGTATTAGAAATGCGATGTTGGTAAACATAGTGATTTATCCCAGGATACTGTTCTGCCCCTCAGGTGTTTATCATATTTTCTGCCCCTGTTGCTGACTCGCACAAAGATTAATTTAATAGTAAACGTGGATGTAGTCCATTGACCTGCCTGTTTTGAATTCATTCTGTATACTTATTTTTATGTTTCAACGGAAGGATAGCACACCAGAATTAAGATAATACTGCAATTTTCACCCTCTTACTAAAAAGACTGAGGATTTCTTTCATCAAGTTTCCCACACTCCCATACATGTGGCTCACCAAGTGATAAGATTTGTCGGTTTCTTCTGTTTGTGGATTTGAGAGGTGACGTGTGTACTTAAATAATTTGAATGGAGAATATAAATTTATTTCGTAGTCAAACCTATTAAAATGTGTGAACAAAAATATACATATTCCATAACAGGTAAACATCATTTGAAAGTACTGCATACAATTCGATAATTAGAAAGGAAGCCACAAAGAATGACCAAATTCAAAGTTGAAACCTTAGTGTTAAATACCCCAATGCAATATGGATTGTTAAATATTAATACAATCTTAAAAAAACATAACAGGAAAACCCACCCCATCCATTTTCTGTCCACAGATGACTCCAAGATGACTCCAAGAAGTCTTTTAGGGTTAATTGTATGTGTCTTCAACCATGACCTCAAACCTAACCTTAGTAGGCTTATAAACAATTTCTGTGATGCATTTAGGTGCTGTCACCTGACTCATTACTTATGGGAGGGGTTCACCATCTAATATGGTAGTCTTTTGTTTTGGGATTATTAACCCTCAGTAATGATTAGCAATCCAGAACCAGCTTTGATCTAGGTACCCAACTTAATTGATGGACGCTTGCTTCTATCAAGATCTAATGCAAAAAATGTTTTCAATACAATTTCAAAACTTTATTCGACAGCAGTCATAAAAGCAATTTTTACATCCTACACTACACAATAAATACTACAACAATATTAAAATCATTATCTTTTAAGAAACTCATTAAACATGGTGCTAAAATGTTTTCACTATTAACATGCACTCCAAAGCTCAGCCTATCACCTTACATTCCCTCTCAAAAAGAATAAATCGGTCATCGTGAAGCTTCAAGTGACTCCCATCAATTAAAGCCAGTACGGCTTCCAAGCAATATTTATATTTGCAGATTAACCAATTATTCACATTAACTCAACCAAGATTACATTGTGACCACAGAAAATTGAGACGACTGCTTACATGGAACATGTCTTGTCAGACCTTACTCAAACTGGAATGAAAAAACACCCTCTGGAATAAATAAAAGTAGACAACTACTTACCTACATGATACAGAACTATTAACTATAACAAAAACAAGCTGGTTAATTAAAAGATGCACGGATTGTAAGCCACTTTTATTGGATAAATGAGTGAGATACATTTTAAAGTTGACACAATCTTTATGCTGTTATTTGTGTGGTGTAGCTAACAATTCAGTTTGTCATATTCTCTGCCTTTGCTCATGCAAAAGTTGGAGCTATTAGCATTGTAAATGACAATGATTTTATTTATGTGTTCTGAAAACCTGCAAGCGGTGTGTAAACACACACTTTGTACTTATAGTTCTTGCTTATGAGAAGCAAGGCTGGCAGTAAAACAGGTGCAGTTTCTGCTAGCCTTGCTTCTCATAAGCAACTACTATAAGTACAAAGTGCGTGTTTATGCACCGCTTGCAGGTTTTCTGAACACATAAACAAAAAGCATTGCGATTTACAATACTAATAGCTCAAACTCCAGAAAATGCGAGACCTAGTGTATTGCAAATGCTTGCTAATCGAGTATACTATGCTTGCATGCCCATTTATGAAGCCAATCTAAAAAACCATTTGTATGTAGTTATAAAGGTATTGACAGAAAACAAGCACAAATGATTGGTTATGGAACGCTTTTTTTTATCTGAACTCCTTTACCCTATGCCGTGCCTTACTTTATATACTCATCTTATGCAAGCCTTAAGAGAACAAGACTCCTCCTTCTCCTATGCAGTAGAAAAGTAAGCAGACAGTTTGAACATCTGCCTACACAACACTTGCTAAAACAGTGACTAATGATAGTCTCCTGCTTTGGCTCAAAGGCCCAGTGTATCAGGAATGCTCTGGGTCATGCAGCCAGGAGATCAGTTTCCATCTCTCTTGGCTTCACTCTGGCCCGGCCTTTATGTGTCACTAGAGGTAAATGGAAAGGTGATGGTAATTGTTAAGGCACTATTGACAAACCCTAAACTATTCCTCACCTCTTGGAGTCTAACAGACTAAAGGGTTACAGTACACACACCTTGTAAAAGCACCATGTCTTTTTTTACCATCACATTTTCCTTAATGGTGTGTTAGGCACCCTCTAAGGCCTCCTTGGAGGAACTAGTCAACGAAGTTGTAACGTCTTTCCAGATTAAAGTTTTTAAAGTCTCATTTTCAGATCTCATGAAGGTGCAAAAGTAGTTGATTAAGCAAGTATCATAGATAGATCGATGCAGCAGTGTGGAGTCGAAGATCTTAAGTTAAATAAATATCAAATATTATTTATAACAGATATTCTAACTAGTTTAAACTTTTGGTTAAGGAACACTGGTCTATACAATAATAATCCTTATAAAAATAATTTTTGAGGTTACTGCTGTAATAATTGGACCAATAGCGCCTCCTCCATACTTCCTAGAATAATGCTTAATACTACTGCAGACTAGCAGGCTTTTGTCCAGATTACATATGTGAGTTTTCCAAGTTAATGTTTTGTCAATATCCATGCCAAGATATGAATAATGCTTGATGTTCATATTGAGAAGGGTCCATGACCGCTTTGGTTTTAGGCAGTCAAAAGATATTGTTTTGGTTTTCGAATAGTTGACTTTCAGGTTATGTTCATTGTAAAATTTATATCAGCAATTTTATTGATTTGTAGTCATTTTTGAGGGGTGGAAAAGATAACCAAGTCGTTCTGCCATCCACTCTAGATCTGGAAGAGAGTCTTCGTATGTAGTGGGGTCACATGTAGGTTAGCAATATATTTGAATATTTTCTTAGTGCTTGATTGGACTTCAACATTTTTGCTAGCTTCTCTTATTTGTATCATTATCTGTTGCATTACACGCCCATCATACATCTCTTAAGAATGGTCTGTGTGCTGAGTTAAGCTGCTAACCAATGAGAAAAAGGACAATCTCTCAGGGGAACTTTCCAGGAAATATTGGTTCACATCTCTGAGGTCTAAAGCTCCAGACCAAGTGGACTTCATTGATTAGTGCCGGGAAGATGGAATTTGGGATTCCTATGAGAAAAGAAATTCAAAACAGCCTAGCACATAATGAAACTAGGTCCCCACTGAGACTAGTACTTCCAGATGCTTATTTGTAAAATTGCACAGTGATTTGTTCTCTTTGCCTGTTCTTAAGATTCCCTCTCTTAGGAAGACATACTGAAAAACAGATTTGGTTGAAGGGCTTAGTTGCTTACTTTCCATCCTATACTTATGGGTTATAACTCAATACTTGTCTACAATTGGAGTGAATCACGACCAACTCATTTTATTTCTATCTGTAATGTAATGTAAAATGTGTAATGTAAAAAGAACTGAGTTCAGCTACTCATTGGAACATGTCAAACTCTTACAATACAAATCAAGGCAAGGAAGAAATGAGGAAGGAGAAATAGGGCCAAGGAGACCGCCCTGAAAAGTGGCACCTAATAATGAGCCGTTGACATCCTGAAAATGGCTACGATGCTGAACTGCTGTAATGCTACTTTCAAAGTCAGGTGTATCACATCCACTTTGAGTCTTAACCCTGAGGAGTTGGAGAGGCAGGTTAAACTCCATTCCTAAAAAAGATTAATGAACAATGGCTGAAGCTAATCTGATTCAGTTATTCATCAAATCTGTGCCTTTTTGACTGGCTTCCACCTTGTCTATACTGCATTTCAGAGCTACTCATGTACCATATTACTCTGACCCTAGCAGGCATTAATCTAGCACACTGGATTGCAAACCTGGGTCTGTAAACCTCCACTCCTGTCAGGAGCACCTAGGAACCCTTTATAAGGGCCCTCCAAACATTCCTTGCCCCTAGCGCCCCGTGATCTCCATGCCACTGGAGTCAAGCTATCCTGGTTGATGAGGGCTGAAAGTCCGAAACCGGTCCTAGGATGCTTGTTTCCAGTCCAGGGAGGACCTGGCCTGGCAGTTTGGGCTGGACTGTTCTCATTGGGGGCAGGGTCAAGACATGATTTGCATATGGCTGGGTCCAAACTGGAATGGCATGGTGAGCAAAAAAACAATGGATTTAGGCCCAGATCTCTGTACTGGGGTGAGTGTATGACCTTGTTCTGCATTCTGTCCATCAATTGTTCTTTTTGCGAGTAACAGAACTTGAGTACACCTGCAGTGTAGGCTTTTGACGAAGAACTGATGGTTGTGAGACAAAGGGTGGAGGCTCACACACAACATTTATGATAAATCTTTTAGAACTCACTACATCTTGAAAGTGTTCAGTATGTTTCAGATGTAGATCGTGTCATTGGTTCAGTAATACTATCCAACTGAAGGAATTATCAGTAGATTAGCTGCCCAACACAACAATAACAACTCATGGATAATTCAAAGTCTGCTAATTAACTTATATGTGTAGAGGTGTTTTTCGTACATTTATCACAGATCAAAATATTAGAACATGTGGGAATATCAAACAATAACACATACAGAATTATTTTCTGTTCTCTCAGTTATGCAGGCCAAACATCCCAGAAAGTCAACAATATATGCATTTCACAAAGAAACACCATTATCTTACCTAACTTTCTACATCTAGTAAAAACATCTGTTTTCACCAGGGCCTTTGATCAATTGTCAAACACAACAGGTGATGGACCGAATGTGGATCAATGTCACACACTCAACCCTGTCCAAAGATCTGGGCCCAAATCCATCGTTTTTTTGCACTCCACACCACCCTGGGTTACACAATGGCGATATGCAAATCAGCTCTGACCCTGTGCCCCATGGGAACAGTCCAGTCCGAACTACAAAAGCCATGTCCTTCCCAGAACGGAATCAAGCATCCGAGGACCGGACCGGTTTCTTAATTGATTAATTGTCGGCATTGGGTATTTATTCTTTCTGGCCCTTCAAAAACATAATCCTATATTCTGAACTTCCATAAAATGCAATGTCTTTGTCGTTATTTTTTGTTAAACATCAATTATTGTTAGTGACAAGCATTTACTCCTTTTATTGTCAGATTCTAGGCAATGGGTTTGCTTGTTTTAAATGTGGTCTTTATGTGTTGTACATAACTTTGAGATGTTGCCTCATGGCTTACCATGCCTAGGTGAATTTAAATTCGAAATGTGAACTGAACACACAGAATCACACACAGCCATTGTTGCAATCATCAGTTTTGTTAATCTTGGAATAAGCTGTGACATTCGTCACAGAGTTTTCATGCAATCTGTTTCTACAACTTTATTCATTGTGAGGGACACTGTCCACTCACATCATGAACTTGAGGTTGAGACGTACAGGAGATTTTTAAGCAACTCCAGCTTTTAAGGACCTTCATACATATCGATAGAGTGCTTGTTCTATTGCTTTCGAATATTACTTTTTTCCCCAAGACTTATGTCTAGAACCTTTTTTGCATACATACCTGAGGATTTAATCTTTCTTACATTTCTTTTAGCAAATTTACTATTTTGAACGCTTGGTGTTTGAGTGGCCATACGTCTAATTTGATTTTTCTGAGTGGTTCTATATGGTTGTTTTTAATATTTTTTTATACTTCATATTTGTGCTATCTGCTATTCTACTGCCATGACTTTCTTGAGGTGAAAGTAGGCACTCACCCCATAAAATCGATTTCAAATGTAATTATCCAGGATTTTTTCTCCTAATGGTGCCTTCTTTTCTCTCTCCGTTCCATTTGTAATTTTATTTTACTTCGCACATTTTTGGCATTTTTTTGGATGGCATTATTTTCTATTTTAGATCCTGTACTAGACTTATCTCACATGCACATTAATTATGCTTCATTCGGATGATGACCAATGGATTTGTCCATCCAGATCGAAATATCGACCATGTACAAACGGCTTAACGGGCGATCCAAGATCACTTTGCATTCATGTTAAATCCATATTCAAACATTGCTTGAATTATTGCCTTTAAGACTTAGCTCACTATTTGTTTTAAACAATCGGATCGATGATGCCTTTGATCAAACTCTATCTGCACCATTGTTCTGCATGCCTGTGCATCCTAGCACTACCAGCCAAAGTACACAACTTGTCATTGATTGTAGACGTTATTTTATTTTTATATCGCTTCCGTCTTTCCACCATTTTTCGCAATGTGGTCTGCCTAAATACATATGCATCCAGATGTTGATTGCAGAATTTACAATACACGACTATGAAAACAGGCCAATGTTCAATGCTGAGAATTAATTAAGGCTGACATACTCGAAAACATATTTTCTTTGTCAGTTAAGGATAAATGTAGGATGACAGACAGGTGTGGGCCTGGCTGCACTGTGTTCCTAAGAGCACTCTTCACCAGGTTCTAGACTGAAGAAATGCTCAGAGGTGAAGCAGTGACAGCCAGTGGCATTTTAAAAGTGCTGTGGCTGAAAGCATGGATTCAGGTTGAATGTGTGAATACAGTGAGTGAGCCCAAACCGAAAGAGCACGGTGCATTCTGAGGAGGGGCTGGTTAGTGGTGATTTCCCCAGGAGAAAATGCAGAAAAAGGGTTCAAAGGGAACATTTTACAGCTTTTAGAGAAAATGTAGTGCAAAATGTAAACAAGTATTTGCAAAGACAAGATGTCTGGCGTTGGTTGCTCACATATTTGGCTTTGTCAATGAATATTTATGTTTGTGAATGTGTTTTTCCATTAACCCCTTGGCCGTGGCACTAATTCCGCTGTGGCGCTGGGGGTGAGCGCGGCACCACTATGCTCTTGACGGAACCACACCGTCATGAGTCATGGCCGAGCTGTGCTCATGACGGTGTGGTTCGATCACGACCCCGCCCACTCACTAATTCGCCCACACAGGCGGGGAATCAGTGCTGCGTGGGCGGAGCGGCCGCAGCATGACGGAAGCACGCCGTCATGAGCACACTCCGCCCGTGGCTCATGACGGCGTGGTTCTGTCATAAGCAGGGAAGGGGTTAAGGCCCACATTTCATGAAAAGAGCCCTTGTCTAAAAGCCAAAATGTATGCATTTTATTTTAAATGCAAGCACAAAAGCAAAAGATCTCGGTAAACACCAGACCTTTAAAAAGGCTAAATTGATGCAGTTTACAGCACAAATGTCAAGAAGATAATCCATTGAAACAAGAGAAAAAATGCCCCACGTAAGATGCATAATTGGTCTGTTTGCAAAATGCCTTAAACCACAAGCCAAGCACATATCCACCCTTGGGACATCCAGCTCTGATTTGGTATAGGCCATGTTGCCAGTGTCATTCAATGGGTTTACATGAAGTATGCCTGCTTTGCTTCCGTCCACTACACTAAACATCTGTCCCAAATGGGGGTTCAAACATTACATCCCGTCTCGTCAATGACCGTCCAATGTCCGTCCTCTTCTATGCTGAGGTATGTCACCATTACTATTGATTGACTCCATGTCATGTTTGACCATTTTAGGCGGGCCTGGCTCTTTGGTTAAGAGTGTGGTGCACTCACATAAAAGAGTCATATATAACATTCAAGACCATACTGAATTGTTTTTACAAGTATGGGATCCTTTTTTACATGAAGACGATGTTTCTGTAACTTTTTCCACCTCGTAAGTTACTTTGGTATCTTCAAAGAACTGATATTTAATTTGTTTCTTTTCTTTTCTTTTTCCTCCATTATACTGTCTAGTTAAGGTATCCGTATTTAGTAAATATATTCATATCATACTTATACCTTTCACTAGAATGATTCAGTGTTCTTATAAATGCACTGTCTTTTAGTTTTTTCAAATGCATTTACCTAATGAACTATATAAATAATGTTTTATCACATTAGTATTTTATTATCTTCCTCTTTCAATGTCTTGTTGACAATACATAGGAGTAACAGTATAGTATTTCATATCTAATGTTTAATAATTGATGGTGGCTGTATTAATTTTACGTGCTATAATGTATTCTATCTCTAGCCATTTCCTTTTCTGTTATTTGTAAATTTAGATATATATTTTTTCTTTCATAACTGTATTTATCAATATTTCTCTATTACAAAATGTTTTAGAATTTCTCAATTTTATCATTAATTTCTTGTACTGTATTTATGAAATGCTAATAAAAAATTATAACACAAAAATAGAGCGTTGTGCATTCTGGGACTTGCAGTTTAGCTTTCAACACTGCAAGTATGGGCTCAAAAGCATCCAGAATTAAAAGTGAAGTTGCCTTCCAGAAATGGCTGAAGGTGTTACCCATGAGATTGGGCCACTCTGCAATGCAATTTTCTGCGTCAAATAGGCATGCAATGGGTGCTGGTGTGGGATTTCGTAGCAACACCCATGTCTTTTTGATACTGCTGCAAATTTACAAGGATCTGCCAATCTGAGGCAGCGCAAAAAAATAACTCCTTTCAAAAGAAGGTGTTAATGTTTTGCAACAAGGGAAAATACTTTTATTTCTTTATTGTTTTTGTGAAGGAAGGAGCTCCTTCCTGCAAATTCCTGTGTTGATGCAGCTCAGTGCAACAATATGGCTTGCGGCACCGGGCTGCTCTATTTTCTCGTGAAAATATGCCCCTTGGTGTCCCCTGAGGTCTCGTCCTATCTAGTCACAGTCTCTCTCACCCAGGCCTGGTCCCTGTCTGGATAGTGGTCATTGATACTGCCTCTGTTCATGCACTCTGAACCCTAATCAGCAATGTTTTTCTCCATTCTTATGCACTAGGACAGTTCTTTCATTATCTATTGGGAAGAAACTCTTCCATCAAAGGAGACTTCAAGTAGGTCACAATCAGGTAAAAGAGTACTGTGTCTCAAAAGTGGAAAGTTCCTGGCATGTCTATTGAGTTGCTGCTGCCGCTGGGCCCCTTAGTGAGTGTGTGCTTCCACGAAAGAACTACCACATGACAACTCCTTAACTTGGCAAGAAGAAGTGGCAACCTTATGCTTGAGCAGCGGAGAAATTTGCAGTATACCAGAACCTCATGCTAACTCTACTCTTTCCCCAACTCATCACACGGTGAGGAGGGGTCAGTGAGGCTTGCTGATCCCTCCACACACTGTGGCAAATTGGGGAAAAGCCTGGAAGCAGCGCTCCCTGATTGACCTACAACCTAGGTCTGCAAATGGCTTAAGGTTAAAGCCCCCCGGGCTATTTTTGGTTAACAAGGCTGCAGTACTTCATGGGAGGGTGTGGCGCTACAGGACATAGAGGACCAGTAGTGGAATATGAATTCACTGCAGTATTGTGAACATTGAGAATTGATTAACTGGAGTGTGTTAGTTGGCCAAAGTGATTGTGAAATTGTTGCAGGGATCTCAAACCAAATCCATAATAATAGATTATATTGTTCAGTACTAAGACAAATCATCAGGATTAGAATAGTGACCTCTTCAGGCAAGATTCCATTAGTGGCCATTGCATCCCGGCATCTACGAAAGAACATCAGTAACCTGATTCCTCAACTCAGCATAGATCCATGTAACCATAAACCATAAATATATTTTTCCCACGAACATCAGCTGATCAGTTCTGAAAATGCATGCATTTCACTTTTAAATACATCGTTTTCACTCTTGGAAACATATCTATTTCAAACAATCAATATCTTTTCATTTATTTAGTTGAACCACACATAGGGGCGCAACTGCCAGGTATGAAAAGCTACCAATACCTCTTGAGCTACTTGTTGGAGAATCCTGTTGTAGAGAGTATACATCATGAAGCAATCCCATACAGTGTTCCCACTGGCATAGTGTTTCACAAGCCCCAACATCATGGGAACCATGCATATTTCTTCTCTGGCAGGAAAGACTCTCCCTGACTGCTTTGAGTATTGTTTGGGGTCTGTTACAGTTGCATGCACAGCAGACTATGCATTTGCAGAATAGAATGGTCTTAGATTATATACTCGCAGCCTATAGGGGATCTGACGAAAGTAGTATCTGAGTGTGGTGCTCACCACCACAGCACTTCCCTTAGTGTACACAAGCAAATAGATCACTTACGGGTTAGGGTGAAGAAATCGCAGAGGATTGAAAATGGCTTAATTTTCAAAAGAAGTGGCATTTGGTCTTGGTTGCTGGGATTATCCAGGAACTGGGAAATTACGATTTTTGTCATAATAACATTAAATATGTTCAATAAATTAAGCATGTGCATCATACAACATGCTTGCAGTTATAGTAGCATTGTCCCAGCTTATCCACTTGCTAAACTCAAGAATGATGAGGTATGGCAGTGAGCAACTTACAGCTGACATCATTTGACTGCTTGCTATTGATTTGTGGTATGGATTTCTCCTCCCGGTGAAAAGGGAGGGGTTGGGAACGAGAGTTCCCTTACATATATGCCTTAATGATTTATTATATACTAGGAAAATGCCAATCCACATGTATTTTTTAAGGTGTGCTGACATCTTTTATTAGTCAATGTTATGTTCTTTATGTACCTGCTTGAAGCCCACTGAAGCTTCCCATATTGCACACCTAACATGGATTTTAAATGAATTTCCATGTACATTGTAGCTAGGCTTTCCTAGTAAGCATAGCCTCCATTTGAAGTTGACACATCGAAACAAGGACTGCACAAAGTAGTAGAAACTGCTCTTGCAGGTGAAACGTATGTACTTCCCTAGGTCTTATTACCTTCTTCCCACAAGAAGAAGATGGCACCTGCACATTAATGCCTATTTATAGATTTCTGTTAATCATACATTCTCCCTCCCAGTCACTTGAATTGTGAAACGACTACAAATTGTAGCACAATAATGTATGGATTTTAGCATAACGTGCTCCAGTTGATCGGAGTCAATTGCCTTTCTTAGTTTTGGCTTCTTGTTGGCTATTTTGCATTAAACACATGTTGGACTTCAATGCGCTATCTGTACATGTAAAGTGAGTGTCAAAGTAACAGCAATTACTGTGCCACCACTTAAATTTGAAAACATATTTGGAGGAAGAACATTTGGAGCGGGCAGAGCCTATATGCTCCCATTATTAAGCTACCATTGGGCGCTGAGTGTGCTCGCTTCTCTGCCATGAACTTCTTCCTAGCTTTATTGGGATAGAGTTTGATAAAATTGTTGTCCGAACCTCCATATAGGCAGAAATGTTTTACCCTCCATAACTGATATTTGCATAAGCTCTGGGGAACTCACCCTGACTCTGTTATTCTGACTAGCCTCACACTCTTTTCCGACGTTCTGAATCTTAATGACCACATCTTTTTTTCTCCCCTTTTTCAGACAGCTTATGGCCAACTTGCGGCACTGGGCTAATGAGTTTAGCCCAATCTGCTTGACATTTGAGACAACATATCATTTATCGTAACGTTTCAGCCACAATAAAATAATGCTGCTCTTTTCTCTGGAGGCCTAGGTGAGTCTAGAGCAAACTGCTGGAACTGAGTTAAATATGTTACTAGGTCCTCCCTGCTTTAAATCGAATAACTCTTTGTCTGCTAATTAAGCCCCGGCTTACCTGCCAAAGATACAGAGAAGTTCTGATATTAATTGTTCTATAGACAGGGCAGTGAACTATTGTGGAGAATCAATGGCATGGAAAAACCAGCTCCATCACCAGATAGGTAAGATGGCATGAAACTCGCCTTAGATTCATGGGTAGGACTAACTGGCAGTCTATACAAGAAGTAAAAGCTGAAATGATTGTTGATCTCTCTCAGTTTTGTAGGGTCTTTTGAATATCTTTGGATGACAGCAGCTGCAAAATGTATTTGTGAAGGAACAACTGACTATGGAATAGGGACATAGTTATGTTGAAATAACTGGCTACCAGTCACTAAGGCAGGTGGTGCACCTGAGGAAACTGATCCCTGAGCTCCTAATGCGTGCCCTGGAGGGACTGAATACATTGATGCAGAATCAGTAATGGGGTTGAGTGCTGTGCAGTCTATCAAGACTGTACGTTATGCTCGCCATCTGTTGTTGTAGCCACTCATTTTCACATTTAAAATTGGCAACTTCTTTTTTAAACTCACTTAGAGCGTGTCCTATGTCATTGAATGTGACCCCTCTCTTGTCCATGATGCCCATGCAAAGGCTCTACTAGGACTTCCTAAATTGTTTGCCACGTCTGCAGCGATATCACAGATCCATTGCATAATCCATACCTTTCATGCAAGATGCCACCAAATTCTAAAGTTCACCTATAGAACAAATCAGTTGAAAGCCTTAAAGTTGTGTTTTAGAAGTGGCTCGAATCAGGGCCGGACTTTCCATAGCCGGCATCAGGCGTTTTCCCGGGAGGCTGGAAGGGCGGGGAACGGTTTTACAGCTGTGGGGCTGGTTTTTTTTGCTACTGGGGGGCAATTTTGTAGCGGTGCTGCAATATTGGCCCCCAGTAGCAAAAGCAGCCGTGCTCCACACTTGCACCCCCACCATGCTCTCCCTCTCTAAGCAGTGGAGCGGTACAGGTCCCCGCAACCCCTGCGGTGCTGAGAGGGCCAGAGCTCCAGGGGCCCCCTCAGCAGAATATGCTGACCGGAGAGTTCCTAATTGGGCCCAGAGGTGACCCCTCCATGTAGCTTGCAGGGGGCCCCCCTCACATTTTGTGACGCCAGTGTCTCCCAGGGTGGGGTAGGTCCTACAAAATTGACAGGGCTGCTCTGGGTTCCCAGTCCAGCCCTGACTCCAATGTGTCTGTCCCGTTCAATGAAGTTTTGGAAAGTCTAGTGGTTCCCTCTTTAGTAATGCTTCAATAATATACTATTGTTTTTTAGACCTCAATTAAATGCATCACAGGATTACGTCATCTCATGACAGTGTGCTCTGGTCCTGGCCTCAATGCTTATAACTGAGGGCGCCATTAAAAGATGGATGTTCACTTCTCCACTCCACTCCACTCTTCATCTGCTGTTCGATTTTGTGCATTAATTTTACAGTGTGTTGATTTTTCTTCCCACAAACCTGAGGTTAACGGGTGTACAGTTTTCCAGCCGTTAATGCTGCCATCATATTCCAACACAACAGAGTCATGTTATTTCTTCATCTATGACGTGCATAGGCTCCTGCAACCTGTCCCATATTCTGCTCTGCGTCCTTTAAATAGGATATGCTGGTGACACAATGCTTCTTCAACATCATGGTCTATGATGTTGAAGAACCAGGATTTAAACCCAGCGGCGTCAGGGGCACGCCCAAAGTCTTCGGGTTCACCTGTCTTAGAATACAGAGGCACGGGATACTTCTTGGTGACGTCAAAGATCAGATTTATTGGCTGCAGCCAGTAACAGAGGTCCTAGAAGTACAGCATGGTGTATGTTCTCAGGAGACTGCTCAACTTTACAAAGCAGGTCGTCCCTTTTTATGCCAAAAATTGTGCTTCAGGCAAACATTCCTTATTTACAGTTGACCAATCCCATGTATACACGACCAAAGCATTGCATGATGACAAACCCACATTTCAGTTGTCCAGCCCATAATAAATTATTAAACAAACCCAACATTCTTCTTTAGACAAGGCCGGACAAACCCATAAAAAAAGGAACAAAACCCACATCATAAATAGACCATAAAGAAGGAACAGAAACAGATAGAAGTAGGATAAGGCATGTTTGTGTGCAGTAAAACTTTACAATGTCCTGTGCTCTGATCCTTAATCTTGATCAGCTAAAGGGCAAGAACTGGTTTGGCAAGGTCAGCTTCAGATAACAGGGTCAGTTCACTCAGGTCAAACAGGAGTCAGCACAAACTCAAGCTAAGGTGCACGTGTCCTAGAGACTTGTTCAGCCACAGTCATAGGCCTATGTGAGGGCAACCACAAAATGGCTGCCATGCACAAGATGGAACCCAAGGGTTCAGAACGAAATCGTCAAATACACAGTGAATCCATCGGTGTAACATGACGAAAACACCCATGCTTGCTGAGCTCACTGTTTACGGTTCGCTGTTACAAAAATCGTAACGGAACCACGACCTTTATGACCCAGGTTCAGAATTCACGGAACCTCAATGTTGGTATGAGGATTTAAAAAACGTGTCTTACCTAGAAATGTTTGTATATCTGAACGATCTACTGCTAATATTTGTCATATATATGGGTGTGTATTTTATTGTTGGTTCATTATGATTTGTTCTACATAAAACAAGCTAATGCGGTTCATGAAATGTGCTAATATCTTTTTTGGTTACCTCCTTTACCGTAACCAGCATTTGTTCCCCGAACCTATTTTATTCAGCAACTTTTTATCATTTCCCCCCGTGGTGTTTGAGTTGAGAATACTGTCTGCATAAACTGTAGCAATGTCATACAGACTTAATCCCAGAAGTGTCCAAGTTTGTCTTACAATAATATTAGACAGCTGGATAACATATGTCCCCATGTCCTGTTTTGAAATCTGTTTTTATCATATGTCCATCTTTTATGGTATGCTTCTGTAGCACTTCCTTTAATAATTAGTACAAATGCTGAATGATAAGAAAATGGCTTACTTCTATTTCTAGCTTTTACTGGCACAATAATCAAGAAATATTCAAAATGACAATTCTATTTGTAATGGTGTTAATATAACTTGCATTTGTTCATCTACAACTAAGATCGTCCAATCAAGCCCTCGCCGCAGTCCCGCGCATCCGAAAATCCACCATGGGTGGCAGATCCTTCTCCTTCCTGGCTGCCAAGACCTGGAACTCACTCCCCACTCACCTCTGCCTTACTCAAAACCACATCTCCTTCAGAAAAGAACTTAAAACCTGGCTATTCGACAAATAATGAACCCCTTCCCCAAGCGCCTTGAGACCCTCTGGGTGAGTAGTGCGCTATATAAATGCCCGAACTTGAACTTGAACTTTTTCAGAGGGCTGTTTTTATGTAACTAGTCATTCAACTGAAGACTAAAATCATCAGGGTTCAAGAAAACAGTTAAGAAATAACATATTGGTGGAGAAACCCTCAGCTGAATTTAGAATATGTATTGAATATAACATATACATATTCTTTGATAATGTAGCAGTGCCACATGGTCATTCCCTGTTAAATATCCATGGGATGCACACGGCTCACCAACACATGCGGGCGACTCTGTAAAGGCTTGGCCGTGGCTTACTCTAGCTCGGCCCGAGTTCATCTAGGACCCTTGGAACCTAAAGTGAGCCAAGCTGTCTTTCACATTCTGCATTCCCTCCCCCTCCAAGCCCCACAGGGTGCAGCAGTGGAGTGGCTGCCCATTGCTTCGGGCTTTTTGTATTTCCCACATAACATGCAAAAATCCCAAGCTATAGACCAGCTCTGCCTCTGCTGCACCAAAGACCCCCCCTCCCGCATTGCAATCTTTTTGTCTTTTGATTACTACCAAAATAAAAAATAAAAGGTCCAAGGCCCTTCTACTGCACCCAGTGGGATGCCTCAGACCAGGCCATGCCTCTCAATCTTTAGCAGCAGCTTGGCAAGTAAGACTCCATTTTGGCATCGGTCTAGCTTTTTTTCACTCAAGTATGACATATTTTACCTTTCAGCCTTTTATTTAAAGCCCTGTGTTTAAAGCATCCTAGATAAACAGTGATTTTAGTGTGATGGAATTTTTAACAACGTAATAATTGTGGTGCACGGAGTCTGTCATTCTGCACTCCAGACCCTGCTGTTAAACTTCCTTTCAGCATGCTGGAGCAATAGCTCAAGTAGTTAAACATTCAACACTGTGCCACGTGGTGATCAGCAGGCCCATGTCTGAATCCCAAGGCTGACTGTGCCCTTGAACCTTCCAAAGTTTGAGAAACGAAGTACAACAATCAATTTACAGCGCATGGAGCGCAATACCAAGTTTTTAAAATGCAGGAGACGCCCATGCATGTAAGAGCGGTGAGACGGTGGGGGAGGGGGGATTCGACAGACGACCACAAGGGAAAATTAAATAAATAATTAATTTTCAAATTGTTCAGATTCTCTGCTGTTTCAGTATTTGTATTTTAGTGCTGCTGGAACAGGCAGAGTGTTTCACCCAGCATCAAGGCCTCTGAAAAAGGTAAACTGGTTGGTGAGCAGCTGCTAAAGCCCCCAGGAGGTAAGCACTATGTCCGAGTCCTCTGTCTTCTTTTACCCTCAATGCTAACTCTTACATTGAAAAGGGCATTGGTTTCAGACCAGCCACGGCCCGTGGAGGGAGTTTCGGTGGGGCGGAGAGGAGGGGCAGGGGCAGGGTGGGGGGTGCTAAAAACTGGAGTATGGATAATTGAAGGTAAGTAAACAATTTAATTAATAAAACAAATTTCGTAGCGCACCCTGCATTGCATTTTGCGATGCAGCGCGCGCTACGAAATTCGTTTTATTAATTAAATTGTTTACTAACCTTCAATTATCCATACTCCAGTTTTTAGCACCCCCCACCCTGTCCCTCCCCTGCCCCGCCTCTCCGCCCCACCAAAACTCCCTCCTCGGACCGTGGCTGTTTCAGACCAAGGGAGTAGCCAGAAAATGTAAATACCCCCCTCTTTGACTTAAAGCTCAGATGGCAGCAAGCAAGCAAAGTAAATATACAAAGCTCGATCTAGACGAGCTCCCTCATCTCTTCCATCCAAGCAACTGTCCATTCATCCTTTCACCCTTCCATCCACTATTTCACATTTACATTCAGTCATTCATTCATTCTTTCATCCATCATTTAATCGTTCCCATCCATCCATCATCCATCCACTCTGCCATCCATCCATCCGTCCATATGTCCATCCATTCTGCCATTGATTCACTTATCCATCCACTCTGCCATCTATTCAGTCACCATTTCATCCACTCATCCAGCCATCCAACGCTTTACTCTGCCTACCTTTCAACTGTCCCTCCACCTGCTCATCTCTTTTCTTTGCCATTCTTTCACCTGTCCATCCACCTATCATCCATCAATTTATACATCCATCTATCCATCCATCCGTCGTCCTTTGACCTGTCCATCCACCTATCCACTCATTCACCCACTCACCTATCCATCCTTCCTTTCACCCTTCCTTTCAATATTCTTTCTTTATTTCCCTTTAACCATCTTCCTTTCTTCCTTGCTCCTGCTTGCTCCTCTATTGATGCTGTATTCCTTTACAACGTTACTTATAAGCTTGTCTGCAGAATTGCAGACAGATGAGGTACATAAAGAACCCCATCCCCACTCTAGCTGCTAAAGCGGAGTGGGGGTTTCACGACACTCCTGCAGGGCTGGCTCTAGCGCTGGTGGCACCCGGTGCGACAATCATTGTTGGCGCCCCTACACCCTATGACCACCTCCTCGCGTTCCCTCACTTCCACTGGGCAAAAGTGCCCCTCATCTCTCCAATCTTAAGTTATTGCTAAACACAGCGCTCCCCGCTGAGATCAGCGCCCCCTCCACAGGTCAGCGCTCAATGCGGCTGCACCACTCGCACATCAAAGCCAGCCCTGCACAGCAACACTGTTTCATACCACAATTACAGTTGCAAGCCATTGATACATTCCCATGTGATTCAATAGCAAGAATTCCAAGACCGCTCCTGGGCCCTTATTTATGAGGCCTTGCGTCAGTTTTGCGCCGCCGGTGCGTCACTTTTTGTGACGCACCAGCGGCGTAAAATATGCGCCTTGTTGCGCCATATTTAAAAAGTGACGCATCTAGGTAGATGCGTCACTTTTTAAACCCCTGCGCCACATTATACTTGCATCAGGTATAATGTATGCAGAGGGGGAGTTCCCCCGCAAAAAGCCTCGTAATAGTGACGCAGTGAAATCTATGAGATTTCACTGCGTCACTATTAGGACGCTGTTGCGTTGAAATCTTGCGCCTGCCTCACAGCAGGCGTAAGACTGATGCAAGCCCTTTCACATGGGGCTTTTCTCATGTGAAAGGACGCATTGCTGGAGTTGCGTCACTTTTGTGACACACTCCAGCAATGCGTCACTTTTGCGCTTACAGATACGTCAGAAATACTGACGTATCTGTAACTCCTTGCGACATGATGCGTCATACATTAAATAAGATCCATCAGGAATATCGTAAGGAGTGCGCAGTGAAAAGTGACGCATCGCTGTTTTCACGCAGTGATGCGTCACTTTTCATAAATGAGGCCCCCGGAGTCACAAGAACCCTTTTTCAAGTCGTAAACTAATTTTCGACTTGAAACCTGTCCTGTCTAAATTGTGACTTTTGCTTTTGAAAAGCCTATAACTATGCGATTCGCAGACTTTGCGACAGCAAGCGGAGTAATAGTAAACCAGGTTTAGAGGCTTTTTAAAAAAAATAAACGACAACTTTCTTTACCTTCCTTCTTTATAGTTATTTCAAAGTCTCCAACATTCAGAATTAAAAAAAATATGCCACTTTTGAGCGGGCACAGAAGAAACAAAGTAAAACTTGGCAACAGATCAAAACACCATCAACACCCAAATCATAGGGAAGTCTGTCACCACCACCCTGCCAGCGTGCAGCAGACACGCTCCAAAGTGCAGTCCTTGGGTCGGCATCTGCGCCAGACCGCAACTCCCTGCCCAACCCCTGACTTCAAAAGCCTCTCGCTTCTGATTCATCGCTGGTGCTCAGAATGGCTGCGGTTACCCTAATATGAGCAAATCACGTTAATTAATCAGATTGGAGATGCCTGGCCCCAGGCCAAACCCTTCTCCCTCGTGCACCAGTGAACTTGGCTTTTGTTCAGACCCAAGATACCAACTTTCTACTTTCATTTTCCAAGAAGATTAAAAATACAGAGCGGTGATTAATGGGAAGTCTAATAGCAAGAGAAATATGAGACAGGAAAGAGAGTGTGGCTTTTGGGCGTGGACCCGATAAATTAAACATATTCAGTGCTTCTTGTTTAGAAAAAAGGCATGCAACCGCGTGGAAAGGAAAGTTTGCAAGAGGCTGGTACTCCGCACACCAGGAATGTTCGAGAACGCGCACAATTATCAACTGGAATGTTCAGGCGAGCTGTTTATTTAACTTTACCTCGAGATGCGTGTCGGGGGATGGGGGTAGGGGGTGCTGTCAGGAATATCCCATCCAAGGTCTTTCTGTAAACCACAGCTATACATTTTCTCTCCCACACTGTCTGAGTTTATTGGCTCTGCTGACAGCTTAAAGAGATTTACGCGGTGAAAAAAACGGGCCTTTCCTTTTGCTGCACACAACGCATTTAATTCATCAATTAGCAGTCCCCGCGCCAGTTGTTAAGTAAGAGTTGAAATTACAAGTTGTGAAATCTTGAAGATATCCCTTGTCTTGTGCGTTGGACTGCCAACAAGTTGTTTTTCTCGGTACTAAATAAAAATAAAACTGCTGCCTGTGTCAAGCCGTTCTGGAAAGGTTAGCATAATACAGCCTCACTGTACAGCATTTCATTGTGCGCTTTGCATCGGAATTTGTGATTTTTTTCGTACTACACATTCCACTTTCAGTTGAAGGCAAGGTGCTGCTAGTATGGCGTGCGTGGTTTATTTTTTGGGCAAAGGAAAGTGCAGAGTTGAGGATGGGAACATGGTTGTACAAAGTGGTCGAAGTGTGGGAAAAAAAGTAGGGGAACTGTGGGCGAAGAATCAGAGGGTGGTAATAACCTGAAGATTGGATCACTGGGCGCAGTGAGAGGTGTGGCCAGAAAGAGCAAAAATCCAAATTGTTAGTATTTGTTTGATATTTCACTGAAAAGTCACAGCTTATTACTTTATTTAATTCAACAAATGGCTACACATGTTCATTCAAAGTTCAATACAGAGTTATTGACATTAAAATACATTCATAAAGTGGGATGAGTTCCCAATCACAGAATGTCCCAATTATGCTTAAAAGTGGAATCACAAGTTATTTACTTCTCTCTGAGCCATGCAATTTATGTCATCAGCAGTTCTCCTCTCTTTTCCACAAAAGCAGTTGAAATGTGAATGGAAAAATATCCTACTTTGCAAAAGTTTTCCACATAACTATGGCTCTGCCATATGTTCCACATAATACATCATCTGTTGCATAATCAGAGGATTTTAACCTAAAAATAGTTTGTAGCTCAAACGGATCAAAAGTTTTTAAAAAATGTGACTTGTGTTGCTGCGATGCAGAGGGACCTTTGCAGAGGTTGACTCGTCACCTTTCTCATTGCTGCATTTGTATGTTACACTGGTACTAATGAAGCAACCTCTTTGCATAGACTGCTAGTATGGATAAATATGTCAAAATAATAAAATATCACAAAATATACCCCAATACGCTGCAGACTTTTTTTTGCTGCATAATTTAGTCAACACTGCAACATAATTTTGTCCTTCATTGTTGCATAGCACCAAAGCAGGCAGTCACATGGTAAAGGTGCTTGTACATGAAACAGAGAGACCCTGAAGTTTGCAAACTTAGGGTCTGATTATGATGGTGATGAACCAGCCACTGTGCAGCCATTTTCTGCCCACCAGATTGTGACGGTTGCGGGTGGAAAGCCCAACCGACACGGGTCCAACAGTGGCAATCGTTCCGATTGCCTGTGGGCCGCCCGCATCCCTAGAATGGTGGCGGTGCCTAGCAGGCACCACCCGCCTGATTAGGGTGCAGTATCCCCGCCAGCCTTTCCATGGCTGTTCAACCACGATGGAAAGGCTGGCGAGGATGGACTTTGTGGGCCTGTAGCAGGCACCCCTTGCCCCAAGGAACCTTGGACTTCCACTTGTGGGTACCTATGGTGCCCACCTACATTTCCCTGCACCATGTGTGTGCCACGGAGTGCAGGGAAATGTAAAGGTGCATTTTTAACATTGTGGCGGGTGCTGCAGCTAGCAGCACATGGCAAATGTTAAATATTGCAGATGTGCCTGCCTTGGTGGTGGTCGCATCTTAACTCAATGTGTGGGACCACTGGCTCATAGACGGGCGGTCCCCATCCCTGGAACGATGGTGGATGGATTGAAGTCTGTCCGTCATTGTAAGGAGCCCCTTAGTTTGGTGTGCATGCAAATCCTACATTGCAGATCCCTGGTGAGTTGCACTACTACTGCTGAAACAAGGCCGATGGATTGAAGCAGACTAGCCTCAAGGGCAAGGGTCCTGAGAACTCAGTGACTGAGTCGCTCTAGTTTGGATTGGGTTGGACAGGCATCCAAATTTAACCCAGACTTGGTGCCGCTAGGGTCCACCTGCTGGTGCTAAGACACCATGCTTCTAATGTCTAGCCGGCCTTCTAAGGTCTAGCATGGGAACGTGCTCCCTCAGGAGTGGTCTGGTGGACTGGGCATGAAGGTTGAACCTGGTTCCCCAGTTCCAAATTCAGCAGCTCTGGCCATAGTGCCACATCCTCTCCCCCACTGAACACCATACTGCCCCACTGAGATAAACCTCACTGCATTCAGCTACAACCCAACTGTGCCCCACTATAAACAAGTGGATGTGACTCAATTGAAATTATGAATTAGACAAAAGTAATACGCTGCCTGAAAAAAAATAGGAATAATATCCTGGAAAAAGCAACAAGATTAAGTAAAGCATGTGAAATGTAAGCATGAACAACATGGTTACCTTAATGTTTTTACACTCATTATTCAGATTTTAATGAGTATTTTTGCCTGAAAAGTTAAGGACATGACTACAGGGCCCGGAATGGACCTGTTTCAGTGTCAATTGCTTATATCCTTATAAAACAAAAGCAGTGTGGTTTAGAAAGACCACATCCCTGAACACAGAGGTGCACATTTTAAGAACTAAAATAAGGAAAACAGCTGATAAGGATAAAATTAAACATTTTCCACTGCACTCATCAGCTAGGTATTGCAGTACCTCCAGGAACAGTATACTTCCCCACCTGCTGTTCAAAGAAAGATGAGAAAACAAAAGTAGCGCTTCACTGGCAAACTTTCTTTAAAGTGGCGCTAATGTGTTTGGGTGTGAATAAAATCAATCTGGCCACTTTGTTTTATTCAGTTATTTAAATATTTTTTGTATTTTTAACTTTTTTTCCCCTCCTTTCTGAGGTTGCACTTTAAAATAGAAAAATGTCAGAAAAAGACGACATTTACAAAAAAAGAGTTTTTCTTTTTATGGATCCATTTCATAGGGAAACAAATGAAGGAAATGCAAGGAAAGAGAGGGTAAGAGACATTTCTTGAAGGCACGGTTTTCAGCAAGTGAGGAGGAGGGAGATAGAGACAGAAAGAGAGGGAGTAAGAAGAAGAGAGCAAGGGGGGCAGCTGACAGCAGCAGAGCAGGAGAAGTGGACACTGCCCTTGTTGTCTCTGGGCAAGAATGAAGAGAGAGAGGGAGATATTCACAAGGACTTATCTCCGATGTATCCCCACCTTAATGCATCAAAAGTGGAGATAGATTTAACACCCCATTCACAAGCTGGTGCAAACTGCAGACAACTCCACGGTGGACACCACCAACAAACCCAAATGAGATGCAGAGTAGGCATTCCTGTGCAAACACTCACGAAAAAACCACAACACCACTTTCACAACAAACTGCCAGATCCACTAAGCTAGTCAAAGCAATCCAATAAGCCACAGTAGCAGCAGGTATTTAACACCTGCCTCCTGCAGGTGTAAAGCCGGACGACTACCTGCAGTAGGCAACAGAGCCCCGCACACAGCCACACCTAAAGAACAAACAACACCATGGAGCTACTCATCATGAAGCTCGGAGCCCCAACAGGCCCACAACACCCACCACCACATCCCCCACGGACCACCACAGAGGCAGTGCAGAGTAAGACAGCGGACCTACCAAAAATGTACCAGTCTCACAGACCTAATGCCTGAGGAAGTCATAGTCCACTACAGGCTTAAAAGGACAACCATCATCTGCATCATGACCCACATCGCCCACAGGTTGACAGTCCCAACACAGCGAAGGTCCAACATCCCTCTGCAGACAAAGCTGCTGGTTGTGCTGCACCTGTTGGCCTCTGGTACCTTCAAACCAACAACTGTCAGAGTCAGAGGGGTCTCACAGCCAGCCCTATCAAAGTTCATCACACCTGTCCTGGATGCCATCTTCAGGTTCATACCCCAGTACCTTCATTTCCCCCCCACAGCGCAGGAACAGCAGGAGACCAAGCAAGGCTTCTACACCATAGCTGGATTCCTGGCCATGTTGGGGGCAATAGACTGCACACATGTCCCACTTGTGCCCCCTGCAGATACTGCACACCACTACTGCAACAGAGAGCACACGCATTCCACCAATGTGCAGGCAATAGTGGATCACCGGGGAATGTTCACCAATGTCGTCGCAAACTACCCCAGCAGTGTGCATGATTCCTACATCTTCTGACAGTCCATCATCAATCAGCGCTTCCAGGATGGCACATATGGAACTGGACTGCTCGTTGGTAAGTGCCAACTCAACACACCACACACCTCAAAGCCACCATCACACAACGCACAACTGTGGGAATGCACACGTGACCAAACCACATACAACATGTCTATCAACATGCCCACCTAGCAGACATGACAACAATACTCCATGGTGATCCTGGGCTACCCCTGCACACAATACAGCTATATCATGGGACCACAGTCACACAACAGCTCAAAGTGTGTAGATGCAGAATGCAGCCATGTGTGAAGGATGCAAGTGACCTGTGAATGGGAATGTACATGGCAAGTGAGGCGTGGACATGCAGGGCAGACAGGGGTGTGCAAACAACAGATATGTCCATGCAGACCACTACTGCTGGTTACTGGAGAGTAGTGAACAGTGGATGCAACCATATCACCCTAGGCTGTGGCTCATATAGTGGAAATGTCACTCGCTGCATGCTCCCCTGGGTGTGTGAGCGTAGTGGGTTGGCCCTGAGTATTCCAGGGCTGCGCAGGAGTGTGGACAAAAACCCTGCGTTGAAGAGCGTGCTTCTCTCTGGGAAAGGCCAGCATCACTGACAGGGCGGCGCCGCACATTCCACCGTGAGGCTGATGCTGTGAGCAATGGGGCATGCGACCCTGTGTGCCTGCTGCACCCCAGCACGCTGATACCCAAACCAGGCTTGCCCGCCCCAGCGCCCCAAGACCGCACTGCTCACCTGCCAGCACCGCCGTTTGTCAAAGAGGGCCCACCACGTGCCGGTGCAAGCTCCAAGCCCCGGTCCTGCGACCTCTGCATCCTCTGCAGACCATCGCTGGCCCCCATGACACTGACCCACATTACTCCTTTCTCATTGACATACTCCACCAGCATCTTCTTCATCCCAGTAGGTCCCACATGTAAAACTGTGTCCTGAGTCTTGAATGGCAGTGACCCCAAGTCTGTGGCAGTGGCCACAGCACCAGACTCCCTTCGATCAGTGAGGCATCATTCCATGTCGCAGGCCTGTGACACGTGGTGCCACTTACCATGTTCAACACAATCCTACGACAGGTGGTACCACTGACCCTGTTCAACGCAAGCCGGTGACACGGGGTGCCACTAATCCTGTTTATTGCAAGCCTTCGACACGTGGTGCCACTAACCCTATTCAACGCAAGCCTGTGACAATTGGTGCCACTATCCCTGTTCAACACAAGCCTGCAACACGTGATGACACTAACCCTGTTCAACGTAAGCCAGCGACACGTGGTGCCACTAACGCTGTGCGCCGTGTGTGACCGTCAACCTACGGCGGAACTTCGTTGATGTCTGAGCCTGTGGCCTAGGGGTTGTCATCAGCAACGGGCAGGCATGGACTTGGTGTCTGGCATGAGTCTGTGGCATTCATATCCGCCATGTTGATGGATAAAGCTGGCATGTGCCTGCTGCATCATGCCCTGGGGGTAGACCTCCCATTCTCCCCTGAGACACTCTGTGTAAGGCACCTATGACACATATGAGACCCTGCTCTGCCCTCATGACCCTACCCCAGTCTCCCGCAGGTCAGAATCCTGTGGCGATGAGCCTGTGTTGGCTGATGTGCACCCGCTGCCACTAACCCTGTGTGACTCAAGTCATCCCCCCTTGTTGTTCTGAGATTGCATTTATGAGTGCCTGATGACTGTTAGAGTTGTTGCCAGCACCAGCTACTCCTTGAGGACTGGCTTATGCTCACCCCACACACAGCCAGCACAGGCGTCACTGGATTAGTGGGCCTGCCATCACATCCTCCCTGCACTGTCACAGGTGATCAAGGAAATGTACTCTGCCCTTGGATGATGACACCCCGCCGAGACCCAAACACACCCACCCGGAGGCAGTACAGTGTGGCTCACATACGCACCAGGGGCATCGTTGAACGCACATTTGGCGTGTTGAAATCACGTTTTAGGTGTCTAGATGACACAGTTGGAAAGCTTGTGTACAGCCCGGATATCATGTCCACTTATTGGATCCAGTATTTGGAAGCTGGGACAGAGTGAGGGTGGAAACTCCCTTACATGCACCTTGGTCGGATCATTTTCTAATCCCTTTCAAAATATACACTCCAGCTACGGACACACACAGGGGGGATAATAAGAGCTACCCACGTCGCAAATGGAAGCACTTCTCACAAGACACTTTTAATAAATTATTACAGAAAGGGGGTCCACCGAGGGGGCGCGGACTGTGAAAGCGCAAATAGCAAACAAGAGAGGCACATTCTAAATGCACTAGATACGACTGCCCCGATGTGCTTATACAAGGTAGGGAGCAGCCCCTTGGTTTACACCTGAGCTGCAGGTTGCTAAATCAGAATGTAAAAGACTAGAGCGTAGATGGCGGGTGGATTTCTGCCCTCAAATGAAGACAACTTATAAGGAAGCACAGAGAAAGTACCAAACTATGTTGCGAGGAACTAAGGCCATGCACTATAAAAATCGTATTGGGGAGGCAGAAAACTCCTCGAGAGAACTTTTTAAAATCTTTAAGGAGATCTCTGTGGTAGTAAACGCTAATACCCCAGAAAATGACTCGGCAGCAGAGTGTAACAGAGTAGCTGACTACTTTGTAGGAAAGGTCAGCGATATCTATGCGACCTTCTCTGGCAACACGGAACGTGGGCTTGACTTTGAAAAGATTGTGGGGCAAGTAATGTGGGGAACTGTCTGAAGGTTTTTTTCGGTTCCCCCTCCAGAGACACTTAGCAGCATCTGTCAGGGTATTAAATCTGGCTCCCCCCGGGACCCAGTACCACATAGGGTGCTGGGAGAGAGCCTCATGGTGCTGGAACCCTACATCAGGCATGTGCTTCAGGTCTCATTTGCCTCCAAAATACTCCCTGAAGATTGGAAAAAAGCGGTAGTTCTTCCCATAAAAAAGAAACCCAATGTAAGCCATGAAGTACTTGAAAACTTAAGACCGATTCCCTGCTACCGTACCTAGCCAAAGTAGCTGAGAAAGTGGCCAATATTCAACTGATGGCAAGCTTAGAGAAAAACAGACTCCTACACTCCTCTCAATCAGGCTTCCGACCGGGCTTCTCTATGGAGACAGCCCTTTTGAGAGCGACGGAGACCTTGGTCAAGGGGCGGATGCTGGACATACCATGGCTCTGGTGATGCTGGACCTCAGTGCGGTGTTTGACACTGTAGCTCATTCCATCTTGCTGCAGTGTCTAAACAAAGCCGGTGTCACTGAGTCCGCGCTAGGATGGTTGAAATCGTTCCTCACAGGCCGAAGCTTTCAGGTCCAACGAGGCTCCTTCAAATCATTAGCGATAGCTTTAGAACAAGGGGTGCCTCAGGGCTCGGCCTTGAGCCCAACTTTTTTAAATCTATATATGGCCCCCCTGGCAGAAGTGGTGCAAGCGTATGGAGTGGAGTTAGTCTCCTACGCCGACGACACCCAACTGTTGATCTCGCTGTCTCAAGCACCATCAACGGCGGCATCTAATTTCAAGGCCTGTATGCAGGCTCTGGCAGGATGGATGAACTCGCACTGTCTAAAGCTTAACAGCTCCAAGACGGAGGTAATGGTGACCGGTGGGAACAACTTGAGTTGGACTGCGGATTGGTGGCCATCATGCCTGGGTCCTACGCCCATTCCCTGTAAGGAGGCTAAGAACCTGGGGATTTGGGTTGATCCCACGCCATCTTACGAAGGCCACACCTAAAGAACAAACAACACCATGGAGCTACTCATCATGAAGCTCGGAGCCCCAACAGGCCCACAACACCCACCACCACATCCCCCACGGACCACCACAGAGGCAGTGCAGAGTAAGACAGCGGACCTACCAAAAATGTACCAGTCTCACAGACCTAATGCCTGAGGAAGTCATAGTCCACTACAGGCTTAAAAGGACAACCATCATCTGCATCATGACCCACATCGCCCACAGGTTGACAGTCCCAACACAGCGAAGGTCCAACATCCCTCTGCAGACAAAGCTGCTGGTTGTGCTGCACCTGTTGGCCTCTGGTACCTTCAAACCAACAACTGTCAGAGTCAGAGGGGTCTCACAGCCAGCCCTATCAAAGTTCATCACACCTGTCCTGGATGTCATCTTCAGGTTCATACCCCAGTACCTTCATTTCCCCCCCACAGCGCAGGAACAGCAGGAGACCAAGCAAGGCTTCTACACCATAGCTGGATTCCTGGCCATGTTGGGGGCAATAGACTGCACACATGTCCCACTTGTGCCCCCTGCAGATACTGCACACCACTACTGCAACAGAGAGCACACGCATTCCACCAATGTGCAGGCAATAGTGGATCACCGGGGAATGTTCACCAACGTCGTCGCAAACTACCCCAGCAGTGTGCATGATTCCTACATCTTCTGACAGTCCATCATCAATCAGCGCTTCCAGGATGGCACATATGGAACTGGACTGCTCGTTGGTAAGTGCCAAATCAACACACCACACACCTCAAAGCCACCATCACACAACGCACAACTGTGGGAATGCACACGTGACCAAACCACATACAACATGTCTATCAACATGCCCACCTAGCAGACATGACAACAATACTCCATGGTGATCCTGGGCTACCCCTGCACACAATACAGCTATATCATGGGACCACAGTCACACAACAGCTCAAAGTGTGTAGATGCAGAATGCAGCCATGTGTGAAGGATGCAAGTGACCTGTGAATGGGGATGTACACGGCAAGTGAGGCGTGGACATGCAGGGCAGACAGGGGTGTGCAAACAACAGATATGTCCATGCAGACCACTACTGCTGGTTACTGGAGAGTAGTGAACAGTGGATGCAACCATATCACCCTAGGCTGTGGCTCATATAGTGGAAATGTCGCTCGCTGCATGCTCCCCTGGGTGTGTGAGCGTAGTGGGTTGGCCCTGAGTATTCCAGGGCTGCGCAGGAGTGTGGACAAAAACCCTGCGTTGCAGAGCGTGCTTCTCTCTGGGAAAGGCCAGCATCACTGACAGGGCGGCGCTGCACATTCCACCGTGAGGCTGATGCTGTGAGCAATGGGGCATGCGACCCTGTGTGCCTGCTGCACCCCAGCACGCTGATACCCAAACCAGGCTTGCCCGCCCCAGCGCCCCAAGACCGCACTGCTCACCTGCCAGCACCGCCGTTTGTCAAAGAGGGCCCACCACGTGCCGGTGCAAGCTCCAAGCCCCGGTCCTGCGACATCTGCATCCTCTAAAGACCATCGCTGGCCCCCATGACACTGACCCACATTACTCCTTTCTCATTGACATACTCCACCAGCATCTTCTTCATCCCAGTAGGTCCCACATGTAAAACTGTGTCCTGAGTCTTGAATGGCAGTGACCCCAAGTCTGTGGCAGTGGCCACAGCACCAGACTCCCTTCGATCAGTGAGGCATCATTCCATGTCGCAGGCCTGTGACACGTGGTGCCACTTACCATGTTCAACACAATCCTACGACAGGTGGTACCACTGACCCTGTTCAACGCAAGCCGGTGACACGGGGTGCCACTAATCCTGTTTATTGCAAGCCTGCGACACGTGGTGCCACTAACCCTATTCAACGCAAGCCTGTGACAATTGGTGCCACTATCCCTGTTCAACACAAGCCTGCAACACGTGATGACACTAACCCTGTTCAACGTAAGCCAGCGACACGTGGTGCCACTAACGCTGTGCGCCGTGTGTGACCGTCAACCTACGGCGGAACTTCGTTGATGTCTGAGCCTGTGGCCTGGGGGTTGTCATCAGCAACGGGCAGGCATGGACTTGGTGTCTGGCATGAGTCTGTGGCATTCATATCCGCCATGTTGATGGATAAAGCTGGCATGTGCCTGCTGCATCATGCCCTGGGGGTAGACCTCCCATTCTCCCCTGAGACACTCTGTGTAAGGCACCTATGACACATATGAGACCCTGCTCTGCCCTCATGACCCTACCCCAGTCTCCCGCAGGTCAGAATCCTGTGGCGATGAGCCTGTGTTGGCTGATGTGCACCCGCTGCCACTAACCCTGTGTGACTCAAGTCATCCCCCCTTCTTGTTCTGAGATTGCATTTATGAGTGCCTGATGACTGTTAGAGTTGTTGCCAGCACCAGCTACTCCTTGAGGACTGGCTTATGCTCACCCCACACACAGCCAGCACAGGCGTCACTGGATTAGTGGGCCTGCCATCACATCCTCCCTGCACTGTCACAGGTGATCAAGGAAATGTACTCTGCCCTTGGATGATGACACCCCGCCGAGACCCAAACACACCCACACGGAGGCAGTACAGTGTGGCCCACATACGCACCAGGGGCATCGTTGAACGCACATTTGGCGTGTTGAAATCACGTTTTAGGTGTCTAGATGACACAGTTGGAAAGCTTGTGTACAGCCCGGATATCATGTCCACTTATTGGATCCAGTATTTGGAAGCTGGGACGGAGTGAGGGTGGAAACTCCCTTACATGCACCTTGGTCGGATCATTTTCTAATCCCTTTCAAAATATACACTCCAGCTACGGACACACACAGGGGGGATAATAAGAGCTACCCACGTCGCAAATGGAAGCACTTCTCACAAGACACTTTTAATAAATTATTACAGAAAGGGGGTCCACCGAGGGGGCGCGGACTATGAAAGCGCAAATAGCAAACAAGAGAGGCACATTCTAAATGCACTAGATACGACTGCCCCGATGTGCTTATACAAGGTAGGGAGCAGCCCCTTGGTTTACACCTGAGCTGCAGGTTGCTAAATCAGAATGTAAAAGACTAGAGCGTAGATGGCGGGTGGATTTCTGCCCTCAAATGAAGACAACTTATAAGGAAGCACAGAGAAAGTACCAAACTATGTTGCGAGGAACTAAGGCCATGCACTATAAAAATCGTATTGGGGAGGCAGAAAACTCCTCGAGAGAACTTTTTAAAATCTTTAAGGAGATCTCTGTGGTAGTAAACGCTAATACCCCAGAAAATGACTCGGCAGCAGAGTGTAACAGAGTAGCTGACTACTTTGTAGGAAAGGTCAGCGATATCTATGCGACCTTCTCTGGCAACACGGAACGAGGGCTTGACTTTGAAAAGATTGTGGGGCAAGTAATGTGGGGAACTGTCTGAAGGTTTTTTTCGGTTCCCCCTCCAGAGACACTTAGCAGCATCTGTCAGGGTATTAAATCTGGCCCCCCCCCGGGACCCAGTACCACATAGGGTGCTGGGAGAGAGCCTCATGGTGCTGGAACCCTACATCAGGCATGTGCTTCAGGTCTCATTTGCCTCCAAAATACTCCCTGAAGATTGGAAAAAAGCGGTAGTTCTTCCCATAAAAAGGAAACCCAATGTAAGCCATGAAGTACTTGAAAACTTAAGACCGATTCCCTGCTACCGTACCTAGCCAAAGTAGCTGAGAAAGTGGCCAATATTCAACTGATGGCACACTTAGAGAAAAACAGCCTCCTACACTCCTCTCAATCAGGCTTCCGACCGGGCTTCTCTATGGAGACAGCCCTTTTGAGAGCGACGGAGACCTTGGTCAAGGGGCGGATGCTGGACATACCATGGCTCTGGTGATGCTGGACCTCAGTGCGGCGTTTGACACTGTAGCTCATTCCATCTTGCTGCAGTGTCTAAACAAAGCCGGTGTCACTGAGTCCGTGCTAGGATGGTTGAAATCGTTCCTCACAGGCCGAAGCTTTCAGGTCCAACGAGGCTCCTTCAAATCATTAGCGATAGCTTTAGAACAAGGGGTGCCTCAGGGCTCGGCCTTGAGCCCAACTTTTTTAAATCTATATATGGCCCCCCTGGCAGAAGTGGTGCAAGCGTATGGAGTGGAGTTAGTCTCCTACGCCGACGACACCCAACTGTTGATCTCGCTGTCTCAAGCACCATCAACGGCGGCATCTAATTTCAAGGCCTGTATGCAGGCTCTGGCAGGATGGATGAACTCGCACTGTCTAAAGCTTAACAGCTCCAAGACGGAGGTAATGGTGACCGGTGGGAACAACTTGAGTTGGACTGCGGATTGGTGGCCATCATGCCTGGGTCCTACGCCCATTCCCTGTAAGGAGGCTAAGAACCTGGGGATTTGGGTTGATCCCACACCATCTTACGAAGGCCACATTCGCCGCCTAGTGGGAAAGTGTTTTGGGGTGTTAAAAACTCTCAACCAAACCTTAGATTTACTTCCGCTGGAGGCTAGAAGCACCATGACTCAAGCATTGGTAACATCCCGTATGGATTACGGAAATGTCTTGCTCTTAGGTACCACAGAAAAAAGTATGGGGCGCCTGCAAGTCCTTCAAAATACGGCCGCCCGTCTGGTCCTGAGACTCCCAAAAAGAGCAGCTTCTAAACCTGCTCTCGCAGCTCTACACTGGCTGCCGGTCAGAAAGAGAGTTATGTATAAAGCCCTCCTAATATGCCACAGGATAATATGGCATAAAGCCCCATCCTATCTCCAAGACTTGGTACACATATATGAGCCTAGCAGAGCACTACGCTCAGAAGGAACAGGCCAACTGAAGATTCCCCGCGTAAAAAGAGCCAAACTGGGAGGCCGCTCATTTAGAGTAGTAGCGGCTCGCAACTGGAATAGACTCCGGTTGGCCTCAGACTGGAAGGATCTGAAGCCAAGTTCAGAAGTCTCTTAAAAACTCATCTGTACAATCTTTAGAACACTGCTGGGCGGAGGAGGTTACCACGGCTGTTGTACGAATCTTATCTCCACAGCGCGGGGACACGCCGGGATGGCGTCAAAAGGCGCTTTATAAACTACTTTATTATTATTATTATTATTATGTGCAAGATGATTGCTGCATGTTGTGTGTTGCACATCTGTGTATGCACCAATGCTCCATGGATCCCAGTTCCAGAAGTACCGGATGATGATGGGGACGATGGGGCAGGTGGCCCACATCCCACTGCAGCTGCGGAATGAATGGCCCGTAGGAACACCATCTTTGACAATTATTTCTCATGAGCATGTGACATTGTGGCCCTCCCTGGGACAGTACAAAATGTCCAAAAGCACAGCATGTGTGAATAAAACATATTTGCAGGTTTCAAATTGTACTTGTACATTGTCATGTCACAGTTTCCTGCTGTGCCAGATGTGATTTGCCATGGTGTGCATATTTGCTACACCAGTTGTATCCTGTGTCCTATTGTGGAGGTGTTGCTGTTTGTACCGGGATATTGTCAATGTCAAGGTGCACCTATAATTATGTGCATATTCTGCACGGTGGGTGATTCGCTCCTGCGGCTCTGATTTGTCTGCCACTGGTCCATTTCATGCACTATGCCAGTCCAGTTCTGTGCTTCCATGGTGCTGAGATGTTGCAGACTTGGGTAACTTGTGCTCTTTGTCGAGTTGTGACTCTTGGGCATGGTTTGTCCACAGATGTGTTGTTGACATCCGGGGTTGTTTGTGCAGGTGCTTGTGTCCGAGTGTGACGTGCTCCTTTCCGGTTGTGGTCCGCACTCAGTCACCTCAGTGTCAAGCCATGTACATTGTCATGGTGATTGGGCTGCAGCCATGCGACTCGTCATGTGGTGTTTCTTGCATTGTCCGTGTGGATGACGTATATGCATGTTTGCTGTGTGTCGCACATGTGCATTTGTTGGTTGTGTGCTTGTTGATGTGTTTTGTGGTGTGCCCCTTTGGGGACATGGTGTACGTGGGACTAATTGGTGTTTGTGTGTGTGCTGAAGTGTTCCTGTGGAATCAGGGACATAATCCTGAGTCATTGTGGGTGTGCAGTGTGCTCTGTTTAATTGTGACTGTGTGCCATGTGCCCATTTCCCCGGTCCACCCACTCCAGTGGTCAGTTCGCACCCTGTTGCTGTGATGTCGGGTCATTTTGGACAGTGCCCGGATCCCCAAATCCTGTCACCGTCTCCCGACTGGTGACTGTGGCCACCATCTTATCCATGCCATTCGGCTCCTGGTGTACTGCTGTCACCCCTCCTCCGGGGTGCGTTGCTGATTTATTGTTGACAGAGAGTTTCTGCTTGGTTTTGCCATTCACATCAGTCCAGGTCCTCTTGTGCGCTGCCATTGTCCTCCTCTGCCATGCGACAACATTTACATGGTTTGAGGTGGTGTGCCATCTTTACCTCTTTGTTGCCAATCATACGTTAGAGGTGACGTACAGTTAGTGGTGGTGTTCTAGCTCATATGTGGCGATAATCGGGTTTGCCTGGTGACTGTACCCCGTCTTCCTCTTCCTCTTTTCATTGGTCTTCCACGGACCCTGTATTCCTGGGTGTTCCTCCGTTGGAATTGTGGTGTTCATGTTGTCCTCTGCAGTCAGTCAGGGTGCATCCATGGTACTCCACAGTTGATGTTGTGTTTTAGTGGCATTTTCCGTATGCTGTGCTTGTGCTTTTCCCCGCATTACACTTGGTTATTGCTGGCCTCTTTCTGGTTGTCACTGTTTTCTTATCGCGTTTGGGCACATAGCGTATTTTTATGCATTGGGGTTTGTATTTTTATCTCCGTCACGGTGGTTGTATCGCGGACATTCGCTGCGTTTTCGGCGAACTATCAAATGGTACTGCCTTTTTGTGAATTCCACATTGACACGGAGATATTTTCCTGTGATAGGCTGTGATGTGTAAAGTTGCATTACCATTTTTTTGGAGATGTTTAGCACACGTTCTTGTGAATATACCCCAGAGTCCATTTTTTTCACAAACGGCTGAGCCATATCTGTAGGCTTTGGCTATTTCTGCTGTCCTGGGATGCATTTTTTTTAAAAAAAAGTAGGGGAACAAATTCTAATAAATTAAATATGTAGGGGCACGCCGTGTCCTACTGATCCCACCGATTCAACCACTGGCTGTACTTAGAGGAAGGGCAAGGTATTCATGTGAACTCCATGGAACACACACATATGCAGAACTTTGTGAACATTCCTAAACATTGTGCATGGCCATTCCCATTCTGGAAATGTGCATACATTTTCTCCGATAAAAGGCAAACATGTTTTCCCAGGGAAGAGCATACATTAGGGAAGATGGAGAATAAAAGGCGTGAATGGTGCTTATGCCTAATTTAAATCCATGTACTCATGTGTATTGTCTGCAACGCCAATTGTTCTATGAGGTACAAAAAAGGAGCGTGAGTACAACTTTGGTTTACATTGATTTTCATGCAACTTCATATGGATCTTAGTGAATTGCCTAAAGTTTGGAAATCTAAGCAAATGACTGTAGGAAACTAACCGTGGGGGGAGAACTCCGCTCCACCCGCGGAGTGTGCAGAGCTTTGCCTACTCCGCGTTCTGCAGAGAACTTTGCACACCTGCTTTTCTTAAGCAGTATCCGAAAGAGGAGGAGGGCAGCCCGGGGACGCCGCGGTAAAGAGGTAAGTTGTTTTTAATTGTTTTAAATTACTGCTTACGTATATCTTAAATAGGCTGGTGGAGGTGGGTGGCGTTGCGGAGCTATTCGGAGTGCCACAGAGTTTGTTGCCACCTCCGTGGCACTCCTTGTAGCCCAGCTACGCACACTAATCCCAGGGTTAATGAAACCTAAGAAGAATTAGTTTCAAACATTCAAAATCTCTTGAAATGGACATTGTCCAAGGTAAATGAATGTATGTATAGATGTAGCACAAATACAACTGTGGTGCAACACAATGGCCCATATAGAATAGGTTGTTGAGGACAGTTCACAATTCAATTCAATGTGAGAGAATATTTTTCTCTAGCTTGACCCAGAGACTGAAGGAAACCTGGGGTTCTTTATTGCTAAAGGTTATGGTGCACTTTGAAAATATGTTGTTCCAGACTCTTTCAGAAATGGAGATGTAAAGGAAAGAACATGACCTGGTTTGATCTGGGACACTTCTCCATAACCCCCAAAGCCAGAGCTTCCATAACCCTGCTGCATAAATTGATTATATCTGTTTCCTGGATTTTTATATTTGTGTATCTTTATTTCGGTTCACTGACACAACATCGATGTAAAAAATATTGATGTTAAAAATATTGAGTAAAAAATATAGACAACAAAAATATATACTCCTATACTTAAACAGGTAATTACAAAAATATCGCCAACAAATATTGATGTAAAAATATAGATGTATAAAATATCGACTTTTATATAAATATAAAATAAAATAAGATATATTAAATGCATTGAATATTTAATATAATATTAACAAAATAAAATATATTTAATATACATTTAATAAAATATTACAAATAAACTTAAAAAAATAAACACCCAAATACAACAATTTATACATATATATTTACTTTAGAATAATGAATAAACTATTATTTTTAATTGGTGTTAAAAGTTTAAACTAATATGAAAACATATATATATATATTAATGATTTATAATATAAAAAAATCTATAGTAAATTAAAACATTAAACAATTAGAAAAATATATAAATCTTAGATTTTAGAATACAATCAGTGCAACAATAGGGAACGTGTTGCATAGTAAATGGGTAAAAATAACTATTCCCACTCCAGTGAGTGCAAAAGTAGGGAAAGTGTTGGATAGTGGAGGGGCAAAAATTACTATTCTCACACCAAAGAGTGCAACAGTAGGGAAAGTGTTGGACGGCGGAGGGGTAAAAGTTACTATTCTCACTCTACTGAATGCAACAGTTTGATAACTGTTGACCAGCAGAGGAGTAAAATTTTTTATTTCCACTCCAGTGAGTGCAACAGTAAGGAAAGTGTTGGATAGTGGAGGGGTAATAATTACTATTCCCACTCTAGAGGGTGCAACAGTAGGGAAAGTGCTGGATAGAGGAGAGGTAAAAATGACCATCCCACTCCAGTGAGTGAAACAGTAGGGAAAGTGCTGGATAGCGGAGAGGTACAAATTACTATTCCAACTCTAGTGAGTGCAACATTAGCAAAAGTGTTGGATAGCGGAAAAAGAAAACTTACTATTCATACTCAAACACTTAAAAAAAACAAGAAAATCATAAAAATAAATAAACAATATTTAAAAAATAAAATTCAATTATATTAAACATATAAAGAGAACACATATTATAATATTAATTACATATAACAAAAACTTACAAATATTATATAAAATAAAAAATACATTTATAAAAAATTATTCTTTTAAACGAGTAAATATTTAGAAACAAAAAACGTTTTTATTTGATTTCCTACCCTAGAACACCACACCAATAACAAAACACATCAACATTTTTAATTACATTTATTTTCATAATTAACATAATTAATAATAAAACTTATTTTTAAATTAAAAACTATTACTATTAATAACTAATAATTAAATACTTAACCTTTATTTAATACCCACCCTTTACCCCTTTGAAAGTAAAAACAACACACACCAAAATAAACAGTTACCCAAAATAATTATCAAATAATCAACATTAATTAACAATGATATATTAAATAATTAAACATTGATTACTTTCCACTCTTTACTCGTACAAACACCACAACACACACCTAAAATTAATTACACATTTACGATAATTAATTACCAATGAATTAATTAAAACCAATTAACAACCAGTTATTAATTCAATCATTAAAAATAAATTACTTTCCACCTTTTACACCAATAAATACCACAACACACACCTAAAATTATTAACACAATTACCATAATTAATTATCAATGAATTAAAAATTAATTAACAATCAATTATTAATTCATACATTAAAAAATAAATTACTTTCCTCCCTTTACACCTATAAACACAACACACACCTAAAATGAATTATACAACTACTACAATTAATGACCAAATAATTAATTAAATCAATTAAAAACAAAATATTAATTAATGAATAATAAATCACTTTACACATCTCAAACTATAACATCTCAATTAAACAAATATTAATCAATAAAAAATTATCAGCATTTAATATAATTAAATTGTTTTCCACCCTATTCCCCTATAAACCCACAACCCACTACGGTACTAAAAATGCATAATTCAAATAAAAAAAATGAATAACTACTAAACATTTAACACATATATTAAAAATACAAACAATTCTTATCCCAAAAAACATACATCACATACATATAAAATATATACTAAAAAACATAACATTAATAAAAAATAATATTTTTAAAAACTATGGAGGTCATTAGGATGGTGGGCGGACTTAGTCCACCTGCCATCCTACCGGTGATAAGGGTTGGGGTCCCGTGGGGGGCATTAGAATGCGCCCGACACAGTGGCGGGCGCATCCTGCATTTTTAGCTGAGAGCACCACCCGCCACAATGCTAAAACTGCACATATGCTTTTTCATACACAAAGCGGCAGACACCTCGTGGTGCCTGCTGCTTTGTTTATGCAAATGCAGGGGGGTACTACAGGTACCCCCATGTGCCCCCCACCTCTCCTTCACTCTGGGGGCCCAGAGGGGCCATAAAGAACAAGAAGAGCTGGAAGGTCTGTAAAGGAAAAATGCTAAGTCCACATGGTCCTCAGTGAAAGCTACACACTTGGATTGCTCAGCCCACCCACTTGGTGGAGCCTCGTCATGTAGGACGTCTAGAACAAAGTTGGTGTATCCATGCCTAGATGAATTGGCTAGATATCACGCAATTATGGTTCACAAGATGGAAGTGTCCACGCCACTGGCGGTGCTGGTACAGTGCAGTGCAATGAAAAAAGTGAGTGAGTGATGCTAAAATGACGGTCGAGGCAAAAAAAGGTCCCTTTATTGTTATTCACCTGGACGTCAGATTAAAAAGCGGTGCATGACAGTGTGACAAAATCACTGTCTACTTTGCTGTGTAGTTGTGGGGCACCCCCGCGCCGCACGGCCACCAGCTGCTGCGTGTGTCTCCCTCTGCCTGCCTTCTGCCTCGCAGCCGGCCTCGCTGATGCCTAGCCGTTCCCCTCTGGTTTTGCCAGTGTTTTTGCCCAAAATTTGTGCTTGTTTTTTTTCTGTGCCGTCCGATCGCTTTTTTAGCTGTTTTTCCTCTGTTTTGCCCGTCTATTGTGCCTGTATTCCCTTGTGCTGTACCATCGTTTTTCCTTCCTGTTTTTGCCTTATTTTTCCCCCCATTTGTGCCTGTTAATGTAATTTTTTCTCTTTGCCGTGTCCAGTTTCCTTCCTGTTTGCCCGCCTACCTCGCCGCCCTCCGCTCTCCCTCCCCGCTTCCCGCCTCCCGCCACCGCCTGTGGCCTTGCCCCTTTCTCTTCTGTTCCCTCCCCGCTCCCGCCTCCCAGCTGCTCCGCCCACCCGCGCACTTTGCCTTAAATGGCGACCGTGCGAACGCGCAGCGGCCACGCGCAGCGGGCGCGCCGATTGTGCGCCGAAGGCGCGCCAAAGGTAAGCCCGTCTGCGCCCGTCCGCGACCAGACCGCGCCCAGCGCCAGGACCCCTGGCCCACGAAGACCCCGACCGACCCGCCTGACGTACTCCGCCGCCACCCTCACCGCTCTCAACACCGGCCGACTCCCAGAATGCCACCAAGCCACACCACGACGCACCCACGGACCTTTCAGCTGCCACGCCTGCAAGTTCACCTGCATCCGGACCTGCCTCGCACCAGCACCCGCCAAGTCGAACACCAGCAGCACCCACCTCAAGTGCATCCTGCTCAACACCCGCTCCGTCCACAGACACGCCATCGAACTCTGGAACCTTCTAGACGCCACAGCCCCTGATGTTGCCTTCCTCACGGAGACCTGGATGAACGCCTCTTCAGCTCCCGACATCGCCATCGCCATCCCAGAGGGCTACAAGATCGTCCGGAGGGACCGAAACGCCAACCAGATGGGAGGAGGCATCGCCATCATCCACAGGAGCACCATCCGTCTCACGACCAGCACCGACAACACTCTGACCAGCGCCGAACACCTGCATTTCCAGATCCACACCAACCCGAACACCACCCTCAGAGGCACCCTGATCTACCGACCCCCTGGACCACGCACGCAATTCAGCGAGGACATCGCCGACTTCGTCAGCCCGCATGCCCTCCCCTCCGCTGACTACATCCTCCTGGGGGACCTCAACTTCCACCTGGAGAACAACAACGACCGCAACACCAGCACCCTGCTCGACAACCTCGCCAACTTGGGACTCAAGCAACTGGTGTCCACCCCCACCCACCTCGCCGGACACACACTCGACGTAGTCTTCTCTTCCAGCACAGACTTCGACTTCAGCCACGCCACAGAGCTTCAATGGACGGACCACAGCTGCGTCCACTTCACCTTCAAGAGAACAACGACCCACCAACACCAGCAACAGACCGCCCGCAGAAGCTGGAACAAGATCACAGCAGACCAGCTCGCCACCTCCCTGAGCCAGCACCCTCCTGCCAGCTCAGCGAACCCCAGCCAGGCCGCCGACAACCTCACGAAGTGGATCAGCAACTGCGCGGACGAACTCGCCCCACTGAGGACCCCGCCTAGCAGACCCGGCAGCAAGAAGGCCCCATGGTTCACCGACGAACTCAAGAGCTCCAAGAAGAACTGCCGAGCCCTCGAGAAAGTCTGGAGAAGGGAACCGACACCAGACAACAGGACCTCCTTCAAACTTGCCACCCGGAAACACCACCAGCTGATCCGCGCCGCCAAGAAAACAGCATTCAAGGACCGGTTGGACAACAACGCACACAACTGCAAGGAACTCTTCAACATCGTGAAAGAGCTTTCCAACCCCAGCGCAGGAAACAACGACATCACCCCATCGCAAGACCTCTGCAACTCCCTCGCTTCATACTTCCACAACAAGATCGCGGACATACACAACAGCTTCAACAACCAACCAACGCACACCATGACCGAACAACCACCCCCCACCACCACCCTCCACGCCTGGACCCCGATCAGCACCGAAGACACCATCCGCACGATGAACTCCATCCACTCCGGATCACCGACCGACCCCTGCCCTCACCACGTCTTCAACAAGGCCGACGCTGTCATCGCACCCCACCTGCGAGACATCATCAACACATCCTTCGACACCACCATCTTCCCTGAGAGCTGGAAACACGCCGAACTCAGCGCTCTACTCAAGAAACCAACAGCGGACCCCACCGACCTCAAGAATTACCGCCCCATCTCGCTCCTCCCGTTTCCAGCCAAAGTCATCGAGAAGACCGTCAACAAGCAGATGGCCGCCTTCCTCGAGACGAACGGATCCCTCGACCCCTCACAGTCCGGCTTCCGAGCCAACCACAGCACCGAGACCGCCCTCATCGCCGCCACCGATGACATCCGAGCCCTGATGGACAATGGAGAAACAGCGGCCCTCATCCTCCTAGACCTCTACGCGGCTTTCGACACGGTCTGCCACCGCACCCTAGTACGGCGCCTCAGCAACATCGGAATCCAGGACAAGGCGCTGGAATGGATCATCTCCTTCCTTGACGGAAGAACACAGAGAGTCCGCCTACCACCGTACAAGTCAGAGGCCTCCGAAGTCATCTGCGGCGTCCCCCAAGGATCATCTCTGAGCCCCACCCTCTTCAACGTCTACATGAGCCCCCTCACGGCCATCGTACGCAAACACAACCTCAGCATAATCTCCTACGCCGACGATACCCAGCTGATCCTCTCCCTGACCAACGACCCCGCCGCCGCCAGAGCCAACCTGCACGAAGGGATGAAAGAGGTAGCCGAGTGGATGACGACCAGCCGCCTGAAACTGAACTCGGACAAGACGGAGGTCCTCATCCTGGGCTCCTCACCCTCTGCCTGGGACGACTCCTGGTGGCCTCCCGCCCTGGGCACCGCACCCAAACCGACAGACCATGCACGCAACCTGGGCTTCATCCTGGACTCCTCCCTCTCCATGACCAGACAAGTCAACAACGTCTCCTCGGCGTGCTTCAACATCCTACGCATGCTACGGAAGATCTTCTGGTGGATCCCCACCGAGACCAGGAAGACCGTCACCCAGGCCCTCGTCACCAGCCGACTGGACTACGGCAACGCCCTCTACGCCGGGACCACCGCCAAGCTCCAGAAGAGACTCCAGCGGATCCAGAACGCCTCAGCCAGACTCATCCTCGACATCCCACGAACCAGCCACATCTCCGGACATCTGAGAGACCTTCACTGGCTCCCCGTCAACAAAAGAATCACCTTCCGCCTCCTCACCCACGCACACAAAGCCCTACACGACCAAGGCCCAAGCTACCTCAACAGCCGAGTCAACTTCTACGCTCCCAAACGCCACCTCCGTTCAGCCAACCACGCCCTCGCCGCCGTCCCCCGCATCCGAAGAGCGACTACAGGAGGAAGGTCCTTCTCCTACCTGGCCGCCAAGACCTGGAACTCCCTCCCGACCGACCTGCGCCTGACCCAAGACCACCTCTCCTTCAGGAAGAAGCTGAAGACCTGGCTGTTCGAGCAGTAGCGGCACCCCCCCTCCCCCCCCCAGCGCCTTGAGACCCTACGGGTATGTAGCGCGCTTTATAAGTGTCAATGATTGATTGATTGATTGATAGTTAATTAGGCCAACATGTTTCTGCCATCGGGTGAAACTACACCGGCATTCTTCAGGGCCACCTGTATGAAAATTGCTACTGCAAAGATACACTCTGGTAATAGTGCAAAAAAAAGTGGAATGACAGACAAAAATAAGACTGTCAGACAAATAATGTGGTCAATTAGACCATCCTACCGTATCCTCTTGAACCGTTTGATGATAGAGGATGCAGTCCTGCAAATGAAAACAACAAAGAGAAAAATACTATTTTGTGTTCTCTAAACATGACAGACTCTCAGGAGCAATTAACCCCAAGAAGGGCTATCATATCATGACATGTAGACCAAACGAGACTAAGCTGGGCCAGTCCAAATTAAAACGGCCACTTGACTAGTTACTGGTTGCACATAGGATAAACCACAGAAATTTCTGAATACAATTTAGAAAGATAAAGAGACTTACCCAGCAATGTGTGGGAGTCAAGCCTCACCTCACCCGGCAACGGCTCGGAGATTGAGGCCCCGCTCTATGCACAAACAAATATGTGTAAACATATGAAATAGAACGACTGTAAAGATCTGATAAGTATCCTCAGTCAATACTATGTATCAAAAAATTGTGCATACGAACAACTGGTTAAGAATTGCCCACAATGATCACAGTCCCATGGAAAAGGAGAGGGGAAGGCATAAAAACTAGTGTAAACTAGTGAAGAAAATGACTGACAGGGAAAATAATGTGTTCATAGCACTATTCCCCCATAGTGTTGATAAGCCTTACAGAACCCTAAAGCCTTCAAAAACTTTCAGTTTAAAATGCAGTATAGCATTTACTAAACTGAGAGAGATGGCTTAGCTGACTTTATGTTGCAGCCTAGTCTTAAGGTAAAGTATAACCACTGGCTTAACTGGTAGAGCAAAGCAGTATATCTGATGATATCCCTCAAAGTAAGTTTTTTAATTGCTAGACCGCCGAGCAGACAGCTTAATTCTACTCCAATATATAGTGGAGAAACGAAATTGAGCTAGTATATGGCAAAAACGCGTCGTTACAACTCACCTCTCCGTCGGTACCTCTCGGCTAAATCCAAAGCCGAAGGGGAGGCAACGAGGAGAGGTGAGACGTGCATTAAATACCCTCTCTGATTGATGGAGGTAGCGTTAATGATACTCAGCTGCTCAGCTGATGCCGGTCTCGCAATGCGCGAATTACTGTCAAAGCGCATGCGCGCCGGTGAGCCACACGTTATAGCGGTGTGGTCAAAAACCGGAGCATGCGCAGAGTAAGAGTTTCAATGTTGATTTGTAAGGGCGCCTACGAGTTGTCATGTGTATTCATTTATTGCGCGTGCTCACACCGCTGCAGTATAGCGTAAGCTGTAACATTGATATTGCAAACAATAGCACATCTGCGTTCACGGGGAGAGCACAGATAATGAATAATATTCGAGAAAAACACATAAAGAGCTCGCATTTGACCATACATTTGAAGGTGCTGTCAAGGAGACAAGGCACTGGAGATTAATTGCGCGCTTGAGTTATAATGTTGGAGATGTATTACAATATCATCATTGAGGTTTAGAGAGGAACTGGTCTAAGCCTCTTATTATATACAAAGGGCATATCAGTGAGGGGCACTATAAGAATGACAGATTATGTAGGTGAAACTCAGACGGTGCGTAAAAAACACCATGATGTATAATGTCATAATACACATTAAAGGGGCAAACGATGCATTGGACTCAAGGAAGATAGGACCATCTCATATGTATGTTGTATCTGCCACGGTCCTTTCCGAGGGTAAGGCTGGTATTAAGAGATGTTTTATTACACGGGCTGTACATTGTATAGTTTCTTGGGAGAACCCAGACGGTGTTGAGAACATAAAGCCGTGTCAGGGAGGCATAGATTCCTAGGAGTTGACAGTGCATGATGGTCAATGCTCTATAGGGAAAATGAGCTGGTCATATGGATACCCATGGGTATAAGGGAGGCATAGATTCCTAGGAGTTGACAGTGCATGATGGTCAATGCTCTATAGGGAAAATGAGCTAGTCATATGGATACCCATGGGATATTGTCATTCAACCCTGTCACATCTGTTTTCAATTTGAAAATCCACTGTTGTTCCTTGATGAACAGAAACCGTGAGACATCTGTAATGTGTGCAGGGATGAAAGGTTGTTCCAGGACCACCGACCTCAGATCGTCTGCTTTGTGTTTTTTGGCTAGAAAGTGATTCGTTAGGCAGGTGGACTGTTTATTGCAACGTATCGTGCTCTTATGTTCACTAATACGTAATTTGACTTTCCTGGTAGTATGTCCAATGTATGCTAGACCACAAGGGCATGTGATCATATAGTTCAATTTCTCAGAGTTGCAGTTCGTGTGGTTAGTCAACTTCCATGGTCTGGATGTGCCGATGTCGATGGAGAGGGTCTTCTGAGTCTGGGGGCAGACGGTGCAGCCACCACACGGGTAGTGCCCACGGACCGGAGTAGTATTCCAAATGGTGTCAAGAGTGGTAGTAGTATCTCTTCTCTGAGTCTTAGGTCTGGTGTGAACCAGGCTATCTCTGACGCTAGCCCCTCTTTTGAAGGCGAACAAAGGCCTGGGTATTGCACCAGATGCTGTGTTCAGGATCTTTCAATGCTTCAGTACCGTTTTTTTGACCACATTGGATAGGGTACTGAACGTATGCACCATCGTAATCCTGTCAGAAGGTGTCTTACTGTGTTGGTGTTCAATCAATGCCTCTCGATTGTTGTTAAATGCTCTTTTGTGCGCCCGACGTATCAGATGATTAGGGTAATGACATTCCTTCAGGTTCAACGATAGCTCTTTCGCATGTTGTTCATACAAGATGTTCGAGGAACAATTTCTCAGAACCCTCAGAAATTGACCTACCGGTAAGTTGTCACGTAGTGACTGCGGGTGAAAACTCCGGTATGATAGCAGTGAATTCCGAGCCATGGGTTTCTTATATAGTCGACTTTGGCCCAGAGGGGCCCCCAAAGTGAAGACCGCATGCCTTTCCGTGGCGGCATCAGAAAGGCATCTAAAGAGGCCCATGTTAATATGGATGGCGGTGTCTGATAGACACCGCCACCATATTAAACCTTTTCCGCCCCGGTCGCAAGGCGACTGGGGCGGAAAAGGGGTGGACGGTCTTTCCGTCCGCCACGGTGCCCCCGCCATCTTGATATGGGGGGGTCATTTAGGTGAGGATGGCGGGTGGATTGCCCCCGCCAGGCCGGCGGTGGCTACAGCCAGCCTGGTGGGGGCAATCCGCCCGCCATCCTAATGGGCCCCTATATTTTTGCAAACGATATTAAACAGTTTGATATTTGATTTTAAAATCAATATTGCTTACCATAAGTTGATATTCTTGACCACGATATTCTTGCTGTCGATATTTCTGAGCCTCGATATTAAGGACTCGATATTTGTGCAACTGGAATTTTTTTCTCGATATTCCGTCTCTGCACTCCTTATTTCTAGGCTAGCCTTATTTTGATTTTCTGTGCTGCACTGGCTATGTGATATACAAAATTTGTAGTCACGGAACATCGAATATTGGTTGCTATTGCAGTATTAATAAAGCAGATGATCTTGAAGCAGATACATGCCTTCTGGTGTAGACAATTAATTTCTTTCAGATTCAGGGTTGATGCAATAGAATCATTCAAGTATGGTGTTGTCGCTGTTTCGGTGAGAGAGGACCTGGGCTATAGTAATCTATAATAAGTTAGTTTCAGGTTGCCCTTCTTTTTTCAGAACAGCAGAAGATGAAACTGAACATTTGCATCTTTTTTTAGTATTGACAAACGGGTTACTGTTTATAACGAGCCAGAAAATGTTGTGCTGAAAGTGAATAGGCAAATCTACATGTATGTACAAAACATTACACGAAGGAAGAAGGGAGACTCATGTTATTTGGTTTTGGAAGTGCTCATGGCATCATATATTTGGTTATGGCAATTTATACAATACAGTTACATCAGCACTGTGGGCATCAATTGCAAAGGCAACCCAAAAAGACATTTGGTTAACTTTGTGCTTGTGACCAGAAAAGTGACGGTGCAAGTGACACGTGGTGAAGAACAGCTAAAGGCGCAAGGTGAGAATGTGAAGAAGGATATATACAGAGTTTTGGTTCAGCTTTAACAGTTTGAGGCATTGATTCGTTTTGTTCATGATATTTCATATTTCTTCCCTGGTTGCTCCCTTCTCATTTTCTCCTTACTGCATTGTTGCCAGGTAACTTTAATTTCCCTTCCATTTCATCTCAAGTGTATTTGTTTTTCTCTCAGCATGGGACACTGAAACAGAAAAGGTGGGGGCATTTTCCCATTTCCTACAATAATCTCCAATGCTAAAGCCAACATTGATCAGTGATTCATTGTAAGACTCTCTGTTACATACTTGTAGTATTTTGGATTATGTTTGCAATAAATTAAAACACTTCTACAGTTATTTTTCCAAACTATGGAAGTGAGAGGTTCTTTCAGCACATTGTCACATTGGCTTGACCGATACACCCTTTGCTCCAATCTGTTTACTGAGATGGGAACAGGAGGATAGATTCATTTGATAAATTTGCCCATTATGCCTCCTACTGCTTTGTGGACTTTTCATATTTGATTAAAGATTGCTAGGAAGCCAATTGGCTGGTATCTAATAGGAAGTCTGTTGATGGAGTCATCCACTTGGAGAGATGCAATCTAAAATATTGAAAAGACGTGTCAGCAACTGGAACTATACACTCCACACTGATTTCTAATGGGTGTGGACAATGCTTTTTTCTCCAGCTTTCTGTTGATTATTTAATCCAGCCAATTCATGCATATTTGTGTACATAACCTCCATATTTTTCAAGTGCACAGAATGTTAGACATAGGGGGATCTAAAATGTTGTATTTATTTAGACTTTTGAAGTGAATATAATATCTGAATTATGTTGCAATTAGCCTCAGCAATGGAGAAACTGATTTTTAGTGGTACTAGAAAGTGTTAATCATGTTACTAAAATATTGAGGTTTAACAAATGTATAACCAACATTTTTTACCCTGTATTAACCAAGCTCCAGATTTAATAAGGGCTTGCTTTGCAGGTCCTTAAATAATATTTACTTAGCTACTCAAAGGGTGATTTGCTCTGCCTTTCGTTTCCTTGTAAAGAAATGTAACACAAAGCTGCAGCTTGCACTGCATTGCATTATATATCCTAGTTATAGGCATTCCATGACTGGAGCAATGGCGTTCCCATGCATCCTCCCATGTAATTTGACACAATCCCAAATATACAAAAATTAGTAAACCTGGGAATGAGCCAAAATGATGTACCTCACAAGGATGCCGTAATGAGGTGAAATATTTATATTCGTTATTTCTCCTCATTACATACTCTTTATATGAGGGATGTATTGCACCTCACACATAAAAAATGGAAATTGCTTCTTAGAAATGTGTTTGTGCAAGAGGGTATCTCTTCCTGCATAAAAAAAATACTTTTCTGGTGCAGTAGCACCATTGCATTGTGGCATAAGGCTCGTATTGCTGGTGCAAGGAGGGAGCAGAAGTGCACAATATTGCTGGAGCCAATGAGCCAAGTATGGTTTCAAGTTTAAAACACCTAACTTAAAGACTTTGGCCTTGGGAAATCCTGATGGTTCTTGACAAGGTCAAAGGACCTTTGCCATCATCGTATGAATGGAGCTAGAACAAAAGATATATTATGCATATTTCATCGACAATGGAATTTAAATGTTTAGTCAATGATGAGAGGTTGGTGAAGTTTGAGCACCTTTACTTATCTTAAAGATTAGTATAGGCTTTTGTCATCTTTATTCAGATTAGCCTGTTTTCAGAAATATCAATAAAAGGTTGATTATAGGTAGCATAAATCAATACACAGTGTTCCATGATGGAGAGTGTCACTAAACTAGCTAATGGACCTATTCTAAGTAGAACCCATAAAGATTCCTTTTCAGAAAAGAGCAAGAGTGAGAATAAAAGACAAACTTCACTTAAAGAGTTGTTATGGAAACTCAACCATGTTCCCCACAGCTGCATTAGCAACCGTCAATAATAGAATGATCTCTGCAGTAGCATCGATCAGGGTAAAGTCCTTAGATAAAAATAATAAGTAAACTTTAGCAGCAGCTATTGGGGAAGGTGGGAATAATGGGTCTAGGTCTACAGTCTCCCTCTCGCTCATACTCCTGGTGCGAAATCTGGGCATGGCACAGAAGAGGTGATTTTGAGCTTTACTATGTGTGGGAAGCCCTGATGTGGAACAATGCATCATCTGATTTCATTTTGGCAGAAGCAAGAAGAAGCAGTTAATAATGACTTCAAGGATTCTCAAGTTAATTCAAGGGGCCCACGTTCCTGATGCCAGAGGGTGGTTGGATCGTAATTAGTCCAGCTTTCGCACATTGATTCATAGATTAAGATGAGTTAAAGGAGAGGAGTTTACATTGCCTCCAATGGTTCACTGCTAGAAGGTATTGACCTAGGGCACATCATTTCAGACCAATAGGACTTTTAAGCTTTAGAACGATCTGGGTTTAGTTGAATTAGATGTGGCAGGATGAGCCAAAGTATACTTAGATTTCAAAGCACTGGTGTCAAGCTCTAGTCCTCAGCGGATTTTCTAAATATCCAGTATGATTTTCCTTGTACTTCCTTGTACTTTATATGTAAGGGAATAACTGTGCGTGTTTTTGTCTTTGTAAAAAATGGATGTGTGTAGTATTTCACAGCTGGTGTCTGGAATTCTGAGATTTAGTGATGTAACTGAATATTGGTGTTTTGTGGGAAGCAGAAGGAAGGAGAGAGTGTACATTTGGAGAGAGAATGGAACCTCGACAGGGCCTACCTGCTAGTGCTGTGGCCTAGAGCCTAACATGTAATAAATAACTTACCTCATACTCGAGAGGCACTAGATCATTCCCTGAAAACCCTGCCCTCTAACTTCAACATCTATCTAAGTTAAGATCACCCAACGCATATTTTTGATGTCTCATATTACCTACCATGCATGATCTAGGTAAATTGTGACATCTTATATAATTAAAAAGGTCTGGAGTGCACCATGGGAATCCTTGCACCAACAATTGTTTACATATTCCCAAGAGATCTTGACCCATATTGAAAGTAAACAATAATATTCTCTGAAAACACATCAAATAGGCTAATTCCACTTATCATCTCCAAGATCATTCTCGTTTTATTCTAGGATCATACAACTCACTGAATTTAAACACAGACTTTGTAATTCTCTAGCATAGTGGTTTTTAACCTTTTGATTTCTGTGGACCCCCACTGAATCATTACTGGGATCTACAGACCCCCACTGAGGCATTACTGAAAGCAGAGGACACTGACGTAAGCATCCGCGATGATTTGATCTGCAAAACAGTAAACACAAAAGTACAGGATCCAACCTTTATCAAACAAATATAATGGTGAAATGTTTTATTTAATTCACAAATAGATGTACAGAAAATCTTCAATAACTTTACTTCAGCAGTATGCCATCAAAGTGCAAAATCAATCAGATAAAACAATTGTGATCTTGATCAAATTAATGAATACAGTTGAGCATACATACATCATTAAAATCCATATAAACATATAAAACAGTATAAAGAGAGATAGGAATTTCAATTAATGATTTGTTTACACCACAAAAAACTAGGCAATAATTCTGAAAATCTAAATTTCACATTTTAATGGGAAGGTTGGAGCTTTTCTACATTCAATTGAGGCCCTTCGTCGCTATTTTCTGTTTGATGGACTTGCAATGCTAACACAAATCAAACTGAAGATATTAACTAAACTTTTTAGTCTCCAATTTCAGATTCCTTTACATTTGCAGATCATAATAAAAGGTTCAATTTTACATCTGGCTTCTCTATTTATATGTACTTTATTAATCCTTTGATATTATTTAATTTTCTAAGAAGTCATTGACCACCTGAGTAGGCTTGCGGACACCATAGGCCCCAAGAACTACTGCCCTACCAGATTAATCCTGAGCTTTAGGTTGCATTGGTTACCCTGAATGCAGAGAAGGTCTTTAATTCAATTGATGGAGTTTATGATATGGATGGTGGTGAGTGATCCACTTATTTAATGCTAAGCTCACTGCTAGAAAGCAAACAAATACCACTGTCTTCGGAAATGTAACTTGCCATTTAATACCAGGCAAGGTTGCTCTTATCTCCTTAACTATTCGCATTTGCAATGGGAACCTGGACCTGCTTTCTGCGAGAAAAACATTTGCAGAGGCTATAACCATTTGTTTTCATAGCACCCTCTGAAAGATTTATGCGCATGATACACTACTTCATCTTAAGAATCCAATAAGGAACCCACAGCACCTAGTGGATTTGAAGAACTACTGGACAATTGGAACAAATCAGAATTAACGTCTTTGAATTGCTTCACTGGGATCAAAATGAAGAAACTTGGATTTATATGGAAAGATGCCAGAAATAAACAAAGAAATTTGGAGGTGTGCAAGTTTTTGAAGGCTCTTGAAAAAACCATGTCTCCTCATGCTCCACCCCTTGCACTGAAACAGGCTCAGGGGTTGTTGTTATATATAAAATAATTATAAAACTAGCATCTGTATACTAGAAATTGAATGTAACTGTCAACATTGCTTAGTCAAGAGAGCTACTACAATAAAAAAAATAATCATCCATTATTATGAAAATTGTAGTAAAGACAGATGTTGTTTTTACAATTGGCACACATTCTGTACCCTTATCTACAGAAAAATTGATAAACTGCATATGGAAGGGTTGCATCTCATGATCTCTGAAAGAACTTTGGCAGTGGCAAAAGGACAGAAAAGCCCAAAATATATATTTTAATTTTCACCACAGAATGTGCACCTAATACAGTGGGATAAAACAGCTGCTATTTTGTTTGGCTGCAAATCATCCCACATCTCCCTGGATAACGTGGACTGGATAAACTAAATCTAAAACCCTACTTCCAAAACGGAAAAAAATAGAATGCTTAATTCACAGCACGTAATCAGTAAAGCAAATCTCAAAGATCCACTTGCCACCATTTAGGTCCACAGATCCAATAAAAGATGCACAGATTTAAGCTCATATGGGCAGATTCACAAAGAAATATTTTGAAATGTGAAGTAGTTGTAAAGGAGAACTTATAAATACTGATACAAATTAGTAATCACATTGAAATAGATCACTCTCAAGATCATGCTAATAAGGTACACTGGGAGTGAGACCCTCCTAAAGAAATTGAAGCAAACCATTATTAAAGAGACATGCAATTTGGTGACACTATACAAAACAACAGCATCAATATTTGATGCTTAGAAAACAATCTTATGTTCTCTTCTCTATAAGTTAATCTATATCGTCCACGCACAGTCTAAATAAAGGGATGATTCAGTTATCTAAAGAGTCTCAGAAATCCAAGTGTTCCATGCAGGAAATAGGGCCAAGACAAGAAAAATTAAGTTGAGGAAGTGTTAGCATCTCAGAAGCTTGGTCAAGAGTCTTCGGTGGGTCAGAAATAATTGTTAGTCTAAGCCACATTTAGGGAAGAATCCAAAGGAAACATAGACGTCTAAACCTCTTAAAGACCATTCAAGGGATAGTTGGGAATCATGGAAGTGGTCTGCAAGGAGTCCAAGGCAGGTTCTGCATAGCATCTGCAGAAAAGGGTTCAGCAAAGAACACCAGCAGAAGTCTGTAAGGGATCTGTTGAGTTCCTCCTCTCAAAGGAAAAATCATCATCTTGTGTAATCTAACAAGGTTGTTGGTATATTATAATCTATAAAGTCCATAGGTAACACGCCTTTGGTCACTCTTATATTAAATGTCCATTGTCTTTGCTCCATTTCCCCATTGCAGATAGCAACATTCAACAAATGTCTCCCACATCTGACATGATAACGTAATTTTTTCTCATACCCAAGTCTGTAATAGTCCTTTCATTAGTGCTCTGGTTTTCCATGCACTTTCATCAAGGTCTGTTTCGCAGGCTATGTATCTATCTCTAGTACAGAAATGCATCTATTCTAAACTTACAATTTGTGTGAATACCTGCAAGAGACCCACGTTAGCAGAAACAGGAATACAGTATTTTCTGAAATGCAGCATGATGAAATACAGGCCTAAACTAAAATGTCAAGTCAACCATTAAATTCTATGGTACACATTTAATATACATTTGCACAGTTAAACATGAACAAATATATAAACTCTTCAATTCCTTTATTTCATATTGCAATAAACATATAGTTAAAAACTAAACTACTCAAAGGTAAGTATGACTGAGAAGTTTGGGGCTGATTACAAACAGCCCCAGTCTGCCCCTGTCTGCCACCGACAGGCTGTCGGTGGCGGGCTCACTGAGATCTTTAAGGTCTGGTACTAAATCATACCTTGTTCAGCCTCGCATTCCAACCTCCCGTAATGGTGGCTGTTCATTTTCTTACCTGGCCCCCACCCTATGGAACAAATTACCATCATACCTTTCATCCATAGTTGATCATAAATGCTTTCGTAGAAAGCTGAAAACTTGGCTCTTTCCCCAATATGTTCGCTTTAGGTATCAGGTTACTGTCTCTTTCACTGTCATTTTGCAACTAGCGCCTTGAGACCTTCCGGTGAGTTGTGCGCTTTATAGGAATATCTGACATTGACATTGACATCATGAGGCCATTTCCCACCCGGCTTATTATAATGGATCCTTAAGCCTACTGGTGCAGTGGAGGCCTCCAATCCCCAAATTGGTGGCAGTGCCACCAAGCACAGCTGTAGGGATTAGAATGTGACTCCCCACCAGCCTTTCCATGGCCGTTCACCTGCTATGATAAGGCTGGCGGGGATGGACATTGGGGGCCCACAGTGGGCCCCCCTTCACCCCTGCACCTAAGTTTTGGGCTGTGGGGGACACCAAATGTGCCCCCCAACATTTCCTTGCACCATGTGGCAGGCACCATAGTTCCTGCCACATGGTACAGGGAAATGTTACATGTGCCGTTTTTACATTGCGATGGGTGCTGCAGCCAGCAGCACTCACTGCAATGTAAAATGTAGCCACTGCGATCTCCTTGGTGGCAGTCGCATCCTAATCCCTACTATGGGACCGCCAACTGCATGTTGGGCAATCCCATTCCCCGAAACGATGGCAGATGGACCGAAGTCCATCCGCCATCATAATAACCCACTCGGTTTGAAGTACATACATGTAACATTAATGCATACTTTACATACGGGTTGGCATTTATATTGCAATAACATTCTACACGTGAGGATGTTTTTTTATTTATTAAACATCTAAATTAGCATTGTTAAACATTCTTGTGAATAGATGATCTAATTTTAAAATAAATGCGCTCTTTGATAGCAATGTCGCCTGTAACATTTTCAATAAACATTGAATCAATTAAGAGATGTGCTAGGCTCACGTTCATGTCACATATCTGTGGACATTTTCAGTTGTATTTTGTATCATTTAAAGAGTGGATAACTTTGCGCTGCACCAATACCTTTGTAAATCAGCCTTGAAACGTCCAACGCCATATTACTGACTGTCCAATGATGAAATGAAATGAAATGAAAAGAACATTTGTAAAGCGCATGGCTACCAGGAGGCCTCCCAGTGCTAGGCATGACCGGTGATCAGGCGGAGGAGGTTATTTAGGGGAATAGAAGGGTTTTTAGTTGTTTTCGGAAGGCAGGATGACTAGGCTCTTTCCGGAGGTGGAGTGGCAGTGTATTCCACAGTTTTCCGGCATTCAGAGAGAAACGTCTGCCGCTGCTTCTGATTTTTGCACAAGCCTTTCTATTTTTACTAACTGTGTATAAATATTCCCTGAATATTCCCATTTTGTATCCATGTCTGATGTTTTGGGGCCAATTCATAAAGGCCTTCTCAAGTATCAGAAGAAGTACTACAAGAGTATGTCCTCATCTTCTCAAAACCTTTGGGAATTGGACAGTTGTTTTTGTAGGTTCAGGGCCAGACTGTGGCCCTGCGTCTAGTGTCTGGCACTCAGAGCTGAAGTACAGTATGGTTGGTACTGCCACCGCTGACTATAGTCAAAGATTCTCTGGGTTATGGTTCCTGGGTACATGGCCAGGACCAAGATCTGGCGCTGCTTACAAACCCTACTTCCTACAACTAGTTCAGTCCCTGTAGGGACTGGGTCAAGGCTGTGACTGCAGGCCACCCTCTTTGCCTATAAACCCACTGCACTTCAATAGAGGTTGTGTGCAGTGATTTCATTTGACAGGCCTGCTGCCTTTATTGTAAACGTTACATTATAAACAAACAGGCCTTTAACCTTTATCCTTGGCTTGTCACTGTAATAACTATGCTAGGTATAGCCTTTTCCGCAAGGCAACCATCAAGTATACTGTAATAACATTATAAATTTGAACAAAATTACAGTTGTCAACACAATATCACATTTCCTCTAAAACTGGCAATCATCTTGCATATAGTTATAAAATTACTACTATGTACAGAATTACAGAAGGCAAAACAATGTACAAACCCTCTTCACAGGCCCTAACAAAAATCATCACAATGAAAATCGTCTACCTCCAGAGTTTGTCCAAGTCGGTGACCATCACCAACACCAAAGCACTTGCCTACTATGGTACTTTTTGAGGTGCATGCATTCAATTGCCTGTCTACAGCTTGTAACTTAGGGGGCAATTCTGATCTGGGTCGGAAATCTCTTCGACCGAGCCGGATCCGGAGTGTTTTCCGACTGAGTCTGACCGAGTGAGTACGATGCTGCCATATGCTGCCGGACTCGGTTCGGTCGGACTCCCATAGTAGTCAATGGGAGTCGGTCGTATGACGAGTACATGGGCTCCCATTGACTGAATGGGTACGTCTCGCACAAGGGCACCCCCTACAGTGGGTAGGGTCGGTGCCATCTGCATCGTACAGGCCTGTGTTGGGGAGACCATTGGGTCTCCCCCTGTGTCCGAGTCATAAGGCTACGAGTGACAGGGGGTCTGACGCTGACCCCCAAAGAACACGTCCCAGACATTTTGTGAGCTGGAAACTTCAGCTCACACCAGCTGTCCTACAGCGTGCTTCGTACTGGCTCGGTCGTAATTTGCTTCCATTGCACGGCACGGTCACTTACGGACGAGTCGTAGGGAGCGGTTCGGACCAGGATATGACTCGGTCGGTGAATTTCGCATTGCTCGCATCGTACTTGCTCGTGCGTACAGGTTTACGAGTCAGTCCAAAAAAACACGCACGGCTCAAACTTTTTCCGGCTGGATCGCGTTTGGTGCCCTTCTGACCCAGATCGGAATCGACCCCTAAGTGTGATAACAACCTGCTGTTAGAAGCCTGTTAGCTTTAACAAATGCTCTTCACAAAAAATAGGCCAGGCCTACTGCTTTTGTCATATGTTTTCATAACAATCAGACATGACCTATGGCATCTGGCATAATGTTTCCCTGTTCACCATTCAGGTCTACACGTGCTGGCTTGTCACCATAACCAACTCAGACCTACTCTACGTAGCATACATATTCAGCTTAAAGTTTCATACAAGACAACCATGAGGCCTATAATCATAAAATTACAAATGTTTACAAAATAACAGTTGGAAAAGTGAAATACTTTCTCTTCTAAGAGGGATTAACAAGGATTCTCACAGTATGATTATTCGATACCCACAGCTTGTCAGAGGGCGTAACCAACAACAAACCATGCCTTTCATGGTAAATTGGGAGAATTAATTTAACAAAACACCTATATGTATATTTTAACACAGAGTAATATACCCTTAAATGCATAATGATTTTAATATTTGATTTTCACAATAAATACATCAGTCAAACTGCTTTTTTCATTGCATTTCAAAATAAACAGATCAGGCGTATATAGCCTTCATCACTGGCTGCCATCATAGCCAGCTCAGTGCTGCTACATTAAGGGATCGATTCCGAATCAGGAAAAACCGCTTTGAATAGCCGCACAGAGCGTTTTCCCCATACGAATCATACCCTCCAGCGTCCCCCGTACGTACGACGAAGTACGTTTCTTACCAGGAGCTGGACCCCGTACGAATTCTCACAGAGACCGTACGAATCAAATCCCCATACGACTCTCCCTCGGAACCCGATGTACGCGACATCCGTACAGTTCGCAGCTGCTTTTTCCGACCCGGCAACTACGATTTGTGTGGGGTACGCACCGTACAACGCTTTTTCTACGGGAGCCGAAAACATCCGGAGAAGCGGAGTTCGCCTCGAAACAGGTACGGAACGCCCCCCCCCCGGGTACGCTGCCTAAAACCCTATAATCGCAGGGGTACGGTGTGTACCCCTGCGATCATGGGGTGTACGCACCGTACCCCGCAATCATGGGGTGTACGCATGGGGTGTTCGCAGGGTGTATGCACCGTACACCCAGCGAACATGGGGTATGGTGCGCACACTCCATTATCGCAGGGGTACGCACCATACCCCTGCGATCATGGAGTGTATGCACCGTACGGTGTATGTGAGTGTGTGCTTTTCCATACGAATCGCCCTTATCTGACGTGGACCGTACGAATCGCGTCCTCATACCCTGGTCCGGATCGTACTCGTCGGGTCGTACGGCATGTGTACGAGTCGTACGGTTCACGGTTTCAGCCTTGCAATACGTATGGATCGCGACGATTCGGATGGATTGACGAGATACGGATCGTACTACGAGAATCGGATGGACGGGTATGATTCGTACGGAGAGGGCTCCTGATACAAATCGTACGGACGTTTTTTTTCCAGGATCGGAATCAGCCCCTAAGTATAATCTTTGAACTAGCCAAAAAGTGCAATACAAGCACACAGCTTCAGCCTGATCACATCTCAGGTAGATCACATATGGGTGGAGTCTAAGCCCTTCTCTCAGAAGTATCCTGACAACTCTTTTTATTGATCACTGAAGGTAAGACAACAGCTATGCTATCAAGGCTGACCTGAAAATGCATGTGGATTACTGTAGGTCTAGCCATCCCATACTGCTCTCAAACACACAACTACACTCTGAGGTGTAAAGTTAACGATGGAAAGAGAAGGGGCCCTATGTCGCTGTCAGAGAAAACCAAACACTGTAAATTATTTGTTTATCTAATATGTTAGCAGTGTTGTGTGTGCACCTGAAGGTTCAAGTCCATCTTACTGTAAGCGTGCTACTTTATGCCCACTAGTGAGCCTCCTCTAGTCAGCCACACCATGACTGGCTCATGAGGCTGGATGAAACAGCAAAATAATCACAGTTGTATGGAACAGAACCACTTTTTCTGTGAAAGCATACAACTTCTGCCCAATCAAAGCATGTACTTGTGTCCAACAACATGTGGGCTGAACCAGAACCACTCTCTGTAGTACTCCAGAAAGCTCTATGTTGATCAAGTAAGATCTGATGACAACTGTGCTGTTTACTATTTTTGCTTATATTTATGGTTAGGCGATCTATGCCCACCATCTGTCCCACAAGATAGCAGGTCGTCTTGATAAGTATTTTGAAGCGTGGTGACTGCAAGGTATAAAAAAAATAGGTACTAGCCAGTCTGCGATCACATCCACTGAGACCATAACTTCTTACTAGTCTCCCTGGCATTCTTGTCACTTCTGCATAATTAATGGTCAAAAGCTGCCTCTAATCTGCCCAAATCTTCTCTCTAGGTTTTCCTCAGTGATAAAGTAGCTAATTGCTTAGTGAAAGTGACTACGATATATGTCCAGTAATTTATCATAAGGTCAGAGGATTTTCGCTTTCAGGAACTCTTCAGTGTCGGCCAGTCCAATTGTATTATCTTTTTAAGAAGCCCTGATGTGGGACTGATGAAGCCTACAATTGGGATTTATTGTTTCTTACCGAAACTTGGATAAAAGACTCCTCCAAACCGGACATCACCCTAGCTACTCCCCCTGGTTATTGTTTCACTGGCATCAATCGAGACAACTCAAAGACCGGAGGGGGTCTTGCGATTATCGCCAAATCCCATCTCAAATTTAATCTCACGAAAATCCCCAATCTGGGTCTCATTGAAGCCGCTCACTTTACAATAATGGACCCCGCTGGTACCATCTGCGCAGGCATACTAGTCTATAACCCCCCTGCTGTTACCTCTTCCTCCCTTACTACTTTGATGCATTCTATCGCTGATTTCTCGCTCAAACACCCCCATTTTACTGTATTAGGAGACTTTAATATTCACATCGACAATCCTTCCTGCACACTTGCATCCTCTCTGTTAGAAACCTTACAAGGACTCACCCTGCCCCAATTAGTGACAGGCCCGACCCATATAGCAGGCCATACACTTGACCTCATTTTTTCTAATCTTCCTTCCCTCTCCACCCTTCCCCCCACTCCTTTGACTTGGACCGATCACTTATTCCTTTTTCTTTCCCGGCCCCCTCCCCTCCTCCCCCTATCCCCCTTAATCGAGGTAAAGGACGTAAATGGACCAAAGTTACTTGTGACTCCTTGGAAGCTCATTTTCATTTTCACCTTAATCAGCAAAATGACCTCAATTCAGAAACTTTGAGACTTAATTTGTCTCTCTCCGATGCACTTGACTTGGTTTCCCCTCTTGCTCCTGTCACTTCCTCCAGATCCCGTCCCTCTGCTCCTTGGTTTTCCCCTCTGCTACGCGAGGAAAAGAGCAAGTGTAAGCGGCTGGAACGCAAATGGAGACTCAACTATGATCTTTCAGCCAAATCAGCTTACAAATCTGCCCTGAATACATTCCACAAACTCAAACGCTCCTCAATGAGAGCCTACTTTTCCAATCTTATTCTGCAGGCACAGAATTCCTCTAAAACTCTTTTTTCCATTGTGAAAGACTTCGTTCACCCCCCTGCTTCGAAATCCCTTTGTACTCCCTCACAAGATCTTTGCAATGGATTGTCTGATTTCTTTCAAGAGAAGATAGTTAAACTCTCCTCCTTTGCAGCGACGACTTCGGATCACCCTGATGATTACCCCTGTCCCCCCTCTTGTTCTTTTAATTCTTTTAGCGAGCTAACTCCAGACTGTGCGTTAGCCTTGCTACGCAATGTTAAGTCTGGTTCCCCCCTGGACCCTGTCCCGGCCAAAGTCATGGGCATTCTTGCCGCTATTCTAGTGAACCCGTTTCTTTCCATCTGGAATGCCTCTTTGTCGCATGGCCATTTCCCCTCAGTTTGGAAACAGGCCAGGCTTGTCCCCATACTGAAAAAACCTGGTGCTGACCCTTTACTTTTTAGCAACTATCGACCTATTTCGCTCTTGCCTAAACCTGCTAAGATTCTGGAGAAGGTGGTACAGAAACAAGTGGCACTGTACCTAGAGTCAAACCAGTTGCTACATGATTCTCAGTCCGGTTTTAGGTCCGGCTATAGCACTGAGACTGCACTGCTTGAAGTCTCTGAAATCATCAGGGAATCAATGGATAGGGGCGAGGAGGCCATGCTGGTCCTCCTCGACCTATCCGCTGCTTTTGATACTGTCTCCCATAAAATACTTAGCACCCGCCTACAACAGCTAGGGGTCGGTGGGACAGTGCTGGCCTGGATCACCTCCTTCTTGTCTAGTCGTTCTCAAAGGGTTACGATGCACCCTTTTGAATCCGAGGACAAACCCCTCCTGTGCGGAGTGCCCCAGGGCTCTGCTTTGAGCCTACTACTGTTTAATGCTTATGTGGCTCTTTTGGCCAAGGTAGTTGAGTCCTGGGGTGTCAGGGTGGTCTCTTATGCTGACGATACTCAGCTTATTTTTTCCTTTCGAGACCATTCTGACTCCCTCTTCTCCAATTTTAGAAACTGCCTTGGTAACATCTGCACCTGGATGTCAGCTAATCATCTTGCCCTTAACACCGATAAAACGGAGGTTCTTTTCTTCAGCAAGAAATCCCCCCCTCCTGCAATCCTTTGGTGGCCTTCCATCCTGAATCCCCCTCCCACTCCCGTGCAGGCAGCTCGTAACCTCGGCTTCACTTTTGACAACTCCTTGTCTGGAAGTGCTCAAGTCAACAAAGTGGTAGGGTCTTGTTTCTCCAAATTACGTATGATCAGGAAAATCTTCCCCTTCCTCCCTCTATCTTCACGTAAAACTGTGGTTCAAGTCAAGTAAAGTCAAAGGATTTATATAGCGCACTACATACCCGGAGGGTTTCAAGGCGCTTAGGAAGGGGAGGAGAATTACTTGTCAAATATCCACGTTTTAAGTTGCTTTCTGAATGCTAGGTGGTTCTGGGTAAGGCGAAGGTAGGCGGGGAGAGAGTTCCATGTTTTAGCAGCCAGGTATGAAAAGGATCTGCCTCCCATGGTGGTCTTGTTGATGCGAGGTACAGTAGCGAGGGCTTGGCTGGAAGAACGTAGTTGGCGGGAGGGGGTGTAGAAGGACAGTCGTGAGTTGAGGCATTCTGGACCGATGTCGTAGAGTGATTTGTGTGCGTGGGTAAGCAGTCGGAAAGTGATCCTCTTATTGACGGGTAGCCAGTGGAGGTCTTTAAGGTGATCAGAGATGTGATCGTTGCGTGGGATGTCTAATATGAGTCTGGCTGAGGCGTTTTGGATTCGTTGGAGTTTCTTCTGGAGTTTTGCAGTAGTACCTGCGTAGAGGGTGTTTCTGTAGTCCAGTCGGCTCGTGACCAGAGCGTGGGTGACTATTTTCCTTGTTTCGGAGGGGATCCAGCGAAATGTTTTTCTGAGCATGCGAAGAATGTTGAAGCAGGAAGAGGATACGGTGCTGAATTGTCTGTTCATTGAGAGTGAAGAGTCCAGGATGACGCCTAGGTTCCGTGCGTGGTCAGTCGGGATGGGTGCTTTTCCGAGGGCTTCCGGCCACCAGGAGTCGTCCCATGCAGAGGGGGATGTACCTAAGATGAGGGCTTCTGTTTTGTCTGAGTTCAGTTTCAGACGGCTTTGTTTCATCCATTCGGCAACTTCTTTCATTCCTTCGTGTAGGTTGGTTTTGGCGGTGCTGGGGTCATTGGTGAGGGAAAGGATCAGTTGAGTGTCATCCGCGTACGAGATGATGTTGAGGTTGTGTTGGCGTGCGATGGCCGCGAGGGGGCACATGTATACGTTGAAGAGGGTGGGACTGAGTGAGGATCCTTGTGGTACGCCGCAGATGACTTCAGAGGCCTTGGACTTGAATGGTGGAAGGCGGACTCTCTGGGTTCTTCCGGTGAGGAACGAGGTGATCCATTCAAGTGCTTTTCCTTGGATTCCGATGTTATTGAGGCGTTGTAAGAGGGTGCTGTGGCAGACTGTGTTGAATGCTGCAGAGAGGTCGAGGAGGATGAGGGCGCCTGTGTCTCCATTGTCCAGTAGAGTTCGAATGTCGTCTGTTGCTGCAATGAGGGCGGTCTCAGTGCTGTATTTTGCTCGAAAGCCAGATTGTGAGGGGTCGAGGGATTTGTTGGCTTCGAGGAAGGCGGCGAGCTGGTTGTTGTCAGCTTTCTCGATGACTTTGGCCGGGAATGGAAGAAGCGAGATGGGGCGGTAATTTTTGAGTTTGGTGGGGTCCGCTGTGGGTTTTTTCAGAAGGGCGGTGAGTTCAGCGTGTTTCCAGTCTTCCGGGAAGGTGGCGGAGTTGAAGGAGCAGTTGATGACGTCTCGGAGGTCTAGACTATGCCAACAGTCTATATGCAGGTGTCCCCCTCTACCTCATTGATCGCCTGCAAATAGTCAAAAACGCGGCGGCCCGGCTCATCGGTAACATCCCTGCCCGTACTTCAGTCAGAGCCTACCGAGAAGAGCTTCACTGGCTCCCCATTCTACGACGCATCGACTTTAAAATTCTGATCCTGACATTTCGGGCTATACATGGAATTGGCCCGCTATATCTGAGAAAGCGTATCAAAATTTCTGTTTCAGTTAGAAATCTCAAATCCAACAACCTTCGTCTGCTGATGGTTCCTAGATTCAAGCTTTCTCGGACTGGCGGCAGATCTTTCGCCGTCACTGCCGCCAGGCTCTGGAACGGTCTCCCCCTTGACCTCAGGTTTTGCGAATCCGAGCCAATCTTTCGTCGCAAACTCAAGACCTGGTTGTTCACTAAGCGGTAGGACTGGGCACGATCAGATTATCGCTTTTTCTCAGTCCCTCTGTGAGATATGATTCTGGTTTCTCTTCATGGGGACAATCATGTAATCTTAGCGCCGGGACACCTCCGTCGGAGGTAGCTGTGCGCTCTATAAGCTTCATAAATAAAATAAATAAAATAATGTGTTTTTCAAAGTTGAAGTTACCACCTTTTGTAGCCTCCCCCAGGTCAGGACCTGGTCACCTAAACTCCAGGTAAGGGCACCAGCATCCAAATGCAACCACTGACACGGAATCAAAACACAGATGAGCCCTGCTGAACTTCTTCCTTATTAGAACATTGGAATGTTGGGAGCTCCATTGAAAACAATGGAGTGCTCTGGGCTTATAATGGCTGGTATAAGCCTGGAGCTCCAACATTCCAATGTTTCTTTGTTCACAGCTCTGGCTGTGAACAAAGGCTTTAGGGAACCTGAGGGGATTCCAATCCCCTCACGCTCCCAAAAGGCTTTGTTTTTTTTGTTAGAACATTCTGTCCTCTAGTGACAGAATGTTCTAGTAGCCTTATAGCCCTTCGTAGATGGGCTATATAGCTATTAAAGTCCCTCTCCCTTGTTAAAGGCCCTCGCCTTCGGCTCGGGGCCTTTAACGCTGGAGAGGGCCTATAATAGCCGGTATAGCCCTCTACGGCGGGCTATAAGGCTATAGTAAAGCTTCAGTTCACCACATATTTCCTTGAGGCTCCCGTCCCTTCTCAGGGTTGTTGCAAGCCTGATATCTTATTATTTGTCCCATGTCACTTCATCCAGTTTCTTTCTCACTTGTCCCACCATATCAGAAATCATGAGCTACTAACACACTGTCCCTTAGATGCAAATCCCAGAGGAAAATAAAAAACTCTTGGGAGCACTCCATGACAGGACATCAGCTCACTGACCCGTCAAGAAATGGTGCCAGCGAGAATTGATACCAAATTCTGACCCAGAGATGGACAGCTCTCTGGGGGTGGAGGCCTGCCACTGCTCCATTGCCAAAAATCCTCTCTCCTCGGATATACGCGTACTCCTACTTGTTAGGGGCCGGCAGGTGTCTGAAAAACCTTGGAACACATGAAAGACATTAGAAAGATTTCCAATCAGGCCTTAATTGTGAAACAAAATCTGTTTTCACTTCACTGATATTAAGTAAAAACACACTCTCACGTAAAAAGTATTTTCCTCCGTGTAAATATTGCTACTGCATTTTTTTTAAAATTTGGCAGGCATCTCTTATACAAGCTAATAATTCGACGTGGGTGTAGGCTGAAATTCTAGCAAGTATTGTGCGCGTGAAATTTTATCTTTTTAAAATCTGAAACCCCTCAGTGTGCAATCTTGCAGGTCTTTGTACACCAACCAAGATTCTTGCAAACCCACAAAATAAGTTTCCATTAGACCCGAAGGTCATTTTAATAATAAATCGTATTCCGAAGACCACCTACAAAGAACTCTGACATGCTTTCTTTTTTTTACCACGTTCAATGTCATAAGAAGGACAAAGGAACTGTTTAATGAGATGTTTTTTTCATTGCCTTTTGTTTCATATGTAAAACAGGAAAAGGGAAAATGTTTCCTCATTTCAGGGGATCTGAATCATACTTCCAATGGGACAGCCACGCTCAGGACAGTCAGTACTAAAATATAAATAACTTTCAATAAATGTAAGTGCACTGACGGCCTTTATTTCCTGATCTCATGGAAACGTTCAGCCTCTGGAAATCCCTATTGTCTTATGTTTAAAAACCACATCCACAGAACAAATGTAGATTTTTGGCATGTGTGTGTACCAGCGATCAGCTTTCATGTGCTGCACATAGGATATGATACATCAACTGAATCAATAATAAAAAACATCCATACAGGAGAGGGTTTTCTTGCCAAAAAAGACATCTAACTTCGTCTATTTTCTGCAGCTAAACCTACTTTATTTGTTTTCAGCTTTCCTTTGCAGGCCTCCTCAGTTAACTGGACATGGGCAAAATTTGAATTACGTCGGCATATTCACGTAATTTCAGGAATTTCACATTAACACTTGTTCCAGAAAATACGCCATTTGTGGCACTTTGGGTAATAACGTGTGTTTCGATGTAAACATCCACTGCAAATGCATTGGAACTGTAGTATTGTGTGACTGTGCACTAGGACCATTGGGTTTCTGGGTGGATTCAACAGAGGAATAAACTTGCTGGGAGGTGTTAAGGTGTGGTTATTATTGGTTATGACTCAAGGAGAGTGCAGTGTGTGTTTGTATAGTGAGGAATAAAGACATCTGTTACAGAGTTCTGCGTGTGGCGTATTCATTTGCATGCTCCTGTGCTGGGGAGGACGTTTCATCTGGTGACCAGAAGAAACCAGACTGCTCTCCTTGAAAGTGTACAATGGTACATCAAACTGTTTGTGTCTGCCACACGCACAACAAGCTAAATCAAAGCAGTCTCAAGTTGGCGTATGTGGAGTAGAAGCTCCGCTGCAGCCCAGATATGGCCATTGAAGAAGTTGAAGGTTCTACCTAAGAGCGCATTCGAAAGCCCACCAGAATCTGCTGATAAGGCTAAAAGAAGAGATACAAAGTGAAATGCTAAAGGAAATCATAACCAGGTATGATGCACAAAGCTAAAGGCAGCGACGACCAGATGCGAGAAATTAAATTGTTACTTACCATCAAAAAAGATATGGCTCATTACAACCTCCTATCAAGTGTGATGACCCAAAGCAAGCACATGGCCAGTGCTTGCAACAATGCCAGGTATGGGGGAACAGCAACCATCACCCAAACAGCATATGCTCTCAAGGGCATTATTTAAAAAAAATTCAAATATGATGCAGTTGTATTCCTAAAACCGTTATAAAATTTGAGAGAGGCCCCTTTTAAACAACCAGGGGATTAGGGTACTTTTAAACAGTACAAAATAAGGATCCCTTGGTGAACCAGACTGACTAGCGCTACTCACAAAAGATATAGCCCATGTATTAGAACAAACATCTAATATTCACACCATAGAATACAAGAAAACAAATGAAAATAAAGATTTTATTATAATTAAAAAAAAGTCCTCAACATTTTATAAAAAAAATATTAAAAATACATCATCCTAAAATCAATTGTTCAGTATCGCATATATATACACCTAGAAGTTCATATGTCTATACAAACTTTCTGGATCTAAAATACAATATTTCAAGGTAATCAGAAAACCTTTCTATAATTTTGACAATTAAAAAGATAGTATTTTTTTGCAGATTGAATTTTTTTATGTAGATAGAGTGTGCCAGTTTATAGTTCTCACGATTCTCCAATGTATTCGTTTTTCTCCACAGGCGTTCTGCTATTCTGCTGGTCTTTTTTCAGGGCAGCGGTAAACCAGGGGGACGCAATTGATTTTACATTGACATTCATATTTATTTTATTGAAATTTTATGGAGTTAACTGTGGGAAGTAATTTTTTTTAATGAATAATTAATGGGTTGTTAATTAATAATAATTAATTAATTGGTAATTAATTATGGTAATTCTGTAAAAGAATTGAGTGTGGGTTGTGGGGTTTATAGGGATAAAGGGTGAGAAGTAATTTATTTTTATTGAATTAATAATTAGTTGTTAATTGATGTTAATTAATTAATTAATTGAAAATTAAATATGGAAATTGTGTAATTAATTTTAGGTGCTGGTTGTGGGGTTTATAGGGGTAAAGGGTGGGAAATCATTTATGTCTAATTAATTAATAATTAGTTGATAATTAATATTAATTAATGAATTGATAATTAATTAGGATAATTGTTTACTTACCCTAAATAATTGTTTACTTTTTTGGTGAGAGGGTTTTGGTTTTATAGGGGTTTAGGGGTCATTTTACTTACTTTAGAATTAGTTGTTAAATACTATTAGTTTTTTAATTGAAAATACATTTTAATTGTGCAAATATATTTTTCCAGTTAAATTTTAGCTGTGGGTTGTGTAAATTTTAATGGTAAAGGGTGGGAAGTTAATTAATTTTTATGTGTTTTAATTTGTTGTTTAATTAAGAATATTTCTTTAGTTGATAACTAATTATGTTAGTTATGGAAGTACATTTCTTTAATTTAGATGTGGGTTGTGAATTGTGTTGTGTTATAGGGTAGGGAGTAAATAAACTAAATGTATGTAATAATTAATGTTTTTGAATATAAATAATTTCTAACTGAAAATATGTATTTGTTTGAAATTGATTACATTTAATATAACATTTGTAGGTATCTGTGATTTGTATTTAACATTTTGGGGCCGATTCCGATTCGGAAAATCCCTTACAAATAGCCGTACGTAGCATATTTCCCGTACGAATCGTACCCTTTAATGTCCCCATACTGTTCGCAACGATTCGGTCGTATATTTTTCAAACGAATCGTACTACACGATTCGGACGGAATAGTACGAGTTGTACGGAAAGGGCTACGGACTCGATTTGGTTGTAAGATTGGTTTACCCAATCGGAATCGGCCCCTATATGTTTTAATTTTTTTAAATGTTATTATTAAATATATTAGTATTTTAATTTTTAACATATTTATATTTTTTATTTCTTTTGTTTAAAAAAACCAAATTATTTGTTGATATTTTGTTAGATTTTTAATTTTGAACTGACTGGGGTGGGAATACTAATTTTTACTCCTCCACAATTCATAACCTTCCCTACTGTTGCACTGACTGAAGTGGGAATAGTAAGTTTTACCCATCTCCTATCCAACACTTTCCTTACTGTTGCACTCATTGGAGTGGGAATAGTCATTTTTACCCCTCCGCTTTCCAACACTTTCTCTACTGTTACACTGACTGGAGTGGGAATAGTACATTTTAACCCTCCGCTAGTCAACACTTTCCCTACTGTTGCACTCACTGGAGTCTGAATAGTAGTTTTAACCCTCAGTTATCCAACACTTTCTATACTGTTACACTCATTGGAGTGGGAATAGTAATTTTTACCCCTCCGCTATCCCATACTTTCATTACTGTTGCACTCACTGGAGTGGGAATAGTAAATATTATCTCTCCGCTATCCAACACTTTCCCTATTGTTGCACTCACTGCACTGGGTATAGTAATTTTTACCTCTCCGCTATCCAACACTTTCCCTACAGTTGCACTCACTGGAGTGGGAATAGTAATTTTAACCCCTCCGCTATCCAACACTTTCCCTACTGTTGCACTAACTGGAGTGGGAAATGTAAGTTTAAATATTTTAAAATAGTTTAATGATTTAATTTGTAATAGAATTTTTTTAATAGATTTTATTTTATTTGTATATGTAAATATATATATTTATTTGTTAAATTTTTATATAATTTTAAAATTATAAAATACATTAAAATGAATAGTTTACTAATTGTTTTAAAGTATATGTATATATTAATTATTATATATGTGTGTTGAACGTTTTTTAAGTTTATTTGCTATATTTGTAAGAATGTATATTAAATCTAATTATTATTTTTAAATACATTTTTTATTTAACATATTTAATATTCATTATTTTATTTTATATCTGTATATATAAACAATATTTTGTACAACTATATTTATGACATCGAAATGTTTTTCCCGATATTTTTGCCCTTACCATTATACATATAGGATGTCGATATTTTTGACATCAATATTTACAACTTGATATTGTGGTATGAGGATATTTTAGGTGAGGATATTCTGTCAGTGAATCCAGCATCACTTTGGGGAAAAGGTTGTTGGAAAGATGACATTCTTTGAGTTCCCGCTCCACACGCTCATCTAAGCATGGGAACCACATTTGGACTCTTTGGGCAGTTTTGGTGGCTACAATGCCACAATGCCTTTTATGGGCTATTCCAATGGCTTGTTGCATTAGGCTCTCAGGTATGATGATTCTCGAGCCTCTCAATACAACACCTTTTTTGGTAACGAACAGTTCAACCTATACATTTTTAAAAAATTTTAATTCAACATTGTCAGCAAAATGTTGAGCATTCTTCTTCCATGGTTAAGCTGAAATGATGTCTTTGAGGATCAGCATATTCTTATCAGCATAAGTAGTAGCAATATTCTGTTCAATTGGATAGGACCGCTGGCGTGCAGGTCCTCACAATCAAGTTAATGTACTCCTCAGCCATTTTTGATGTTGAACTGTGATGGTGTAGCAGTTCTTGTGAAAAGTAATCAGCAGGGTTCTGATCTTCACCCAGCTTGTGTGCATTAGTATAGTCGTATCTTGCGGTCACAACCTTTCAATGCAAGGGGGCATCTTGGCTTTTGGGTTTTCAAAAATGGTGAGCAGCGTGTGCTGGTGTGTAATGATAGTTTGGCATACAGAAACACATGAAAATGTTCACAGATCCACTCAACAGACAGACTCTTCTTCTTCTCCTGCTGAGAATAAGCATGTTCTGTGTCAGACAAGCTCTGGCTAGCATAGGCCACAATGTGTCTTTGAGAATTATGATGACTACTATGTTGATCAAGGATTGCCCCCAGCCACACAGGGCTCACATCTTCTATGATCTCAGTATCTAACTTGGGATATAAATAGGCCATCGTGGTTGCGTTCTCAATCACATGTTTTATTATTTTGAACAGTGATTGCACTTTATCTGGGTCAGAAGTCTTTCCCCTATCAGAGAATATGCGCCCAAAGAATTTGAGATTGGTCTAGTAAAACTCACAGTTTGCTGCATTCAGATTGAGACCTGCATCAGCATGTAACTGGCATACTTGTGTAAAAGCCTTGTCATGCTCCTTTTGAGTTGCCCCAAATACCAGCATGTCATCACTATAATTAAAAGCATGCATGACTTGTTGAATTATTTGATTTTTTACAACAGGGCAAATGTCATTGTTAATGTGAAGTTGCACTTTAATATTTTTGAGTCTTCCTAGGCCGTGAAATAACAACGGGGACTGACTCACAATTTCAGATAGAGTGTGGAGGTTGTAATTGAGAGATAACATTCTCATGTCAGCAGCCATAGCAGGACTGAGTAGGCATGCACTGAATGAAGTTCATTGAAGACCGTGGATTGGCACTTGCACTGCATAATGGTATGTTGTCGCTGTGAATGACCCTTGAGTTTATCTCTCCCTCGGTTGAACAATCTGTGTACATTCCCACTCTGGAGTGGGTCAACTCGCTGTCTTCCCAGTTTGACAATAAAATCAAATTAATCTAGTCCGCTTTTTCGGAAACTAATCAAGATTCATTACAATATGGTAATGACCCACTTTCTAATGCCCCCATCAATGAAGCCATGGGGACGCCGTCCCTCACGGAATTTGACCCAACCACCACCAGTGAAGTCTTGGAAGGTCTTAGGAAAATCAAATCCGGCTCCCCTTATGACCTTTTGTCCCCTCACTATTGCACAGATATAATTCCGTTATTGGCCAGCTCTCTCTCTAATATTTTTAACACCTCCTTTGATCTAGCCCTCATCCCCTGCAGCTGGAAGCATGCTCTGGTCAAACCCATCTTTAAAAAGCCTTCTAGTGACCCGACTCTCCTGACAAATTACCGCCCTATTTCCCTACTCTCCTACTTTGGTACGGTACTGGAATATCTAGTGAAGAAGCGCCTTACTACCTACATTGAAGCACATGAGCTCCTGGACCCCCCGCAGGAGGGGTTCCGCACCGCTCATGGCACTGAGACAGCTGTTATGGAGATTGTGGATAACATCAGACTTACACTAGACAGAGGCGATTCCACAATTCTTGTCCTCTTGGATTTGTCGGCTGCCTTTGATACCATCTCCCACAGCATTTTTAAACATCTGCTGTGGGAGATAGGTGTCAGAGGCAAGGCCCTATTCTGGTTTGAAAACTACCTTGCGGATCGCCTCACCTCCATTAAGGTTAACTCCCTGGTATCCAGCAGTCATTCCCTCACCGTAGGAGTTCCTCAGGGGTCGATTCTCAGCCCCATGTTATTTAATTTGTACCTGACACCACTGGCTAATATAATAAAATCCCATGGTTTTATGACAATATCGTACACTGACGATACTCAGGTGCTCATCACCTGCAATTCTGACTTCGCTGAAACCTGCAATAGGTTTAAAAAATGCATGACCGACATCAGCAACTGGATGTGTAACAACAAGCTCCAACTGAATTGCAGTAAAACGGAAATTATCCTGTTTGGCAAGGCAAAGGAAGTTTGGTCACATGACTGGTGGCCCCCAGAATTGGGACCTTGCCCCTCACCTAAGGAGGCTGTACGTGACCTGGGAATCACCATAGATTGCTCTCTTTCCATGACAACCCATATTAATCAAATATCTGGCGTTTGCTATGGGATCTTGCATAAACTTCGAACAAAATTTAAATGGCTACCTGTAGAAACCAGAAAGCCATTGGTGCAGGGTTTAATCATAATCCACTTGGACTACGGCAATGCTCTGTTCGTAACTATTAATGAGAGTCTTCTCGCTAAACTGCAAACACTTTAGAATGTTGCGGCGAGATTGGTGCTAGGTCTTCCCCCTAGATCAGCCTCCGCTCCAAGCCTCAAGAAACAGCACTGGCTACCAATCTGCCAAAGAAGCCATTTTAAAGAACTAAGTCTGACCCACAAACTTCTTCACAGTACTGGGGCCGCATATCTTGCGAAAAAATTGGTATGGGATCATTAAGATCCAGCTCAAAATCTCTCCTGGTTCAGCCACGTGTTCAGACGTCACGCAAAGGATGTCGGTCCTTCTCCTATGTGGCCCCTCAACTCTGGGAATAAACTACCCTCTCATCTTTTGTTAATTACCAATCACCAATCTTTCCACAAAAACCTAAAAACTTGTCTTTTCCCAAAATAACCAGTGCGATATCAGGCCCTTGCTTCCGTCAAGGTCTGTGTTTTCTTCACGGTGAAATGTGCGCTCTACAAGAGCATCTGACTTATGACTTATGCCTTATAGTTGTTTAGACCACTTAGCTCCTTCTCAGCACCTATTTAAGGCGCAGACCAGCATGAACGCATGCAGTGGGTGCACCAAAGGTGCGCCTAAGGCAAGCCCATGTGGGCCCGGACAGCAAAACGGGCCAGGACCCCTGGCTGTTTTATGTCAACCCCACTAAAGTACTGCCCGGCTGAAGTACTGCCTGGCTGAACTATAGAACTTGATGTCCTCAGCACCTAATATGTGTCATCATGTTTTGGACCTCTCAAAGGTGCAGATTAGCTGCTTGGTACTGTGACCACTTTGGTTCCGATCAGAGAGGTAAGTCTCACACCTCACGCGCTGCTCTCTGCCAAACTCGTCTCATTGTAGGTCTCTAGTTAAACATAAACTATAGATCAAGAAATTCCTGGAGAAACATTCACCTGGGCCAGTAGCCAATTTCTGCACCTCTCCTGCAGATGCTCTGCCCTCATCGATTCTCCGATGCCCCAATTTTTTGGTCATAGGGAATTACAATATTAAATTAGATGATTCAGGGTGTATGACAGCGTCAGCCCTGCTTGCGGATCCAGAGGGCTTACAGCTCACCCAGTCTGTCTCTGCGCCTACTCACAGTCAGAGACATATTCTAAATCCCATCTATTCCAACTTAGCACAGGTAGTGTCCTGCCTTTTGATTTCACTTGTCTGGTCATACCATTTGTCTATCCTGTTCCCGGTTCCTTATTTGACTCTGATTGCAAATCATTCTCTTGCCCAGACAGCGTGAGTTCACCAGTGGGCTAAATTACCCACTTCTAGTTTTACAAAAGCATTGAAGGATAGCAGATCTAGCTTGGTCGCCTGTGTTGAAGAACACAGTCTCCTACTGGGAAATTTGATCTCCGGTGCCCTAGATCAAATGGCCTCTCTGACTCGCCGGCCTTTTCAAAACTATCTGCTGAATGGTTCAGTGATGAACTGATAGGGCTGAAAAAGAATTGCAAGTGACTTGAACGCCTTAGGCGTAGGCGATATGATCCTGACAGCAAATTCGACTACTTGGCTGTGCTCAAACAGTATCCTGAGCTCATCAAGTATGATCGCCGGGCTTACCACACACACAGAATTTCTCACTAGAAGTGTTTGCCATTGTAAAGTCTCTTACTTTTTTGTCCCAAGCCTCAGCAGCCACAGTACCTTCAGACGAGGGTTGTAATTCTTCACTTAGGGGCTCATTACGATGGCGGGCGGACCTAAACCCTAAACCCGCCGGCCATCGTTACGGTGTTTGGGGCCAGACATGCCCACCTCTGCAATTAGGATGCGCCCCCCATAATGGTGGACACATCCAGGGCATTTAACATTGCGGACCGTGCTGCTGCCTGCAGCACCGTATGCAACGACAAAATGCCATGTTGTGAATTTCCCTGCACCACGTGGCAAACACCACGTGGTGCCTGCCACACATTGCAGGGAAATACAGGGGGTGCCATGGGGACCCCCCAGTGCACAGCTACCTCCCCCAACACAAGGGGATGACCGCTGCGAAGAGACAGGTGGAAAAGGATATCGTAATCTCTACGGCGTTGCCTGCAAGGCACCGCCACAATGTTTGCTGCCTGTTGGACCGCCTTGTGGAACAGTGGCAGATGGTCTTTGCGTCCACCACGCTTGCCTGTGGATTCCCCCGCCAGATTATGATGGTGGGGAGGGCCCACCACCGCCAGGGTGACGGTGGCGGTCCTTCCGACATCATAATGAGCCCCTTACTTTTTCTCAGACAAAGTGGCAAAGATCTATGACTCTTTACCAGCAGAGTTTAGAAAATGTACATGTCTGAATTCATGAATTGATTGAACCTACTGAAGATAGATTAGACTGCAGCATTTCAAAGCTAATGAATTTGAGGAGATGTCTGCTGTGTTTATGTCTATCAAGTATGGTTCCCCATTTGATCCAGTTTCACTCTCTATCTTGGATCGAGGAGTGAACGCTGTATTGCCTTTGGTGCATGAGCTACTTAATAGTTCCCTGACGGTGGACCACGTGCTGATGAAGTGGAAGCATGTGATGGTAGATCCTCTGTTGAAAAAGCCACTGTTGGATCCTACTAATTCGGAAACCCACTAACCTATTTCATTGCTGCCAATGTTGGCTAAAGCCACCAAGAAGCATGTAAATCAACAGCTCTCTCTGTTCATCCAGGCTATTGATCTTCATAGCAGACAGTCAGGTTTTCACCCATTCTATAGTACTGAGTCAGCCCTGCTGAATGCCTTGGAATCCATTCACCAAACCTTGGACGCAGGAGACACTGTTGCTCTTCTGATGGTAGATCTCAGTGCTGTGTTCGACACCATATCACAAAATATGTGCAGTGGAAATGTGGTGTCCGCCATATGGTCTTATGGGCGGCTGTCTCCTTTTTACAGGGAGGCGCACCTTCCAGGTGTGTCAAAAAACGTACCACTCTAAAGTGCTTCTTCTGCAGCATGTAGCATCTCAAGGCTCCTCCCTGAGTCCAACCCTATTTAATATATACATGCTCCTCCTGGCCAAGATCATTGAACGTCATGGGTTCACAGTGATCACTGATACTGATGACACTCAGCTGATCATCACCCTCTCCCAGGATGCTACAACCATGGCTAGGGTAGGACCTCGCTAACTGTTACTGGTAGCGTAGGGGGCGATAATAAATAATTAGAGGCAGTAGATTTAGGATAATAGTAGCGATTTATATACTTGAAGTACTCACGAACATTCTCAAATATGGCGCCCACCGGGACTATCCATATACAAAGGATGTTAAAATGGCGCTCGAGTTGTACGCGAGTTGTAACGGATACTGCCGTGGAGACTGATAAGTTGGTAGTTGGTTGGTTATAGTTCAGGTTGCCTTGGTATTAGATGAGTATTATTATTGGTGTCATGAGGTGAATGATATTTAATAAGAAGGTATTTTAGTATTCTCCAACGGATCACTTACTCGTGAGTATTGGAGAACATAACGGAATGTGACATCTGTAGAATACTAAATTGAGGTGAGACAAGTGGCATCACATATAATGTGGACATAAAGAGTATTCTCAGGTGCTTTACTTACAATGGGGGTCAATGTCCCTTTGTTTTATAGGAACGTTGTTACAACTTATAGTTGCCAACACACCGAGGGAGTTTTGAGAGGATAAACTATTGCTACAGGAAATGTTATGGGAAGACTAAATTGAGGTGAGATAAGTGGCATAACAGATAATGTGGACCTAAAGAGATTTCTATGGTGCATCACTTACAATGGGTGTTAATGTCCCTTTGATTTTAGGAACACTGTTACAACTAATACTTGCCGACATACCGAGAGAGCTTTAAGAGGATATATTATCTTTGCAGGAAGTGTTATGGGAATTTTATTTTAAGTAAGGTACAAAGTAACGTACGAGATACGTTAACTGTTATTAATCGAACCAAACTTTCAGTTACGGACAACATAGAAACTGCAAGTGAAACTTTGTAAAAGGAGAATTTTAATAAGAAGGTGAATGAGGGCGTCATATTTGAATTCTTTCCCTAGGGGACCTAGACTGATTTGGTGATTGAGAAGCACCAAGAGCCTGCTTTATTAATTGAAGATGAGGAATGTATTATTGTTATAGTGAAGTTTAGGGATAATTTTGTAATATAGATTTAAAATGCTAGTTGGCGGTGGTAAAGACAGTGACTGATTGGTCTTATTTTGACAGATTGTTGGTGTACTTTGCTAGTCGGATTAAGAGTCAAAGGAGCAAATACAAGTAATGATATGAAAGGTGATATTGTAATTTCGATCTTAGTACCTTTACTATTCTCTTGGGTTCTATGTGCACCAGTGTGAACAATTAATTATAGAACTTTCTTACTTGTTTTCTTTATACTTTCTAGGATATCACTATGGGTGATTTGGGACTTATTCTTTATACTTCATTCCTTTTTTAACTTGATTTTGGACCCAGGTCCGAATGTTAAGATATATTTAGATACAGATGAAGCATTAGAGGTACAATGTTCTCATGTTATTTATTTTGGGTTGCAGCCCTGATGAAGACATGGTGCACTACGAATTGCATGATGAAACATCTGTTGGCTGCACGTTTGGAGCTTAAGGCTGTACTTTGGGATTGTATATAAACTCAATGAAAAAAGATTTCTGTTGGAATTGGTGTCTTTTTGGGCATGTGATGAACAAATTTGATTATGAACCTACTTTTGAACTGCAATTAAACACGATTGTCTTTACAATGATTCTGGATATATGAGAAATCATAATTTGATGAAGGATTTTGCTGTACCTATAATGGAAACATTTGGATTTACTGAAGAATCAGTTTACTTACATATACTGTTTACTTTAATATGATAGTGCTCAGGGAGGAATTGTTGTTTAGCCTGAAACTCTTGGCCCTTGACCCGGCCCCAAGCCCAAGGATAAAAACCTAGGCATTTGCTTTGACCAGAAGTTGTCCTTTGACATCTAAATTAAATTGTTTTGCTGGGAAATGCATCGGAATCCTCAAGACCATGTAAAAGATTCTGGATTTGCTCTCAGAATCAATATGTGTTGTACCTGGCGGTTTCACAGTCTCCTATCATGCAACTCCAGTGAGTACAGAATACGACAGCTCGGCTGCTACTCAATTTCCCGAAAATGTAACTCCATGGGATCCTCACTAGCTAAGTAGAGGATCTCATTAAAGCTGTTGTGATACTGAAATAAAGCTCTGATAAACAGTGGCTCTCAGTGCATAAGCCTCTCATTCAACCCTATACCTTTTGAAAGAATCTCAGATCCTTGGGGGCAAGAAGAGTCTGCATCCAAAAAGTTAGAAGAGTGTACCTTGGTTGCAGTTCTTTTAGCTTTCTGACTTTGAAACTGTGGAATTTGCTGCCTCTTTCTATCTGACAGTCCCTTTGGGAACTTCATTTTAGAAAACAAATTAAAAACTTGATAGTTCAGATACAATTGATCTGTTACTTTCGAGGAGTGTGTAGCACATGGGATCTTGGACTGCAGCGCTGAGACACTTCAGTTCGCAATAGCTATGTACTTTACAAGCTCCACTATTATTTTTACAATTATTGATCACTATTCACACTTTCATTTAGTAGAGGAGCTATCATCAACAACCCATGACAAGGTCATCGAACAGCTGGATGACATCTTTGCTGAGTGGGGTATCCATCCTATTCTCAAATCTGACAATGATCCACCGTTCAATAGCAAATAATTCAAGGAGTTTCTAGTCAGAATAAATGTCAAGAATCAAAAGAGTGCCTCTCTTTGGCTCCAAGCTAATGGTGTTGTGGAACAATTCATCGGTTCCCTCAAAAGGGAAATTAAATGAGCGTTGATGGAAGAATCAAGTTAAACCAAGCCCGGTGTCAAACCCTCTGTGTGTATCTTTCAAATACTCACTCCACAACTGGTGAGAGTCCTGCCACCTTGCTCTTTGGGAGAGCATTCATAACCAATTTGGCACAGTGGACCAGTCCATGAATCCTGATTCGGTTTGTGTCACGGACACTTCCCAAAAGCGCAACATGAAAAAATATGCCGATCAGCATCGACAAGCTCAGGAAGCAATCTTTGATAAAGGTGACTGGGTCCTGGTCAAGCAGAAACAAAAATGGAAAACAGACACTTCATTTGCTGTCAATCCTAAGAGTGTTGTGACGTGCAAAGGACACATGGTGATGGCACATTGTCCTGGAAAGTCCATCACACAGGACTCGTCCCACTTTAGGTTTAAACACCTTCCTCAACGTTCGTCAGCTCCTGCAACCATGAATGAGGTGACCCTACCTAACAGTCCGGATCAAGCACGGACCCTGGGCCATCAGTGCACAATGTAGAGGGATAGAGATGTAGTATTGTGAGACTGGGCACCAGGAAACTTGCGGTTCTGTGCGGACCCAACAGAGGAATTAAGTAACTTGCTGGGAGGTTTTAAGGTGTGGTTAATAATGGTTATGAGAGTGCAGTATGTGGTTGTATGCTGCGGAATTAAGATGTCTGTTACAGAGCTCCGTGTGTGGTGTATTCATTTTCATGTTTGCAGGCTGAAGAGGATGATACAGGAACAGAACATAGGTGGCTGTTTCTTGTAGTGCTTTTCTTTTTTGCACTTTTTTAGCTCGAAATGCATGCTCTTGACAAAAATTGATGCACAGACGAGTATTGCGCTACAATATAGCACAAAAGGATGGATTTGCATTTTTTATAATTACGTGTAATTTTGTGAGAATTTAGCAGCATTACCGAAATTTTGCACAACTCTAGAGTAATGTTCTCTTCTTAAAAGAGTCATCTTATACGCACTGTAATCAGTGGAACCACCGCTCTTTGCGGGTCCCTCGCCCTCGTTTGTTTGTTGGTGGACATCTTTGGTTGGGGAAGAGGGTGCACGCGCTAGTCCTCTCTCTAGGAGGCGACTAGGGCTTACAACCTGCCATGTCCACGCGCAGCGGAGACGCGCAGCGGGGATGCCGGAATATCGCCTGAGTTTCGCCAGAGTCAAGCCCGTCTGTGCCCGTCCGGGCCCAGACGGGCTCAGGGCATACCACTCTGCTCAATCCACCCAGACTTCTGCCCCCCCCGCACAGGTATTCACGGGATTCACTGCTCTTGCTTCGCGCGCCTAAACTGCCTAGTTGCCGTTACTACTGGGTTGAGGGTACTGCCTTTAAACATTGTCTTGGGTGTCGTTTGTCTAATAGCTGGGTGACTTCAAATTCACTCACTATGGCTCTGCTTAATTGCAGATCACTGCCTTGTCACGCGATGGAAATATACTCCCTCCTTTTGGACCACTGTCTGGATGTGTTATTCCTGACAGAAACGTGGTTGACCGCGTGTTCCGGTCCCGACATTGTCAATGCTCTCCCGCCGGGATACCTCATCTTCCATCTTGATAGGCCGGATGGGAGAGGGGGTGGAGTGGCCATCGTGTATAGAGACACATTCGTGTGCAAAGCTGTAGACTGCGGTATTACCAACACTGAAAGCTGTCATTTTTCCCTCGGCATATCTTCTTCCGTTTCCATCTCCGGCCTCCTTTTGTATCGGCCTCCTGCTACGCTGGGGAATTTTGTGGACTCTCTCATTGAGGCCATCATTCCATTAGCTGCTGCCTCGTGCAACTTTGTACTTCTTGGGGATTTTAATCTTCACTTTGATGACCCCAATGATGTAGTAGCAAGAGATTTATTGAGCTCACTTGGTGTTCTTGATCTTCACCTCGCTCATTCGGGAGCTACTCACAACAGAGGTCATCAGCTTGATGCTGTTTTTGCTAATACGGCCAACCTGCAAGCCCTCCAGAGGTTGGCCCTTCCCTGGACGGATCACCACCTTATTCCTTTCAGCTGGTTGTTGAAGAACCGGGGAGATCCCGTGCCTAGACAACATACTGTGGAACGACTCTGGTCGAAGCTGCCGGTTGACAGTTGGGTTGAAGAGCTAGCTATAACTCGCCCTGACCCTGTAGATGACCCCAATATTGCTGATCAACACCTGGCTAATTGGCTCACTAACTCTCTTGATCTATTGATTCCTAAAAAAAGGAGGCTTATCAGGGAGAGAAGAATCGCCTCTGCCCCCTGGTACACTCCGGAACTTAGGAGATGCAGAACTTCTTGCAAAAGGCTTGAACGTGCCTGGAGGAGAGAGCAGACGGAAGAAAGCCGGGCTAATTATAAAAGAGAGATGAGGAAATACAAAAGTGCACTGAAGGATGTCAAAAAGAATTTCTTTAGTGATAGGATTGAGAGGGCAAGTAATTCTCCAAGAGAATCGTTTAAAATTTTTAAAGAACTTTTGAAAGCCCCGGTCCCGCCAGTCGTGCATGCTAATCCTAAAGATAAATGTGAAGAACTGGCTAGTTTCTTCCATTCAAAAATAGATACAATCCTATCCTCTCTGCCCGCTATGCCTCAAATCTCTGAGCCGGCTGCTGGTCCAATAAGCTGTCTGACCGAACTTGTCTCCTTTGGCCCCTTCTCGGAAGAGGAGGTCACAAAGGTCTTGTTGGAGATGAAGAGTGGATCTCCGAGTGATCCAGTGCCTATGAAACATCTTAAACTTGTGGCTAACACTCTGTCAGCTCCGCTGACCGACCTTATCAATCTTTCTCTCTCTCATGGCATAGTCCCTCAGAGATGGAAAAGGGCAGTAGTAAAAGCCTTACTGAAAAAAACAGGCTTGGATCCCGCCAATTTGACCAACTTCAGGCCAATCTCGCTTCTGCCGGGGTTTTCTAAAATCGCCGAGAAGCTGGTTAACCGTCAGCTTTCTTACTATCTTGAGTCCAACCACCTGTTGGGAGACTCCCAGACTGGTTTCCGTCCCGGCCAGGGAACGGACACAGCCCTGCTGGCGGTAGTGGAGGAAGCAAGGAGCACTCTTGATACTGGAGGATCAGTGGCAGTGATCCTCCTGGACTTGAGTGCTGCCTTTGACACCGTGAGTCATCAGGTGCTCCTCCAACACCTGTCAGAGGTAGGTGTCTCAGGGACGGCCCTGAAATGGTTGGGATCCTTCCGCTCCAACCGTTTCTACCAAGTCTGGGAAGGGGCAGAGCAGTCTTCCCTATTCCCTCTTCAATGTGGAGTCTCGCAGGGCTCATCGTTGAGCCCTACTTTGTTCAATGCATACATGACTCCACTTGAAAAAGTGGTAGCCCCTTCGGGGTTGAAGATCATCAGCTATGCTGATGATACTCAGCTGGTGGTGGGCCTCACTCAGCTGGCGGAACAACCCAACGTGTTACATGACTGCCTGGCCAATGTCTACCAATGGATGTCCAACTCGGCTCTAAAGCTCAATGGAGAAAAAACTGAGCTGATGCTCTTGGGCAACTCCAGTCCCTCCATTATTGCCAGCTGTTGGCCCCGGTCTCTTGGCGATCCACCATCCCCCAAGAAGGAGATCAAGTCCTTGGGAGTATGGTTGGAGGAAGATCTGTCCTTTAGGACTCACGCCAGGAAGACCGCGGGGGTTTGCTTCGGTCTACTGAAGTCAGCCCGAAAGGTGCTACCACTGCTTCCGGATCCAGCTAAGAAGCTTTTGATGCGTGGTTTAATCCTGTCGAGGCTCGACTATGGAAATGCCCTGTTTCTTGGCGCCCCTGAAGCGACCTTTAAAACCCTCCAACAGGTGCAAAACGCAGCTGCCAGAGTCTTGATGGAGATCCCTAGAAGGCAGTCTGCTGCCCCGGCCCTCAAAGCGCTTCACTGGCTCCCTGTTAAGGAGCGGGTGAAATTCAAGGCGCTGTGTACGGCCCATAAAATTCTACATGGCAAAGGCCCCCCCATCCTTTTTAATATGGCCCGTCCTTATAAACCTCCACGCCTTCTGCGCTCGGACCAGCAACATCTTTTGCAATCTGCGAGAGTTAAGAGAGCTCGGACTGTGGGCAGGCGTTTCTTGGTACAGGTGGCATCTTTGTGGAACTCTCTGCCCCTTAAGATTCGCTCAGAGCCCAAGATCCTACTATTCAGGAAACTCCTTAAAACCTACTTGTTTCCACAGTAGTGAGTAATCGAGTTTCTCCTTCTTTGGTCTGTCGCGCCGGGATGCCCCCGGGTAAGCTGAGCGCGTTACAAGTTTTATATAATAATAATAATATAATAAATGTGCGTCTCCTGATTATGGGATGTCCCCTAGTGCACAGCGATATGCCCCACTAGGGGGGTATTCTAGAAATAAGAGTAATCTTGCCGATGATATCGGTTGTATAATGCTGTTTTATTCACATCAATCCAACCCTTTTAAACTTCTTCAAAATATCTTGCATTCAGAAAATCAATTTACATTTCAACTTCAATGTATATAATTCCCAATGCATTTCAGGCAACAAAGGGCCCTTCGTCAGGGGTCCCATATGTAATTGAAACCAAAATATATATGGCTTGTAAATTGAACACTCCCCACATAGGAGTAAAAGTTAGTGATTTGGACATATATCCTGTCCACATGTACATGATCCGCATTGGTGAAAAATGTATATCACAACCATGCTGTAAATATAAACGGCATATACAATATCACCATGTAAAGCAAAGAGTGGAGAAAAGCACCGTGGCATTTCACGAAGAAAGGTGAAGCTGTGAACTTGCGCAAAAACGGAGTGAATTCGAAATGTCGCCAAGTGTAACAGCATAGCAGGAAACGCTACACCATTTGTGAAGAGAAACACTGTGCCATTCCAAGAAAGACTGTGAAGCTGTGAACCTAATTTGCACAAGCCGGGTTGACTCTAAAAAATTGTCCGGTTTTACAAGCATAGCGGGAAACGCTACACCATGTGGAACATTTTGTGCCGGGTGAACTGAGGAATATCATGTAAAATTGCATGTGTAACTAATGTCTTGAAAGTGAGATTCTATCGCCAAATGTGCAGTAAAACTGAATCAAAATGCATAAAAACTGGTGTCTTACGAAATCTTGATGTCCGTATGGAAATGTAAAACCTAGGAAACGTAACAACCAAAGTCAATGATCTGTCTCAAGTGAAACGCTTAAGACCTAATGAACACGAAAAGCCTTCAATAGGCAGGACTTACTATATCACAAACGCTGGCGGCTTGCAGCGATCGTCAATCGGTTTCACGAGTGAAACAATGTTCTGATGTGAATGATAATGTGTCAGAGACTGAAATCTTTATCAGTAAGAAAAAGCACTGGTGTGGTATACGTGAAGCGATCACGTGACGTGCAAGTGAGCCGACCTGCTAAAACGGGTGCCATCTTAGAATGAAGGTGCTGTAAGGTTTAACATGTGAAAAGAGGTGAAAAGAAATGATTCCCTAACAAAATAAATGTGAAACAGAGAAAAATACTCAATATTGCTGTGATGAAACTAAAAATGCAAGTAAGCAAAGCTCCGATGGAGACATATGTAGATGGCTAATGGTGATGGGTGAAAAACTAAACGTTCAATCGGCTCTCCACATACAAAGCACCTGGGTATAATGCAAAGAATCATCATCATAGTTCTAAACACAGTGCTCAATCTGTAATTGATGATCACTATTTGTGGAACACATCAAAATAATGTGATAGATGGGTGATCCTGATGGTGAAAGACAAAGTGTACAATCTGCTGTCAATAATAACATTATACAGGGGGTATGAAGGCAATGACTCTGTACCAAGCGTGTAAAAATATAATTTCAAGATGGTTCAGAACAAAGTGTTCAATCAAATGTCAATAATCACTTTATATAAAACGCATGAAAAAAGAATAGTTCATAAAAAACACTAACATTCCATTCTGTCATTCAGTCTGTTCGGTTACTTCGTGTTCAAAAAAAGGATCCAATGGTTCTCTCTTTGCAACAGTCTGTTGTTATTATCGATGCCTTCTCTTATTAACACGAACACTACATCTAATATAAAAAATTTGAGTTGTGAGATGTTGTGTTTTTTTATCCAAAAAGTGTGCTGCCACTGTTGATTTCAAGTTTTTTGTCCGGATACTGCTTTTGTGTTCTAAGATGCGTGTTCTGATTTTTCTGGTGGTTTTTCCACCATAACACAAGCCGCAGGGGCATTTGATCAAATAAATAACATTAGATGTGTTGCATGTTGTGTTTACTTTTAGTTTGATATTCATGCCTTTCATCGGATGAGACATTGTAGAGCCTGGTATAGTGTTATGACAGTTACTGCAATTATGACAAGGTTGTAAGCCTTTGAATGTAGTAAATGTAAATGTGTTGTATTTGTAAAGCGCACGGCTGCCCACGCGATGGGGCGTCCCTGCGCTGCACTCATATCGCTGTGGAACCCTTCCTGGCTTTTCCATGTGAAATGTCCACTCCTGGCACCCCCAAGGTGAAGCCAGGCATCCAAGTGCTGCTGGGGCCATTGTGGAGATTAAGCAAGCTATTTCACAGAGTGGGACCCATGATTAGACTAGGCACCGAGGCGAGAATTATCAGGTCCGGGGAGATTGAGTCCAAGAGCCACAGAGGCGAGAATTGAACCCTGGTCCCGGGCCAGACCTCTGCATCAGGGTCTGCTGCTCTAACCATTGAGCCACGCTTCTCCACAATGTTGTCATCTGGTTTTGTAGTCAGAAGTTCTTTCAAGTTGCGACCTCTTGTGTGAGCGAAGATCGGTTGATTAGTGAATATTCCACTAAAATCAGGTTCCAACGTTAGCAATGGATAATGCTTCATGATGATGTTTCTATAACGTTGACTCATGGTCGAATATTTTGATACTACCACCATGCGGTTTTGATCTTTTTTAGGTTTGGTTTTTAAAAGATCGTTTATGTCTCTGCTGGCGCATCTCGTTCTGGCTTGTTCAAGGATTCCAGCTGGATATCCGCGTGTTTTAAATCTAGTGAGCATAGCTTCAGTTTGTGTAGCGCATTGAGTAGAATCAGATACAATGTGTTGAACTCGTAGTAGTTGGGAATAGGGTAAGACGTGTTTCAGCTGGTTCTGTTAAAGCTGTTGAAGTGCAAAATACTGTTCCTGTCCGTGGGTTTGCGAAAAATGCTGGTCATAAATTTGTTATGTTCCCTCTGAATCTGAACATCCAAAACATGTAAGATATAATGTTGTACTTCAATGTTGAACTGGATGCGGTCGTCTATATTATTCAGTCGTTTGAGAGCTTGCAATATTTTGTTATGTGGACCACATAACAAATTGGGTTTGTAGATATGTGGTTTTCAATGTTTCCAAGAAAGTTTTTGTGGAAGAGGATGTCTGAGGAGGAAGCAATTTTCACATACAGTCGCATGTTATCAGCACTCTGGATGTTAGCGCTAAGGACTTAAAAAGTTAATATAATTGGAACTTTACACAGGCGGGCTAATAGAGCTCCACTACCTCCAATGACCCAGATACAAGAGTCTGGTTATACATTTGATCAGCAAAATACGGTATGCAGCCACCACTGCTTTATGTACTAAATCCAATGTCAGGGACACATTCCTCTGTCACAAATAAGGGCATGCATACTCCACTCCTCTGGGTTATAGGACGAGTTGAGGACCTCATAGTCAGGGCCTAGGCCTAGGCCTCAGTGCACATGATTAATATGATGCCAGGGCCCAAAAATATACAGCAAGGATAGTCAGGCACTAAGGGCTGGGGAACATGCCCATTCACCATGAAGGGAACATTACCCTCCCAGCAATTACTCCCAAAATATTGAGCAACATGTAATGAGGCCCTCAGTGCTTTCTGACCATCTTGCGACAAATTGTATTAGTCATTATTTTAACATTGATCTCCAGACATTTAACTGACAGGAGGATCTTATGGTTCTTGTTGTTTAGGTGTTCTAAAATTATATTATTTTCTCCAACTTGAGCCCTCAGCTTTCAATGCTCTCATAACCTATCATGCTCAAAGAAAAAATATTTCATGCTTTGTACTTGGTTGCTACCAGCATATTCAACCTCTGCACCATTTACTAGACTCTTATTGCATTCTCTGCCATAATATCATTCTGTTTCTACAGTTCTTTCTAATTTTCTATGATTTTCAAACCTTAACTCACATAGTTCTGATCTAGGGTGCCTCTATTGTGCTTCTTCCCAAGAAATGTGTTACTCTTGTAGGACCCAGCTTCCTGGTACGTTTACCACATGCTAATGTAGAGTCAGACACAATGTCTAAGCTTCTCATTACCTGTTATCACAGGCCAGTATAAGGCAGAGGAGATGGGTGTGCACCTTTCACACTCTGCGCATGGTCCCTTTTTTGCCTCCTTTATATCCCATGTTACTATGGGGCAAGCTGCTGTTGCCTCACAGTAGATATTCTTTTTATCTTCTGAAAAGCAGAACCTGCCCCACAAATTCCCTACCCACCCTTCCAGAAAGGCAGATCCACAAACGCTCATTCAGTATTGCCAAATTCATAGTTGGGTACTTCATCAGTACAGCACACAGGAAGGTCCTGTTCTCTGTAAAAAACTCCCTTTTAGGGCATTAGTCATTGTGTGGGTAGTTATCAGATTGCAGTGAAACTAGATCCAAGACACCGTCACTTGAACATCTTCATGACCAGCATTGGAGAAGCAAGAACCAGAGGAACTCCTACTGTCTTATTCAGTTGTTACATCATATAGCACAAATCACTCACAGCTAGCTCATTCACACATCCTGCCCATCGGCATTGTATTTCAGCTATTAGTTGCATTGCATTTCAAGTATGCAAATACACTGCAGTTCAAGCAACTCATTCAGTGTCACTCACCCTCATATCCATAGGTAACATGGTTGATAAACAGAAGTAATATAAGCTGTACAAACTAAGAAGGAATGAGTGGGTCAGGAATAGGAGTGCTATCTCCTATATGCCTATATATGTGAATTAGTTAGAGTGGCTCAGTGGGATTTCCGACTATCCTTGTGTAATTCAAGCAATATTCAACAATATGCCACTACAAAATGTCACTATCTTTTTTTGCTGCAAAAGACTGTTTGAGCAAATAGTGTCTCATGGATACAAGTTTGATCAGAAAATGTGTTGAAAAAGATATTTTCTGTGCAAACCAGCCACTTTTCCTGTATCTTAAGTGACTTTTGAACATCAAGCATAGCCTCAAATCCAGTTTTTGTGTGAGATACCGCAAAGTTCTTTTTGTATGCTTTCGATAATAACAACATTAGATCCCGAATCCCCTGTAAACTTGCTAAAGCAAACCAGACGAAAGATAAGGCCCCTTGCTACACTTGAGGGCCAACTTTGTTAAAAAGAGAAGCTAAGAAGAGGGAGAGAGAATGGAGGAAAGAATATGATAATAACAGTAAAAATGACTACAGATCAGCTAAAAGGAACAACTAACATGCGGTAAAACAGGCCAGAATTGCACTCTTAGCAGGAACAATAGAGACTGCCTCCGATTCCTCCAAGGTATTATTTGAGTGAGTCAAGGACCTTATGATTGCTCCCTCAGGCTCCATAGGTCACCCACCTTCGAGGAAACGCTGTAGCATGCTTGCTAACGTTTTCTCAGAAAAGTTAATACCATTTTGAGCATGCTTCCGCTACCCAGTTAACCTAATGTTGCTGCGTCAACTAGGCTGGAGTCTGTTCCCACCCTGTTATCTTTTCCTGCACTGGATCACGAAGTCTTGAGATCTACTTTAAAATCAATCGAATCAGAATCTCCCCTTGATCTGGCCCTTCTGATATTTTAGATCTAGGCAGTAATGCCCTCCTATCTATCCTTATGGGCATTCTGAACCACTCCCTGGAAAGTTGTCACATTCCCCAGGAATGGAAACATGCAATGGTAAAGCCACTCCTAAAAGAATCTACAGCAAATCCCCTGATAATTACAGACCCATCTCCTTGCACCCAGTAGCAAGCAAACTAATTGAAAAGCATGTCAACAAACAACTGTCCTGTTTTCTGGAAACTCATGGTATTCTTCACCCCACCAAGACAGGCTTCAGATCAGGCTGTAGCGCAGAGACCATACTACTGGTAGCAACCGAGGAAGTCAGTTAAATTTTAGATCACGGTGGATCAGTGGCAATCATAATGTTGGACCTCAGTGGAGCCTTTGACATTGTGTCACACACTACCGTCATCCTGAGGATGATGAAAGCTGGAATATCAGGGGACACCATCAAGTGGATGGAAGCTTTCCTGTGAAACAGGAGTTTTCAGGTGACTGAATTCCTATTCTTTTCAACCACCCATGTTTTACAATGAGGAGTGCCACATGGCCCACCTCTAAGCTCCATATTCTTTAATATGTACTTATGATCCCTAGCTGAAATTGTACAGTCACATAGACTTGTCTTAGTGTAATACACCAATGACACTCAGATCATCATGGCCCTCACGCCTAATGTAAACAGAACCTCCACCCAACTCAATTTATGTTTCAAGGAGGTTACAAACTGGATGTCTGCAAGTAGTCTGGAACTCAAAGGCTATAAACAGATTCCTTTGATAGGAAAAACCATGGGAAGATAGAGGGAACTGGCATGGTCAAAACAACTTGGAGAATTACCTAAACCTGCACAAGGGGTAAAAAGTCTAGGACTCTGGATAGACGATAAGCACATGATTGAAACGCAGGCCATTGAGCTGGCAGGATCATGCATTCTGAGATCCCTCACAAAGTTCTTACACATACTATCACAATCCACAGAGACAATAGTGGTACAAAGTTTCATAAACTCATGTCTAGATTCTGGGAACTCCCTTTATTTTGGGAGTCCAGATAAAAAGACTACAAGATGTCCCTATTGCAGCATCCACATGTCCTTCACAAATCACCTAAGCATCAATCAGACAGACAACACTAAGCGGCTCTTCACTGGCTTCCAGTTCAACTGAGAGTTCTGTTTAAGGCCTTAGGCATCACACATCGGGCCTTCAATGGAAAAGGCCAGATTATCATCAGGTACTTACTTGCCTCCTACATTCAAAGGAGGTCCCTTCGGTCGATCAGTCAAATGCTCGTGTAGGTGCCCAAGGTCAAAAGAGCGAGAAGTGGTTGCAATTGCTTTGCTCATCTTTTTCCCAAGCTCTGGAACTCCTTCACCAACTCCCCTGAGTAGTCAGTGGTCAGAAGTCTGCTTCAGAAAACTTTTTAAAACCCACCTTTTATGAAGCAGGGTTCTTTCTATTAGGGTCAAGTAGATTTTGTGGAGAGGTGTTGCATAAGTGCTGGGAGGTCCGGTATATCCACACCTACATGGTTCAATGTATGTAGATGTGGAGATAGGAAGAGTAAGCTTATAATTCCCTATATCCACTTATCATTTGATGTTTTATCCCTTGACTTCTGTCCTCGATATTCTTTTATCAATATAATATTGATGTTGATATTTAGTCGTACAACCCTCGCTTTTGATTGATGAATGTACGCAGAGCTTTGTTGAGAATACTCTGGAAGCTAGTGAGGAAGATCAGGAATGAAGCAATGTGATCGCTGAATTACAAAGATATTTTGACACCAGAGGCCATAATGTGATGCAGCATTTAGGTAAAATCGTCCTTTAGCAATCCAAAGACTTTACAGCTCTGATTACCAAAATAGAAAGGTCTAATGGAGAGCCAGTACAATTCTCATTGCAGTAGAGACTGTGGTTGGGAATCCCTGTTACGCTTCTATGGTAAGCTTAACTTCAGTTTCATTTGCACCACCCGTAGCCAATCAGGAGTAGCTTACGTCCTACTTTACATATAGTGTAAAACATTCCAGAGTTATCAGTGATAGAATTATATTCTGTACTCTGGTTTTCTACACAGGGCAACTAGGCCTGCCACAGTGAAAATAGCTTTTAGAACCCTGTCACTGTAAGGACATGCTAAAATACATTTTCACCATGTCCCACTTTCAAATGCCATGCACACTGCCTTGTAGGATACAAGGCCTAAACAGGGGTCACTTACTAATATTTAAATGGGAAGTTATACCTGTTAAAAAAGGTTATCTTATCAGGTCGCCCTGTGGGTTTACATTGCAACAGTCAGGCTACACTGGGTAGGCATGATGCCATATTTGCATTGCCATAATAGTGGATAGCACAATAGTTGCTGCAGTCCACAAGTGGCATTCAACCTCGAGGCCATGGATATACTATTTCATAGTATATACCAGCGATTTACAGACAAGTTATATGTGCTAATCAGAAATAAGCCAGTTTAACCTTGGTTAAATGGGAACTACTGTCCCTTTACTACTGGTTAGCATGGGGAAAGTACTTGGAGTTCTAAACCCACCAAGAATATATGGTCAGCGATCGGAGGTTCCTGCTACGGTGGAGCTCCACGCCTCCACGTAGCACCTGAGTGCCATGCTGTAGCCCTTTCCCCCGCGAGGTTGATGATGGCGGTCGGATGGCGTTCCACTGATCCCGCTGCTGTGGCTTTGGCGAACCCTGGCCTCCTGGTCTTCTAATCCTCTAATCTCCGGGCAGAAAAAGCTTCCTTGGTGACCCTTAAAGCGGTCAAAACGGCAAACGTGATTTTTTTCGTCTTGGGCCCGGTTGCTGCTGCAGGTTTCTGTGTGTTTCTGTGCACGGTGCACAGGTGAGGACCTGGCTGTCGGCGGCTGCCGGCGGTCAGTGGTCAGCGCTCGGCTTGCTGGGACATCTACATTCACTTTGCTTGGCACCGGCATCTGCTGGGTGTTGCACGGCAGCGTTCGTGTACCGAGGCTGAGGCAAGACAAGGTGAGCTCGAGTACTACAATTTGAAAATTGCCACCGCATTTGCATACTGCAGCTGTTGTGATCTGACGTCTCCTACACAGTGGGGATATTTCGAGCTTGGAGGTGTTTGGAGGGGCCTTATGAATCCTGGTTTACCTGAGGCGTGAGAGGTGCTATTACTGCTGCTGCTACATTCGTTAGGGGGATAAAAGAGGGGACTGAGCCGTTTTTGCCCGTTTGGCTCACAGAGTGAGTGAGCATGAAACTCCTACATCTCCTACAACTTTTGACCAGTAATTTTTTTTCTTTTTTTTGTGGCAGCATTTGAACTGTGGGCATTATGGGGAACTGGCAAATGCCCGTGCTAAAGCAAAACAACGTTGACAGCAGGCAAAAGAGGCAGCGGATAAGTTGACAGAGGGAGGCAGCTTCAAGGAGGATGACTCTGCGCTCTCATCTGATAACTCAGAGGCGGAGGATTTACCAATAGAGAACCCGGACCAACCCAGTATGGGGGATAAAGTCAATGATCCCCACCTTGAAGATAAATCCAAGACTCTTGAGCCCCCTCAGCTGCCCCGACCCCCCAGCCATCTAAGCAATTTCCCCTGTTTGTTAAAAAACCATCTCCGCTCTCCTCAAATAATGACCACCTTCAAACTTGGATCTCAGTCAGAATCAGCATTCCGGCGCTAATGATGCTAGCACTGCTGCCAGCACCTCTATAAGCTCCGCTGTACCTGCAGCTGCCGCACCTGATTTAAAGAAGATAACTGATTTTCTGGATTCAAAGAAAGAGCATTCAAGGAGGATAGCGACATCTGGTGAGGTGGTGGCGGACCCTTCTGGTCCTCTGTTAGAGATGGATACAGAGTCAGGGGGCGATCTGAGGATGTCAGTGAAGGATATGCTTAATCTAATCTTAGATGAAGTGAGAGAGATAAAGAGGTCGCAAAATGTTGAGCGTACTGCTATTCATCAGAGATTGGATAAAATGTACAAAATAGAGGAATTGGTCTCTACATTTCCAGCCCGCCTAGTTGAGGCAGAGGAGAGGATCTCCACCTTAGAGGACCAAATGGTTGAGATGAAGAAAGAAACAAAAGACGTATCGAAAATTACAAGGTCCCTTGAGATTAAATTGGATGATTTGGAGAACTACAACAGAAGATCCAATTTACGCATAGTAGGGGTTCCTGAAGGAATTGAGGGGTCCGATATGCTCTTATGGGTGACCACGTTTCAGGGGGTGATTCCCGATTATAAAGGGGATCTGACCATTACCATTACCAGAGCTCACCGGGTTCCAGCTAACCCCTTCCCGAACTCAACTCTCCCCCGAACTATCCTCTTAAATTTTGTGAACGTCAGGGTCAAAGAGCAAATTTTGAGTAGGGCAAACCAACAGAGGCAGTTTCCTGTGAACGCTACAGTGAAATGCCGTATCTTTTCTGCAGCAGCGGCTAGACGCAGGAAGGAGTTTGTGAAGCTTCTTCACGTATTTAAAGCTCTGGGGGCCCAAGCAATGATAGCACAACAATCAAAGCTTAGAATACTGATTAAAGGGAAATTCTATATGCTATCCGATGTGGAGGAAGCACAGAAGTTGCTACATGGAATACAAAATGGTTAGACTGGACACAAAATCGAGTATTTGAAAAACTTTCTTTTGATAATCAGCATTGTACACTAATATTTTCTTCTCTCTGTTGCTTTTTCCCTGACTTTGTTCATTCGCCAGGGTGGTGGGGGGGGGGGGGGGGGTGGAGGGGTGTGGCACGGTTCTGGGGTTGAAGGGGTGTAATTCCACGGCACCTCAATTTTACGGGGAAGGTTCCTGTGGTTAGCGTGGGTAGGGGGAGGTAGAGTCAGGAGGGAGCCAAAGGTTGTAGAAGGGGGTGGGGTGGGTAAAAAGCTAAAAAATGGAGATCTCGACAAGTTCCTTTTTTTTTTTTTTTCTTCTTCTTTGTTACTCTTTCAATTGCTGGAGATAAACATGGTTTTTGTTTTGGCATATACAGATTATGTGTGCGTTGTTTTAAAGTAGGCCTAAAAACAAAACGGAGGAAAAAAAAGGGGGATGAAAATGTTATTGATGTTAAATATTTGTGCTAATGACTGCTAAAACAGGGTTGAAAGTTATTTCTTTAAATGTGAACGGCTTAAATAATAAAAAGAAAATGCGGGCCATAGAAACATGGATACTGACTGAGAATCCTGCAGTTATACTTTTACAAGAAACCCATATTCCTATCTCAAAAGTTGATAATGTCTCTATGTTTAAAGGGTGGGCTTCCTACCGTGGCTTCTCCCTCTTTATTGAGTCTCAGAGAGGAACCACACTTTTTCTTAATCGGAGAATGGAGGCTGAGATCATCCAAACTGGTGAGGGGAGCCAGGGCCGTTGGTGCTGGGCCACGTGTAAATTAAAGAACAGACTATCGCCTATTACGTTTGTAAGTTTTTATGCCCCCCTTTATGACAGCCCTGCAATATATGAGGAACTGTTTCAGTCCCTACTGATGGTCGGTGGAGATATCGTTATCGGAGGGGATTTCAATATCCTCATGAACCCTAAATTAGACTCTACCACTGGTGGGAAAAAACAAGCGAAACCCAAATCGTTTATGACAATCATGAATAACGTAAAGACTTTTGATCTCGTTGACCCATGGCGTTTAACCAATCCTCACAAAAGGGAATTTACTTGCTGGTCTGGAAGGTATACATCTTTTTCTCGCATTGATTTTTTCCTTGTTTCTTCAAAACTTAATAGTCAATATCATCGGATGTTGCATACTGGCTTTTCCGACCATGCAATGTTAGTTTCTGAGTTTGTGTTGGATGATAGTATGAAAACTCCGAAGCGATGATTTTTGCATAAATCATATTTGTCTGAAGAAATATGGGTTACTGCGCTTAAAAACGAGATAGGGGAATTTATCGAACAGAATATGGGAACAGCTCCTATTCATGTTGTATGGGACTCACTGAAGGCGTTTATTCGGGGGGCTGTCATTGGAAGAGACGCAAGGGAATCAGCAGTCCTCAGGGATACAAAGAACTTACTGCAGCAAAAAATACAGGTCCTAATAGATCAAAAATTTCGCAATCCCTCTGTGAGTATACAGAATCAACTTAATGCTGCAAAACGGGAGCTGAGTGCACATTACTTTGTAACAAGTGATGAGCTTTTTTTGTTGACAGGCTCAAAAAATATATGAACACGGTAATTTCACGGGCAATTTTTGGCGTGGCAGATTAAAGAACAGGCCGCAGCTAATATAATTCACTCACTAAAATCTCCAATTAGCGACTTGGATACCTCAGATTCGGGAGAGATGGGGGCAATAATGTTTTATCACTATGAGAATATCTATACTTCACATCATATTACGGATCAACGTAGACTTAAAGATTTTCTAGATAAATATTGTATGAATTAGAGCTGGTAGTTAAGAGTCTCCCACGAGGTAAGGCCTGTGGTCCAGATGGACTTCCTGCTGAATTTTTCGTCACATTTTTCAGCTCCCTTTCAGAACTTCTCCTTTTATTATTTAACTCCATGTTGGAGGGTGGCCCTACGCCAGCGTCCTTCTATGATGGAACGGTGGTCAGCTTTTTGAAAAAAGGAAAGGAGTCTAAAGATCCCAACTCTTATAGGCCCATAACATTACTTAATTCGGATTATAAAATTATCACAAAATTGCTTTCTGCAGATCAGAATGGATTTATCGCAGGACGTCAACTTATTACCAATACACACTATCTGTTTGAGGCGCTAGATTTTTTTGAAACACCAAAGGTGCCTGCTCTAATTTTTCTTTTAGATGCAGTAAAGGGTCCGGGATACACTTTTTATTATTTTACAACATTTTGGTATTCCCCTACAAATTATCACCTCAATTAAAAATTTGTATCAGGTGCAAAAGCCCATATTCTTGTTAATACATGTATGGTGGGCTCGAATACAGTACAAAGAGGGACGAGGCAAGGCTGCTCATTGTCCCCAGTCCTTTTTGCCTTTTTTATTGAGCCCCTAGCGGTTGCAATTAGGAAATGTATGGATATTTCTCCGCCAGTAGACTTTATGGATAAGATTAAATTATATGCGGATGATACATTGTTGTTATTAAAACCCGAGATGCATTCGCAAATACAGGCTTTCTCTGTTTTTGCAGAATTTGAAGCTTTGGGGGGTATCGAATCAACAAAAAGAAAACTGAGATTTAAATTTGTGGCGGAATAAACCTTGAACTGCACCCAGATATTCAGAGCTGTGTTAATAATAGACCCAAAAGGTATCTGGGTGTTTATTTTTCCTCTTCAGTTCGGGATTTATATACACTGAATTTTGATCCTTTAATTCAAAAAGTTTGCCCGATGGAATGTACTCCCTTTATCTATTCTAGGCCGGGTTGCATTAATCAAAATGTCAGTACTCCCCCTATTTAACTTTTTGTTCTCTACCATTTCGGGTTCCCTCCCGGGCTTCTTTTTCTCAAAAGTCGAGTCTTTATTTTCAGCCTTTGTCTGGGCGAAAAAGACACCTCAAATAGCTATTAGTACGTTATACGCAGATAAGGAACAAGGAGGTCTTGGCCTACCGAATCTTAAAGATTACTAGTATGCATATTTTGCACACTACCTTTCAAGATTTAAACATCCTACATCTGGCAATGCATTGATTATTAATTTCTTTTTTGATTTAATCTGCAAAGAGACTAAAATTCCTTCCCCACTCTCGATATTTAAATCACCCAAATTAGTTAGATATAAGGTTTTGAGTTTGTTCTTTAAGAAACGTTCGGTTATGTTGAAAAGGTATTCACTCTCCATCCTGAGTTTTATAACTCCATTGAGCGACGCCATTTCTGGGTTTGGGATTAAAATGGGGTCAGAAACTATATCCAAGTGGGCCAGACTTGTGTTAATAACATTATCAAATTTTGTGAAAAATGGAGCTTGGCTAACTCCTAATGAGATGGCCACGCTTATATGTGGAAATTTTCTTTTGATTGGCTCATATATTTTACTCTATAAGTTTCTGGCTCAAATCGATATACTGCAGACAGGTCATTCTTCACAATCAACCAACGATCTCTTTTGGTCTTCAGTTTTTAAGAACCCCGGAAAATGGAGAAGAAATTTAGCGCAAAGCAGGGAGGAGGATTTAAGCGCTAAAGCAATAAAAAAATGGCAGAAGCATGAATGACTTAAACTAACTGATAATTCCTGGAAAATACTAAATAAATTGAATTTTACTGCCTTGACAGGTGCTAATTGGCGACAAATGCTTTATTTTAGTAAGTGGCTCTTATATCGCACTCCAGCAGCCATTAAGAAAATGTATAGTAACACGTCGTCTACCTGTTTTAAATGCACTCAACCGGATTTGGCCAACTGGTCCCATATAATGGCTTTCTGTCCTGAAATTAAGGTATTTTGGGATAGAATTTTTTCTTTGCTTTCTGTTCATTTATATTTTACGATCCCTCGCTATGAAAATTTAATTATATATGGATTCGATGCAGAGCTTAAATTGGCTGAACCTTTGGCGAAACTCTTGTATATTATAACAGCAGTGGCCAGATCATTGATTCTGCAGCATTGGAAGTTAGAGACAGTCCCTTCGCCAGGTGAATGGTATCAAAAAATTAAGAGAGTTAGGAAGAGTGAATTTATTTTCGCTCAAAGGATTGGGGCACTGCGGAAATTCAAAAAAATTTGGGAATAGTATTTTGACTAATTACTTTTTGATTATGGTTGAGTAAAGTCGATGTCGGATGTTGTAATTTTAATCTGTATGCTTTTTTTTTGTATGTCTATGCCATGTTTTAAATTCAGCTTAGTATTTACTCTGGATTTATTGTTATCATATCATGTGTATGTGGCTCCCCTGGCGAATATTGTAAGGGAACATGGGTTCACACTAATATTCTACGCTGATGACACCCAGCTATTATTCCCATTCCAAAATATGACCCCTGCAGTAAAAAAATCTTTCGCTGCTGGAATGAGAGCGATAGCCGGATGGATGACCTCCAATTGCCTACAATGCAATGTGGGTAAGACGGAGGTCATGCTCTTTGGAAATTCCCCACTCCTTTGGTCACCTGAGTGGTGGCCTCCAGAATTAGGTACAGCCCCATGCCCAAAGGAAAGCGAAAAAAATCTGGGTGTCAAGCTTGACCAATCTTTGGTACTTAAAGCCCACGCCATACAGGTCACAGGAACTTGTATGAGAGCGATTGGCCTACTTAGAAGGGTTTTCCCCTATTTAGCAGATCATCACCGGAAAACACTAGTGCAGACCCTAGTAATTAGCAGATTGGATTACTGCAATGGATTACTTATATCTGCTAATGAGGAACAGCTGAGGAGGCTACAGGTAGCCCAAAATACAGCTGCTAGGCTGATTCTCAATGCCCCTGCTAGATCTTACTATCGTCCCTTACTAACCAAGCTACACTGGCTTCCCATTCACCAGAGAGTACAATTCAAGATATGTTGTACTATCCACAAATGCTTGTTTTGAACTGGACCTGGATACTTGACTGAAATCTTCAAACCGTACCAACCTGGAAGAACCCTAAGGTCAGAAAACCAAGCTTTGCTCCAGATCCCCAGGATCAAAAGAGAAAGACAGGGAGGCCGAGCCCTTTCTTACAAGGGCCCCACTCTCTGGAATTTACTACCCCTCACTCTTAGACTAAATTCCAACCTCTCCGCATTTAGGAAATGTCTGAAGACCTATCTATTCTCTACTCAGTAACCCTAGCAATGCCATACAGATATCCTGTTCTTGCCCTGCTGTCGGAAAAACAAAGCGCGGAGCTATCTCCTCGGAGATCGAATTCCTGCGCTATACAAGAACCGAAAATAAATAAATAAATAAATAAATAAGATCTCAATAAAAAATAAAAAAAATAAAAAGAATATACGGTCAGTAAAAGTTGAAAAGTCCGGGGTGATCACACTGAAAAGGCAGATTTCCTACAAATAGCAATCCTTGTTATGGGATGCTGCTCCTTTTGTAAGGTCAACTATCCCTAGCCAGATTAGCTCTGGCATGCAGTTTGCCAAATAAGGGGGGGAATGGTGGATGAAGGGTGGCGGCAAGTGAATTAAAATATAATAATGGAAACTATCACACCTGCCTTAGTGAAGGTAAAATATGCAGTTTCACATTACTTTTTGTCTTAATGTCGGATGCAGTGTTTTATTGCTATTTCACTCTGTGCTTAACATGTAATTTTTCTCACACTAAAAGAAATATCTCCACTGATTCATCAGTTTGTTGTCCTGTGCCCAGATGTCCTCTGATTTCAGTGTCGCTCTACAGTTTGTGTGCCATTTTTCTACCAAAAAGATATTATGGTACAACCATTTAGTTGCCTAAATATTGATTGCAACAATATTAAATAAATACACCTAGGTAAAATAGAAAACAAAAATATTGACTACAAGTATATAATTTCTTGATTATTCTATGCATAACTTGTCATTTTTCTGGCGCAAATGGATATATTTCCTCTAACGCACCAGTTTTGCCTTGTGCCCAGATGCTCACTGATCTCAATATAGCTCTTTTGCTAGTATGTCACTATATGAAACACAGAGATATTGTGAAAAAAAATGTTGTTACCTAAATATCGACTACAACAATATTGATGTTCTATACGCCTATGAGAAATACAATAAGAAAATAATCAAAAATATAGTTAAACAATTAATATTCAGTACAAAGATATAGAATATCAAACTATCTTTAAAAAAATGTAATAAAATGAATAAATGAGGCAAAATATTGCTGAAATCTTCTTAACAAAAATATTGTTAAAATATATTAAAGACACAAATAATTGTATAGGACAAATGAAGATTTATATATCAAATCTAAAGAAACAACTTTGTAACTTATGTTAAGTAAAACACAACACTTACCTAATGAATGAAACAAAGTGAAGAATAACTAATGACTCAATAATATTCAAACCAAAACTGTTAACACAGTATAAACCACAACTGACTATTGAGGGATATAAATAATGCCACATATCCATTTAACGTTGGTGCCAAATCTGCTTAAGGAAGCCAGAGAGTGTTGTTCTGCACAACAGAAACAACTAAATCCAAACTAGAAAAAGTAGACTTTTTTCTTTAACACAGAAAAATTGATTAACTCTAAGACCTTCTAAGACATGCATAATTTCAATTTAAATTACATTCATAAAACATTTCTTAATGTATTACCACTACCAATTTCTTCTGGAAAGGTGCATATATTAGAGGAGCTAAATTTTAACATAGTTTAGATTGGTTAGACGTACCATTCTAATTCAATCAAACATTGCGGAAAGTGTGTGTATTTTGGGGGTTGTAAATATATTATCATGGCTCCAAATAGCCAACCGTTTAAGACAATGCATAATTTAAAGGGGTTAGATTTACTAGTTGTAATCCAGCCCAACAAACATGGGGGAAAGTGCATAAATAGTGGAGTGGCAAGGAGGTTCAAATAAACTACTCTTTTCAACTGACACAGACCTCCTAAATATATTTTAAACACATTATAGTATAATAAATGAATTGCAAAAGGTAAATCTCCAAATATGAAGAATTAATATAACACTGAAACATTTAAATTAAATGTAATGCATTTAAATACACTTTTACCAAAAATGCCCCTACATTTTTCAAATTAAAATTATTACGAACAAAGAAAATAATTTCAATTGCAACCTCAAAAATAAAATAATGAATTAATGGTACCATTAAAACACTACTTTCCAATTGTGCTGTGTTTTTATCTTTTATGCCAAAATATCTCACCCCAGCATTTATTCACTATTTATATTTCATATTTTCTTATATGACTCAAGTTCTATAAATATTAGGATATATTGACAAAAAAGATTTTAATGTATTTACAATTTCATTTATGTACAACACACCCACTACTCACCCAAAACCCTAACATAAACCCGTTCTGTAAAAATAAATTACAAAATATATCATTTTCTCCTAAAAAATAACTCAATTAATCTCCCCTAAATTAATTTGTTTAAAGTAATATTAAAACACTCAATACGCTCACCATTCCTGCTGCAAATGTGCTTATTTGAACCACCATCTACAGATCGCAATTTGTTTCGGTATGTAGCCTTTCTCAAGGACACATGAAAAACACGAATTGGTGTGATTATGACGTGGTTCTTTTTGGGACTCTTGGAGAATCAGTGTCATTCATACTGCCATTATTATGTGGCTACCCACAACTGTACATCACTGATGACATCACTGGTGATATAATGATGACATCGTCCAAGCTTTATTTGTACACAGGACTCTATAAACTAGTACGGCATTAGAGGTCTGAAAGTAAGAATAAAATAGCTAAGAATATTATATTGTGAAACATCATTAATGCTGTCACAGATACAACTCCCTTAGGTGTAAGAAGCAAGTGTTATGTGCAACATTGACCTTATACCATACACTTCACGGGTAGCCTAGTTCATATTAATAATTAACTACAGATATATGGAAAGCCCTCATTCCACATGGTGTTCAATATGCATACAACTGTTCGGGAAAGCCAAGTTCCTCATGGTACTCAACATCTGTTCCAAAATTAATGTCCTACTATGGACAGCTTTTGTCAGTATCAAAACAGTCACTGAACCTCCATTGAGAAATAACGTGGATATGAGTAGAAAAGTGTGTACTGTTAAAACTGTTTACCCTATGGAGACAGTTTACTCAGTACTACACTCTTTGCAGACAGTGCAACTCTCATGAGAAATACAATACAGAGTAATAAAGAATATAGTAAGAATTATGTACACTCTTGCCAACTCTTGTCAAAAAATACAGTATTCGCTTACAATAACCAAGATCTGAAGGTGCTAAAGATCATACTACCTGCAGCCTTCATACTGTCTGATAACGTTACAAATTGCCCATCTTCTGAAGTAAAAGAAGTACATTTACATAGGTTAGTACTGGGTGCACACAGTCTTCTAGGTTATGTAGAAATCGTCATGCTGAGATGATTCTTTTATAAAATGGCTTATAATCCTTAATGCCTACTTCGCAGAACCCTTATCCTTTTGGAAACTTTTCCGCAGAACCAAAACACTTGAATGGTCCTCAAATGTCATCTGAATACAGATTTACTCTTCAATACAAAGACTTATAATATATTCAATACCTCTACACACATATGATGCATTAGGAGCACATGCTTTTTGTAAACACTTACACTTATTAGCTGATCACAAGCTGTACAGTATTAAGTAGAAAAGTAATATGGTAGCTACCTGCCACTATGTAAACTATAAAACAAATGCTCACACTGATATATTATTATTTTTTTTGCCACGATCCCGCAGGAGGCCCACGGAATCAAGGCAAAAACCACCAATTTTTTTAAAAAGCTATTTTGCTCCAGGGGAGAGGGGAGCTATGGGGCAGGGTAGCCCAACCCTGCACCCTTAGATTATCTGTTTTTTTTTACAAGTTCAGGACAGGCACCTATGTCCCTGAGTCCAAATGGCTGCCAGCAACATTTTTCACATGTTGCTGTCAGCCAATCAGAGCGCTCGCTCCTGCATGAGTCTGACTTCCATGGGACCAAGATGGCCCACATGAAAAAGGCTGGTGGGTGGGTGGGGCGCCATGCCACCACCCACTCTTGCACCGTCAAAGCTCACTGCAACCTGTCCACCAGATTATGAGTTATTTCATGGTCTGGCAGGCGGGCTGGCGGCATGACGGTCCCGCTGCTGTGTAGTTTATTCAGTCCTATGTGAGCCTAAGAACTGCACAGCAGAACTGCCAATGCACGTTACCGCACGTCATGGACTGAACAGTCCATGCCATGCAGGAACAGGGGTGCATGCACACAGGCAACAAGGGGCCCTGTAGAGATTCCTTTGTTTCTCACAGCCAGCATTTTCATGGTGAGCTTAGTGCCTTAAAAAGGCTGGCAGGGGGGAAAATCACACACCATAAAGCATATTGCCTCCCCAGCCTGTGGATCCCTGGTGGTTGCAGCAATGCCATGGAGGTTCGACCACCATACTCTCATACGACAGTAAGACCACTAGTGCTGCGGTCCATGACCATCACTGCGAGTTTGGCAATGCTAAGGACCAGTAAACTCATAATTAGGCCCTCTGCATTGACTCTATTAAGCTCCCCTTTCTCTGAAAGAGAGGAACAATCTGTCTCTTTGAATGCCTTAGTCTCCAAGCTTTTTTTTTATTTATTGTGGAGTTCTGCAGGAGGATCGCTTCGACCCACATTGTTTAATGTGGAGGTCAAAACGCTAGCCAGACTATTCATTCTTTTGGGTTTTCAATAGTTTCATAAGTTGATGATACCCAAATTGTTTTGTTCGTTTTAAGTAACATTCAAGAGGGAGAGAATAGGTACCTTCATTGTATGATGGAAATTGGAAAAAGGATGAAAAATAATTGCCTTATACTTTATGCTGGAAAAACTGAGGTTTTTCTGCTTGGCAATGATACTTCTTTCCTTCCTCTTCTTTGTGGCCATGTGATTTAGGCACTCTACCTCCCCTTCTATAAAGCAAAGAATTTAGGACTGCTTTTCAGAGAAAAACTGACGATCTCAGATCAAGTCAATCATGTCATTGCTTCATGTTTTTATATTCTAAGAATATTGATGATATCTTTCCTTGTATTCCTTTTGAGCTGCAGAAAACATTGATAGTTGTTCCAAGCTCTTCAAAATGCAGTTGCTTGTCTTCTTCTTAGTATTCCTAAGTTCCAAGACAGTATCTCAGGCATTACATAAGTTTCACAGGTTTCCTGTAAAAATAAGAAATGTTTTAAGGCCCTCGTATTGCTTATAAGGCTCTACATAAATGCGGGCCTGAATATATTAAAGTTAGATTCCAGTGGTGTGTTCCCAATAAAAAACTATGCTCCTCATCTGCAACAAATGTGTTGATGCATAAATGCGGGCCTGAATATATTAAAGTTAGATTCCAGTGGTGTGTTCCCAATAAAAAACTATGCTCCTCATCTGCAACAAATGTGTTGATATCTAAGGTAGACAGGCATCTGAGGATGTAGGCATTTTGCTTATTCCACTGGAAATTTGTGGAATACTCTTCCTTTATGTATTAAATGTCAGACTAATCATATGCATTTCAGGAAATCTCTGGAAACCAGGGGCCTCATTTATGAAAAGTGACGCAAAGCTGCGTGAAAACAGCGATGCGTCACTTTTCACTGCGCACTCCTTGGGACATTCCTGATGCGTCATATTTAATGTATGATGCATCATGTCGCAAGGAGTTACAGATACGTCAGTATTTCTAATGTATCTGTAAGCGCAAAAGTGACGCATTGCTGGAATGTGTCACAAAAGTGACGCAACTCCAGCAATGCGTCCTTTCACATGGGGAAAGCCCCATGTGAAAGGGCCTGCGTCAGTCTTACGCCTGCTGTGAGGCAGGCACAAGATTTTGTCGCAACGGCGTCCTAAAAGTGATGCAGTGAAATCTCATAGATTTCACTGCGTCACTATTACAAGGCTTTTTGCAGGGGAACGCCTTCTCTGCATACATTATACCTGACGCAGGTATAATGTGGCGCAGGGGTTTAAAAAGTGACGCATCTACCTAGATGCGTCACTTTTTAAATATGGCGCAACAGGGCGCATTCTTTACACCGCTGGTGTGTCACAAAAAGTGACGCACCAGCGGCGCAAAACTGACGCAAGGCCTTCATAAATAAGGCCCCAGGTTGTTTTTAATTTAATATTTTTTGGTAGGGGTTATGGTTCACCCAAGGTAGCTTTATTGCCAAGACATTTATGGGCATTAGGACTCTTATGCAAACTTCATTCATTCACTCATTTGTTTATACAAATATTTTTAAACTTTAATTTCTCAAAAACGATTGAATGGATTTACACCAGATCACAAAAGCACAATTGGCGGATCAAGGTCTAGCTTCCTTCCAGATTTGGTGTAATTCCATTAAGCAGTTTTTGCTGTAGCCCTGCCTAAAGAAGTCTAAGAAAAATTCATGGGGATTGTGTGTTTTGGGACCCCCATTTTTTCTCGGCCCCACTTGACAGATCACCCCAAACTTTTGGGAAAATTTCTAGGAGATTTATGAAATGGCGCCAATGTTATTAGTAACAGAAAATATATATATATATATATATAGACACATACACTCACATACTTACTTTGAATATACTTACTTTTCGCTGTAAAGGCACATACACGGTAAAGGCATATGCGTGGTAAAGGTATGCATCATAAAGACAATGCATGGTATATACACACCCACACTTACCTTAAACATACTTAGCTTTTGCTGTAAAGTCATATACGCAGTAAAGGCATATACATAGTAAAGGTATGCGTCATAAATGCATCGCATGGTAAAGGCATTGTGTGGTAAAGGATGTGTGGTAATGGTAAATGCACTACATTGTAAAGGCTGTGAAGGACTGGGTTAATTTAAGACCCAGCGGTGCCAGGGATAACACCTGAAACCTTCGTGGGTTACCTGTTCCGGCGTACAAATAACAGAGACACGGGACACTTACTTCGGCGTCAAAGATTCGAGGTTTATTTACTGCAGGGAACACAGAAGTCACAGGAAGTACAACACGTGTAGGTTCGAGGAGACTGCTTCAAATTGTATCTGTGGATCGCTCCTTTTATACAGTTTTCGTACATAGGATAACATGGTACACAAAGGTTTACAACTTGGTTCCCATCGTAAAGACCATAAGGGGTCACTTTCATGTATTCAGTGCCCGGAACATAATTACAGTAACGTTTGGTAGTTCTCAACTGTAAAAGCACAACTTCCCACCATTAGTACATTCCATTCGGCAGTAAACGAAACAGGGAGGAAACAGAAACAGGTGCAGAGGAAGACAGGAACGAAGAGGGTGTAAAAGGGGAGGTAACGGGAAACACGAGCTGCAAGAATCAAAGGACGTGCCTAATGAGATGCACGACTAAGACAATAGTCCGGCACGGCAAGATGAGCCTCGAGCGGGGCCATCTGCCTTACAGTGTCATCCCCCTCATCATAAAGACACCTTCAAAGGAGCACGTGTCTTCCGCAAGAGTTTGGGAATCCCAGGGTCGCGAAGCGGACAGCGTCCGTTCGCTGGCTACTTGAGGGCAAGAAACAAAATGGATGCCGTATCTAAGATGGAACCCGTGGGTTCAGATGAAGAAACCCACGAAACAAACGAACTGTTTAGGCTAGCACAGCGAAAACGCGTACACCCACTAAACTCGTCATTTGCGGTTCATAGATACCAGACTCAACCATATTCGTGCGAGTCGAAAACACCACTTACAATTGTCACGGAACCTCAGACGCTCCTTTTGCCCTCATGTAGGCAAGCACTAGTCGGAATCATAATCGATCTCGATATTCATCAGACCATCCAGATGCTGCTGTAACATAATTCTATCCATCAATGCTTCCTTGGTAACAGGCGGCCGTCTTATACACGTTGTAGCACAGAGGCCACATAAGGCGGGACCACACTGCACACAAAGACAGCATGTGAACAGGAATGCTACAACAACCCCAATGATTGTCAGAATCTTCCAACCCCAAGTCGACATTAGGCCCCAAAACCAACCTAGTAGCGTCCAATCCCCTACGTCCACGTGTATGGACTCAGAGATCTTATGCAACTTCGAGATTGCTTGATAGACAGTCGGAGCGTTGTCTGGAATGAAAATACAACAGCTCGAATGGATCACCTTACATACTCCACCTCGATCTGCTAAGACAACGTCTAAAACCATACGGTTTTGTAACGTCATAAGCCTATCCGCCTGGAGCTCTGCTGTAATGTTACCAAGGGCACTGGCAGTGATATTAGCAGTCGATTCCACCACTCGAGTCAACTGTCTCAGGTTCCTACTGTTGACCATAGGTCCCCAAAACGGAAAGAACCCCTTGAAAAAGTCTCCTGCCTCTTGACCGGCAGTGTCCTCTTTGCTAATCACGCCCCTCACAACTCTAGTCTTGTGGTAATCTGCTGCAACTGTGAAGGTTGGTGGCAACAAGTTTGCAATATAACAGGTGCCCACGAAGTCCAGGGGCAACCATGTATATGCACGGTCGTAACAGACAAAGTACGTACCCTTGGCAGTCAGGAGAACAGGGGAGGAGAGCATTGGTAAAACATATGTTTCAGAGCAAGCACTCTCCCCAAGGTGAGCTCTCGGGCTTCGGCCACGGCCTTTCAGACAGAAATTACCAAGGTGGGGTACGATCCATATTGGAGATGAACTTCTAAGCTGTCTATCGCCCACAAGTGCACTATACTCAACCTCACTCAGATCCCTATAGGCTCGCACCTCTTCATCTGGGATAAGCGATGGATCATAGATATCCCTATCTAAGTCAGCTATCGCTATTGCCAACGACTTATGGTACGGACCAGGACCAAAGTGGGGAGAACGTGGCTCTCGATTGGGGTAAGAATCTAGTGCGCTTCGAAACATTGATTGGAATGCTCGAGCTGAACCCTGGGAACTGTAAGGAAGGACCAAGTACGGAATTCCCTTATCGGTGGTATGTGGCATTAATCCACACACCCAACAGTTGGTAGTGTTTACAACTAGCTGATGCTGATGGAGGAGCTCAACAAAGGAATTGTTCATGAATTCCGCACGTCTAGCCTGCTCGTGTTGTGGTAGGATGTGGAAGGAATGAGGAGAAACAGTGGATGTAGGTTTAGGTTCAGAAGAAGGGGTAGGTGAGGCAGAAGGCAAGAACAACAGTATCATGTAATACACCCCACCCACCAATAACGAGGAAACAGTTAAGAATAGAAGGAACACCTGAAACATGAAGCATTTTGTACGAGCAATTTGCTGCAGCTTGAATCTTTGGGCCTGAGCTTTTTCCAAATCCAACAGCTTTGAGAAAGCCATCCTCTAAAACCGTCCGCAACGTTTTTGACGCACTTCGTTCTGTGTAGCAATAGTCAATCCCTAGGAGTTCCCAGGAACCGACGGTCTTCGACCTAGTGTCAAGACCTACTAACCAGAAGGAAGTACCCGCGCGGCCTTACGGTCCACCCGGATGTAAGGTATATTTAATTTACAAATGTGCACAAAATCTCCTAGCTGTGGAAGCAAAAACACATATATAGAAAAAGGCTCATAATTACAAAAATCCCAATTATGCGAGTGTGTTCAGACTGAATGGTAGCAATGGGGTAACGTGGATGTCAAAGGAGAAAGCAGAGATTTATTAGTCTTTGATATTGGATCGCAGAAAATATCGGCTTCTCCCAGGACGTGTCTGGTCGTCAAACAGCTGATCCGATGATGAAACAGAGTTCTGTTGATCAATCAATTGTTCAGATCGTGAGTTCTGTGATGACAAATGTTCAACAATATCGTTCTGCTGCACTGAGGTCTCTCCGACAGGCTGGGCGTCGCTAAAAGGAACGAAAGTCTGCACAGCTTCTGTTTCGGATGAGGCAATGCCCTTCCTCACCCACGAGTCTGCTGGTAAAGGTATAGGTACCTTTTTAGTATGGGTGGCGTGCACCCAATTTTTGCGTCCTTCCAAACGAACAGCAGTCCTCGTGGCAAGGAGTACTTGGTAGGGTCCAGTAAAACGAGGCTCAAGGTTGCGCTTTCTGGCGAAGTTCCTCGTGACCACCCAGTCTCCGGGCTGGAGCTGGTGGCCTGGACCCTCCGTCTGCGTCGGCAGTGCTTCAAAGACCTGTTGGTGAATTAACCTCAGTTTAGCAGTCAGATCATGAAGATAATCGATCAACATTGGATATTCAAGATCAGAGAACACACTCGGTCTAGGGACCCCCCAAACATTGGCAGGGCGGCCGAACACAATCTCGTAGGGGCTAAGCCCTACTCGGGAGTGTACAGTCGCCCTAGTTGACAATAGAGCTAAGGGTAAAGCGTCAGGCCACGAGAGACCAGTCGTAGCCTGAATCTTTGCTAACTTTAATTAAAGGGTGCCATTATAAACTTCAACCAAACCTGCTGACTGGGGATGATTGGCGCTGTGGAATTTTTGTGTAATTCCAAGGCCCTTACACACACTCTTCATCACACTCCCTACAAACTCAGTTCCGTTATCAGACCATACAATCCGTGGCATTCCATACCGAGGAAAGTATTCCTTCAGTAGGATTTTTGCAGTGGACAAATCAGTGTTGTCTTTGAGAGGGTAGGCTTCAATCCATCGGGAGAATGCGCAAACTACTACTAAAACGTATTTTAGGTTATTGCATCGCTCCATATGGATGAAGTCTAACTGAATCATTTCAAAGGGACATGAAGGGGGAGCAAAATGGCCAGGAGGTGTAGGGGTTCCCTTACCAGGATTGTACATCATACATATCATACAATTCTTAACCAATCTCTCAGCACACTTAGTAATACCATCATTCTTCCATACAGGGGACAACAACTTGCAGATACCTTTCACACTAATATGTGCCAAGCCGTGTGCCATAGTCACAACAGCCAGCACATACGCATCCGGCAACATCCACCTCTTATTCTCTGACAAATCAATCCAGCAGCCACTTGCATCCAACTTTCCCGTACTCTCTTTCCACTTCGTCTTTTCAGTCTCGGTGGCCTCGTTCTGAATCGCTTTCACACTCTCGATAGTGTCCTCACACATACCAGTCTCTGTAGGCCACCTAACCGAACTCGTCACATACATTCTAGTACTAAGATTCTGGGCAGTCTCCTTAGCAATCTCATCCGCAAACGCATTACCACGACCAACATCATCCGTCACCTTATGGTGTGCACTACATTTAATAATCGCCACCTGCTTGGGCAATGTAAGTGCGTCCAAGAGATCATTCACGAGCTGTCCATGCTGAATCTTCGTTCCATGCGATGTCATAAACCCTCTCTCTCTCCACAACCTTCCAAAGCTATGGGCCACGCCAAATGCGTATTGGCTGTCCGTAAACACATTCACCCGTTTCCTTTTCGACAACACACACCCTCTAGTCAAAGCAATCAGCTCTGCCGCCTGAGCAGAATTCTGATTCAATCTTGCACTTTCCACAACAGTACTCAGTGTCACCACAGCATACGCAGTCGTTATATCGCCATTCGGCAACTTAAAACACGACCCATCCACATACAAGGTCCCATCGGGATCTTCCAATGGAGTATTTTTCAGGTCTACACGACCTTTTGTTTCCTCCTCGGTTCGTAAGTAGCAGTCATGAGGTGCTACTCCGTCTGCTTCCATACTGATTGGCAACAAAGTCGCCGGGTTCAGGACATTGCAACGTTTTATTGAATGTGACTTGCCAAAAGCGTCAACTCATAACCAGACAATCTTGCACTCGTCAGGTGTTGAGTTTTCGTACGATTCAAGAGAGTGTCAACTGCATGCGGAACCATCACCGTAAGCATATTATCCATGACCAATCCTGCAGATTGTCGGATGGACACCGCAGCTGCCGCTCTCAAACAACTCGGCAATGCTCTAGCTACCGGGTCCAAGGTCAAGGAAAAATATGCACATGGACGCTGCTTACCACCGAACTGTTGCGTCAAAACACTCAACGCACAACCTTCCCTCTCGTGAACTAATAGTGTAAACGGCTTACTGTAGTCAGGGGTACCTAACACAGGAGCCGAACACAACGCATCACGCAGTTCAGAAAAACTTTTCTGACATTCTTTCGTCCATGGTAAAGGAGTTGGAACATCCTTACACGTAAGAGCCACCAATGGTTTCGCTGGCAATGAGAAATTTGGAATCCATTGCCTGCAGTATGACGTGATACCTAAAAAGGCACGCACATCTCTCTGAGTTGTTGGCACAGTCATTCGAGCAATCGCTGCAATTCTCTCTGGGGTCAACCTTCTTCCCTCCTTTGACAATAAGTGACCTAGATAGGTTACTTCTTGGCAACAATATTGCAGTTTAGAAGGTGACACCTTATGATGTAAGTCACAGAGATGCTGCAGCAACGACACCGTAGCAGTTTTGCAAATGTCCTGAGTATCAGCAGCCACCAATAAGTCATCGACATATTGGATCAAGGCTGCACCAACCGGCAACACAAACACGTCAAGTTGGCCCTTCAAGGCTTGACTGTATATCGATGGACTCTCACAGTAGCCCTGAGGAGCGCGTTTAAACCTAAAGCTGCGGCCTCCAAGAGAGAAACCGAAAAGGTCCCTGCTCTCCTCGGCAATCGGAATGCTAAAGAAAGCACTACGACCTCCTCTATATGAAGTACCACTATTTCGATCACGCAAAACTGGACAATCGAATTTTAAATGACCCTCTCCCCTACAATAGGCACATTGATTGTACCCTAACGAAGATCTCTGCGAAGAGGAGTCATTTCGCGATTGCGACCTATTTGACTGAGACTGCGATCGATTCCGCTGTTGCGAATCGTTCTGATTCGAACGTGGAGGATACGCTTGTTGCAACAACACTTTAGTTTTGAGCTCTTTTGTCTTTTTATCTGCTCAATCATTTTCTCTTTCTCTCTATTCTCATAATATTGGGCCGTGGCCAATATTTGAGCAGAAGTGGGAACAGCCAACGCACTCTCTGAATTTCGTAATTTGTTGCTTAGGTCCGGCAACAAATTTGAGACAAACTTGTCCACAAACAATCTCTGACCTCCCTCAGTGCCCATATCTTGACCACTATGATCAATAAATGCCTCCTCAAATCTCGTAAAGAAATCAGAGACACTCTCATCCTTCTTTTGTTTGCAAGCGGACAATTTGTCCCAATTTACCTTCATAGCTGGCATAAGCGTTTTCATAAGAGTAATGATTCTCTGGGGCAAAGCCGTAATTAGCTGTTCAGGCTTGGCCCCACCAACTTGTCGCGTATCTGCCGCTGTAAGAGCAGCCCAATCACCACCTAATTCGTTTGCATGATCTTGCTGACGAATCTTCGCCCATACCGGTTGCGGTACTACGTTACCGAACAGCATATCGATATCGGCAAGATTCATTATCGTAGCATCCACTAGCTGTGACAATTCCTTATAGTACCCTGCAGGATTTTTGCGAGGATCAGGTAGCGATTGTTTTACTTGCAAAACTTCTGACTGTTTCCATGGAAGATGTATCCACACTCTCTGGAAATGTGGCAGGATCGGTGGAGCAACACCAGGATTACCTGGCATCCACACTGGTGGAACTTCGCGCATGGGATACTGACCAGGCGCTGCAAGCGATCCCTCAATGTCTTCTAAAAACAATGCCTGAGGCATTATAGAAGGACGAAAAGACAACAACTGCTCGAAGGCACGTCGAACATTAGTACCCACCAATATTCCGCTCGCAAACTGGAGCTGAAGATTAGTGAGAGCAGTCATTACATCGTCAGATGCATCAGCCGATATCAGGTCACGTAAATGCTTGCACATTTCTTCAAACACGAACCTTTGTGTCGGTTCGTTGAATTGACAAAACGTATCAAGCACCACACGTGGAGGATTTCTAAGGGGGTATTTCATCCAACCCATCGCCATGTTATACAGCGAGTCACGTTCTTCACTACCGGGAAGCTGGCTCCGTCTTTGAGGACCATCCAAACCAGCGGACTCAAGAATAGGTCCAAGAGAATTAAAGAAATTAGCAGCAACAAAAGGGGTACAACGTCGAACAGATGGAGAAGAAGAGTAACTCAACGGAGTAATAAGAGAAGTGTCAGGAACAGAAGAGACAGCAGGAGTAACTAAAACAGTAGGAGCAGCGGGAACAGGAGTATGGGGAAGTACAAGCGGAGGAGCAGTAGGGACGGAAACAGGCAGAGGAGCAGGAACGGGTTGAAGTACGGGAACAGGTTGTGGAACAGGAGCAGGAGCAGGTGGAGGAACAGGAGCAGGGGGAACCACAGGAACTACAATACCCTGTGCGTACGGAGGTGGTGACTTCAAGAGATAAGACAACAAGGGGTCCTCTACTGATTCCTCCTTCTTATCTGTACCCGTCGGTAAAACGGGGTAACACTTATCTATAGTCATACGCTGCAATCTATCAAAGACTTCCTTTTCCTTTTCCTCCTTATCTCGCTGAAACTGCTCAGCGTTTCTTACCGTTGTAACAATACCTTCTCTCTTATTACGTTTTAGCTGTTTGATTTCTCTCTGCTTGGCTTCTTGTCGCCACAACCGAAAGGAATCAAACATGGCCGGCCTTGCATTTCTCTGAAATAATTTCGCTTCAAGATTATCTAAAATCGGGGTCTCGAAACTACCATGAGGTGGCCAACTAAGGACACCGTCTTTTTTAGTGTAACGAACCCAACACTCATTGAATGTAATTGGACCCAAACCATGGCGGCTATATAACTCATAAGTTGGAGTTCCAACCGGAGGTATCGGACACAAGTCCTCCAGTCGGGAATCCGTACCACAACCTTTAAAGCAACCGAACAAAGTACTACAGCCAGGCATCGTGCACACTAACCGAGTTTCACAAACGTCAAGGGTTACGGGATTACACTATCCCAGTAATGAGCAAAACCCTCGGTTTTTGGCGACTGCAGACGTCAAATATCACAACAAAGAACAAAGTACTAAGAACCACAAATGCAATGGAACCATGCAACAACTAAGCACCCACAACAAAGGACTCTGGGAGCGACCCACAAATACTTAACTCAAAGATCGATGGCGTCACCAGGAAGGCCCGTCTATCGTCTCGCTGTACCAAGGTCTACGCCAGGTGCCAAAACAGGTCTACACTCAGGGCAGCAGTCCGTCGCAGCCGTCAGGAGGCGGGAATCTTCGCGGGAAACGTCGTCGGGCCACTTGTTTCGACAACAGGATCGATGAAGCGGGGTGCACCTTCCCTCGGAGATTTCACACGAAGTTCCTCACGATCGTCGGGCTTTGGACCGGTACCACTGATGCAGCCCCACGTTGGACGCCAACTGAAGGACTGGGTTAATTTAAGACCCAGCGGTGCCAGGGATAACACCTGAAACCTTCGTGGGTTACCTGTTCCGGCGTACAAATAACAGAGACATGGGACACTTCCTTCGGCGTCAAAGATTCGAGGTTTATTTACTGCAGGGAACACAGAAGTCACAGGAAGTACAACACGTGTAGGTTCGAGGAGACTGCTTCAAATTGTATCTGTGGATCGCTCCTTTTATACAGTTTTCGTACATAGGATAACATGGTACACAAAGGTTTACAACTTGGTTCCCATCGTAAAGACCATAAGGGGTCACTTTCATGTATTCAGGGCCTGGAACATAATTACAGTAACGTTTGGTAGTTCTCAACTGTAAAAGCACAACTTCCCACCATTAGTACATTCCATTCGGCAGTAAATGAAACAGGGAAGAAACAGAAACAGGTGCAGAGGAAGACAGGAACGAAGAGGGTGTAAAAGGGGAGGTAACGGGAAACACGAGCTGCAAGAATCAAAGGACGTGCCTAATGAGATGCACGACTAAGACAATAGTCCGGCACGGCAAGATGAGCCTCGAGCGGGGCCATCTGCCTTACAGTGTCATCCCCCTCATCATAAAGACACCTTCAAAGGAGCACGTGTCTTCCGCAAGAGTTTGAGAATCCCAGGGTCGCGAAGCGGACAGCGTCCGTTCGCTGGCTACTTGAGGGCAAGAAACAAAATGGATGCCGTATCTAAGATGGAACCCGTGGGTTCAGATGAAGAAACCCACGAAACAAACGAACGGTTTAGGCTAGCACAGCGAAAACGCGTACACCCACTAAACTCGTCATTTGCGGTTCATAGATACCAGACTCGACCATATTCGTGCGAGTCGAAAACACCACTTACAATTGTCACGGAACCTCAGCTGTCTCCCAATAAAAATAGAAGATTCATAATTAATACCAAAAAACTAACATTGCACAACTTTGTTTAACACATTATACTAATAACTATTTGAGTTGCAGTCTTAATGCTAACTATATTAAATATGATATTTAAATAAACTATTTTTTAAACATTGATAGTATCAAATACCGAAAACCGATATGCTCACCTTGATGTTATGTCCTACAATATTTTAATTATCACAATGATATTCCCACAATATTATTACTGTTCAACAGTATTTCCAACTCTATATTCTGGAACCATACTGTTCTATTTGGGTTGATGAGCTGACTGCACTCCACACAGATGGTAGTGAAAGAGCAATCTAGTGATATAGCTGCTGGTTGGTTTAAAGAAAATGCAACTGAGGTTTTTCAATTTTAAATGACCAAGCCACTTGCTCATTGGTTGCAATTCAGTCAAGCCTATTGCCAATACAAAGGCTTGCTTCTTATCCTACAGTAGCGTTGCTATCCAGACACTAATATCTAACCAAAGGTGGTTCCAAAAGAAGAAGAATGGAATGGACAGCACCAGGCACGAAAGTAGAACATGATAGACAAAGTACCAGGTAAGACCAAAAGCTGTTTTCAAAGTGTAACCAACCATGTTGAGTGTGCAAACAAGGGGTCTCCAGAAAGTGCACCCCACCTCTTGAACACACAGCTGAGTACATTATTCACAAAGTGCTTATGGGGAGTGAGTGATCACAGTTTGGAGAGACTAAATGTATCTTTTTATGAAAAATCAATAGTTTCCTCACACCAAAGGTCTCTGGATAAGAGATCCTCTGTGCCTGCAACAAGTTAAATTGTTGGGAAGCTTGAGCAGCAGTCTCGGAGGTATTGCCAAATGCGATGGGGAGGGAGTGATCACAGTTTGGATAGACTAAATGTATCTTATTATGCCAAATCAATAGTTTCCTCACACCAAAGGTCTCTGGATAAGAGATCCTGTGTGCCTGCAACAAGTTAAATTGTTGGGAAACTTGGGCAGCAGTCTCTGAGGTATCGCCAAATGAGATGCAGTGCGCGCAACAAAATTCATATTATTTATTTTTATGTTTACTTGCCTGTATTTGGCCGTATTCCGTAGTTTACTACCCACCACCCTACCCCTCCCCCGCCCCAGCTCACCGCCCGGCAGAACTCCCACTACCGACCGCTACTGTAAATCATGCTGATACACAGTGTTCTATTGGTTTAAAGTGTCCAGTTATTGTGCCCATTGGTCGATTTCCAACCAATAGGCAGACTGCATAGTTGTTGCTCAATTTGTTATGGCCCCCAAGCATCCAAAACACCTGTGTCTGTGTTTCCATTTGATGTACTTCCATTATGGGCCTCAATGCCCCATAAGATATCTTGTCTCAATACGCCAGGCAGCATCGTTTACAGGTCCTGCTCCAGAATTGCAACCTTATAATGTTGTACATTTTTGATCTCTTGCCACTGTGTGTAAACCCCTCACCTGCTGCTGGTTGTCATTCGCAGGAATATCGCAGATGTTCATCATATGGAAGGCATTTTGGATTTGTATAAACCATGACCTGTATGGTCAACGAGCTCTGACACAAGCGGTTCTGGCACTCTAAATAAATTCATTGACGATTTCACCCAGGATGCCGAACTCATGACGGGTGCCTCCAAAGACGGGGGTGAGATCCGTTATGTTACACAACAACTTGAAAAACAGTTAGGAGCACTCGTGATCAAGACAGCTTGTCTGTTGAAATAATTTACTGGATCAATAAACCTGCACTTGGTAGTACTTCTTGAGCGTGCACTTCATTTGCTGAACTTTGTGTGATGTATACACCGGCAAGCTCTGCCGGTTAAGCGTACGACCTTCCGGCGGGCCCTGGGATCCGCAAGTGGCAACTTGTTGTTTGTATATATATATATCTATATCTATATTCACTGAAAAAACCATAGGTTTCACACCAGGTATAGTTACCTGGATATTTTACTGACATAAAACCATTGAAATTCCCACGTTATAGTTAGTTGGACTCACTATAACTTGCGCGTGTAATGCACTGCTGATGACATCACATATTACATCACTCATGACATGGTCAGTGACATCACTCATGACATCACTGATGACACCATCTTTGTGACAGAGAGACTGACCTCTTTTCACTGTAAAGTAACCCTTGAAACACATATTGAAAAATCAAAACTAACATTTAAAAAAAAGTGGACATACCTATACCAGTTACAACAACCAATTCAGTAATTCCACCATTTATATACACATCCACTCATTCACCAACACTTCTATATAGTCACTCATACATATACTCACTCATCATATGTAGTGAGACACCTATACATCTGTTAACACACCGACAGTCATCCAAAAGTTGCTCACACACATACTCACACATGCAAATAAACTATTGAACATCCATTTATTTGCATATACAGCTATACATACACTACCACCTTACTTCTAAAGAAACTTACACATACTTACTCTCTTAAACAATCACTTATAGAAACTGAGCATGGGCGGAAAATCCGTTACGCTCGCGGATTTTGCGGATTTTCGGTAAATTCGCAATCAGCGAGATTCGCGAATTTACCGCAAAATCCGCAAATCCGCGAGCAGCGGATTTTATGGCTTGCTCGCACTGTTCGCGTGAGTTCGCGGCTTCCCAGTTCAACTTCGCGCCCCGCGAATAAGCGCTAAATTGCAGAAATACGATCTTAGCAAAACTGAAACTACTTACCAGGTTCAAAAGTTCAAGCTCATCATTAGTAGCCATTTCCTGTAGTGCTTCCTGAGGGGCCCCTCCAGAGTTCAGTTGCCTACTTGCAACTATTATGTGACCCTGCTCTGACCCTCAGAATAGTTACACAAAGGTCCTGAATTACAGCTAAGGCAGACAAGCAGGAGCCAGGCTGGAAGTTCAAATCCAGTGACACATTAATCAGCCCCTAATTCATTATTGTCAGTTGGGGCAGGGCAGGTGTTGTAACTAATTTTGCAACAATGAAAGCACTTAGCAAGTGCAAAAGATCACTAATCAGGAAGCACTAAGGAAGCAGGTGCCAGCTAAAAAAATATTCTGTGACACATTAATCAGCCCCAAATTAATTCAGGTCACTTGAGGCAGGGAAGGTGTGCTTTGCTTTGCTGAAAATAATGTACACTGGACAACCAGAGGGTGCGGTGATGAAACAGAGGGTGGCATGGGTGGGCCAGAGGGTGGCATGAGTAGTCAGAGAGTGGCAGTGGTGACAGAGAGTGGCAGTGATGAAGAAGAGTGTCCCAAACAGGCTGGACACATAGAAACAACAAGTTCGCAAAACTTGCGACCCGACAGGTAAGTTCGCGTTTGCGAAATTGTACAAAACCCTCGCGAACTGGCAGAAACCCGCGCGAACACAAAAAAAAAATCCGCAAATTCGCGAGAATTCGCGGATTTTGCGGATTGCGAGTTCGCAAATCCGCAAAATTCGCGAACGCGAGATTCGCAAAATTCGCCCATGCTTAATAGAAACACATACTTATTAAAACAAGAACTATTTCAATCTCTCACTCTCACATATACTCACTTATATACACCAATACTCACATATACTAGATTAAAACATATGTAGTTACTGATAAAGACAGTAGTGAGACAGTCATTCACTTACTAACACATACATATACACACTCACTCACCCATACAGTCTGGCACATATGCTGTCTTCAATACACATACAAACAGTGAGTCAGTCATTGATGCATCAGTGTGCTAAGTAACACCCCCACCAAATCATAAAAGACATTTATACTGATACTAAAAAAACATCTAATAAGCCATAGAAACACACATGTAGCTACTCACCAACCCATGCACCCACTTATATACAAAGTGAAACACTGATACAAACATTTAAATATTGAAACAATACACGCTAATATATGTATTCACTATGATACACTTAATAAGCCAGTTAACCAATCATTTTTTTTTAAATACATCCATTAAGACACTTATTTAAACATTCATTCTTCCATCAACCTTTAGATATACATATATAAAACATATTTATTTTTCAGAAAGGCAAACATTCACTGGATGGTGTCATCAGTGATGTCATGAGTGATGTCACTGACCATGTCATGAGTGATGTAATATGTGAAGTCATCAGCAGTGCATTACACGCGCAAGTTATAGTGAGTCCAACTGACTATAACGTGGGAATTTCAATGGTTTTATGTCAGTAAAATTTCCAGGTAACTATAACTGGTGTGAAACCTATTGTTTTTTCAGTGAATTTGATAGGTTTTTTAAATGCTAATTCCTAACTATAACTGGTGTGAAACCTATGATTTTTTCAGTGAATTTCAAAGGTTTTTTAAATGCTAATTCCTAACTATATATAGGGCCTCAACCCTATTTTTTTTCAGTGAATTTCAAATTTCAAATCTCTATAGCTATGAAATGTAATATGTTTTTTTTTTGTTTGCCCCGGTGCGCTACCGGGGCGCGTACCGATGCGTTCACCGGTAAGCGCAGTGCTATGGTGCGACCCGGGGCGCGTACCGGTGAGCGTCCCGTTAGCGCTATTGCCGCCAACGAAAACAACATTGTGACGTATCGCGTAGCCGCGTGATGCGTGATATGACGCACAGCGTAAGCGCACCCGGAAGCACGCATGCGCATACGATCGCAAAACGTTCTGACGCGCTTACGCTACTCGCCCCGGGGCGCGCCCCCGGTCGCGTAGCGTAAGCGCGTCGGGTCATGTGACCTGAAAATAACACTTTTCATTGGTTCACAACACTTTTGGTTTCAAAATGATGAAAGCCCTGCTCATGTGACTTGAAAATAACACTTTTCATTGGTTCACAACACTTTTGGTTTCCAAATGATGAAAGCCCTGGTCATGTGACTTGAAAATAACACTTCTCATTGGTCCAGAACTGTTTTTTTTTCCAAATGATGAAAGCTCCCTCCTTTTTTCTTTATTCTGACTTTGTCCTTTGACTGAGGAAGACCTGTTTGGAGATCTGTCTCTAATATATTCTAATTAAAAATGGCTACAGTAGCAGCAGCAGCTGGAGCATCTGCCCCACCACCACCACCACCATCAAAAAGACCACCAGAAGATCACATTGGTGGTCAAGAAGAAGAGGAGGAGGAGGAGGAGGAAGAGGAGGGAAGCTCAAAACAGTTCCTGCAAGAAGTTCATCAACCCTACAAACCAAAGGAGCACTTCATATGGCAGTTCTACAAAATCCCAAGGGGTTTCAAAAAAGTCAACGCTGCAAAGGTGACTTGTTTGATTTGTGATGCTGAGCTGTCCAGGGGGAACCCTAACAAAAAATATTCCTTCGGGAATCATACCATGATTCGGCACATGATCCGTTGGCACCCAATCAACTATTCTGCTGCAGAGGTAAGGGACCTCTGCAGTAAGCTACCCCCATCATCATCTAGACCCTCAACATCAAAAGAACCAACTCCATCGGGTTCAGAGGCAACAGAGACAATGCCTATCATACAACCCAAATTTAACGATTTTAAAATCATGTGCAAATATTGTGGTAAGTTAATTTGCTATGGTGAGCAAAGTGTTAAACTTATCATCTGTGCTGGGGATAACCATAAATGCCCGAAAAAACCCTAATTTTTTGCAGAATATTTTTTGCTCCAGTTGAGCCATTTACAATTCCCTGTTTTTTGTTTCTCCCCCAAGAAAATACAAAAATAATATAAAACTTCAGAAAAGCCATAAAAAGTAAAAAATGTTCAAAAAAACAATAAAAGAAACAACAAAAATGAAAAAAAACAGTTCTTTTCAGAACTACCTCCCATTTATATAAAATGACTTACATTTTTAAACTCTGCCAATCTCTTTTCTCCCCGGTGCGCTCCCCAGTGCGCTCCCCGGTGCGCGTACCGGGCGCTCCCCCCGCGCAAATCGAAAAAAATATATTTTTATTTCCCCCTGCGGGGCCCTTTTATAGCCCCCACATGTAACCTAGGGGGTCAGGGGGGCCTACTCTGCCCCCTAATGGTCTTTTCCCCCTTTGTTTTGGCCACCTCTTGTGTCTCGATCCTACCGAGACACAAGATCGCGGCCGCTCCGGACCGTTTGGAAGGTTTACCGACACCCGATAGCCAATCAGCTTTCCGTGCGCAAGTCGCGTGGCGCTCCCGTACCGGGGCGCGCTTATAGATATATATATTTTTTTGAACCTAAATTACTCAAAATCCACTGGAACACATATCTTGAGACATAGCAAAGGCACATCGGGCTACCAGTCCCTACAATTTTGCTAAGTTTGGTGGAAATCCATTCAGCCGTTCGGGCTAAAAGTGAGGTCGACCGCCCTGCGGAAATTAACATGGGGAAAACGCGTTTTGGGACCGCCCTTTTATCTCGGCCCCCGCTTGACGCATCCCCCCAAACTTTCAGGAAAGGACCGGAGCTCGACGAGGCCATTTTGAGGAACTTTTCAGGCAGATTCGTCAACCGGTGCCAAAGTTATTCCAAATAGAATTTTGAGATTTAACATTGAAAAAAATCCTAACTATAACTACCTACTGGCGACCGCCAGTAGGTAATGAGGTAATATATCTTATATATATATCTATATATATATATATATATATATATATATATATATATATATATATATATATATATATATATATATATATATATATATATATATACATATATTCGGTAAGCACAAACGTCAACAAGCATTTGCAATGCAATAGGTCTCGCAGCATTTAAGTTTGAGTTACTGGCATTGTAAATGACAATGCTTTGCATAATTTTTGTTTTTTGGTGTCCGTGTGTGCATGGCAGTGGTGGTGTCTGTGTGTGCATGGCAGTGGTGGTGTCCGTGTGTGTATGGAAGGGGTGGTGTCCGTGTGTGTATGGGAGGGGTGGTGTCTGTGTGTACATGGCAAAGGTGGTGTCCGTGTGTGTGTGTATGGCAATGGTGGTGTCCGTGCATGCATGGCAGTGGTGGTTTCCCTGTGTGTATGGCAGTGGTGGTGTCCGTGTGTGCATGGCAGTGGTGGTGTCTGTGTGTGTATGGCAGTGGTGGTGTCTGTGTCTGTGTATGTGTATGGCAGTGGTGGTTTCCCTGTGTGTATGGCAGTGGTGGTGTCCCTGTGTGCATGGCAGTGATGGTGTCCGTGTGTGCATGGCAGTGATGGTGTCCGTGTGTGTATGGCAGTGGTGCTACGTATATAAGTGTGCTTGGCCTGTGGCCATAGATTAGACTACAGGAACATTTGAATTGAATTGGGGGGGTGTGTATCAGTGCGTGGCTATGTTTGTGTGTGATGTGTGTCTGGGTGCGAGATGTGTGTACTTTCTGTAACTAGAAACATTGAGCTGTGCCCCCTGAAAACTCTCTCCCCACCCTGGCCCCATCAACTGCCACTTGGAGATATCCCTCTAGCCCTGCAAAGCAAAATTAAATACCGGGGCTCGTGAGTTTGCCTGTCTTTGTCAGATTATGTTATGACACACGTGTCTGTTCGTTTTGCCTACAGGCACCCGGAAAATTGGGAAGCGAACTACTACGGAATCTAAATTTTCCACGTTTGTGGAGCAGCGAGTGGGCGTTTCAGACGGGTTCACTCACTGACTGTGTGTGGGTCACGGAGGGACCATTCACAAGGAGGGACCATTCACGGGCCTGTCTATCTAATCCTTGGAATTTCACTGCCCGAGATGAAAGGACCCATTTGCTCGTTCATAAGGGAGGCAGCAGCGGCCATATGCGCGGCGCTGTGGGGAGGGTGTTAGACATGTAGCGCTGAGCGTGAGATGTGACGCTGCTCTGTCACAAGTGCGAGTGATTTATGGACCCCTTCGTAAGTGGTCCTGACCCTGTGGGGGGCTCTGAAAAATTCCCAGCAAAAATGAACGCACCGCAGATGTCTAGGGTGTTTACCCTCACCCCAGCTTACTGGAGCAAAAGCGAACAAGTGCGCCTTGTATTTGTCTTTCCCGCCATTTCCAGTAACCCACTGCTCATCCAGCTAAACAGCCTTCTGATTGGTACGAAGCAACAACGCAATCAAATGTTGTTGTTTCAGAAACTCGTAAAGGAAACCCAACCGAAAAGTGGATATACGCGGGGTGGAAGGGTGGGAGGGAAAGGAGGAGTGTGTGCAGGAGTCCAGCGGTGGTGAAATGAACAACTCAACACAAAGGGCGTCATAGAAATGTAACACGGGCAGTTAGCCTACAGCACCGAGAATTAAACTGATGGTGATGTTAGCCCAGGTTTCGTGCCCTTTTACGGTTGGCTGACGTCATCACCTCATGCGTAGACAAAAGCCTGGCCTGCGCTGAATAACGTCTCAGACATAAACTAAATGCACAAATAAATAAATCTGTTGATAATCGGAACTTTTGATTTCAACCTCAGAAGCTCAGAGAGATCTTACCCTGGTGAGAATTTGCATATCCCTTGCTGGGGAGAAATCGGCCACCAAAGGTTAATGCCCCCAGAAGTCCGCCGCCCCGGAAGTCAGGCACGGTCGCCTGTGACGGAGGCGGGGCCACGTCCAGACCGGAAGAGGAGGCAGGCGGAGTCGATGCGTCTCGCGGCCCGGGGCTCCTGTGAGCGGTGTGGAGACCCGGGGCCGCGCTAGCAGGAGGTTGGGCGCCGCGTGCTAAGAGAAGAGTCCCCGACATTGCCCAGGTAAGTTTCAAAAGGCTGGGGGGGCTTGGTGCACTTGTGTGTGTGTGTGTGTGCGTGTATGCTCGTGTGTGTATGCAACGGTGACGGCGGGGGAGGGGGAGGGGAGGGGGGGCCTCGGTGAACTTGTGTGTGTGTGTGCGCACGCGCGTGTGTGTGTCAGGGGGGGTGTCTCTTATGTATGTATGTATGTATGTATGTGCGTGCATGGGCGCTTGTGTGTGTGTATGCGCATGCGTGTGTGGTGCTTGCGCTTCCCAGTAGACAGCGCCTGGCCACAGCGCGCGTTCCCGTTTCAAATCCACTCCAAGGATGCGCGCGGCCGAAACTGTCTCCTGGGAAGCACACTCGCTAACAAAAGATCTCTAGCGGGGACACAGCGCTGACGCGCTGTGTTCGCTACGAGACCTAAAAACAAATCGATGTCTTGAATGACGAGGCATGACCCATAAATAGTGCAGGTTTTTCAATTTATTGTGCGACCCAACACCAGTCCGACATGACGCGTTTCGGCTTTTACAAGCCTTGATCACATGACACATACAGGTGGCTGATGACCCTTATTTAAAGTGCACAGTGCTCATTTGCATAATGAAAAGTGAAGACATACTTTGACCTTAGTAGCATAATGCTGTTTAAATACGATTTGCGCAATTTTTCAGTATGAACAACAATTAATAGTAATTATTGTATGTACAGTCAGTAACCCGATAATATTGTACTTTGGATTAATATGAGTCCAGAATCACATAATAGCCAGTAATGGGGATACAGAGATAAAAACCATCATTTTAAATATTATATCTTTAAAACAATAAATATTTACTTTTATCACCCAAAAACTGTTGAAAGTGCATTTAGTTATACCGTATGCAGGATTTGGCTGCAACAATATATATAAGCCATAATGCAATGTCTTGTTGCGAAAAACAACTCATAGGAAATGATTTTCAAAATGGACAGAAATAAAGCCCAAGTGGGCAAAGCCATACTGATTCTGTATAGGGTCAATCGTACATATTGGTGTAAAATACACAACAACAGACAATACCGTCCCTGTGGGAAAAACCCTTTAGTGCAAAATACGCAATTATAAATTGACAAGTGGTATGCCTACATTATGTAAATCTTAAAAGTGCTACCAGTGAATTTTAAAAACCATGTAATCGATGTTAAAATTCATGAAATAATAGGTGTGTGGAGGACTTATACAGAGGGGCACAAACAACCTAAAGTTAATTAACTCATTTGTATACAGTTTTTTATATATATATATATCAACTAGGTATATAACCATCTCATACAGTAACGATCACAGTTCTTGGAGAATGGAAACCTATAGATACGTATAACAATCATCACTTGTATTTAGCCCATTTGGAATCTTTGTGTCTAGTAAAATTATATGTCTGGTCTCCAATTTTCTCAATAGAGCCTCCCTATCGCCACCTCTCCGTTGTGGGGGTACACAGTCTATTACAAAATAAGTTAATAGAGAGGCATTTTTCGCGTGTACCTGATTGAAATGTCTAGCGACCGGGTACGCGGGATCAGCATTAGTGATGGCCCTTAAATGCTGTAGAATTCTTTTGTGCACCGGCGGTCTGGTACTGCCCACGTACCGCAGACCGCACGGGCATTCCAATACATATACCGCGTACTCTGATCGACAGTTCAATTTTTCTTTGATCTTAAATGGCGTAGGAAAGAGAGGAGACAGGTATTTTGATTTACTGACACCATTCTTGCAGGCCTTACACGTGGAACAACGCAGAAAGCATTTACTTCCTGTTAGCCACGATCCCGTGACTAACTCTGGGCTACTACTAACAAGATTGTCCTGCAAAGATCTGGCTTTTTTGAAAGTTATATTGGGAGATTTATCCAGTTTAACACCAATGATGGGGTCACTTTTAATCAGTGGCCAATGTTGTTTCACGATTTTATGTATGGCTTTATGCTGGCTATTATACCCAATAATTAGGCGAACCACATCGATTTTACTGTCAGCCCTCACAGTATCAATAGATGAAACTAAGAGGGTTTGTCTATCCAGTTTGTTCGCTCTCAACATAGCACTGTCAATGCAGGAGTTAGAATAGCCTCTCTGTTGGAACCTGATTTTGCACTCATTCTGCGCTGCTGTACAGTCTGACTCACTGCTGCAAATCCTCCTAATACAGAGCATCTCCCCATATGGGATGCTCCTAATTAGGTGCGCCGGGTGATGGCTACTGGCGTGCAGCAGGGTGTTGCCCGCCGTTGGTTTGCGGTAGAGTCGACTGTGTAATTGACCATTTGCGACATAGAATTCAACATCTAGGAACACTACACTTTGCTATATATATATATATATAACCTACTGGCGGTCGCCAATAGGTAGTTATAGTTAGGACCGTTTTCCATAGGAAATCCGCAACATTCTATTGGGAATAACTTTGGCGCCGATTGAGGGATCTGCCTGTAATTTTCCTTAAATTTGCCTCGCTGCGCTCCGCTCCTTCCCTGAAAGTTTGGAGGGGGATTCGTCAAGCGGGGGCTGAGATAAAAGAGGGGTCCCAAAACGTGTTTTCCCCATGTTAATTTCCATAGGGCGGTTGGACTCACTTTTAGCCCGAACGGGTGAATGGATTTCCACCAAACTTGGCAAAATTGTAGGGACTGGTAGCCCGATGTGCCTTTGCTATGTCTCAAGATATGTGCTCCAGTGGATTTTGAGTATATTAGGTTAAAAAATATATATATTTATAAGCGCGCCCCGGTACGCGCACCGGGGCGCGCTCCAGCTCACTACGCGAGTTCGGGAGCGGAAAGCTGATTGGCTCTCGGGTGTCTGTCAACATTCCAAATAGTCCGGAGCAGGCGCCATCTTGTGTCTCGGTAGGATCGAGACACAAGAGGTGGCAAAAACAAAGGGGGAAATGACCAAAAGGGGGCAGGGTAGACCCCCCCTGACCCCCTAGGTTTGATGTGGGGGCCATAAAAGAGCCCCGCGGGGCAAACAAAATAATTTTATTTTTATTTTTGCGGGGGGAGCGCCCGGTACGCGCACCACGGAGCGTACCGGGGAGCGTACCATGGGGTAAATAGAATGACAGAGTTTTTAAAAAATTTACCATTTTTTTATAAATTGGAGGTAGTTCTAAAAACTGTTTTTTTATTCTTTTTGTTGTTTTATATTTTTTTATTGTTCTTTGGAACATTTTTACTTTTTTTTGGCTTTTATGAACAATTTTATATTTTTTTGTCATTTTTATAGGGACAAACAAAAAACAGGGAATTGTAAACGGCTCAACTGGAGCAAAAAAAAACAGGAAAAAATGAAGGTTTCTTTTTGCGGTTGTGGTTGTCTCCAGCACGGTTAATCAGTTTGATACTTTGCTCTCCATAGCAAATTGTAGTCCCGCAAAATTTACAAACAATTTTAAAATCTCCAAACTGGGGTTGGATATTTGGGACCATCTCCCTTGTCTCTGGACCCGATGGCGTGGGTTGTTTACTTTTGGAGGTGCTGCGAGAAGATTGGGGAGGGTTTCTTGTCAGTTCTCTGACCTCTGCCGCAGCATAGTTGTTTGGGTGCTTGCGTTGCATATGGCGAATCATTGTGTTGTTGCCAAATGAATACTTTTTTGCAGGGTTCCCCCTGGAAAGTACAGTGCCACAGATGAGACATGTAACTTTTGGAGCATTAACTTTCTTTAGTCCCCTTGGGATTTTAAAAAACTCCCACACAATGTGCTTCTTTGGTTTATAGGAGGTATTATCTTCAGGCAGCACATATATATATATATATATATATATATATATATATATATATATATATATATATATATATATATATATATATATATATATATATATATATATGTGCTCCAAAGTGCTGCTCAAGCGATCCTCAGCCAAACAACGCTGATGTCATCGGTAGTAGCAGCCGCTACTCTTAATTATCCACAACTTGGAGGAGGAGCTACGCGGGCATCCAAGATGGTCGCGTGAGCAGAGAGCTCCCGGGACCCGCGCCGCCCTTATCGATCTACCCTTTCGATATCCTGATTATTTTGATGGGCTTTTGAAGTACTACTCTTGCGGATACTGCTGCACTTTTCAGGGCTGAGATCGGACTTTGGGAACCATTTCTACGTCGTCCTACGTTTTCTGGCCTAGCCCCGGACGAGGCCGGGGTCTCTGCTGCTCTGGGTGGCCGAGATGTAATTCAACAACAACGGTCGTCTGGCATCTGCTCAACCGGTGACGCTGTCGCTTTCACTTTCGGTTTCCCTCTGCTTCTGAGCTGCCGACCTAGGGAGTAGCTCGCATTCCTGGCTCCGGTGGTCTAGCTAGCTGTGCTCTTTGACTATCGCCCTGGACTGGCAGGTTGCGATTCTTTGCCTAAGCCCTGTTTTGGAGACCAGCGGATCGCTGCCATTTTCACCAGGTTCAGGAAGACCCTTCGGGGTGCTGATTCCAATATGGCGGCTAAACCCGAGACGGAGAAACGCAGGACGAAGGTGACTACCCGTGGGGGATCGGTCCAATCCAACGTAATGGACCGCTACACTCAACCAAGAGGCACCCCCAATGCTGCCAGCCATAGTCTTGAGGACCCGAGGACGGACCTGGTAGCTACATCGGAGGTGTCCCTTCAAAATCTCATGGCCGCCATTGCTGGGCTCAAGACGGACATGGGTCAACAATACGAAGCCATCGTGTCCAAGATTGACACGGTGGCGGTAGATGTTACTCTTATACGTGCTGACTTGGCTAAGACCAATGAGAGGGTCAAGGCTTTGGACCTCAAAGTCACCCGTTTGGTTACCGACATGGCAGAAGAACAATCGGTAATCTGCGGTCCTCGCACGATCTACTGGCCAGACGTCTGGAGGAGTATGATAACAGGGCCCGACGGAACAACATTCGCCTAGTCGGAGTACCGGAGGACAGTGGTGCTGATTCTATCGATCTCTTGGTCGAAGAGTTGATTTTGACCAAGCTTGCTCCCGCAGGTCTCAGTAAATTCTTTGCGGTCGAGCGCGCGTACCGTTTCTGGGGTGGACAGACCAAGCCGGGGGCACCCCCGAGGCCTATCATTGCTAGGCTATTCCACTTTCGGGACCGGGACGCCATCCTTCAGGCCTCTCGTAGACACGGTCCGCTGAAAGTTGAGAACAGCTCCATTTCCATCTACCCTGACTTCACTCCTCAGGTGCAGCGGCAACGATCTGGATTCATGGGTGTGAAACGTCGATTGCGGGACTTGGGACTTAAGTACGCGATGCTGTTCCCAGCTCGTCTTCGCATCGAGTATAGAGAACGTACTTTCTTTTTTGATCAACCGGACAGTGTTAGCAACTGGTTGGACTCATTGGCCAAGGAGAACACCGAGAGCAGAGGCCCTGGAGGCGCGGACGGAGGTGCATCGGCACAGGAGTGACATTCTGGTTCTTGAGGTTCAATCCTGGGTCGTAGTATCTACAGAGTATCGTGTATATGCTTTCATTGTTAGGCCCGAGGGTGGGGCGGAGTGGGATTGTCTCTCCCTTCCTCCTCAGGGGTTCTATGTGTAGAGTTTCATGAAGGGCCGACAGGCACACTGCAGTTTGGGGTGGCTTCTAAGTCAGCAGGGGTGCAGGGTGGGGGGTGTTGTAACGGGTTCTTGGTTGGGGGTGGGGGGGTGTTCCGGGCTGTTCTTTGTGTTTTGTACATGGTTTCTCACATGGTACTTTTTCATTTGCTCGTATCCTTAGTTCTGGGATCTCGAGAGAGGGTGGTTTGGGGGTTCTGCGGGGATGGGGGGGGTGATATGAAAGTGTTGTCTTGGAACGTCAATGGTCTGGGAGACAGGATTAAGCGGGGTATTGTGCTTCAATTTATTAGACGTCACTCCCCTGATGTAGTTTTACTGCAGGAGACCCACTTGATAGGGAATGCTTGTAAAGCCCTGGATCGTCATGGTTACCGACTGGTGGCACATGCGGGTTTCACTTCCGGTTCCCGGGGGGTTGGCATAATGGTGAAATCCTCCCTGCCCCTTGAGATAGACGAAGTCACGCTTGACGATCGGGGCCGCTATGCTGCTGTTTCGGGGAGGTGGGAGGGAATGCAGATTGTAATTGTGGTTGTTTATGTTCCTCCGGGACTTCAGGCTACTACGTATGCTGATCTTGGTAGGACCCTCTTAGGGCTTCCAGACGGTGTCCTTATAATGGGTGGGGCCTTTATTTCGGTGGTTTCGGGTGAATGTGATCGGTTGCCTCCCAGGGTTTTGCCCTCGTCCCATGTGGCTGACTGAGTTGATTGAGACTTTTGGGTTGGTGGATGTCTGGCGGATGTTGCACCCTACACAAACCCCGTACACCTTTCACTCTGGGGCCCACGGCAGCCTTTCGAGGATTGATTATTTTCTGATGTTAACTGCTAATACCTCCTTGGTGCGTGGGGTCCGACATCTTCCCAGGGGTATCTCTGACCATTCCCCCCTGTTGCTCGAGGCTTCTGTGAGAGACTGTTCCGGAGGTAGGGTCCCCCTCTTCATCCCTGGCATTTTAGAAATCCTCAGCTTCGCTCAGACCTGGTTAAGGCCATTGACTGTTACTTAGACGAGAATGAGGGTTCCGTTTCTTCCCCTACTACCCTGTGGGAGGCCTTTAAGTCCGTCATACGGGGCTCCGCGTTGTCCTTCATTGCTGCTGACAAGAAGGCCAGGAGATAAACTGTGGCAGCTCTTGAGGCGGAAATTACTTCGCTTGAAAGTGGCCTGGGTGGTGACGATACCCCTGCAATCCAGCACTCCTTAGCGTTGAAACAGGCAGACTATAGGGCCCTGGTGACAGACGCTGCTAAAGTGATGTGTATTAATCAGCTGGGCCAGCTCTATGATGTGGGCGATAAGGCTAGTAAATTGTTGGCGTGGTTGGATAAATCTGAGCGACTGAATCGAGTAGTGCCCGTGATAACCCGTGAGACTGGAGTGTGTGTGAGTGATCCGGGGGAGATTGTCGAATGCTTTGTGGACCACTTTCAAACCGTATACCGGTCTGTGAGTGACCGAGACGAGGCTGACTCTCGGTTGCTTCTGCGGGACATTGCGCTTCCCTGTGTGTCGGAGGAGGATAGCTCCGCTCTAGATGCACCTTTTACGGTGGATGAGATTGCCATTGCCATTCGGTCCTTGCGATCAGGTAAAGCTATGGGGCCCAACGGTTTACCTATCGAGTTATACAAACTGCGTCCGGACAAAATGGCGACCCATCTGCGCACTATGTTTGTTGATGCTTTTGAGGCGGGCAGCCTCCCTCCCGACCAGCGTTTGGCCACTATAGTAGTAATCTACAAGGACGGCAAACCTCGGGATCGGTGCACCTCATATCGCCCTATCTCGTTGCTTAACGCCGAGCCTAAGATCCTGGCTAAGGTCCTCGCTAATCGTTTACTGACAGTTATCTGTGACTTAATCCATCCGGATCAGTCCAGTTTCATTCCTCATCGGAATACGGCGCTCAATCTCCGTAGACTCCACAGCGTTCTCGCGAGAGCTGGGACCCTTACTGAACCCGCTGTCGTGGCCTCCCTGGATGCCACGATGGCTTTTGATACCATCGAGTGGCCATATTTGTGGGCGGCCCTCTCGAAATTTTGGTTTTGGCCCTAACTTTATCGTGTGGGTGCGGCTTCTGTATGAACAACCGTTGGCCCAAGTCATAGTTAACGGCAGAGTTTCTGGACCGTTCGCATTGGGGCGTGGCACCCGACAGGGCTGCCCGCTCTCTCCACTTCTCTTTGCTCTGGCATCGGAACCACTGGTGGCGTGGCTTCGATGGGAGCCCTCGATTAAGGGGATCCGGTGGGCACCGGACCTGGAGGATTGCGTCTCTCTGTATGCAGACGATATTCTGCTCTATTTTACCTCACCTCAGAAATCCCTCAACGTGTTCTTTGATGTTCTTACATCTTTTGGGAGGAACTCGGGGCTCGTTATTAACTGGACCAAATCGTGTGTTTATGTTATAGCCGGGGAACTGCCTCCGCTACCTCGTAGATTCCCGATCCAGGTGGCAGAGACTGGGTTCAAATATTTTGGAGTTTTCATTTCTATGGATTCCTCTGTGCGGTATGATCGCAACCTTTATGCTCCTCTTCGTCGCCTCAAACAGGATGTTCGGAGATGGCGCGGTTTGCCTCTGTCCCCACTGGGACGAGCAGCACTTTTTAAAATGATGTCCCCTCCCAGATTTTTGTATGCCTTGCAGAATTTTTTTGATCCTGTTCCTTCCCGTTACTTTCGCGAGGTTGAAGGTCTACAGAGGCAGTTAATTTGGGACGGACGAGCTTGTATCTCCTTATCTAAACTCACGCTCCGTGGTACGATGGTGGCATAGCCCTTCCAGACATCAGACGTTACTACTGGGCCTCACAGCTCAGCGCGATTAACCACATGACGTACTCCCCGGGGACCGCGCCCGCCTTCGCTATGGATAAACTCCTGTTGCCGGGCGGCAACTTCAACAGGGCTTTATATTCGAAGGCACCACTCCGCCTTCTGACTGGCCCTACGAAATGCGCTGTGCGTGCTTGGAAGGATGCGACTATGGCCACAGGTTGGAGTGATAGATTGACGTGAATGACCCCGCTGTATGACTCAGAGCGGTTGGGTGGCCTGTGGCGAACGAAAGGGTTTGATAGATGGGATATGATCGGTATTAGCAAGGTGGAGGATCTTTGGGCCGGAGGCACAATTAAGTCCTTCGAGGCCCTGAAGGTGGAGTATCAACTGGATGACAGGGAATATTTTAGTTATCTTCAGGTGCGTCACGCGTTGCTCTCTGTTTTCCCCCCTGGGACGGAAATCCCCCAATCATCCCTGCTCGAGGATCGGATCCTTGACGGCCATGTGCCGGACAGCACGATTTCTCTAATTTATAAAAAACTTATTAATAGCAGGGCTGATCTTCTGGTGAGGCTTAGGGCCTCTTGGACGGAAGATGGCCTTGAATTAGATGACGAGGACTGGCAAATGGCGATCTCCTCCCCCAGGGAGGTGGCTATTCCGGCCCGCCTTCGCTTTGTGCAGTTAAAGGTCCTCCACCGAGTTTACATGACTGGTACGTGTCTGGTTCGGATGGGGTTCTCGATTGATGGGCTGTGTAAACGTGGTTGTGGTATGGATGGCACCTTTCTTCACATTCTATGGCAATGCCCAGTGATTGCCGCTTTCTGGTCCAGAGTGCATGATGTAATGGGGCAAGTCACCGGGGTCTCCCTCCTCCCTGAGGCGAGGCGCTGCCTGCTTAATGTGTGGGAGCCTACGGATTGTACGGCTGCTCAGACCTTTTGGATCACTCTGGGCAACATGGTTGCCAAGAGAGATATAGCGCAACTCTGGGGCTCCCACAGACCACCTGGGATCAGTGCTTGGAGAGAAAACATGGACTGGTGCATGTTTCGGGAGAAGACGGTATATGAGGCTCGGGGCCGACCCAGGAAATGGGGTAGAATCTGGTCACAATGGAATGCATACCGTGGAGACATCTGTACCCCACCACTTGATTTCACTACTAACATCCCCTCGTCCCCGTAGTTGACGTTCATATGGACTGACTACTATACCTTTCCAATGATCCTTTTCACCGCCTCCACCCTCCCCAGAAGGTTGCCCTTATTCTTTCAAATTGATCTCCCCCTTCCCCCATCCCGTGCCCTAGACACTATTTTACCATGTGAGTGTTTGTGTTGATTGTTTCAAATGTCATCAAAATTATAAAAATGAAACCTACATGATCCTTCCTCTATGTATGATGCCAATGCACCATAGTGATGTTATTCTTGGCTTTTCCCGCAGCATAATGTGGTCTGGAATATTGTTGATTGTCAAAGCGGCCGGCCCGATTGGGTTGTAGGCAGACGCTGTGTACTGCGCATACGATAATAAAGGTTTTAAAAAAAATAAATAAAAAAAAAACAATTATCCACAACTTCTAAGTCCCGCTGATTAGAAGGTCACAGAGACGACAAACCAGGAGATCTTTGCAAAAAACCCTTTATTGTGCACTCGTAGAACAAGGACGACGCGTTTCGGCCTTAGCCTTTTTCAAGTGAAAAAGGCTAACTCCGAAACGCATCGTCCTTGTTCTATGAGTGCACAATAAAGGGTTTGTGCAAAGATCTCCTGGTGTGTCGTCTCTGTGTCCTTCTAATCGGCGGGACTCGGACGTTGTGGATAATATATATATATATATATATATATATACATATTACCTACTGGCGGTCGTCAGTAGGTAGTTATAGTTAGGATTTTTTTGCAATGCAAAATCTCAAAATTCTATTGTGAATAACTTTGGCGCCGGTTGACGAATATGCCTAAAAATGTCCTCACATTTGCCTCACGGAGCCCCGGTCCTTCCCTGAAAGTTTCGCGGGGATTCGTCAAGCGGGGGCCGAGATAAAAGGGGGGTCCTAAAACGTGTTTTCCCCATGTTAATTTCCATAGGGCGGTCGACCTCACTTTTAGCCCGAACGGCTGAATGGATTTCCACCAAACTTGGCAAAATTGTAGGGACTGGTAGCCCGATGTGCCTTTGCTATGTCTCAAGATATGTGCTCCAGTGGTTTTTACGAAAATTAACTTTCAAAAAATATATATTGGGCTACATTGGGCTATATATATGTTAGAGCCCAAATGTAGCCCAATGTAGCCCAAAGATGGCCACCAGAGACAAAGAAAAAGCAAATGTAGCCCAAATATCAGCCAGATGTAGCCCAACTATATCCCAATGACAGAATGTCCCAGAGTGTTCTAAAGAACAACTAGAGCACTAACAGTCTTACTTATGACAAAAGTATGGCACACCTGAAGTCATCTTGATTGGAATAAATTGTTAACACTTAAAACATTTAATTTGCAAAGGAACAAAATGAGGGGGTTCATTTTGCCATAGAAATTATGATTAGTGCTGAAGAAAGAAAAATTTGGGCACATTTTGAGTGACTACTCAAATCCTCTTATATTTCATTAAAAAAAATCTGATATGCAGTCTCCCAAGATGGCAACCAGAGACAAAAGAGCCCAAATGTAGGCCAAATATCTGCCAGATGTAGCCCAATGACAGAATGTCCCAGAGTGTTCTAAAGAACAACTAGAACGCTAACAGTCTTACTTATGACAAAAGTATGGCACACCTGAAGTCATCTTGATTGGAATAAAGTGGTAACACTTAATACATTTAATTTGAAAAGGAACAAAATGAGGGGTTTCATTTTGCCATAGAAATTATATATATATATATATATATATATATATATATATATATATATATATATATATATATATATATATATATATATATATATATATATATATATATATATATATATATATATATATATAGATATATATAGATAGATATATATGGATATATATATATATTCACTGAAAAAACCATAGGTTTCACACCAGTTATAGTTAAGAATTAGCATTTAAAAAACCTATTAAATTCACTGAAAAAAACATAGGTTTCACACCAGTTATAGTTAGGTGGAAATTTTACTCGCATAAAACCATTGAAATTCCCACGTTATAGTTAGTTGGACTCACTATAACTTGTGCGTGCAATGCACTGCTGATGATGTCACATATTACATCACTCATGACATGGTCAGTGACTTCACTCATGACATCACTGATGACATCTCAAATGACATCACTGATGACATCATCCAGTGAATGTGTATCTTTCTGAAAAATAAATATTTTTATATATGTATATCTAAAGGTTGATGGAAGAATAAATGGGTAAATAAATGTCTAAATGGATGTTTTTTTGTGTAAAATTGATTGGTTAACTGACTTATTAAATGTATCTTAGTGAATACATATATTAGCGAGTAATGTTTAAATATTTAAATATCTGTATCTGTGTCTCACTTTGTGTATAAGTGGCTGCATGGGTTGGTGAGTAGCTACATGAGTGTGTATATGGGTTATTAGTTGTTTTTTTGAGTATCAGTATCAGTGTCTGTATGGTTCGGTGGGGGATATTACTTAGAGCCCAGATGCATGAATGAGTGACTCACTATTTGTATGTATTTTGAAGACAGCATGTGTGCAAAACTGTATGGGTTGATGATTGTGTGTATGGGTGGGTTAGTGAGTATGTGTTTTTATAATTGATTGTTTAAGAGAGTAAATATGTTTCAGTTTCTGTAGAAGTATGTGTAGTAGTGTGTATATAGCAGTATAATCAAGTAAATGGTTTTTTGATAGTTTATTTACCTGTGTGAATTTGTGTGTGAGTAACTATATGGATGAGTATTAGTGTGTAACAGGATGTATAGGTGTATGAGTACATATGATGAGTAAGTACATGTATGAGTGACTATATAGAACTGTTGGTGAATGAGTGGATGTGTATGTAGATGTTGGAATTACCTAATAAGTTGTTGTAATTGGTATTGGTTTCTCCTTTTTTAAGAAAATGTTAGTTTCTATTTTTGAATGTGTGTGTCAAAGGTTAATTTATGCTGATAGGAGGTCTGCCACTTTGTCACAAGGATGTTGTCATGAGTGATGTCATTTGAGATGTCATCAGTGATGTCATGAGTGATGTCACTGACCATGTCATGAGTGATGTAATATGTGACGTCATCAGCAGTGCATTGCACGCGCAAGTTATAGTGAGTCCAACTAACTATAACGTGGGAATTTCAATGGTTTTATGCGAGTAAAATTTCCACCTTACTATAACTGGTGTGAAACCTATGGTTTTTTCAGTGAATATATATATATATTACCTACTGGCGGTCGCCAGTAGGTATATATAGTTAGGATTTTTTCTCTATGGGATTTTTGAAAATTCTATGTCTAATAACTTTGGCGTTTGTGGACTGAATTGGCTGAAATTTTCAGGAAAATGGAACATTTTGTTTCTTAGCAGCCCCTGACAATTTGGGGGGGTTTCATCAAGGGGGGGCCGAGAAAAAAGGGGGGTCCCAAAACACGTTTTTCCCATGTTAATTTCCTTAGGGCGGTTGGCCTCACTTTTAGCTCGAACGGCTGAATGGATTTGCACGAAACTTGGCAAAATTGTAGGGACTGTTAGCCCGATGTGCCTTTGCTAGGTCTCAATATATGTGCTCCAGTGGATTTTGAGTAATTTAGGTTCAAAAAAATATATATATCTGGGCGGAGCCTAACCACACATCTGATCTGATTGGCTGTCAACACTTCATCCAAGAAGTGTTGGCAGCCATCTTGGGACCAATATACATGATAGCACCTCATTAAAAAGCATTGTAGTTAATAGAGGGTTTTAGGACTTTAGTTACATTATAAATCATTTGTTGATGGTACCATACTCGTTTTAGGAATTGTGGTGGGTTCTAAGGTGATTTTACCATGTGAAAAAACCTTCTGCTGTGATATCATGAATATTGTTTGAAAGAAAACTAATATCTCATGATTTTCCCACAGTGGTTTGGAAGGGGATTTATAAGCTAAACTGAAAGCATATTTTCTGTAAATTCACATTATCTTTCTCAGTCATGTGAAAATGAAGTCTGACATTCTCAGTAAAACATGTACATCCAACAAGGACAGAGACTGTCAGTTGATTCCTTTGTGTTCTACTGCAGCCTCCTAGAGTGTTCTAAAGAACAACTAGAGCGCTAACAGTCCTACTTATTACAAAGGTATGGCACACCTGAAGCCATCTTGATTGGAATAACGTGGTAACTCTTAAAACATTTAATTTAAAAAGAAACAACATGAGGGGGTATATTTTGCCATAGAAAGTATGATTAGTGCTGCAGAATGAAAAATTAGGGCACATTTTGAGTGACTTCTCAAATCCTTTTCTATTTCATTAAAACATTCTGACATGCAGTCTCCCAAAATGGCCACCAGAGACAAAAGAGCCCAAATGTAGCCCAAATATCACCCAGATGTAGCCCAAGTATAGCCCAATGACAGAATGTCCCAGAGTGTTCTAAAGAACAACTAGAGCGCTAACAGTCCTACTTATTACAAAGGTATGGCACACCTGAAGCCATCTTGATTGGAATAAAGTGGTAACTCTTAAAACATTTAATTTAAAAAGAAACAACATGAGGGGGTATATTTTGCCATGGAAAGTATGATTAGTGCTGCAGAATGAAAAAGTAGGGCACATTTTGAGTGACTTCTCAAATCCTTTTCTATTCCATTAAAACATTCTGACATGCAGTCTCCCAAAATGGCCACCAGAGACAAAAGAGCCCAAATGTAGCCCAAATATCACCCAGATGTAGCCCAAGTATAGCCCAATGACAGAATGTCCCAGAGTGTTCTAAAGAACAACTAGAGCGCTAACAGTCCTACTTATTACAAAGGTATAGCACACCTGGAGCCATCGTGATGGGAATAAAGTGGTAACTCTTAAGACATTTAATTTAAAAAGGAACAAAATGAGGGGGTATATTATGCAATGGAAGGTATTATTAGTGCTGCAGAAAGAAAAATTAGGGCACATTTTGAGTGACTTTTCAAATCCTCTTCTATTTCATTAAAAATTCTGACATGCACTCTCCCAAAATGGCCACCAGAGACAAAAGAGCCCAAATGTAGCCCAAATATCACCCAGATGTAGCCCAAGTATAGCCCAATGACAGAATGTCTCAGAGTGTTCTAAAGAACAACTAGAGCGCTAACAGTCCTACTTATTACAAAGGTATGGCACACCTGAAGCCATCTTGATTGGAATAAAGTGGTAACTCTTAAAACATTTAATTTAAAAAGGAACAAAATGAGGGGGTATATTTTGCCATATGAATTATGATTAGTGCTGCAGAAAGAAAAATTAGGGCACATTTTGAGTGACTTCTCAAACCCTCTTCAATTTCATTAAAAAATTCTGACATAGTCTCCCAAGATGGCCACCAGAGACAAAAGAGCCTAAATGTAGCCCAAATATCACCCAGATGTACCCCAAGTATAGCCCAATGACAGAATGTCCCAGAGTGTTCTAAAGAACAACTAGAGCGCTAACAGTCTTACTTATGACAAAAGTATGGCACACCAGAAGCCATCTTGATTGGAATGAAGTGGTAAGTCTGAAAACACTTAATTTAAAAAGGAACAACATGAGGGGGTTAATTTTGCCATAGAAAGTATGATTAGTGCTTCAGAAAGAAAAATTAGGGATCATTTTGAGTGACTTCTCAAATCCTCTTCTATTTCATTAAAAAAATTCTGACATGCACACTGAAACATGCACTTTGAATACCAGCAGCAGACGTCCCTGGTGAGCAGTAGCTTTACTACAGTGATCTAATGCGCAACTAGAGTGCTAACATTCAGAATTTATGGCAAATGTGTGACACATCTGAATGCCTTCTTGATGGAACCAAAGTAAACAAGCATTGAAAATGCAATAGATCTCGCCCTCGTTTAAGTTAAAGCCATTCTGTTTGTAATGAGGTGGCTTTTTAGCTTTGCTTTTATTAGTGTTTTTTCAACTTTCATGTAAATAACGCACCGTTTTCACCAAATCGACTTTGCCCAAGCACAATCTTCCCTTCGGCCAACAAATCCCAAAAATTCGGCACACCTGCCGATCCACTCTCCCTACAGCTCACCCAAGCCCCGTCCCTCTAGCGCAACTGGAACACCCCAAATTCACCTTCTCCATGCGCACCAAAAACTCCCATTGAATAACATGGCAATTCGCTACTCCGCACAAAAATTGCTCTTTAAAGCACTTCCACTGCTCCGATCCGCTTCAAACTTGGCTGGACACTAGTCCTAGCGATTCCCTAACATCTCACCAAAAATCAGCCTAATCCATCCACTGGAACGGGGACGAATTTCAACCCGAATACGCGCCCCCCGCAAACACAAAAAAAGCCATAAAACGGCCAAATCTCGACCAAAAACCGCCAAAATCCCTCAAAACCTTGCCAACACCAATACGCACGAAACTGAACTGGCCCCTCAGCCCTAGGCTCCGGGAACCCTACTTAATTGACCCAAAAGCCCTAAAAAAGCAACATAATACACACGAAAACGCCCTAACAACCCTAAAATGCATATAAGTATATGTATGCATGCATTTATGTTTGTATTTATATAGATATACAGATGATATATGTTTATATATGTATGTATATATATATATTCACTGAAAAAACCATAGGCTATAGACCATATATAGTTAGGAATTAGCATTTACAAAACCTTGAAAATTCACTGAAAAAACCATAGGTTATAGACCATATATAGTTAGGAATTAGCATTTACAAAACCTTGAAAATTCACTGAAAAAACCATAGGTTATAGACCATATATAGTTAGGAATTCGCATTTACAAAACCTTATTTTACTCACACAAAACCATTGAAATTCCATATATAGTTAGTTGCACTAACTATATATCGCGCACCCGCAATCCACGGCTGATGATGTCACATATTACATCATTCATGACATGGTCAGTGACATCACTGATGACATCTCAAATGACATCACTGATGACATCACTGATGACAACATCCAGTGACTGTATGTTTCTGTAAAGTTAAAATATGTCTTACATATTGAAGAATGAGTGGATGTATAAGTGTCTGGATGAAGGATTTAGTAGGTGCATGACTGACTGTATGAGTGAGTGATTAAATGTGTCTCACTGAGTGCATGGGTTAGTGACTAAACTGTCTTAATTTGTGCATCATTATGTCTGTTGTTCTGTAAACTGTTGCATGTGTTGATAAGTAGCTATATGAGTAACTATATGGGTTATTGATTGGTTGCCCAAGTATTTGTATGGGAGACTGAGTGTGTGTGTGGGTGGCTGGGAGGTGTATGACTCTGTGCATAGATGTGTGAGCAGTTGATTCACTAGATGTATGGTTTCAAAAGTGCATGTGGAAACAGCTGTATGGGCGGTTGACTGTGTGCATGAGTGTATTGGTGAGTGAATGGATATCTCAGTGCTACATGTCAAAGTAAGTACATATGTAAAACACAGTAAATGTGAGAGTTGACATATATAAATAACTGTGCATAAGAGCCAGTGAATGTGCGAGTGGCTGTATGGATCATTGTGAACTTGTATCAGGGATTGTATAAGAGAGTAAATATGTGTTAGTATATGTTTAAATAAGTAAAGTTTGTATAACTGTATAGTTGAGGAAATGGAGGTGTGATTGATTCTTTGCATGACTGACTAGGTGTGTGAGTAACTCCATGGATGAGTGACAGTCTGTGAGTGTCTGTTTACACTGATTGTATCTAAGGTTATATTAGAGTCTGAAGAGGTTCATCGTATTATCACATGAATGATATCATCAGTGATGTGATCAGTAATGTCAAATGAGATGTCATCAGTGATGTCATCAGTGATGTCATTTGAGATGTCATCAGTGATGTCATTTGAGATGTCATCAGTGATGTCATCAGTGATGTCACTGACCATGTCATGAATGATGTAATATGTGACATCATCAGCCGTGGATTGCGGGTGCGCGATATATAGTTAGTGCAACTAACTATATATGGAATTTCAATGGTTTTGTGTGAGTAAAATAAGGTTTTGTAAATGCGAATTCCTAACTATATATGGTCTATAACCTATGGTTTTTTCAGTGAATATATATATAGACATAGATATATATAGATAGAGATATATATTGATATAGTGTGAACACAAACAATCATAAAGTCAATGGTCAATGAATAGTAGGAGAGGTAGCTGTGTGCCCACCTCTCATGGAGAAGGTGGGGCACAATAGCCTACCAACATGGAGATCGAATTCCAGAATAAAATGCCCAGCAGAGCTTGATTTAATTTCTGTGCTTAGTTTTGAAAGTGCCTGTGCAGGGATTTGAATGTGCATGGCCTACCTGTCTCCAACCCGGGAATGAGCTGGTAAGGAGTGGCAATGGGCTTATCTCGAAGCTTTCTGAAAATTTCTCCAAGCCACTGTAAGCCACAGCCTCCTCATTTTTTTTATTTCAATAAGTTTTTTATTGTTTTTACATACACATAAACATACACATAAAACATACATTCATCATGGAAATCTCGTTACAGGGTTTCGGCCAAGGTTCGCTGAATTGTGTGGCGCTACTTTATAGATTTTTCATGCTAGGTTTAAAGACAGTTTTGGCTGTACGCCTGAGATGTTATTTCATGTACAGATGGTTAATGGGAAATATACTGACGCCCTTTACTGTACAGATGGATGACGGTCAATGTAACTGCAAACCATCAAAATGGTAGATGTATGTTTTTTTCTATGCGCCCAAGCACAAAAGGCCCCCTCCCGGGCATGGAATATTAAATGAGAGGCAATGGTGCAGTTCCCGGACAGATTCCTGCTGAAAGATTGGGTGGACAGTGAAGGACAACATGCTCAATGACATTAAAACACAAACACCTTCAGTGACAGTGAAACCCAAACACTTTCAACTTCTATGGGTGTGATTATTGGTGTGCTGTAAAACTTGGGTACTATTACCAAGGCACAAACACATATAAAGGTTATGCAATTGAGTGAGTGCACCATTTGTAACTGATTACGGTTTGCATATCCATGAATGGGGAATCATATCAATTTGTGAAGCATCCTACTCTTTACTAGGTGTGTTTCATAATTTTCCTGCTGCAAGTCATGGGTAGGAACTCAGTGTCTGGTGAAATTGGCACCTGTCTCATAATTCCCTTTTGAGCAAAGATAGGAGTTTTACACCCACAATCGGCTTTGCAGTCCAACCCAAATAAGGGCCTAAGTGATATACTTTCAGCCCCTCCAGTTCAGACCAACATGCCCACTATACTACCTCTACAAGAGTAAAATGTGGCACCCACGTCCTCACATGCGGTACTTGGAAACCCTGTTTGCTTGCACACTGACACTATGAAAAGAATGCCATTTGTGGGCTTGCAAGAAAACTCCCCTCTCTGAGCAGGCATCCTTTTCGGAGGTCGTTAGTGGGTCTCCTGAAATTAACATGCTTTGTCATCATAGTTCTTAAGCATGAATAAGTTTGAGAGATACAGAGACTTCAGTTTCCGGCGCAGTCTCTCCCACAATTATTCCTGTCTGAGGTGCTGCAATCTTATCCTTGCCTCTTTGGTTGACCCCAAATAAAGGCAATCTTTCCTTGATGCTTTATCTCCCCAGGCACATAGTTACGGTACGAAAGCCATGCAGCATTGGTTGCTTTGGAATGAGAGAGGATCTCCCACAAGCTTTTCTACTTTGGAATAACAGCAATATTCCCAGTCAGCTTAGTCCTTTATTCTCTGCAGTTGTATAAGAATGCATTTGATAAGCATCTGTTTTATATCATGGAAGGATATTGCAACAGTATGTGATTGCAACAGGATGCAGGATTCATGGCTTGTCTGAACATATGCTAGTATTTGTGTGTGTGATTTACTCAGTACCTTGTTATGTTATGTTATATATTTTTGTAAAGCGCTCAAATGCCCGTGGGCGCCTTGGCGCTTGCTAGTCGCAACCGGAGTAAAGCTTAACAGGAACCTCTAATAGGAAGAGAACAGCCATGTTTTCAGAGACTTCCTAAGAAACAGAATACTGGTTTCCAATGGACACATCTTCACTTGAAGCTGGCCTTGCCACACACAGTGGCCAGAGCAGTTCCTCACTTTGTATTTTCATTTTAGAGTGTTGATACTTGCTCATTAGTGAATGAAAAATAACAGCAAGACGTACAGGTGAAGAATCAATAAAGCCCATTCTAATTTTCACCCCAGGATAATGTAAGCGAAGGTCGGCGCATTATACTAAATAGAGGTTCTATATTGAAATTATCGCCGCAGTGGCAGCGCTCAAAACAGCGAACATTGGCACTGAGGTGTTCATCCCTAGTGACACACCACCTCAGTATAATTTGTACCCAGCAGCCGGAGGTAGCATGGAAATCAACTGCCCCAATGAATAGTCAGGGCCACAGCCAGACATTTGCTAAATGGGTTATTACTTCTGTGAATATCAAAAGTAGTAAGTTTAGGATTTGTCTTAAGTTAGTTCTGTGAATCGGGCCCTCAGCACTCTAGATTTAATAGAGTATGGTGAAAAATCGGAAAATGTCACAACATTTTTACACATTTCGAACATTTTATAAATACAGGAAAACTGGTCCAAAAGAAAAAGTAACCCTTGCTCGTTGTAAACCTGCGGTAAGATTGTCAGAAAAATCACGCCATGCAGGAGGTCTAGTTACCTTTATTACCACACGATGGGACTGTGCTGTTACTAAAGTGACTCTGCTTATGTTAAGTAATTAGAACTTAGTTTTAAGATGCATTGAGTGTCATTTTATGAAATATTTATATTCCTCAAGATAAAATAAGGACCATGGTGACTCACAGTTGCTAAGGAATCCAAAAACCTGTAATTTTATAATCATTACAATATCTTGAACTTTTGAACATACCAAATATGATTTCATCTTTCAGAAAAATAATGGGAACATCAAACGGATCTGGGATCCATTAACATAAAATGCACTGATGTGCCAGATTGGGAGAATATAACTGGATACCCCTGCTAGAGCCAGCCATTTCTTTGATACTATGGGCGACCTTTTAGATTACACTGTGACGACTCCGGCTGCATTTAAACAGGTTACTTCCTTCACCATGATCTATCAGTTGTACAGAGACTACAGGCCTCAAGTTACAGCTTCTGATTGGCACATAAATCAGCTTCTAGTTTTGGCTAGCGTGAGGGGTCAAGAGGTCAATAAATCGCTAAGATGTCTCAATTTTCTAAGGCTACCAAATAACAAATGGAAATGATCAAGAGATATTCGGCAATCCTCTCAATTAACGAACGCCGGAGACAGTAGGACAGGGTAATTTTATTGAACTAGAGCTGCATTTTCATTGGTTTGCTGACATTTTTAAAAAGGACAGGATCTTTCATCATAAAAGTTACACACTTGTAAAAAAGGAAACCTGACTCTAATTGTGTGGTATACAAGATAAATAAGAGATATGAACTAGTATTATCAAACTGACTAAAAAAGCATGTACTCTGACAATGATGAACTCTCTGTGTCACTAATCAATATAAATAACCTGTATAAAAAGTGCTCTCATTTCACTAAGAGGTTCATTTTGTAGATCGGAATTTTAATTATTTATGGTGACCCGGTTACCCCATACAAGTACTCCTTGAATGAATGCAAATTTACTACTTTTTAAAATTCACAAACATTGGCCATAGTAGGCTTGGAAACCTACTTCTGCCTCAAAGGGTGTGAGAGCAATGCCTGAAATAGTCTAATCAGTGGCAATCGCTTGTGGTAGCACTCCAACCTTCAGTTTTTCACCCACTGTGCCACTCTAGACTCAGGCCCACTTAATGCATGTCAGTACTGACCCTGTTCTTTACAGAAACAATCCATCCCAGACCTTGGTCATCTCACCTCTCCACCCTGCAGCCCACTGCTTTTTTTCTTGGGACTTTGAACAATGAGTAACCCAAGATTCATTGAGAGGATAAGTTCTAGACCCTATTTTATAATAACCCAAAGAGTTATCGGAAGATTGCCCTGCTAAGTACGTATTCTTTACAATTTGGAAAATATTATTTGAAGAGTTAGAGGAGTTAGTGTGGAAATCCATCTATTGCCAGTTTTCCAGGCCGGAGTTTGGGAGGGCTATGAACCCACCATTAATATAGTCCTGTTAAATACATTAGCTCTGTGGGTGGGTCAAATAAGGTCTTATAGGCCCTAAGTATTTGGGTCACTTCAGCTTATCTATTTAGGGCCATCCAATATCTACACAGGAACATTTGGATATGTGTAAATATGGCTGATGGTACAAGAGTAACTAACAAAATAAGTACCAGCTGCAGTCTGGAGTAAGGATGTAATAGATACTTAGCATGGCGCCACTCCTTTATCAATTATACACAGCAGTTATACACAGCAGATACGTGGGCATGTTTGAACACTGTGATAATATTCCATGTCAGTCCTTACAGCCAAATACATTCCCGCAGTTACATTTGGAGCCTTTACCTCTGGGGCAAATTAACCACAGGTCTGGAAAAGGCAATGAGCAGAGCACCTAAATATATTTCCTTTTTTTACCAAACCTTTGCGCACTAGCTCAACTCATTCTGGAATTTGGATTGGTTAATTTGTCTTATAGCATAGAAGTGCAGTTTGTGAACTATTGTGGTTCCTTAGGGGTTCCAACCAGGGTTCATTAACAATGCTATTATGAAACTAAGTCGCCCTTAAAATGTCTGGTGGATCTTCTAAATGGACATTAATCCTCGATAGAATCGTATGCAGACTTGAAATCATGGAAGACTAGATCACCATCTCATATACAGAGTTTAAAAACTGGATGAAGGAAAAATGCAGACTTGTTTCCTACAGGAACAACTTAGAGAGATTTAGTAAAAGGACTCAGTGTCCTCTGGAGTCAAATACAAAATAGGCATAAGTGTTAGAGTTATGAGGTTTCACTTTGAGTTGTTCTCTGTTCCAGATATCAGGGCAAGTTGGAACAAGAGCAAAAGCATCCATGCAGTTGCTGAATGCCTTTTTGTGGCAAATTAGAGTCTATTTCCCATTTCATCTCAATTTGCTCTTGATTAATAACAATCTAAGACTGACTTTTCAGACATTGGATGCCCTGCAGTACTGAAGGGACTGTTGATCAACAAAATGTATTGATAAAACAATTCAGTCCTTAGCATATGCTGACCTACATTTAATGCAATCATTCTATGCAGCCCTGTTGGACCTGGCTTCCTTGGCGAAGTTCTCCTCTAACTTTTTTGCCTTCAGCCCTGCTGTTTTGCTGACATTGTTTTTGCTGACTTTAGGACTCTGTACACTTTGCCACTGCAAAACAGTATTTTAACCTTTTTTCTTCTTGTTAGTGCCCAGCTGGGCCCCATGTGAGTACACTCTTACATTACACTTTGTCTTGAACCATATTTCTATTGGTGTGCACTTTTCCACACTGACAGTCAATTGTTCTTGCCTCAGGTAAATCCCCCAGCTCCCTTACCTCTTATGCAGAGTTTCCCTCTGATCTAGCAGACTTATTTACTTTTTTTATTATTGTATTTCAGGTGTCCCGCATTGTTATGGCCTGATGATACCCCCTATTGCTTGTGGGGTCAAAACACAGTCGACACGTATATTAAACAAACCACTTCCCAGCCCTTAACATTGTGTAAGAAGGCTGTCAATATTCTGCATATATGTACTCGTGGTCGATTTGTGCAAATTGATACCTACTGTATGTCACAAATTGTCACTCTTGAAAAATAGGTTCTAATCACTTGGGACTATAAGCACCTTTTTTAAATACTTTGCTACACACATTACATAAAAGTATGTGCCATTGAGCCTAATAATTATCAAATAATTTGTATAGTGTCCACAGGACCCACTGTTCCTTGTTGTACTAGAGGGCCTGCAGCACTGATAGTGCCACCCACTTAAGTTGCCCTTCAAACATGTTTCAGGCCTACAATTGCAGTCTGTATCTGCCATTTTTAAACTGCCATTTCTACCTGGCAAAATAAACCTTCCGGTCCTACTGTAAGCGGCGGTCAAGATTAATCAGCTCTGACCCGCCATTAAGGGACTGATGAAGGTGGGCTTCGTGTATAGACTATAAATGCAACCTGTGGACCATTCTAGATGACGGTACCATAGGATAGCCACCAGATGATTGAAAGTATAATTTTTATCTTTTCACTTTTACCACAAGCAGAGCGACTTATACCTTTGATCCTGACGAATGCCATGAACCTGTCGGTCAATCTAGGCAGAAACATGTTGAGCATAATATGAAGCAGGAGAATATATATATCACTATTTCACATACTTTGTTTTTAATCCTATCCACTGGGGGTACCCACTTAAAATTTGTCTTTACCCAAGAGATAGTTTTAATCCACGCATTTTTGTTTGCATTCTGTCCCTCCTGCCCTTACAAACTTGATATTAGGGTATGCCATACTAAAAATATCCCTTTGCTCCTCCCCTATGGGGGAGTTGTAGCCCTCACTGGGCACCATGCAGTCCCAGTGTGAAAAGGGACCCAATGATGAAGCATGTCACCCTAGGGTGAGGGAGGGTACTCGTCTTTAAACAGCAGTGCTTCTTAGCCCATCAGTGTCCGCACTTGTTCATGCTCTGTCACTTTGTTACCTGCCCCATACATATTTTTGTGAGAATAATAAAAATACACCTTTTGCCAGACCTAACCCTTCCTTTTTAGGTCGAGGGACCGTAGCCTCGGCCGTAGGCCAAGACCGGAAGTCCGGAGATTTATTGATTCTTAGAGTGGCTGCTTTATCCCGCCTCTCTTTTTGTCTCTTCTCCATTGGCTGGCTTCCTAAACGGATGCCAGCTATTGGAGGAGAGAGCCGTCCCTCCAAATAAGCTCCGTCTTTTTTGGATTTGGGGGTGTGTTCGTGTTCTTCTTTCCACTTTTTTGCCACGCCCTTTTTAGAAGAGCACGAACACGCCCCCCAATCCGAAAAGTTGCCGGCCGCCATTTGTTTTTTGTTTTTTTTGTTGGTCTCCGTCCTCTCCGTGATGCCCCGTCATGCCGCAGGACCCTGCCGCCGCCTCTTCTACCCAGCGCCTGGAGATCACTGGCCGCAGGATCCTGCCGCCGCCTCTTCTACCCAGCGGCTGGAGATCACTGCTGCCGCCGGCTTCCTGTCCTCGTTGCTTCGTAGTCGAGTGAGCGAGAGCCGACTGCGGGGCTTTGGAGGGGCTATGGCCGAGGCGCTAGCAGGTGAGAACTGAATCTTCATCATTGATTTTTATTACCCACTAACAAAGGGCAAGAATAGTATTGAAAATAGTTCCCCCTAAGTTCCCTTTAGTCGGGGACACTGCATAACGTTCAGGAGAGGCGGTGGTAGAGATACTCCTATGGTAATATCACAAAGGATATTCTCTTCTGCGTAGGAGAGGGATACAAACCCCGTGACTATCACACCTTTAACCACAACGCAAGGTAGGGTGTTATAAAGGACCCCTAATCGCTACCAAATGCACGAACGCTGCCTCCCTCGCTGAAGATTCCGCAGCTGTCTCTCCAAGCACCTACAGGCTCGCGCGGAAGTCCGCTCCCCAAAAACCAGTAAATAATAAAAAAAGAGTCACATTCAGCGAACTGGGTAAACAAAACAAGGGAGTATGGCTGTTTGGAGGGCAAGAAACGGCGAAAACACAGCGAACAGCTGAGATTGCCAAGTCGGTCTCCAGGGCAACGCGCCGCTACGGGGAACCTAGAGAAGCAAAACATCTACGTCAAATAAAAGCTTTTTGAAAACGCCTTTGATCGGGCAGAGTGATTGCTACGGCGGCCCAGTGAGGTAAAAGCGGCTCGTGACCATCCATGGTTCCCGAGAGCGTGCCCCCTGTGTCTGAGAAGTCCTAGACACCATTATCCTTGTAACATGAGCATATATTCCAATATACCCGAGTCAGGCGGGACCTCCCGATGTTCTAAACCAACAATGGGTTTAATTTGGCTGTCTGCTGCTTGTTTTTTGTTGGTGTCCGGCTCGGGTGCAAAAGCCGATGTGGCGGGGGCGATCCCACCTTAATCCCCGTTGTATTGTAGTCCCCTGATTGCTTCAGTTCCGGACCCACGCACTTACAAAGAGAGCTTGCCGTTGTGCTCTATTTGCATTAATCGCGCTTCTCTCTTGATTTATTTTATTTATTTAAGTGGCATGGTGCAGCGAGTCTCCATATACCTCGTTAAAAGAGAAGCTCGGACCTCTCCAAAGACGTGTGTCTGCCTGTTTGTTCAAGTGTGTTGATATTGTGGGAGGCGAATCGCTGCTTCCCGTTTGCAACGTGCGTGGTCTCTACCTAGTGTGCGACGGCACGCTTAGTACCTTCTCCTTTACCGGTACATAGTGGCCGTTCCCCGTGGCCGGTTGCTGCCACCCACCAATAAAACAAATCCGTTTATAGCGCACATGAGATGTTATTGTTGTGCCCCTACGTTTTCCCAGTTAATTGGCGATCCATAACTAAGTTATACTTGGTTTGCCGAGTAATTTGCCTTATCAGAGGCAGTTTAAATACAATGTTTCACTCAACTTGTCCTATGGTCTAGGGTTTGGCATTTCTGTCGCCCTGCCACGAAAGTGCGTGTGATGACCACTGCCTCCCTGCCAATAATAGTCAGTTGTAACTGCCATTATTTGCCAGTCTTGTTTTTACGTAATACCGTTGGCCAGATTTACGGACTTGCTGTTAACATCGGCTCTACCACATCCGTCATTCACTGAAACCTCTTTAATCCCTGTATATATGCATCCGTTCCTCAAGTGGTTGCTGAGACCAGCAGAAAAAAGATGCCCTGTAGATTCCCTTTGCCTGGTCCGTCTGGCTACTGCATTGCTCCTTAGAAGTGGTTCCTTTGGATGGCTCACTGTAAACGACACAGGCTCTGTGCGAGCCGTGCCCTTTCCCTCGTGGGCGACTGGTTTCGTTTGGATATCAAGCGATTTTTGTTGAGGTAGTTATTACGTGCTGGATTTGCTGTACCTTGTTGCCATACCACCTTTTGGTAAGGCGCGTGTCATATATCCCGGATATTAATCTGCATTGTTTACACCCCTCCTCCCCCCAAAACACACCTTTGGGAGTTGTTGTACTCTTGTTGGTAACTGTATTGTCTGCATACAATGGAGTAATGATTCGAAGAAATCGATGGTTGAAAGAGCTGTGTGGGCTGTGTGGGCTGTGAGAGCTGTGTGGGCTTTGAGAGCTGTGTGGGCTGTGAGAGCTGTGTGGGCTGTGAGAGCTGTGTGGGCTGCGAGAGCTGTGAGGGCTCTGTGGGCTGTATGGGCTGTGTGGGCTGTATGGGCTGTGTGGGCTTTGTGGGCTGTGAGCGTTGTGAGGGCTGTGTGGGCTGTGAGGGCTGTGTGGGCTGTGAGGGCTGTGTGGGCTGTGTGGGCTGTGAGAGCTGTGAGAGGACACGGTTGGGTTTCAAGTGGTTTTTGGATTGCCCCTTCTACCGGCTAGAGCTTTGACTGACTAATAGTTAGTCTTGGTGACCCATGTCCCGGAAATTGGTGGCTTCCTTGTCTTGTGGGTAGTGGCCACTTCAGAACATCTGCTCTGTCTGGTTTTACCCTGGTGGGTGGCTAGTCTCACCAGCCAGTGCTGCTTCTGTGGCGGAAGTGTATTTGGTGGGTAAGTGCTGGGTCTGAAGCTGGGCGTGCTGCTGCAGTCTGGGCAGTTAGTCTGGAAGGTGTTTGATCGAAGCCTGTGTGCATTTTTGTCCTTTCCTTTGTGCAGGTGAGAAGATGTGTGTCTGTGTGTGGCTCTGTCTGTGTGTGGCTCTGTGTGTGTGTGGCGCTCTGGCTCTGTGTGTGTGTGGCGCTCTGTGTGTGTGTGTGTGGCGCTCTGTGTGTGGCACTCTGTGCATGTGTGTGTAGCACTCTGTGTGTGTGTAGCTCTGTGTGGATAGCTTTTTTTGTCAGTGGCTCTATGTGTGGGTGGCTCTGTCTGTGTGAGAGTGGCTCTGTGTAGGTGGCTCTATATGAATGACTGTGTGGGTGGCTCTGTGTGTGTGTGTGTGTGTGGGTGGATTTGTGTGTGTGGCTCTGTGTGGGCGTAAATGCAATAAGTCATGCATTTACGAGCGATTAAGCTATTGGCATTGTAAATGACAATGCCATTTATTTAACGATTAAGGTATTGGCAATGTCAATGACAATGCCCTTTATTTTTGATTACAAAAAATAAAGAAAAATAATGAGCAGTGCCAATAGCTCTACCTTTAATAATGCCGAGACCATTGCATTGTAAATGCTTGTTAATAGATATGTCACCTTTAGAGTAGACAGTGAACCACCTGAAGGGCAGGGTGCAGTGTATTTAAAAAGTAGGACATATCCTTTTAAGTTTTACAAGTCCTGGTAGTGAAAAACCCCTATAGTTGTTTTTCAATTCTGCAAAGCATACCTCTCCCCTAGGATAACATTGGAGGTATCTAATTACATTTAATACACTTAACTTCCAATTGGGAACAGGCAGACAAGTTGAATTTGGTGTCTAATGAATTGTAATTAAAAGCCCTTTTTAATGGTAAATCAATTTTTTTAATCACAAGTCTTAAAATGCTACTTTTAGAAAGTCGTAATTTTCTTGTCCCAACCATTTAGTGCCTGCAACTTGTACCTGCTCACAGGACTAGGTGTAGCTGGCAGTTGGTCTTTGTGTGTTGCTCCCAAACAGTGCGACAAATGGAAGATAGGTATTGGCAGGACAGGCCAATCTGAGTTAATGAGGGGAAGGAACTGTCATTTACCACAATTGCACATCATTAAGGCACTGCCTGAGCACTCTCAAAAAAGGATTGTCATTAGTCTATTGTGACCCCTGACATGTTGGGGCCAGGACAGGGAAGAAGGGGATTGCTGACACCTCAGGAGGGTGAAACCCCGTAGAAACTGCCTCCACTTCAAAGTGATCCCCAGGTATAAATATTGGACCTCAGACACCAACTCTTCAGTACACTGCTAGAACTGTGGACTCAGCCAGGAAGAGGGACTCCTGTGCTGCCGAAAGGACTACCATCCTGCTGGACTGCTGCTCTGAAGGGCTGCTGCCCTGCTTTGTTGATCTGCTACCCTCTTGCCTGGGTGAGAACGATTGGACCTGCATCTGTTAAACCCAGGAAACTAGAGTGACTCCAAGGGCTAGTTGGGTGACTCCTGACTAGATCCTCAGGGACAGAATGCTCCATAAACCTTGAACTCAGCACCTAGACTCTGTCATCTCTGAGTCCTACCCTGTCAAGTGGTGCCACCCCAGTCCTGTACCCTTGGAAGTCGACCTCAGGTGCTCTGCCAGCCCATCTGTGGATCCTGCAGAACCAACTCATCTCCTCTGCTGCACGGCGTAACCCTGAGCAGATCCGATGTATCACCTCTGCTGCACTGATTTCCCAGATGCAAGAACTTTGCATCTCAGCCTGCAACCCCTTCTGAACCGCCACTGCGCAACACATCCCTGAAACATCCCCTCACATCGCAAGCCTCTTGTCGAGGACAACTTCAACTATGAAGCAGGACTCTGCATTGCAAGCCCTGCAGCTTCCTCGGAACCAGCTGGTGAGCAACCCATCCTCAGCGCAGGACTTTGCATCGCCAAACCCTCATCTAGGGCCTAGCACTGCAGTGCTGCAGTTCCCTGGATCCTATGAGCATGAGATATCTCTGACCAGGATCTCGCATCACCTTAACTTCATGATGCATCCTTGACGCAGGACTCTGCATTGCTTCGCAACCAGAATTAAAGCTACTCTTGTTCAATGGGCTCAACTGGGTCCTTGTAGCCAGCCCCCGCACCATAACAAAGATATCGACTGTTAGCGCTTTGTGCTTTTTGGCTCTATATTCACCTAAATCTTTAAAACTGCGTATCTCTGGTCCTACTGCTTGGATTTTTGTCATTTGGGCCTTGATCTATTAATTAAAAATTTACTCTATTTTCCTAAATTAGTGTGGGATTTTTCATATGTTGCGTTTTCACTGTATTACTGTTTGAAGTGCTGCATAAATACTTGCCACACATTGCCTCTAAATTAAGCTTGACTGCTCTGTGCAAAACTACAAGAGGATTGAGCACAGGTTAATTTGGGGCTTGCTTGTGCCTCACCCTGAGAAGGAGTGTGGTTGCTGCTTAGATAGCGTTCCACCTCCCACCACGAGTAACCCAATTTCTTACAAGCACGTAGCAGGGAGCGATGTATAATAAACTGAAATACCATTAGGCATACTATTGTGAGACACTGTTTCTGTTTTGTGGGGGGTATGGTTGTGGGGCTATTATGTTTTACAGTTGACTAACTCATTGACTAGCTTTTGGTTTGAGGAAGTCTATGTGCATGGAGAGATCCACATACTTTTAAAAAAATTTGGACCTAACTTCTTGTCTTTCAATAATGATTTTAATGATTCAACAACATAATTTTATATATGCTTATCATGTTTAGTGACTTTTACCTATGTATATTTATGATCATATGTTTTGTGATGATTTTATTTAACCACCTTTAAACTGATCTGAACTGAATTAAAACATGCTATTCAATCCTAAAAAATAGAAGTATACAAATGTACAGTGAGAACCCGGACCGATAGACCAGTGGAAGCCTGAAAATGTCCATTTTGAGATCCTTGCCAAATCTATCTAGTTTTGATTGTCAGCTTTATGTTTCAATTTTCGTAAATGTAATTACACTTCACATTGCCTTTTTGATGTATGTGTTGGAAGTTGAAGTATTGTATTTGGGATTATATTTTTCTTAGTAGGCTGCTTCTGACAGTCCTATGTTGACTTTCTTCTAGGCAATCTTAAGTTTTGTAGACAAATTACTTGTCATGTTTTCATGTTGTTTATACTACCCTCAATTGCACTGCAGTACATTTTCACTTTCATCTCACACCAGAAAAAACATGGCATTTTGCTGTTTGTTTGCTGTTCAGGCCTTATTTCTAATAATTGTGGAGAGCTTTGAAGCTAGATCCAGATACTGCAACAGGATTAGAGGGCCACTGTAAGAAATCAGAGTATTAGTTGAAGGGGGGAGAATCTCCTAAAATAATAATCCCAATCCTTGTCAGGGTGAACCACAAAAGACGCAAATAAAACCTAGGCTTTCCCTCTGGTAGCTTAACACAAAAGCAGTCAGGCTTTACTTAGAGGCAATGTGTAAAGTATTTATGCAGCACTGTAGCAGTAATAAAGTGAAAACACAACACTCCTGAACCAATTTAGAAAATAGAGAAGATTTTAATAAATAAAATGATACCTGAATGACAAAACTGAAGAAATCTATTTTTAAATTTGACAATAAAAATACTGCCACAAAGCAAAAGAGCCAACTGCGGTTCTTGGTTGTTCGAGGGCTAAGTCACAGAGGCATCTGAGGACTACCCCAACCATTATAACATGTAGAGGAAGGGGTTGGTTTTTGCCAAATGTCGACTGAATTTTTGACAGTCACACTGCCAGTCAAGCACAGTAAACATGCTAATGGCACAAGAATAAAAAGTCCTTCTGAGCCTATCCAGTCTGCCTTTGGGAGGCATTAATACATTTTTATTATCTCATTTGCACATGTTTCATCAAGTTTCACAGTGACACAAACCATTCAGAGGTTAGCAAAGACTTGTAATTGTAGTCTTTTCATGCCTAGGCAGAAGGCACAATTGCAGGGTAGGAGTGCCTCACAGATCCAACACCCAACTGTACAACCGCACACCTCTCCAGCAACACATACAGGTTCGCCTGTAATCACTCCGCTGCAGTGGCAGTAGTGTGGTGGACAAATGCCAGATAAGGCAAAAAAAGTGTTAGATGGAGGATCTAATGATGAGGAAGACTATACTCTGTGGGTAATTGTCTATCTTACTACAAAATATCTATGGCAGGATCGTCCTATTAAGCGCAAGGGAGGGATAGCCATTATCTATCAACTATCCCTAAAATGTACTTTGAAAATGGGCAATATTGACAACAGTGAAGCAGCTTTCTTTTCTCTAGCGGCAACTGACAATCACACAATCAATGGTTTTTTGATTTACCGGCCCCCGGGTCTGGCCACCAATTTTATTTCGAATTTAGTGGAAACAGTGGGGCAACCAGCGCTGCACCACAATAAATTGACGGTTCTAGGTGATCTTAACCTACACTTTGATGACCTTACGAGAAATGAAGCTCAATCGCTCTGCCAGGAACTAGCCGCTCTACAGCTAGAGCTGAAATCCATGCACCCTACCCATCAGCTGGGTCATACATTAGACCCCATTTTCTCCAACTATTCAGAGTTGGAGGTTGAAGCCCAGACAGCAGTCCCCTGGTCCAATCACCAACCCCTGGTGTTTTCTATTCCCCTGGCTAACCCTTCCCATGGCCAGAACCTCCCCTACCACTGTGCACAAGAAATGGACTAAAATTAACACTGTGAGCTTCACTCAAGCTCTTCTGCAGAGTCGTCCCTAACTGAGAGAGGATATTAATGTTGCCAACACAGCAGTGGATGAGTGGATTGTCGGAGCACTGGATGTAGTTGCCCCTGGATCAATAACACTCCTCAGAGACTAACCAAATTGGCACCATGGTTCAATGAAGATCTCTTGATAGCAAAAAATCCTGAAATCCTGAAAGCGCTTAGAGCGCCAAAGGAGGAAACACTGCTCTGATAGAAATAAGACTGCCTACAAGTTGGAATCAAAGAACTGTCATACCCTTATCAAGAAAATCTGTGCTGCGTATCACAACAACAAAATAGAGCAAGTGCATAATTCTCCCAAAGAACTGTTCTCCATCCTTAAAGATTTATCCTCTTTGGAGAGAACGTGGCTCCTGCCGCTAGTTCTCCAGAGGAGTGCAACCAGCTTGCCAACTTCTTTGCTTCAAAGGTATCCAAAATATATGACTCCTTTCCTCATGAGGATCGTAATGGCACACTTCCTTAACCTGAGAGTATCCTGATAGTTAAGGGCTATCCCCTCTTGGTCCTCTCCCCTCTTAACATTGGAAGATATAAAAGGCACACCTATAAGTATCATATCTGGCTCCCCAGTGGACCTAGCCCCTCCTAAAATCATCAGGGAAGGTCTAGATGTAATATTACCTTATGTAAAGCAACTACTAAAGCTCTCTTTCAGCTGTTGGGAGTTCCTGTGTAAGTGGAAAAAGGCGGTTGTCCTCTCCTTGAAGAAAAAATCTTCTGCTAGTCCGGGCTTATTGGATAACCTGCACCCTATCTCACTCCTGCCCTACTTCTCTAAAATAGCAGAGAAGCCAGTGAACTCCCAATTGGTTGTGCACATTAATCAGCACAACCTCTACCATCCCACGCAATCAGAATTTAGAGTTGGGTACTCTACGGAGTCAGCACTACTTATCTCCACGGAGACACTACATAGGTGTGCAGATGAAGGTCAGACTACAGCTCTGGTCTTACTTGACATTAGCGCAGCCTTCGACATGGTATCTCACAGACTGCTCCTGCAGCATCTTAGGTCTTGCAGGCTTGAGGGAGCAGCCCTAAAATGGATGTCATCCTTCCTCCAGGATTGCAGTTTCCAAGTTGCACAGTCCATACATTTCCAAATGCATCCAACTCTCTCAAGGGGTTCCATAGGGCTCAATTATAAGCCCAACTCTATTTGATCTTTACATCGGACCCCTGGCTCAGACCGTGGAAAGACACAATGCTACCATCTTGGTTTTTTTCGGACTACACACAGCTTATTGTTACTTTGTCCCAGAAGTCTGAAGTTGCATCTACCCAGTTCTCCTCTTGCCTGAGTGACCTCACTTCCTGGATGTCAAGTAACTGCCTCAAGTTCAACTGCTGCAAAACCGAGGTCCTGGTCATAAATAAGTCTCCCTCCATCTGGTCCTCAGCTTGGTGGCCCTAGACTCTGGGCCCCATGCCCATCCCAAAGAAGGAAGCCAAAAATCTAGGCGTCTGGCTGGACCCCAAACATTCCTTTGAAACTCACACTAGGAAGGTTACAGCAAAATGTTTTGGGATTCTCCAAATGTTGAGAAAAACCCTGGACATTCACCCTGTCTCGACCAGGAAAGCCCTGGTTCATACTCTTGTAATCTCCCAGCTGGACTATGGAAATGTCCTATATCTAGGAGCAGCAAAAACGTGTCTCCACAGCCAGCAACGTATCCAGAATGCAGCGGCAAGCCTGGCACTTAACTCACCTAGAAGAGCCTGGTCCTCAAAAACCCTTGACGCCCTGCACTGACTACCTATTGAGAAAATAATTATTTTCGAAGCCCTTAGCCTTTGACATCGGAGTCTACAGGGCAAAGGCCCTAGCTATCTCCACCATCTTCTCATTCCTCATCACCCTGCCTGCCATCTTAGGTCAACGGGCGCCCACCTGGTCAAAGTCCCTAAAGTCTTAGGAGCCAGAATGGGTGCGCACTCATTTGGCTACCTGGCAGCCAAAACTTGAAGCGCACTACCCCTCTTTCTCTAAACTCAGCCATCGGAAAATATTTTCCGGAAAAGATTGAAAACCTGGCTCTTTCAGTTGTGAGGTTTGCGCACATCATTACCCTGTTCTATAGTACTTCTTTCCTTCCAGCCTTTCTGGAGAGTGGCCAGTTGGTGAAACCAGGTGCTTTATAAGTGGTTTTATTATTATTATTATTATGACATAGGCAAGACAAGAAAAGAACACACAATAAAGAAGTAGGGGAAATGAATGTGTGCATCCCTAGTGGAATTGCTGTGTCTCTGTCCCCAGTCTCAAATTGCTTGCTAATGAGCACTGTTATACTATTTCACACCATCACACTTCTCCTAACTAAAATTATACCTGACGTAATGGTGTGCTTTTTGTATGGGAGAGAAAAGTTTGAAACTGCACTAGTAAGCTGTCAAAGTTGACTTCACATTGGGTTTGGCTACAACATTTGAGTCTTTGGTCGGTTGACATAAAGGGAAGACTACCATGCTCAAATATTTCTGAAAACTAGTCAAAAGGGTAGGTCCAAGGTGGTTTGGCTTGCATGGAACCCTTTATATTCTTACCCAGAATGTACTACCAATGTCAAAATTATGTAAAAAAATAAAAATTCTTCTCACTTTCCTTGGGGGATGGCTTGTGTATTTGGATCAATGGCCTGCCAGCACCTAAGGAAACCTACCATTCCCAAACATCTCTTAAAACTGGGCACCTAGGGAAAACAGGGTTGTGTGGCTGGCATTGTTTCCACAATGTTTTCTTGTCCAGAATGCCCTGCCAACATAGAAACCATGTGTAATTAGCACAATTTTCTCCATTTCCATGTGAGATGGCTGCAGTATATTATTGTCTGGTCAATCAGTACCTAGGGAAGTGTAGCAAACTGGGGCATTTCCGAAAAAGTGAGACACAATAGAATCCAGGGTGGTGTGATTTGAATTGATCCCTGCACATGTTATTACCCAGGTTGCACTGCAAATGTCAAAGTATGGAATAAATATTACATTTTTTACATTTCTATCAGAAGAATTTGAGAACATAAAACAAGGCACAAAATGACCACCACTCCTCTTCTCTTATTGAAAACAGTAGCCCATGTGTAGCCCGCAAGTAGGCAGGCCTATGCTTTGTGACAAGAACAGGTCAAAACTGTGACCACATGAAAGTGTCATTGTCACTGCATTGACTGAACACACTCGCAGTTTTCATGAGTTCCTGTCTGATACAATAGGTACTTTTAAATTGGGCAATGGGACAACAAAGAATGGTAGGTCTTTTGTAAATTCCTGCAGATTCCAGGCTTACCTCACAGAATTTTGAGGAATATCTGTGATTTTAGCCAAAGACTGATGTTTAAAGGCACACAAGCAAACCACGAGCCAAACCACCCTGGACTCAACTGGGTATCTCGTTTTCAGCAATGTCTCGAATTGGTAGGTTTCCCAAAGTACAATCTGATCTCAGACTCAAATACCACTTCTGAGTGTACCATGAGAATAATTGAAATTCAAAGGAAAAATGTTGATGTTTCAATGTGTAAATTTGGGAAATTTTCTGGCCCTAGTGATAGACCCATACACACACGTGCAGTACTAATACAGAAGTATGATAATGATGGATGGTAGTGCCCTGAACTTCCTCTATTAGAAAAGTGAGAGAAAGCTGTACTTTTAGCTAACTTTTGATTTTTGTAGGATAGGATATTCTGGGTAAGAAAAAGTAGTGGGATCCATGCAAGCCATACCACTCTGAGTGTCTACTTTTTAGAAATGTATAGGTTTATTATGTTTCCTTGAGTGCTGGCTGACTCCTGGACAAAATACAGCAGCTACCATATCCCCAGAAAGATTGAAATTCTAAGTAAATATCTTGCCGTTTATACATTCCATTTTGTGGCCTTTACTGTTGTTGGTGATAGGCTCACTCATACATATTTGGTAAAATTGTTATTGAAGGAAGTGTGGGAATGCTGGGTGGTATAACTTTTGTCAATCCTCGCCAAAGATTGCCATTTATAGGGCTTTCTGAGGTGCAACAAATAGAGGTATCTATGCAAGCCATACCACCCTTGACTCCTCTAGGTGCCTAGTTTTGAGAAATGTCTGGGTTTGGCAGCATTTGCTGGGTTCTGGCTGGTCCTGAGCCATAATACCTGAGCTACAAATGAGAGATCGTCACATGACATTGCACAATTATGCAATTATAGAAGGATCAGATAAAGGACATACTTATGAGCCCCTTTGTTTTGCTATTGCACCACTCAATGTTGCGCAAGAGAAAACAAAATGTGTCACATATGGAAAGAGAAAAAATCCTCTCAGGATTGATTTTGCTCAGGAAGGTACCCCATCCTTCACAAAAATAATCCTGCATGCAATTCAGGAATCCTTGCACCATGGAACAAGAGTGCCTGCACTGGGGCTATAATGAAGGGGAAGTTTACCTATGCCTCTAAGGATAATTTCACAAAAGCACTTAATGCCGAACAAAGGGAAAACCACAATTGATTAGTTCACCCAGACATTTAATTTATGTCATTTACTTTTTCAGTTGTGTGTTTAGCATCTGGAGGCAGGAGGATACATTATCAACTTCACATTGAGCCCCATATTGAGCCAAGCATAATTGTTTGCAAAAGAACAAGCAAAAAAAGAATATATACAGTTGTAATGGCCGGATTTTCTGCTTAGATGGGATCAGCCCCTAGGGGCCCCTCTAACCCAGCCAGAACGTAACCACATCCCTCCTCAGGACCATCTATCCAGGCACCTGGGTACCTACCTGAGGATGGGGAACTCGCAATATACAAGCTCATATTATCAGAAACACCACTAAATCTATAGGGATACTAAGAATACTCACTGATTACTAAGGATATCCATGCCCTACACCACACTCATACCTTATAGTCTCGCGGCCACTCAGACCCAGACTAATCTACCCTGGGGCAGATATGACACACAATCTGGCGTGTCTACACACGTGGGTCTGCAGCCCCAGTGCTCTCATTTTCCAAACGGTCCACAATCTGGCAGACCTCCACGCTGGTAATCCCCCCCAGCGCTCTCACTTACACACGGTTCACAATCCGGCAAACCTACACGCTGGTATCCTCCCCAGCGCTCTCATTAACGCCGTATATCAACGACGACCACTTTCCTATGAACACCTTCAGTTTTCTGTCTCTTCACTAAGGGTCTGCTACTACAATAATATTATGGGATGGCCGAATTACTTAGTGTCAACAATTCCCTAGCTCAAGGGCTCCCTGTTCTCCCTATTTATTCAGACTTACCGGATCAGGGGCAGCATCTGTTCTGGCTGTAACATCTGACTAGGAGAAAAAGGTTACCTATGCTTTGGAACAGAAGACGCTGTTTACAGGATTATGGGATGGTGTACTAACTTTATCCCTTAGTTGCAGGTCTCCTATCTCCCTAATTATTCACTATTACTTACCTGATCAGGGGTAGCATCTGTTCAAACAGTAATACCTGACTAGGAAAGGGGATTACCCTCACTGTATGGGGACAAAGATATACACACTATGTGATTGAGTTATTCCTTGATTTAAGCGCTCCTACTCCCTTCTGTTAGAAGACAGGCTAGCCTTATCATAAAAAACTCATACACACTAATTCACTAATTAATGGGGAAGTTTATTGTAACAATAATAAAGTACACATACACAAAACTATGGGGTCTCTATAACTAGCAGTAACTTTAACACACCGCTGAAAGAAAAGGATTAGACATACAATTTATCTGCGGGGTAACAGGAACTTTTAACACACCGCTGAAAGGGAAAAGATTAGACATACAATAGCCTAGGGAATAAGAACAAGATTAAGGTGTAAGTGTAAAGGGGACTAGTTCAGACTACCTCACCTATTAGAAGGAAGATTTCTCTCTGCCTCTGGTGGGATTAGGGCTCTCTCTGTCTCTCCCTCCTTCACCACATCACCACGCCTCTGGTTCAATTGCTCCAGCTGACAGCCTTCTTTGATGCTCTCTGCACTGCTCTCTCTCCTCATCTTCAGCAATCGTCTGCCTTCTTTCTCCATTCCAGAACTGCACTCTATTCTGCAGCTCCAGCAGACATCCTGTTCTCTCTCCAAGCTGAACTGAGCTCCAAGCTGAACTGCACACAAGCTGGAATGAACACTCCTCCTCTCCTGTAGCTCGCTAATATGGAAGCTTGTCCTTTCATGGAAAGTTACGGCCAGTAACCTGCCGCCCACCAAATTCTTGTACCTCCCCGTACCAAGGACACGTTCCCAGCTGGCCAGCCTGAAGTTGTGTCTTCGGAGTGGAGAAAAATACATTCCTTCGATAAGGGCCAGCCTGAGCCGGTTCTCTCCAAGCGAACAACAGCTTTAACTATAAACTTTACCTTTACTCTAAAAGCCTCTCAGCTCCATCAAGATGGACTCCCTCTAGTTCTAGGCCTGTAGGCCTGAAAGGGATGAAATACCCCTTAGCTCTGTCAGAATACCTACATAAACCATACTAATGTGTAATATAAAGTCAGGACCACAGGATCCAACCTCTACTATAAGCAAAAATAACAGCCCAAAGCCAATAGCCAATAGATGGCCTCTTCTAGGTCTGGAAGAAAGGGCTTAAAAGGGCCAACACAAGCTAGGAATACCTATCCTAGATGTGAGCAAGATTAAAGTCTATATCACTGCTAAATAGAGCCAAAAACCCTGCCAAGACAACAGTTAATGTGTAGACACGAAACAGAACATGCCAAATAAATGTGCATTCAAAAGAATTATCACAGTGAAATAGAACAGTTGCCACAAAAACAGTACGCAAAAAACAAATATCATCAATTTGTATATAGCGTTTCCGGGGAGTGTAACCCTTATACATTACCACCCCACATTCCTGTTACCATATAACTGAAGTTCATGTATTTTCACAACAGGAATGGAGACAAAGTCAATTATTTCCACAAAAAAACAGAAGTGACTTAATGCCGACGCGTTTCGAATCCCAATGTCTTAATCATCGGATTCTCATCAGTGCGGGGAATTATATCCGCAGGTACTGTTTAAACAAAAATAGAGGGGATAATTTGAGTGAGATTCATCTCTCATAGAGAGCAAGATTGCTTGTCAATTTTGACGCATCAAAGGATGCAGCATACCTTAAATGACCATTGGATTTTTGGTCTTGGAGTCTCTTAGTCGGAATGTCATCAGAACCATGGATGTCAACCTGCAGGAGAGCGGGATTGTAGTCATCAGTTTTAACATAAGGGTGTGGGGCTGCCCTTAACTACTTAAGAAAATGGAAGGGTTGGTTTTACCTTCAAATCCAGTGCTTCCGCACCAAAACTCGAGAGGCGCCAAAGCAGTTGAATTGAGTTTGTGTCCCAATGTCCAGTCCCTTGTCAGAATCTACAAAAAGGAAATTAAATCGCTCTTAGTGTGGGGGCTGTTTTGTAACAAAAACACACCCCCAATAAGAAGAAACTTAAAAGGGCTTACTTGTATATAATTGTGATCTGTGTACAAGCGTTCGGTTGCGTCAAGTTTCCTGAAAAAAGTAACGCAAAATTAGCGGTGTTGTTACGTGTATGGCATGCTCATCTACACGTATGCTTCCGCGTTCTAGCATTACTATAGACCCGCTGGGCGTCTTACCGGTTGGTGGGCCCTTGACGCGGTGTCTGTTTTCTTTAAGTAACAAAGGGACGGCTTGTTTCAATGAGCCAGCGTTAATTCTGAAACAAACCAGCGAGAGAAAGTCAGTTTGTTTACCCGATGTGCAGGCAGTGATTGCTTCTATGTTGCCTTTGCTGGGCAAGGTCTTACCAGTAATCACCCATCCAGAGTGTTTGGATACCAGCGGCGATGAAGAGCAGCGGAGAGCGTCCGCGGATGAATTGCTTCAAAACTCGTGAAATGTTCAACCATGGGTGCGGAGACGACTTTTTTCTTTATTCCGGTAAGATGCCCAGCGGGTCTATAGTAATGCTAGAACGCGGAAGCATACGTGTAGATGAGCATGCCATACACGTAACAACACCGCTAATTTTGCGTTACTTTTTTCAGGAAACTTGACGCAACCGATCGCTTGTACACAGATCACAATTATATACAAGTAAGCCCTTTTAAGTTTCTTCTTATTGGGGGTGTGTTTTTGTTACAAAACAGCCCCCACACTAAGAGCGATTTAATTTCCTTTTTGTAGATTCTGACAAGGGACTGGACATTGGGACACAAACTCAATTCAACTGCTTTGGCGCCTCTCGAGTTTTGGTGCGGAAGCACCGGATTTGAAGGTAAAACCAACCCTTCCATTTTCTTAAGTAGTTAAGGGCAGCCCCACACCCTTATGTTAAAACTGATGACTACAATCCCGCTCTCCTGCAGGTTGACATCCACAGTTCTGATGACATTCCGACTAAGAGACTCCAAGACCAAAAATCCAATGGTCATTTAAGGTATGCTGCATCCTTTGATGCGTCAAAATTGACAAGCAATCTTGCTCTCTATGAGAGATGAATCTCACTCAAATTATCCCCTCTTTTTTTGTTTAAACAGTACCTGCGGATATAATTCCCCGCCCTGATGAGAATCCGATGATTAAGACATTGGGATTCGAAACGCGTCGGCATTAAGTCACTTCTGTTTTTTTGTGGAAATAATTGACTTTGTCTCCATTCCTGTTGTGAAAATACATGAACTTTAGTTATATGGTAACAGGAATGTGGGGTGGTAATGTATAAGGGTTACACCCCGGAAATGCTATATACAAATTGATGATATTTGTTTTTTGCGTACTGTTTTTGTGGCAACTGTTCTATTTCACTGTGATAATTCTTTTGAATGCACATTTATTTGGCATGTTCTGTTTCGTGTCTACACATTAACTGTATATATTCTTTTTTTGCTTGTTCTTTTGCAAACAATTATGCTTGGCTCAATATGGGGCTCAATGTGAAGTTGATAATGTATCCTTCTGCCTCCAGATGCTAAACACACAACTGAAAAAGTAAATGACATAAATTAAATGTCTGGGTGAACTAATCAATTGTGGTTTTTCATTTGTTCGGCATTAAGTGCTTTTGTGAAATTATCCTTAGAGGCATAGGTAAACTTCCCCTTCGATATTGTAACAGGCCCGACCTACCCTCTATCCCACAGGGCCATACCCCTCCTTTTTCTCTGATTGCACTGGGGCTAAGCAGACCATTGTGTGCCAGAGCTGAGGAAAGGACATGAATGCACTGTATTGCCTTAAATGTGGCGCATTCCAACCCGTTTCTAGTGGCTCAGTGCAGCTAGGTGACTTGCTGTGCCATTTTTTCATAAATATTGCCCTAATTGTCAGTGGAATTTTACTTATATGAAAGTCCTCATAGTGCAGAAAATGGGAAAACAGAACTCTTGGAGCCACTGGGCTCTTCTATAATCAATACCCTTAGTGGTCTCACAGAATCAATTTACACTGTTTGCTTGAGTGAGTACTATTTTGAATGGCTGTTCCAATGAAGAAGGGACATGCTATGGGTTGATCAATGTCGGTCTGGTTTAATTAATTGTGAAATCATGGTGTGCCTGTTTTCGGTTTTCTGCTGAGTGGATGAGATTTGGGTGTCATTTTGCATGGAAGTGGTAATACCTGCCCTTGGTACAAGTTTCTTGCTAAAGCTTTGGAATTGTGGATTTCTGCTCGCTAGACCTTTCTTGATTTGTTTCAGTTGCTACACCATTTATTTATTAAAAGTACTATGACACCTGGTAGATCAAGAAACAAGTGGATAAAAAGAAAACCTTCACTAGGAGCCGGGATCCTGAGGATCCCTCAATTAGGCCTGAGAAGTTTCTTCAACTTCTCCGATGAGCAATGGCACCTTCCTGACACTGGTGAATGGTCTTTCCAGCCGGCTAGGAGTGCAAGGTGCTAATAGAATGTATAGTGCCTAGAGAGCGATTTATTCTGTGTAGGTGTTGTTCTTTCATTCTGAGCAGGGCCGGCTCTAGGGTGGTGCGACTGGTGCAGCTGCACCTGTGCTGACCTGCTGAGGGGGTGTGGGGGGCCGTGTTTAAAGATAACACAGGTTTAAAAAACACCTGCTGCCGAGTTTCTTTTGTTTAGCAGTTTTGACAATAAAAATGTCGAGATAATTCTGGTGATATATGTTCCTGTTGGAGAGAAATCCGGATTTTGTCTAGTGGCAGTTTCCGATCATGATAAAGAAGCACACAGTGTTTATATTCCTGCTGAAAAAAGAGTACCATGCAAATAATCAAACTGCATTTTATGTGGGGCGCTTAGTAGGTTACTTCTTTTGTCACAGACATCCTTTTGTTACTTTCAGTTGATAAGTTACAATCCTAATATAGCACAGTGAGCTAAACACTGTCATCAAAGAGCTGCATGCAAACTGCATTATATAGGTTAAACAATATGTTTTCCCCAGATTTGTATTCTCTTAATGCTTCTAAAGGGGGTTTATTTGGATTGAAATGCATTCAGAGCCTGAGTTTGAGCTTTGCCAGATCTCACACACCGACGTGACTTCTACACCTTGTAATCCTCATTGTTTTATGTAACATTTCCTATAGATTGTTTTACACATGTATGATTGTATGATAGGCTGGCTCTGTATAATGTGTGTGTGGTGTAAAGTGCTCTGACACTGTATCCTGATAAGAGTACCACTATAAAACATATTAAATGAATGTGACAGAGGGGCTATGGAGAGATGAGGGGCACTGGTGGAGCGTGGTAGTGAGGGAATTCATGGGGATGGTGTTTGGGGAGGATGCCAACAAAGATTGTTGCTCTGAGCGCCACCAGTTCTAAAGCTGGACCTGATTCTGCACACAATGCAAAACAAAAGCTCAGTGAAAGAAGTAGGTGTAAGGGGACGAGCACATAAGATTGTTATTCTAGGGGAGCTATTCATTGCATCAGTGAAGGAGAAAGTATGATATAGCGGAAAGGGGACTAGATGAATTACAGAAGCCCTATTACAGAAAGTGCCCCAGGTTCACAACAGCCATTTTCATCTGCATCTTATGACCCCAGGCCATCTAGGTATTACAGTTTTGGCCTCACATGCATGTGCAGCCCCTTCTATGATATAGATCACTCTAGCTCAAATTTTGTGTCAGTAGTATCACTAGAAGGTGTTCCTTCATTTGTTAAGCAGGCTAGCATCATGCACATGAGGAAGTGTTTTGTCTTTGCACAGGCAGTGCTTTACAGGTGTGGGCACTGAGACAAAGAAGCTGCTGGGTGCGCACTGACTGTGTGACTCCATGGGTGGGCCCTCTGCAATGGCGGAGGAGCGTCGCCACACTGACTCAGAGCCAGTAGCTAAAAAATAAAATGATGTTTCATTATCGATTTATTTTTAAGCCACTGACTCTTCCAGCCTGTGCAGAGAGGGGCGGGCCTGAGCATGGGAGGGGGAGTAGGAGTGCTATGTGCACTCTCTAAGTGCCCATGTGTTTTTGGCCGGCCATTTCTTGCCAGGCAAACACACATGTGCACTTAGATTTCTCTAATCCGGCTGTATTGAAAAGCCAATGTAGAGTAACCCCACAAACTCCCTGATCTGAGCGAAGTTTCTTTTCAGTCTGCTCAGGCCAATCCTGGAGATGCTCTCAAGAAGCAGTCCCAGTGTCTACTGGCACAAGGAAGAACCAACATGGAGGTGCGACGCAGGAGGTGGCCGTCAGCGGTAAATTTAACTTTAAAAAAAATGTTATTATTAAACTCCCTCCCCCATGTGCTCCTCCTTCCATGCTCCGCCCCGTCCCACCCCATCACTTTTTTCAATGTGGCATCCACCACTGTGTACATATTTGCAATATGTAGCATTAAAGAAGTTCATATGTATTTTAAATGGGGAAAGCCATCAGTTCACAGCTAACCTTCAAACTAAATTTGAGATAATTTTTTTTGTAAGAGTAGACGAAGCAGGAAAAACATGAAAATATTTTGATTCCGAAAAATCTTTTGTACTTCTTAAAGCAAGAAAGTTGCTAATATGTTTGATTAGATGGTGAAGTTGAGAATCTTCAGCCTTGATGAAAGCAGGCAAAGTTTCCTGACTTTGTCAAAATGCAAAGTTTTGGCTGGCCAGTGCCTGCATTTGGTTCCACCACAAAGCAAGCATGGAAAGTAATGATGCATATATTCGCTGGATATTGTATGACAATCATTAAAAGAAACTTCGCACATAACATTATGTTGAGATGGATCCATCTGTATTTGAATATGTTTCACCAGGTCAACTGACTGATCAGTGGGATGTCATGATCACAGCTGAAGGCCATAAAGCAAAGCTCTCAAACCCATGGAAGACAGAAAAGGCATGCTATGTTTCACAGAGCAGGTGTGTGGATTTATAAATTAAAGCAGTCTCAGTGGTGTTATGAAACTAATTGAAGATCTGTATTTTCTGCTAGGAATCCTTATGTCTTGACGTGTCTCCCCTCCCAAGGAAAACATAGCCTACAGGTAAAAAATGAAGACAACAAATATGCTAAATGCTACTGCTTAATTACTGAGTAAATCATTTGTTTTTCTCAATCTGTTTAGCTTTAGAAAACAGTTGTTCCTTGTCAACACAAAATAATTTAGTAATTTGTGTCAGCAGATGAAAAATATAATTTCAGCAGCTACAGGGCCATGCAGACATTCAGTTTTGGTTTAATAGGACACATGACTGCTTCTTTCATTCATAAAGAAAGCCTATTTGTTTATGAATTGCTGTTTATTGTATATTACAAGTGAATGTTATGGCAGCTTCGGGCTTGATATGGTTATGATTTCCTATCTCTTTTCAGTGATCTTCTGTATTGAGAAAAACACCTTCAGGCCTAAAGTTTCTCAAGCTGAATGGAGGTTCTGTAGGTCTGTTCTGTAGGTCTCCGAGTGAGACACCCTTTTAAAATTGCGACTCTGGATAGGTTTACTAAATGTTTGTTTGGTGTTGGTATGACTCAATGATACAATGGGAAGCAATATGTTGCTCTTCTTTCTTGTACATTATAAATGTCCGCAAATACAGTGCAACAGTGTATTGTATCACGCCAGCAGTCACAGAGATGTTAGTAAATCTATCACAATATTACTTAAGCAAACATTTTGGTTCTGTGCTGTACAAAATGGTACTTGCAAAAGTACACAGAATATGACCTTATACAGGCGGATTGTACTTTCAATATAATGAAATATGTACAAACAAGTGTGCTGGAGCTGAACCCCAATAATCATCTGAACCCCAATATTCGATCACTCTTATATTTTGCCAAAACTAATTGGGCTCCAGTGTTTCCCAATGATCTAGAGGCTATAGACTACACTACCCTACAGGAAAACACAATTTTGCAGAGTTAAACAGAAAAAATATTGGAAGAATTAAAAAGCTGAGTGTAAATGTGGCAAACACTGAATTTCTTACAGAATAGATGCAATGCGGTACAGAAAAAAATGCATGGAATGCCATGAAGGCTCAATTACAGAAGACATATAAATGCAAAATCATGAAACTTAATAATCCCTAGTTAAGCAGAACTGAGTAAATATACTCATAAAGAGTACTGACAGCATCACATTAGCAGGTCTAAGTGGAAAATGGGAGCATGACAAGTTGCACGCAAGCAAAATAGTAAAAGAATCCCCAATAAAAATAATGAGAAACGGTGAGAAGCTAGCTTAGTATATGGTGCACCCTTATGTAAGTGGGCACCATGCACTAATCCAGACAACCTTGATGGTGATCTTAGACAACCTTAGAAAGCTCTCTAAGTGGTAGCTGTGGCGAGTAGCCTTCATGCTGAGTCCAGAAGGAGTGTAAAGCAGCTTGTTTTACCAGAGCATATTGGTATTGGTATAGATTAAGTGAAAAAGTACTACACAGTGTATTTAAAAAAATATGTATTTATTATAAGACACTCACTAACACATATGCACACAATAATTTGCACTAGAAACAGGTAAGTAGCACAGATACACAGTGGTCACCAGGGTAGACCAAATCATATACTAAAATAGTTATGCAAACCACGACTCAAGTCAAGACTATACCCAAAAGACGTAGAAGTGCCCGAGACCCAAGGAACCACCTGAGGTAAGTAAACAGGAACACCACGGAGGCCATGTGCAGAGTGGGAACACGACCGCAGGCTCAATACAACTCAATGGGTAAGTCGCAGTTGCAATTTTAAAGAAGAAGGACCCTTCCCTCTGGACGCTGAAGAAATCCAGTGAAAGACAGAAAATTGGAGAGCCACCCCACCTGTGGATACCCAAGGAACCAGGATACCTACACCAGGGAAGCCGGGTGCATAGGTGTGAAGTGGCGTCAGAAACCATTGTTGAACTCAAAGGAGGACTTCAGGAAGATGCTGCTGCTGGAGAAGGTGAAAGTGTCCGGTGAAACCCAAAGGTAGATTCAAGATGAGAAGTACCTGCAAGCAGAGGGGACAGAGGTTATGCCACTCAGGAGCGACCAGGAGCCATGGAAGATGAATGCCCACCAATGTTGGGTGTTGCAGGCGAGCTGACAGTGACCTCGGAGCTGCAACTGTGTAGATCAGGCGATGCTGTGGAAGACCAGGAGCCATTCATGAGCTGTCCCACATCGGATGCCGAGAGTTGAGGGGCCAGTGTCTGTCGGGAGCACCAACAAGCTTTGGCACCTGCAACCAATGTGGAAAGTGAAGTAGGTGCAATGTCGGGACCAGCAAGGTCCAGGGGAGTAGCAGGGGAGTCAGAGAAGGCCCCAAGAAATTAGGAAAGCCCACTGAATTCAAAGAAGACCCTCAAGAGGACCCACAGGTAGGAGGCACTGGAGCCGCAAGCTAACCTCGAGCAGCTCACTAAAGATGCAGGCCCACGGTGCAAGTGATGTAGTGAGGAAAAAGATCCTGGTCACAGGAGATGCTTGAGGTTGGGGCTACTTGGAGCCCGAAGATCTTGGAGGAGGAAGCCAACAAGCCTTTACAACAGCAAGTCGGCACAGTGCACAGGAGTTCGGTTACTGCGGCTCTGACGAGGGATACTGACCTCAATCTTGGTGACAGGACAGGACAGGCCTCATGCAATGTGAAAAACCACGACCTGTTTTTCAGAGCCTTTTGGAGTTTGTGGGAGCCCAGTTCAGCAGACCAGTCAGCTTTGTTGCGGTGCCTGCAGATGCAGAGAAATTACTCCTTCACTTCAAGGGAGATTCCTTAAGGTGTCTTGGATGTTCACAGGCCTTGGAAGATTCCTGTATGGAGCACAGACATGGACGGTGCAGCAGATGAGAAGAGCAATGAGACCAGGAGCAGCAGGAGTCTTCCTTGTTGCAGTCTTGATGCCCAGAGTGAAGTCCAGCGAAGTCCAGAGTGCCCAGACGCTCGAGGAAGAAGTGATGTCTTGAAATAAATCTTGTCCCATACGAATCTAGGGACCCACCTACATGTAAGCCCTTAGGTACCCTAAGGAAAGGGGCAGGATGATTCAGGGTTTCCTCCCAGGGAAGGGGCCGGACAGTAGGGAGGATACTCCCATGTACTTTGTCCAGTTTCGCACCAGAGCGTAATCCAATGGCTCCCTGAGCTGGTTTGAACTGGACTATGCAAGAAGGGTACTACATGTGCCCCTCAAGCAGACTGAAGGGGCGCTGCCAATACACTAAACCCGGTCTGGGAGGTGGTCACGCCTCCCTGTGATAGGATGCCTATTGTTCTGCCTTCCCCTGCTCAAGCTTGGCTCAGCAGCAAGAGGGCAGAATCGTGTCTCTGGTCAGCAGCAGTGATGTTGTGCTGCCCAGGTCAAGAAGACTGGTACCGAGAACACTGAGGGCCTCCCAGAGGAGCTTTACAGTGCATGGAATCACACCTCCCACACTGTGTGGGGGTGCGATTCCAACATGTTTGATACCAAATATGACAAGGTTCATTACAGCCTGTTTAGAGATGGCCATCGCATAATGACGCATGGCCACTCTATGTCTTATAATAGCTGATGGACTTTCAACCCAAGAGAATAGACTCAGAAAGTTGTAGGGGTGACCTGCTTATGCAGGGGCACCCTCACACGTAGAACCGAGCACCCTGCCTTCAGGATTGAAAGGCCTGCATTAGGGGTGACTTATAGGTTTTAATGCAGTGACCTTTAGATATAGTAAACCTATATATTTAGTAAGTGGTGCATGCACCATCTTACACAGGCTCGAATGGAAGGCCTGTAGTTCCATTATGCATGGTCTCTCATGGGTGGCATAATGCATGCTTCAGCCCATGAAGGACCCCCTGGGGTACCTACGCCCTGGGTACCTCAGCACCATATACTAGAGACTTATAAGGGTACACCAATATCCAAGCTGGTAGGTACCTAAGTACTAACCATAACCAATTTAGGGGAGAAAGCACAGAGAGTGGGGTCCTGATTATCAGGATCCCAGTCACACTAGTCAGAAGCAGCATAGCACCAGGCAAAAAGTGGGGGTAACCATAAAAGCAGATTCTACTTTCCTACAGAAACAAATACCACAAAAGACAGAAACCCAAAGGTTTTATAGACACATTGCACATGATATTAATAGATCCTGCCAATTGAGCATAGTTCAGGTCGCAATGGCAAATCAGTCATGCTCCAACTCTTTATCAACAATTTTTTCCATGGCTTACCATTTGTCTGAAATCGGAAGAAGTGTTGCAGGGTTCGGGATATTACACCTATGAACTGAAATGTCCTCCTCTCCAAGTATTGCTTGTTCATAACAGGTAAACCTGCTGTTGGTAATGTGCTGTGTTTTTGTCTTTGTTAAAAGGATTTCAAAAATGTGGAACATAGACAATTAAAGTACGGCCCTTTACAATTCCTACACTTTAATCATTAGATTACAACAACTGGATCGAATACTTCTGAAAGATAAGTACTTGGGCACATGAACCCTGCTTGTTGCTAAGCAAGTACTGAAAGTGCACATCCAGCTTTTTCATGGTAAAACAAATAGAAGATAATTTTGTAATCCAGCATCCTGAATTTGGGTGCCTGATACAAAATCTCTTTTAGTTTCTTAAATGATTTATGGCACTCGTCATCAAATGGTACCAGATTTTGCACATCATTAATGCCAGCTTTACTAAAGGCTTTGCAATCTGTGGAAAAAAAAACTTGGATACCTCTGACAACACTAACCAACAATTCACAGAAACATCTGAACTTCACTCTGGGGGTAAGGGGATTCAATTTCAAGAATGCAGAAACATGTTTCTTTGAGACTTTTCACAAACCCTTATCAGCATGGTGTCTGAGATAGATATATTCCTTCCCTCAATGCTCCATTTTTATTGGAGAGACTTTATGACAATTTTCCACCAAATGATTAAAAAATGCAATGGTATCAAGTTTGCAATCCTGTTTCATTTTGGATGCCAACAAAAGATATTCAACATGCTAGACCAAGACTGAGTTAATGGCAATTTACATTTTTCTAAATCTTTTTAAAAAATTTAGGGGAAAATCTACGAGATTTCTGTATATTCTTGTGGGATTCTACACCACACGAGAACTTTATGCCAAAATTGAAATGCGAAGAGGAAATGAGAATCCTTATGTAATGGTGTTGAAAAGAATGCTTGGAACAAGTCAATGACTGTGTACTATTCTACCTCTGATAGATTTTAGAAAAATACTATTGCTGGATTCAGTACAACAGGACAGCAAGGAAGCACAATTTTATTAATCTTTCGCAGGCCCTGCACAAACCTCAATTTTCCACTCAGTTGCTTAACTCACATTGCAGGAGAATTGCACGGACTGCCGAAGACCTGTAGAAGGATTCCCTGCCACGTCATTTTCTCAATCACTGGTTTCATTCTCTCTTCAACTTCCTTAGTTAGACTACACTGTGAAGTTCTGGGTAGTATTGCATCAGGTTTCACCTTTATTTTCACTGATTCTGCTGTTTCAAACAATCCAGTATCTTTTCCTAAAAAATCTCATACCTCCTCTCTGACAGTGAGTTTTAAATGTGGAAGAAGTTCTTCTTTTGTCAAAAGAAAGTAAATCTCAACTCTAGAGTCCTCTGCACTAAGTTAAAAAAAGTTGATACCTCCAGACTCCTTTCTCGACATAGGGGAAAAATTCACTCTTCCTTCTACTCAAATTACTCACGGCTATTCCTGCTTTGCAAAGGGTTCCTATGGCAGAGTTCTCAGATGATCACTGACCCTTGGGGGCGTTTTGTGATCCTTCACTGCACCCTGCTGGCCCAGCCCCTGACACTCGCTGCTCTGTACGGTCCCAACTGCGATGACCTGGACTTCTTTCCCAAAGTCTGGCACCACATCTCGGCCCTTGGCCCTGCTGCACTCCTCTGGGGGGGTGGTTTTAATGCAACACTGTCCACCACTTTAGATCGGTCCAGCCCCCTTGCCCCTCACCTGCGCGCTGCTTCACTCCTAAGTTCCATTTTCTCTGACAACTCCCTGTACAATGCGTGGTGCCATGCTCACCCTGCTGCGCTGAAGGGCACCTGCATCACTGGCTCTCATGGCTGTTGGTTCCGCCTGGACCTATGGATCACTACTCTGGATGCTTAGGTCTGGCTCATCTCCGTTGATCATATGGTGCTCATCCTATCAGATCATGCTCCGGTTTGCCTATGCCTCCGCCTCTCATACTTCCCCTGCTGTGCTTTCTCCTAGTGGCTTCCCCCCAATGCGTTACACGACTCGGTCTTCCGTGGTGAGATACAAACCGCAATCACAAACTATTTCGAGCTTAACAAGGGTTCCGTTGACTCTGCATCCACGCTTTGGGAAGGGTTTAATGCCGTCATTCGTGGGGAATGTATTTTCAAGCAGTCCAGCGTCCTACGCTCTATCCGCGGCACTCTTGACAAATTGGAAAGGGAGATTAAGATTCTTGACTCTTCTCACACCCGGGACTCAAACCCTGACGCGCTTGCCCAGATCTTAGGGAAACTTACTGATTTCGCCGACGAGGCCAACAGAGAACTTGCATTTCTCAGTAGAGAGGCACGGGCGCGCCGCTTTGGTGAGGGTGATTGCCCTGGCAAAACCCTCGCCAATCTCCTCCACCCGCCTCAGGCCGCATCCTACATCACCGTCCTTCAGGATGGCGGCCCTGCACATACCACCTACCCTGAGGAAATTAAAGCGTGCTTCATTACATTCTACACACAACTTTACACGGGCGGATCGGTACCTCCACGTGAGGATCTCGACCATTATTTTGATACTCTTCAGCTCCTTTGGCTTGGCAATTCCCAAAGGAATTCCTCGATGAGCCTTTCTCTAAAGAAGAAATCCTTGCGGCGATTACCGGTATGCCCGGTGACCAGGCCCCCGGATCGGATGACCTGCGGCCTCCTTCTATAAGGCCTTTGCCCCACTTTTGGTCCCTCATTTAGCCGCCATGTATAATGAGTCCTTTGAAACAGGTCAGTTCCCCCCGTCGTTACGTGAGGCATTGCTCACTTTACTCCTAAAGCCGGAAAAACCACCCTAGCTGCGAGATTCTTATTATCCCTTATATCTCATCAATACGGACAATAACATTTTCGCCAATTTACTCACCTCCCGTCTCCTTCCTCTCATGCCGCTCATTACCCGCCCGGACCAGTCCGGTTTAATTCCGGGTCGGGCGACCTCCCACAACCTCTGGACCTTTTTCTCCATTCTCCATCAAATAAATCCAGCGCTTCCGGCAGTGACTGCCCTGCTTGATGCCACCAAGGCCTTTGCTAGCTTAGAGTGGCCTTTCCTGTTTTATCTCCTTCCCTGCTTGGGTTTCAGCCCGGTCTTTTTACGCAGTGTTACTCATCCACACCCTTCCTACTGCTCGTCTTCGGATTAACGGCCAAATCTCTGATCTCATCTCCATTGGGCGTGGTACTCGGCAGGGTTGTCTGCTGTCCCCCATGCAATTCGCCATTGTAATGGAACCTCTCTCAGCTCGTCTCAGACAACATCATACCCACAGAGGCATTGCCTTTGCGGCTCACGCTCTATTAGTTTCCATGTAGCCGGATGATGTTACTCTTTATGTCTTCAATCCCCAGGAGAACCTCAGCCCACTGGGTCATGAGGTGATATGCTTTGGAGGTTATTCTGAAATTCAGGTCAACTGGAATAAGTCTGTATTATTCCCTATTACAGATGCCACGGCGCCCTTTGCTCCAGACTATCCCTTTGTGTGGGCATCGGAGCCCACTAGATATTTGGGCTGAGTAAGGATGTGGATGAACTTTGGAGAGCTAACTTTGGCCGCGCAATGGACTGGTTTGAGTTCAAGATCCCTTTCTGGAGCTGGCTGCCTCTGTCTCTTGCCAGGCGCATAGCCATTGCCAAAATGGTGGCACTCCCAAAGTTTTTATATTTATTCATCAATATCCCCATCCCTCTCACTGCCCACATCTTCCGCAAGGTTCGCTCTCTGCTAATCACCCTAATTTGGGCCGGTCGGCACCCAGGATCGCATATAACATCCTTAATCTCCCGATGTTGCCTGGTGGGCACGGCACCCCAGATTTCAAGCTTTATGCCCAAAGCGCTCAGGCCAGTTTTCTTCACTTCTGGCTTCACCCTACTCTGTTTCAGCTTCACGTTGTGGTGGAGGCCCTGTGGCCACTCACAACTGCTTTATTCGCCCCAGGGAAACTCTTACGCACTGTAATTGACACAGTTGAGACCTTGCGTTGGGCCTGGGATGGGCTACGTAAATTTTCAGGCTTTGATACGCTTTCTGCAAACATGATGCCAATCGCTCACCACCCAGCTTTTCCTCCACTCCAGTCTTCTGGGATGGTTAAACATGCCACTCGCCTGGGGCTCTCCACAGTGTCAGACCTTTACCTTGGTAACACATTCTTCTCGTTTTCCGCTGACTCTTGCCCCATTGTCACCTTGCTTTACTATCAACTCAGGGCTGTCTGTAGGAAGCTTCACCCCTCATTTCCCCAACCCCCCTCATCAATGGCCACTCTTGATCTTCTTTACGCATCCCCCTCTCCTAAGAAATTGGTCACAAAATCTATGCTTACACACTGGCAGCGTCTTCCACTTCCACTGACCGGCCCTGTGTTGCATGGGGCGAGGACCTGGGAGTCGAAATCTCTCAAGCCGACTGACTGTATTGTTGTAATCAGATCAAACGTCTATCCCCAAATTATCGTTTGTGCTTTTTTCACCTTAAGCAGGCTATATTGGACCCCAGCCCAAATGGACAAGTTAGGACTTATTGCAAGTGACAAATGCCTGCGCTGCTCTGCGCCCACGGCTGACTTCTCCCACCTTGCTTGACTGTGCCCCCAGGTCTTCGCATACTGACGCGAGGTCTGCGCTGCCAATTCTAAAATCCCCTGATCACTGGTCCAACCCGACCTTCTGCTCTGCCTCTCAGGCTTCGTTAAATTTTGTCCAGATATCTCCCGCCGCTAGATTGCCATGCTGCTGGTCCTCGCATGGCGCAGGGTCTCCATGTGTTGCGGTCTCAGGCCTGCCCTAAGGTTGCCCTCTGGCTCGAGGATGCATCCCGCTGACAGACACTACTGTCCGAGTTGTGGGACCTCTACCAGCCAGATCTCGCCCAATTGACATATGGGGTCCCCTTGTATTCTATCTCTCAAGTCATAATTCCCAGCGCCCTATGGCCTCTCTAGTGCTCCCCGCTGGTGCCCCGCCCGTGGCGGCCACCGGTGAAGGTCAATGAGCAACTCCCTTTCTGCCCTTGCTCTTCTTTGCTCCGTCTGCCACCCTCCCCTGCTCATGGTGCCTCTTTCTGTTGTTCTCCTCACCTTCTCTGAGGCTGCACGGCATCTCTCCCTGACATTGTTCCCAAGTGTCACATGCTCAAGGTAGATTTTGCTGTGATGTATTGTATGACTGTGTTCAATGTCTTGAAACAGTGGAATCTTGTAACATTGCTGTGCAATTTTCTCAATAAAGGTTTTTGAAAAGTAAAAATCAAAAAGTTCAAAAAATTACTCCTCATCTAGTGTTCCTACTGCAACACCATCCATGTACAATAAATAATACGATTCATCTTGGAAAACAAATAAACTGGGCTTGAATCCCATATAATAAACTGACATTTAGTCCGCATTTGTCCTATACCTGCTCATTGGCTGAAACTTGATTTATTTATTACTGATCCCCAAAACTTGGACTTTTCTTCTTGAGAGGGATAGGTTAGGAACGGTGAACAGTCACAGTATCGAAAAAGAAAATATTGACTGGACAGACTATCGAGTTTCTTATATAGAATGGACAGAATATCTAATTGCAAAAATATAGTGGTGCAGAATATCGAAATTTAGGTAAGAAATATTGATTTTCATAATATCAAAGTTAGTAATATCGACAGTCATAATATAGTTGTTGAAAATATCGATTTCTTGATAGTGTTTTAAGTGTTAGTATATGTGTTAAAAGTATGTATTATTTTTGTAATTCATTTTTTTAACCCCTTCGATGCTGATGACGAGCTCAGTCTTTTATTTGTTGCAAAAAGATTTGATAAAATTCAACTGGGATATTGTCATCTCCTGTAGCCTTGCCATCAGGGAGACTTGCTAAAGCAGTTGCGATTTCTAAGACTGAGACTAAAATCCCAACTCCTTTGACCCTGGCCCCTTGCGAGGTCACCCCAATAACCTTGTAACCCAGAGTTTTCAGCAGAGATTTCTGGGCTCCTTCTACATGGGTCTCCTGAAGGCAGACAATGTCCGCCCCCATTGTTCGCAAGACTTGAGCAGTTTTACACCTTTTCGCTGGACCGTTTAGGCCGCAAAAATTAGGCGAGACAATTCTAAAGTTTATTCAACATATTAATTGTTAGATTTTAAATACATTAACCCGATAGCTTTGTCAGCAGTGATCATCCTTTTGCCAGCCGCTAAACGATGAATGTAATTAAATATACTTTTCCTGTCCTCCCCGCCCGTCTCCCACCCCTCCCCCTTTCCCTCCCTGGTCTCACCTCCTGGCTCATTCATCCCCTTATTATCCTTATCCTTCTTCAGACCTAAAAGTTTTCCTGAATCCTTTCCAGACATAATCGGCAAAAGATTTAAACCAAAACCACAATTCTCCTACCCCTGCTTGCATTCTAGACTCCTTACTGCACCCCCCACCCGCCCCCAAAAACAGGCAGTCAGGAAAAGCCTGAATGATGGTGAACATGTGTGAGCTCTGGTCACCAGACCACACCTAATTTAAGCAATTGGTCGGCAGTCTCTTTCTTACCCCCCTTTTTTCCCTTTCCCCGGTTCCTAGCTGCTTTTACCCACATTTTTTTTGGGTAGTACAAGCAGACAAGATTAAGCAGGAACCATAATTTTCCAAGAAAGAGAGAGACAGAAAAATAAGTCTGTGGGTGCAATATTTCATGTAGAGCGTAAAGCATCTATATCAATTATAAGAGAATAAAGGCAAGTAATAACTAAAGCCCATATAGGGATGGTTCAACTAGTTCCCGAGGATCAAATGAACTTAATTCAGTCTTTTTCTTCCCACAATGTCTTTCAGATATTCTCCGGCTTTGATCGTTGACAGAAAAACCTGTGGGGTGTCTTCAAATATTACTTTTAGCCTTGCCGGATTCATGAGATATACTTGGGCACCTTGCTGTTGAAAAGGTGTGATCAATTGACGTAACCTCCACCTACGTTCAACTGTTGCATGGCCAAAGTCAGGCTTAGAAAATAGTTTTATACCGTTGACTTCCTTTTGAGAATTCGGTCTGGCTTGGTCATATACCATTTGCCTCAAAAGAAAGTTTCCAAAGAAAACCAAAAACACCCTGAGTTTCTCGTTTCCGGGTTGGCTGCCATCCCTTCGCAACTTTAAATTGAACGGAAAATGGTGTGCCCTCTAGACCGCTTGGTCCCAATTCAAGCTGGACTCTGAGGGAATGGCAGCACGGAGTAGCTTAACGATATACCCTCTGGGATCATCTTCCTCAACACCTTCCGGGATCCCAAGCAGCCTTAGATTATTTCTCCACATTCTGTTTTCCTGCGTCTCTATTTTGGTCATCAGGTCAGTAAGACAAACCGCATGAGTTGAGCGTTGCTTTATCACATTAGCCATGTCAGTTTCCAGAGACTCTGTCTGGGCTTCAACCACTGTGACTCGATCACCAATATCGGTACAAATGTTATTCAGTTTCCTGATCCCACCCTGGAGTTTTTTAGAGGCCCCCTTAGCAGCATGGCTGTCAGATCTTGCTTCGTCACGAAGTTTTAATAGACTCCAGAATGGAAGCCAGGGAAGGTTCGGCCGGACTTCCAGTGATCGTCTGTTGACTCTCCTCGGTCAACAGAGTGGGGGAGTCCCCCATGGGGAATGGCCTGTGAGAGTCTGAATAGTCCCATTTCAGCTGACTCCGTCTTCTACTCCTAGCTTTCTTTTTTTGCTGAATGGTTCTGGATGTTGGATCAGATTCATTGTCCTCCTGTTTACTCTCTGAAGAGCTGGTCAGAACATCTTCATTCTCCGTACCGGACAATGACCCATCCGAGACTGACAAAAATGTTTCAGTAGCTAGATCCGGGGACTGCGGGTCTATTAGGCCAGGGCAGCCACCCTCCTTAAGATAATCACTGCCCTGGGTTTCATTATCCTCCTGGGAAGGGTTTACTGAGTTGGTAACGGTATCTGGAATGACAGGGGTGCCGCTAGGTGCTCTGTTCCAACCAGGACACTTTTTGATGCCTCTGGAGCTTGCATGGGTGTTGACGGCCTCTCCCCAGTCCCCTGATTCCCGGGATTATTTGCAACTTTGTCTGAGGAATTGCCTGAGGAATTAACTGAGGCAGTTTGCAGAGTTAGCAGAGTTTGTGGCGTAGGATCCGGCTCCTCGACTCAAATGAGCCCAATTTGGGTTGATGTGCCCCTCCCATCAGGTGTGCTAGAGTCTGTGAGAGTGTGAGGGGACTTAGTTATAACAGGGAAGTGTTTGGTAATGGAGGGTGAAATTGCAGAACCTACTACTGAACTGTCTTTTAACACATTATGTCCTGCTGTCTTCCCAGCATTCTTTTAGTATTCCCCCATCTCGTTTACCTTTAGGGAGGGGATCCGTTTTTTCAGGCAGTCTCTCCACATTATCTCTTTCTGCGGCACCTTGGTTCAGGGCCATTTTCAGCTTAATGGTTTTCTGCCCCTGGGTCGTCATGTTGAGCTTCCTCCTGCAATGGCGTGTTGCAAGCGAAATCCAAGCAAAATGGCTCGAACCCGGTCTGCTACAGTAGCTGTCACGTGTCCTTTGATCCTGATATTAAAAATGTAGCACTTTAAATGCAGTAAAGCAGAGGTTCCAGCCCGTGTCCCTTTGCTGGTTAGGGATAAAACAAAGCAACCGGGCGTTTTGGCTTCACAATTAGCAGACATCCGCCTCGATCCACCTCGATCAGCCTCGGTCTACCGCAGGATAATTGCAGGTCAACTCATCGAGCACCGACCGGCAGAGCTCCGACGTGCAGCTCGTAGTGTGGCAGCTGGCTCACAGAAAACTCACACTGGCGCCTTCTGCTGCCCTCCCGATGTGGGATGTTTTTCATAAAGTTTGTATTCAAACACAGTTGACCTCTTTCACATCACTTTGCCTGAGCAATCATCAGTTTCTCTTTCATATATTTGCTTCTTTTCAAGATAATCACTATTATTCTAGCTAATTTAAAAATCTCATCAATTCCCTTTGCTAGAAAAAACAATTCATTTTGATCAATGTGATTTCAAATCTCTGACCTCGTACCATTCACAAAAGCAGAATCAAAACCTCCAACAGTATCTTTCTCTGGATGTCTGACTACCTCTAAGAATAGACTGACTGTTTAGGCTCCTGTGTTGTCCTCATAATCTTTTCCCAATTTATATCCTTTTCTATAATTAATTTCTAAAAATGCTCAATCATTGACTGATATTTTTACAGCCACATTTTTTGAAGGTAATTGTAAAGACACTGTCTAGTTGGTTCCAGCATCTACCACCCTGCATCCACCGTACACTCCTCCCACAAATCTCCTGAAACAACAATTTCAAACAGCAAATTCTAATCTGTCTAGGGCATTGGAAAAAGATGTGTCATTTTATGACCCTTATCATCCAAGGAACGTGCACCAAATCCCCTTTGTGCACTTCAAATAATGGAAACTCCGTCACTATAGTATTTACCACATCTGAGTTACTTAATATCATTTTCCTCGCTTTTGCCTCACTATTCACCATCTTCTTTTATTTACAGTTTCATTTTTCCATTTTTCTTGATATTTCTTTAAATCACTCTAGTCTTGTGTTTTCTAAATCAAATCCTTAATATGAGCTCTCAATGTAATGAGACCCATCTCCTTAATTTCATGTGTTAAATCCATTTTGCAATTTCATTTATTTTTCATTTTTCCTATTTCAACATCTAATTCATCGACCAATTCATTTAATTTGCTATGTGCTTCATTGGCACAACTCTCAAGTATCTCATCTCATCGGCATTATACATCTGTAGTCTATTCAAATCCAAAATATCCCGAAGCAGCTCTGCAAATTCTATCTTAAGGATTCCAATACAGACCTCTTTAGGCGGTGGCTCTAACACCACTGCCTCTGCACTGTGATCTGTCACAATTGCACTAGGCATCGACATTGTAGTTGGAACTTATGACGAAGCACTTGGTACAACTCCAGTAGGAGCTTGCACTGCTGCCTTATCTCCCCCATCAACCAATTTTGACAGTAGTCTGGGTTGGTTCTGCTTGTATATTTGTGTATGGAGGAGCTCTTGAATTTAGTGACTCATTAAAGAATGTATCATCATTTGATTCCCCATTCTGTTTTGTTTTATCTGCTTTGATCTGTACTGTTTCCGTGACTTTAGCAAGGAATGTTTTAAAACTTTCCATTTTGTCTAATTTCCTTGCTTTCTTGTCATCATCTACTCTTTCTTTGAACCAGCCCCTAAAGGGCTTCTTAATACTTTTCTCTTTTTTCTCTCTCTCCCTTTCTCTGTTGCCATCTGATTCCATTTATTGAGTGCTTCAAACTTTGTAGTTCTATGCACCAGACACGAATATGGCTCATTACATCGCAATATATTACATTGTGTGCTTTTACAACACGGTCGTTACTACGACCGCATTGTTAGTAAGCAATGCATTTTCATCGCAAGTCATTACAATGACTTGCACTAGAGGGCTTATTGGACTTAGGAATAGTATTAATTATTATTCCTACTCCAGTTTGCGCAACAGTAGGGAAGGTGCTGGAATTCATTTACAATACCTCAGCAGCCCCTAGTGCAAGTCATTGTTATGACTTGCAATGTAAATGCATCGCATACTAACAATGAGGTTGTTATAACAACTGCATTGTAATAGTAACGCAATGTAATGACAGAGTTATAAACGCTGTTCCCATTAGACACATATCGCACATAGTCTGCCTCAAAATTGTCTAATTACCCAAAGTTAAATGTGACTTCCATAAGAAACTATACTTTCTCATCATGTGCTCTATATTTGTTCCATTCGGCAATCCAAACACCTGTCTAATACTCAACCTCTTCCATCATTCAAATGCTGGTGGTCCCTCCTTTACCATTATTCTTAAAATGGATGCACTTTCTGGTGGTTTGCTCAACTTGCTACTGCTCATTCCTCCTCCCAATCAGTGTCCCGCTGCAAAGCCATCCCACTACTCTGTGGAAACAAGGGGTGAGATGGATTTGCAGCAGGAATAAGCTTAAACAGTTTTCTAGAACTACTGACATGCTTACAATTTACGCTTGCAGAGTTCTCACCAGTGGACTATCCAGCTTTTGGAAATCTGACACAAATGTGCCTTTGTATGTGGCATTTATATGGAGAAACATAGCCCAGATACAGATGTATGTTACCGATCCAGGACATGTAGATAGAAATGGCCTTTTGTTCAGTATTTTCTTTCTTACGATTCTTAGTCTTGATTCTGATGGTATCTTATATTGACTGTTGATGTGCCGAGAGTCATAGGCAGAGTGCTGCTCATGATGACTTTATAGATAATGAAACTAGCTTTAAAGGTAGTGAGATTCAGCAAGTGGAGTACGTTGAGTTCCATTAGAAGTGAGGTTTTCTTGTCTTGTTTTATCAGGTCATAGATGATATGTGCTGTGGTGTATAGGAGAACCCCTAAGAGACCACGGTGGTGTCTGGGAGGCTGCAGAGAAGGTCTTGCCACCAACCAGTGGAAAAAGTACAAATGGCTTTAACAACAGTGGGAAGTTGCTTCCTGGAAGGAACTATTCCACCTTGTCAGTAGAGAGATGTGGTGACACAATTTGCTGCTGCTTCGTCGTTTTAGGTAAATGCAGCTCTGGTCCACGGCAGTGCTGGGTGACATTCCCTGGACGGGTGACCGCTGCTGCGATACCCGACTGGCACCTCTGATGTGGGTTGGTAAAAAGCCAAAAGTTTATTTTAATGCGATACAATGAAAAACATTTTTTTTAAGATGGAAATACCCATCTTTTTTGATAGAGTACCCTCGACTTTTTTTGATGTGCTCGCCTCGCAAAGCTGTTCGTTGCCTTTCATTCTTGTTTCTTTTTAACTGTTCTTTTTACCCTGGTGCAACAATTTAAGCCACTTGCACTATATATACTTGTAAAGACTGGAGCGAGGGCTTGAAATGATGGTATAGTGAGAAAAGTGACTGCAACAAGTGTATAATTGAATCACTGACAGAATATCGAAGTTGGAAATGTCAACAACAAAAATATCGGAGGCAGAATATCGACATCAAAAATATCGAAGTCCTATCTACATTAAGGTAAGTGCAAAAATATAGGAAAAAAATCGTTATAAAAAAATATTGTTTTTTTATGTTTACAAATAATATAAAGTTAAATAAATAATACATATAAATAACATAAGCACACTTAAAAATATATTTAACATTATAAATAATACATATAATATAAAAAATAAATAAACATATATATAATATAAGGTATACTATTTACAATAATTACTCTAATAACTTATCAATTGTAAAAAACATGTTATAATTTATAAATACATACATATACATACAACAGTAATATAAATAAAAAAATCAAAACTATATATAACATAGTTTAAAAAATAATTTTAAATAAATTACACACTAAATTAATTAAACCAATGATTATTATATCGCTTAGGGGTTAAAGTTACTATTCCAACTCCAGAGGGTGCAGCAGTAGGGAAAGTGTTGGATAGCATAGGGGTAAAATTACTATTCCAACTCCAGAGGGTGTAACAGTAGGGAAAGTGTTGGATAGCTTAGGGGTTAAAATTACTATTCCAACTCCAGAGGGTGCAACAGTAGGGAAAGTGTTGGATAGCGGAGGGGTTAAAATTACTATTCCAACCCCAGAGGGTGCAACAGTAGGGAAAGTGTTGGATAGCATGGGGGAAACAATTACTCTTCCAGCTCCAGATGGTGCAAAAGTAGGGAAAGTGTTGGATAGCATAGGGGTAAAAATTATTATTCCAACTCCAGAGGGTGCAACAGTAGGCAAAGTGTTGGATAGCGTAGGGGTTAAAATTACTATTCCACCTCCAGAAGGTGCATCAGTAGAGAAAGTGTTGGATATCGTAGGGGTTAAAATTACTATTCTAACTCCAGAGGGTGCAACAGTAGTGGATAGCGTGGGGGTAAAAATTACTATTCCAACTCCGGAGGGTGCAACAGTAGGGAAAGTGTTGGATAGTGTAGGGGTAAAAATTGCTATTCCAACTCCAGAGGGCGCAACAGTAGGGAAAGTGTTGGATAGCGTAGGGGTAAAAATTACTATTCCAACTGCAGAGGGTGCAACAGTAGGGAAAGTGTTGGATAGCGTAGGGGTTAAAATTAATATTCCAACTCCAGAGAGTGCAAGTGTAGGGAAAGTGTTGGATAGAGTAGGGGTTAAAATTACTATTCCAACTCCAGAGGGTGCAACAGTAGGGAAGGTGTTGGATAGCGTAGGGGTAAAAAGTACTATTCCAAATCCAGAGGGTGCAACAGTAGGGAAAGTGTTGGATAGCGTAGCGGTTAAAATTACTTTTCCAACTCCAGAAGGTGCATCAGTAGAGAAAGTGTTGGATAGCGTAAGGGTTAAAATTACTATTCCAACTCCAGAGGGTGCAACAGTAGGGAAAGTGTTGGATAGCGTAGGGGTAAAAATTACTATTCCAACTCCAGAGGGTGCAACAGTAGGATTTGTGTTGTATAGCATAGCGGTAAAAATTACTATTCCAACTCCAGAGGGTGCATCAGTAGGGAAAGTGTTGGATAGCATAGAGGTCAAAACAACTTACTAATAATTAAAATAATATTTTTTCTGTAAAATATAACAATTTAATTAATAATTTACAACAAATTAATTAACAATGCCAAGAAATAATCAAAAAACAATTACCAATTAATAATTAATCAACAATTAAAATAAATATAATTAAATAATAATTATTAAAAATATCTTAACAAATAAAAATCAAATAAATATAAAAAATATAAATAGCAAAAAACAATAATTATTAAAAACCATTTAGCAATTAATATTTAATTGACAATAATGTATTGATTAACACAAATACATTATAAAAAAGAAAATGTAATTACCAATTGATAATTAATGACCAATTCATAAAAACAAAACAATTAATAAACATGTATTACCAATTAATAATTGATTAACAATAATTTAATAAGAAATATTCAGCAATAATTTTCTATTTTACCTAAAACAATTAAATTACTGCCAACCCTATTACCCTATGACCTCACAACACACCTCATTAATACATTAATACACTTAATATAATTACCAATTAATCAATTAATCAAAATAATTGCCAATTAAAAAATGAATTAGCAATTAAAGAAATTAATTACCAATTAATAATTAATTAAAAATTAAATAACTATCAATATCAATACATGAAAATAAATCATTACATAATTACAATTAAATTACTTCCCACTCAATTCCCCTATAAACTTACAACCCACTACAGAACTTAAACGCAAAAATGTATTAAAATTAATTCATCATTCCTAAAAAATTATAATGAATATAGCATAATTAAATTACTACCCACCCTATTCCCCTAAAAACCCACAACCCGCTCCGGTACTAAAATACAAAATTGACTTAAAAAACATTATTAACCTATAAAAATAGTATACATATAATTTAAAACAAGTAGAATACTTAACAAAAAACATATAACACATACATATTAAATACATATTAAAATACATAACAATATTATACATATTGATATTAGCAACATCGATATATTTGATATTGATATTACTAACTTCGATATTAATTACATTGATATAAAAAAAATCGATATTACTTACCTTAGGGTCGATATTCTGTCCAACAATATTCTTGACCTCGAAATTCTTTACCTTCGATATTTCCAACTCGATATATCCGTAGGTCGGTATTTAGGATTCAATATTTAGACTGTTCACCGTTTAATTGCTGCTTACTTTTTAAAACACCACTGCAAAGTTGTGTGCCGCTTTTTTTTGTAATCTCAGTGTCTGATGTTCTTCATTTAGACCCCCACTAATCAAATGATTACATATGATCTGCATTTCCTGTCCAACTCCCGAGAGTGGCGCAGTACGATTTTGTTCAATACAATGTGCACTTATTAATGTATTGCTTTCAGATGTCATTTCATTGTACGCAACCGTAATCAATATGTCCGTAGGGAGTTAGATATTGTTCTTCCTGGCAGCGATATGCATCGGCGCTTTTGTACTTCAATTTCACAATTTCCTCTCACTTTCAGCAGACGTTCAATGTTTTTGGTTATTGTCTTGTGAGGTAACTTCTAACTCGTTCCCTTTCGTGTAACATGGTCCTGTGGGATGTGTGTTCTACATCGCGACTCCCCTCTCTCGCCTCCTGAGTGCAGCTGGGTGTTCCCCAAGAGTCTGCATGTTCCTGGAGACCATAGCCCTGCTAGTTTGTACGTCAAGCAGGCTTTTCGCGATTTTGAGACTGGTACGCCTCCCGGGAAATCTGAATAAGCACGCAACACGAGTTATATATTTTTTTACTCACCTGTAATGAGAAGCAGCCCCCTCCCGCCCGTTCTTCAGGCTACAGTGCTTGTAAGCGAGGCCTCCTGTGTGTCTCTAAGAGCCTGGACTCCAGGCCTGTCCTATGTGTACAGCATATGAGCTGCTCAGCAGGGCCGGACAGGGAACCAGAACCGGCCCTGGCAAAGTGCTCGGCCGGCCCCCCTCCCCCCTCCTGGAGGAGAGGGGAGGGGGGAGAGGTGCGACCACGCTCTGTGACAGGGACGGTTTTCGGCCGTTTTTGTTACAGGGCCGTTTTTGTTACAGGGCCGTTTTTGCAGCATAACGGCCCTGTAACAAAAAAGGCCCCAGGGGCCCAAAACCGGCCCCCAACCATGCGGCCCACCGGGGAATTGCCCGGTGCCCTGAACGGCCAGTCCGGGCCTGCTGCTCAGCTAAAACAAAACATCCTTTGCTCCGATTTTATGCCAAGAATTGATGTCAAATTATTAACCTTTGATGCGATATAGAGGGATACCCTATTAGTTGGTGAATTGCATAAATAAACCGGAAAACTTGGGATCAATCCCTGCTTCCCACTCTTGACAAAATTGTGTGATCTAGGGAAATATTTAATTTAAGCAAGCTCCTTTTACTTCATTACCACAAATGACAGCGAGTTTAAATGCATGAGCTCGGGATGTGCTCTGCACAAAAACCTCGTGTAGTAGACGTTGTACTTTCCATAGGTAATATTGTTGCTCCATGTTTTAAAATAATCTAGGTCATGTGCAGGGTACACATGACCACTAACTTGCCTCTTAGTTCACGCGTGGCATTGTCACCAGGGTGGGAAAGTGGGGACAAGCATGTCATGTTAAACAAGCATTTGCATAGCCAATAGGTCTCGCCTTTGGAACCTTATGTGTTTAGCCATGCATCATTTTATGTTGTTGCATCAAGGATATTGTGCTGCATAATTAAATACTAATGAGGTCCCAAAAGCGAGACCTATTGGCTATGCAAATGCTTGTTTGTTTATGTGCTCCTGCGGTAGGGTTTTTGCCCCAAATTACTCTTAATTACTCTAGCTGGCATAGTTGCATAATTTCATATCACAAGAGTAATGCATAATTAATTACTGAAGTTATTCTTACTACTCTGGCATAATTAAAATTTCTACCAGGCCTAAATTTGAGCCAAAGCAAGAGTTAGAACACATAAACTTCGAAAGAAGGAGGAAAAGAAAGACAGAAAACTAGTGACAAAGGGAGAATCAGGGCCGAAAAAGAGCCTGCAAGAGTGAAATAAAGAGGCAGGGAATGTCTAGCAATGTATGAAAGAGGCATGCGTGTAATCAAGACTATGAAGCGTTGGTTTCGGCACGCTAAACTTTAATAACGCCAGCCCCAAGCTTATGAGCAGAATTTAGGGCCAAAAACACTATTTTACAAATTAAACAGTAGTCGTGCTATGAGACGCTAATGGTCCTTTCATTTTCCCAAAAGCTATTCATAGCAAACGTACTTTTTCACATTGATGCGAGTGAAATTATATCAAGTTTTAAATATCCCTGCAAAGACATGGAATTTACGTAATATGTCCGGCTGGTGCTTATTTGCACCAATAAGCTATTTGGCACTACATTGTACTGATGATGCGTTATGTTGCTCCATTTCTTTTTTACTGCAGTCAGTGATGTTTTACAGAATCCCATATCAGTGTTGTAATTTTGTACATGGAGGAAAAATACAAACAGTTTTTTGTATCGCAAAACAGCATTGGCCACTGCATGAACGGAGTAACGCACCATTTGAATATGTAATTTGCTGTCAAAAAGCACTTGAGTGGGTAACATAAACACCAAGCAGTGAATAAAACAGGCCCTAAATGAGCAGTTAAGGCTTTTCATCCACACTCTCCTCTTGTGACCGAGCAATATCAAGCCATCTAAATTAAAATATTAATACTAGCCAGGGATCCATTCCCACTTTCCTGCAACTTTTATAAAAACATTGCACGTATCGGACAGGATTTTCAAACATCTGCAGAAGCACTTTCCTCACAAAGCCTGCACAGAGTTTGAGGAAGCTCGGACCTGCACATCTGTAAAGTACATTACACGAGTTTCAGCAGTAAAGGGCCCCTTGTACTCGGGAGCGCTGCGGCGGCTAATCCTTCGTGTCCGTGCTCTTCTCTGAAACCTTCATATAACGGACTAACTATACTCCGAGGGAGACTGGAATACCTACCGCTAGCACTTGGCCTACTGTACATTTTTCGCGGTTTGAACACAATAAAACGGATATTACCTAAATAAATCTAAGTACAGCAGACATGAGCTAGCTTCAGATTTCTTGTTTTGGTTTTTATCGAGCAAATTATACTCTTCAGCTGGAAAGAGACCTCGTACGTACTCTCTGCTCTGGTCACACATGAAATTGCTGCTCGCTTCACGAGCAGTGCGTTTCTGTTTCCGGTTGCAAATTAGCCAATGCGAGAGAAGTACCAACCCTTTTACCGACCGATTCCAACGGCGTCACGTCGACGTAACAAGTATCTAATCATATATGTATAAACTCTGGCCGGCTGTATACTGACAAAATTGCTTTTTGATAGGCCAACTCTGAACTCTTATTTGGCATGGAAGCCATGTTAAGATAATTGAAAAGTCAACCTATGGACAAACATCTACAAACACTAGGAAGCACGAACATAAGCCTCACCATTGAATGTCAGACAATATCACCAAATCACAAAGCAAATGTCGCAGGGCTAAAGTCTGTTAAGTGACAGCTTCCGAACTGGGAAGAACCAAGGAGCAGATTTACAATTACTGGCGCATCCCTGCATATAGGCAGGGATGCGCCAGTAATTGTGCGCCGCAGCTCCCCTACCCTTGATGCGCCGCATTTACAATACGACGCACCATGGGGCAAAAGGCCACAGATGCGTCACGCATCTGTGCGGTAAAAGCGGCGCATTGCTGGAGTTGCGTAGCAACCGCGATGCAGCTCCAGCAATGATCAGCAAGGCCCTATGCGCACAATGCTGAGTCAATCCTTACGCCTGCTTCAAGCAGGCGCAGAGTTTTGACGCAGCATGGGCCCAAAAGTGACTGAGTTAAATCTTGTAGATTTCACTCAGCCGCTTTCAGGAGGCGTTCCTGCAACGGAACGCCTCCCCCTTCGATGGTACACCTCTTCTGGCACAGGGCTTTACAACGTGACGCATGTGGGAGATGCGTCACGTTGTAAATACCCCGCACCATGGCGCATCTTTTGCACCGCCGATGCGTCACAAAAGTAGCTTGTAAATCTGCCCCTAGCACGCAAGTCCCCGATCCATATAAGGAACTTACGAATTATGAATGAGCTTGGAAGTGAGGTAACGATCAGTGCCATTGCTGGGGTTTCCCCTGAACAGCACTCCATTGCCAATCAGCTATGTTCGCGCTTTAGAAATACCAAAACATACATACTTTGCTGCACCCTACATGAAAAGTTAAGTTTTGGGCAAGCACAACTAGTCACATCACAAGCCAACACTGTCACTGCATTTTGCTACCACACCATGAAGATGCTAAGAAGTTTTTTCAAATGGCTCCCGAGCAGCACTAGAAAAACTGCCACTCACACCCTCGTAACCAGCAAGTTGGATTATGGTAATACCCTCTACATTGGGATCACCATGCAACTCACTAGAAGACTACAAACCATCAAGAACTCAAAAGCCAGACTCACCCTCAACCTCCCACACAGAATTCACATCCCACCACAGCTTGCTCCACTGGCTTCTGATATACAAATGTGCTTAATTCAAACTCCTCACACCCGTTCAAGGCACTACACAACTCAGGTCCAACCTACCTGAACAGTTGCATCTCTTTCTACCAACATTCTAGACACCCCCACTCCTCTGGACTCTTTCTGGCATTCACAGAACCAGACCAGGGTGGTGGGCATTCTCTTACATCACTCCCAAAGCATGAAACGGCCTCCCACTTCGTAGCGGAGCCCCCCCCCTCTCTTTTTGAATTCCCCAAGAAACCGAAGGCCTGGTTTTATAATGAATCAACCTACCATAGACAAGGGTAGACACACACACCTTCTCAGTGTGAAGATACCATCATGGGTGATAGTGGACATTACAAATGCACATAACATAACCTTGGCCCTCATCAACTTCATGCGTACAGTGGCAAGGGTCTGCGTTTTAACAGCATGGCAGATGTTGTCCACCAATATAAGTGACTAGAGCGTGTCAGAAGAACGCAATTAGCTGTTATGTATGATCGTACTTATGGCGCGCATAAGCGTATTGATATGCAGTATGCCATGCTGGTTAGGCCTAATTCGAACCCTCTCTAGCTTTTGGATATTTCAGCACCACTTCTGTTCAAGGTCATGGAATCCTAGGGGCAGATTTATGTTAACTGGCGCATCCCGAGGGATGCGCCAGTTAACATGCGCCACAGTGCGCCACAGCTACGCCACCCATGGTGCGCCGCATTTATGATGCGGCGCACCATGGGGCAAAAACGGCACAGATGCGTGACGCATCTGTGCCGGAAATGTGACGCATTGCTAGAGTTGCGTCTCAAGCGCGACGCAGCTCCAGCAATGCTCTGGGGGGGGGCTATTCTTTCAATGCTGCCTCAAGCCTTACGCCTGCTTCAAGCAGGCGCAGGGTTTTGACGCAGCATTGGCCAGAAAGTGACTGAGTGAAATCTCATAGATTTTACTCAGCCACTTTCAGGAGGCGTTCCTGCGCAGGAACGCCCCCCCTGCGCAGGAACGCCTCCTCAGGGCGCAGTGCTGTACAACGTGACGCATCTCCTAGATGCGTCACGCTGTAAATAGGGCGCAGGGATGCGCCACGTTTCCGTGCCGTTGCGTCACGCAACGGCGGCGTAAACGTGGCGCAAGCCCTTCATAAATCTGCCCCCTAGTGTTTAAGATCTGTGCATCTGTCAGGACATCACTGTAGATTTTGGATGTACTAACAGATGGAAACACCCATCTCTTTCCAGAGTAATGTGCAAGACTCATACATAGGGTATCTGCCTGTATTTAGCATTTATGATACCCTTGGTATCTTTGTTCAGGGGTGTATCTTAAGGGGTGTCGCATTTTAAGGTTGGTAGTCTGTTCTGGGGCTTCCAGTGGATTTGCCTGTGGGTTTCACTCAGTATGAGCAGTGAAACACACAGGCATGTGCCTGGGATTCTTGGAAGTCTTGGTTCAAAGTAAACCCTCCTTCTCCCTCACACAGAGAGAGCAGTGATTAACATTTTTCAGTCCTGCAGACTTTCTAGTGTACTTCCAGAGAAACATTTCACGCTGTAAAACCATGCTTTCTGCATTTTCTATGTGATTTATTTTCAGCTACTAATTTGGCCACCTGCAATTGGACACAATCTCAACATATATTTGTTCTGATTGCAAGGGCAAGTCAGTATTTTCTGTTCAGCAGCTTGACTCTTTTTTCAAAGGGCGGAAGGGAAAATGAGATTATAACAAAATATGACTCATAGTGCAAATTTCTTGAGGGAAGGAAGGAATGTGCATAGTCCCTTAACATGGCTGTTCATACTTCTCAGCAATGCTATGCCTGTTTAGCAAGCCGATTGTGACCAACATTTGGCAAATGTGAAAATATTTTATGTCTTTTGTTACTTAAGCTTTTACAACATATCACTTTGAGAAAAAGCTTCTATTATTAGAACATTTTGCTGTTGGGTACAGCAGCTGACACTCAAATTAATATTCAAAAGTCTTTATTCGGTGTGTTAAAAAACAACCATACAACCAGTAACAGTACAATGATCAAGCATAGTTAAAATAAAAAAATAAAAACAACAGCAATGACAATTGATTATAATCAAAGATGTCTCTACCAGAGGGACATACTTAAAATTACTAAAGGCTGCCAACCAGTCTCCATAGGGTTCATTACAGCATAGTTAAATAACTTTGATAGTGCTCCTTCAGAGCAAGTGAGAAATAAAGTGCAACAGTTGGTTTCCCTTCCTCGGTATGACAAAATATCGATTTTTAAATATCGACATACAATAATGTCGATGTTTAAATATCGAAGGAACATAATATAGAAGGTAAGTTATATCAATAGATTTAATATTAATATTAGTAATATCGATGTTTTAAATATCGATGTTAGTAATATCGATGTTAATAATTTCGATATTACTAATATCGATTTTTATACTATTTTTATGTATATTATTATGTATTTATTATGTTTTTAATATATATTTATGTAATTTAATTAATTTTTTATTTTAGTACTGTAGCGGGTTGTGGGTTTATAGGGGAATAGAGTGGGAAGTAATTTAATTATACTAAATTAATTATTAATTATTAGGAATTATACATTAATTTTAATTAATTGGTAATTCATTTTAATTAATTGTAATACATTTTTATTGATTGATTAATTGACAATTATGTCCTGTAGCAGGTTGTGGGTTTACAGGGGAACAGGGTGGGAAGTAATTAAGTAAGTAAGTAAGTAAGTAAGTAAGTAAGGAGAGGACTCTATCTCCATAGAGATCCTACACAATTGCCTGCGGGAGACATCAAGGTGGCTGAAGAATAATTCACTTCAGTTCAATGCCGGGAAAACCGAGGTGCTTTTCAACAGTGGCTTGAGGATCCCCCGTCCGTTCCCTGGCAATTTCTGGCCCCTGGAAACAGTTTCTAATGTTCAGCCCGCAGTCTCTGTCCGCAACCTAGGGGTCATGCTCGACCACAAGCTCAGCATGGAAACCCATGTTCAGAAAACCTCTGCCTGCTGCTATGCCATTCTGCGCTCTTTAAGGAAGGTTCTGCCCCTCCTACCCACCCAGGCTCGTGCTCAAGTAGTTAGATGCACTATCCTGAGCAGGTTGGACTATTGCAATGCCCTCCTGCTCGGGGCCCCGGAGTATCTACTTGACAGACTCCAAAGAGTCTAATCTGCGGCAGCAAAACTGGCCTTGGGGCTCCCGAGGCGATCCCATGGACCATCTGCCTTGGCACAATTGCACTGGCTCCCTCTTAGACAGAGAGTGCAATTTAAGGCCCTCTGTATTGTTTTTAGGGCCCTCCATGGCTCCGGCCCAGCCCCCTTACAATCCAAGTTTGTGTGGTTTGCCCCTACTAGACATCTCCGCTCCTCTGATGCCAAATTGGTAGTTACCCCCAGATTCAAGAAGGTCAGATCTGGAGGCAGATCATTTGAGGTCACCGCCGCCAGACTCTGGAACACCCTCCCCACTGAGATCAGACACACAGAGGAACTCCTACCTTTCAGAAAAAAGGTTAAAACTTGGCTCTTCCCGGGCTAGCCCACGCCCACCTCTGTTCCACCCCTCAACTCCCCCAGCGCCAGGATGCCTGCAATGGCGACAGTTTGCGCTCTACAAATTCTTAAAATAATAATAATAAATAATAATTTAATTATACTATATTAATTATTAATTATTAGGAATTATAAATTAATTTGAATTAATTGGTAATTAATTTTTATTAATTGATTAATTGATAATTATGTTCTGTAGCGGGTTGTGGGTTTACAGGGGAACAGGGTGGGAAGTAATTTAATTATACTATATTAATTATTAATTAATAGGAATTATAAATTAATTTGAATTAATTGGTAATTAATTTTTATTAATTGATTAATTGATAATTATGTTCTGTAGCGGGTTGTGTTTTTATAGGGGAATAGGGTGGGAAGTAATTTAATTATACTAAATGAATTATTAATTATTAGGACATATACATTATTTTAATTAATTGGTAATTAACTTTATTAATTGGTAATTATTTTTAATGAATTGATTAATTGATAATTATGTTCTGTAGCGGGTTGTGGGTTTATAGGAGAAAAGAGTGGGAAGCAATTTAAATGTAATTAAGTAATAATGTTTTTTCATAATTTTTTGTTAATTATATTATTGTTAATTATTTATTGATTGGTAATTAATTATTATTATTGGCATTTATTATTAATTTGTTTAGTTAATTATTTATTGCTTATAATGTTTTTAATAATTATGTATTGATATGTGTAAATGGTTTATATTTATTTAATAGTTAAGTTTTTTATTATTTTAAAATATTAATTTATTTATAAGTATGTTATTTTTACCCCTACGCTATCCAACACTTTCCTTACTGTTGCACTCTCTGGAGTTGGAATAGTAATTTTAACCCTACGCTATCCAACACTTTCCCTACTGTTGCACTCTCTGGAGTTGTAATAATAATTTTAACTGGTACGCCATCCAACACTTTTTCTACTGTTGCATTCTCTGGAGTTGGAATAGTAATTTTACACGTACGCTACCCAACACTTTTCCTACGGTTGCACTCTCTGGAGTGGGAATAGTAATTTTAACTCTACGCTATCCAACACTTTCCCTACTGTTGCACTCTCTGGAGTTGGAATAGTAATTTTTACCCCTACGCTATCCAACACTTTCCCTACTGTTGCACTCTCTGGATTTGGAATAGTAATTTTAACTCTACGCTATCCAACACTTTCCCTACTGTTGCACTCTCTGGAGTTGGAATAGTAACTTTACCTGTACGCTATCCAACACTTTCCCTACTGTTGCACTCTTTGGAGTGGGAATAGTAATTTTGACTTTGCACTATCCAACACTTTCCCTACTGTTGGAGTCTCTGGAGTTGGAATAGTAATTTTTATCAATACGCTATCCAACACTTTGCCTTCTGTTGCACTCTCTGGAGTGGGAATAGTAATGTTTACCCCTACGCTATCCAACACTTTCCCTACTGTTGCACTCTTTGGAGTTGGAATAGTAATTTTTACCCGTACGCTATCCAACACTTTCCCTACTGTTGCATTCTCTGGAGGGGGAATAGTAATTGTTACCCCTACGCTATCCAACACTTTCCCTACTGTTGCACTCTCTGGATTTGGAATAGTAATTTTAACCCTACGCTATCCAACACTTTCCCTACTGTTGCACTCTCTGGAGCTGGAATAGTAATTTTACCTGTACGCTATCCAACACTTTCCCTACTGTTGCACTCTTTGGAGTGGGAATAGTAATTTGAACTCTATGCTATCCAACACTTTCCCTACTGTTGCACTCTCTGGAGTGGGAATAGTAATTTTTACCCCTACCCTATCCAACATTTGCTTACTTTTTAAAATTTGTTAAATGTTTATTAATTGGTATTTATATTATTATTTTATGTGTATAAATGTATTTGTAATTTATTATATTTGTATTTATTTATAAGTTATTAAAATATTTTTTAGAGTTATTATTAATGAATTATATACTATGTATTAAATCTATATTATTATTAGTTTTTTATTAAATTATTTATTAATTTTAAATATTATAATATATTTTTAACTATGTTTATTACATTTATAAGTAGTATTATAAGTATTATTTTGTTTATATTACATTTTTTTTATTAAAAAACGATATTTTTTTTAAAACGATATTTTGGACATCTATATATTTTTTTTCTCGATATTTTTGTACTTACCTTGTTAGAGATAGGATGTCGATATTTTTGTAATCCATATTTTTGTTGCGATATTTTTGTAGGTAGATATTTTTGCAATCGATATTTTGTCATAGATCTCCCTTCCTCGGTCCTCACCCTGGCTTCCCTTTTATGAAACATAAAGTTATCTTTGATAGACCATTTAGAAAGTATTATTATAAATCGGGGGTTAAACTTTATTGGCATCTTAAACAGCTCAATGTAGATGGAATTGATGGAATTTAGCCTGGGGATGCACAGTGCTTTATCCAGAGATAAACAATCTTCAATAATTGGCTCAGTAAAACAGGGTTCTTCTTAAGTCCAGATAGCATGCGAGAGCAGCGCAGGGCGAAGTGCAGTTATATATTCTAAGTACTGCAGCCCAACCTCGCAATGTACTACCTCTGTAGAGGTGGAGGTAGGTAGACACAACAAGCATTTGAGGGAGCTATTTTCCTCAGTTTGTATAACCTTACTCTTATAGTGACCCCATACCCCCGCCCCATATGTGGCGATAGGTAATACCCTAGCAGTATAGATTGCAAGTATGTCTTCTATGGGCCGGGTGCCCAACTTTGCTGAGAACCTGAAAATTCTGTGGATACTCCTACTCATCTTACTTCTAACATTGCTATTTTTATGTGACCATGAGCCATTTTCTGCAAAGGTAATGCCCACAAAGCAAAAAGTGTTGACTGTGACTACTGGGGTATTATCCATAAAAAATGTTTGACACTTCTTTTGCTTGGTTCCACAGATCATAGTATAGGTTTTTGTTATAATTGACTTGTGTCTTTCATTTCTCTAGATGTGTCTTCCCTGCTGCTCAGCTAGAATGAGTGTTAGATTGTTTGATGACCTCTTGGAGTGCTTGAGTACCGGGCTGGTATGTGGAGTGGCAGTTGATAGATGCAGGCTGAGTGGCAGGGAGGCTGCTCCTGGTGGGTCTGTATTTCCATCTACCTATCTTCTTCTAATGAATTTACCTTTTAACTGAGCCTAAATAAATCCAACCTGTTTTATATACCTGGCTCCAAGGATCCTCCATTTACCACATTTTTGTTCTTGTTGACCACTAATTTTCTTCTTGCTGCTATGAAATCGCCAAAAGTATTCATTAGACTTTGTAAGCCCACCAGGGTCCTGGCCAGCAAAACACCATCATCTGCATACAATAGGGCTGGTACTAGACTCCCGCAACTTGGGGGGTATCTGCATTTATAGCTTTTAGGCCCTTTTCACCCCATTAATGAACAGAGAAAACAACAAAAAGGCAAGAACAGAGCCCTGTTGAATACCTCTCTCAGCCTTGACATTTTCACTGCATTCGCCTAGTGGGCCTAAGCGGATGGTACTCGATAATTTCTCATATAGTCTAGAAAGAAAATTAATAATCGGTCTAGGCACACCAATAGAGAGCAGGGTTGACCGTAGGATGTGTGGTCGACTAAGTCGAATGCACTGCTCAAGTCTGCATAGCAAAGCTACAGTCTACCACCTTTGACCCGAGTATATTTACCTATCAATAAATCTAGGTTCACACATTGCTCTATGGTTCCCACTCCTTTTCTAAACCCAAACTGTGCTGGGGAAAGTATCAAGAGTTCACTTGCTCAATCTTGCAGTCTCATGAGTGACACTTTACTCATCACTTTTACAGAGGAATTTAAGAGTGATATTGGATGGTAGTTCTTTGCTTCAGATTTGTTGCCCTTCTTATAGATTAGAATTATAATAGATCTTCTGCATGATGATGGGAACTCTGTAATAGCAGCCATATCAAACATTTTAGTTCCACAAGTCAACGACAGTTTTAGAAACATCCACAGGTACCCCATCAGGTCCATGGGCTTTGCCTCCTGCACTTCCGTTCACTGCTAGAAGGACTTCTTCGATGGTGATATTCAGTGGAAGAGTAGGTCAAGTGTCATCTATCTCCCATAATCTAACCTCCTCCCTTATAACATATAACCTAAAAATTTCTGTGAAGTGAGAGACACAGGCATCATATGTAACGTGAGATAGCAGCTCAGGGTAAGAATCGCTCTTTAAAAAGGGTGAATTAACAGTGTCCCTGAATAGTTTATTTTTACCTGTATCAGCAGCCCAAGATAAATCATACCAAGCCTCATCTTGTAGCTCTGCTTTCCTGACAGAGAGGGCTTTTCAAAAATTAAATCTAAGAGATTTAATCAACTTGGGATCTCTTGGTTGACAATGAAGGGCCAATTTCAATTCTCGGGAGGTTATGGTACAGGTATGATTGAACAAGACGCGTGGTTGTCCATGGCCTGAGCTACTCGGGGGAGTCAGGAGGGTATTAGTTGTATTAGCTGACACTCACAATAGACATATAAACAGCAGTGAAAATAGAAAATGCTAAGCCTAGGCCAAGCCACCAGCTGGGTTGTTTGCAGGACACCTTTACATATTGTTTTCACACATGCTGCTGGAGTCCATCTTCTAATTTCATCCACAATCGCCGGACCCTAAATGGGCATTGTGAGTATTGTGCAGCTTGAGCCATGTGGCATAGTGAGCCCAGTACCCACATCTGGCCATACCCTTTGCACTTCTGATCTCACACAGAAGAAAAAAAAACGTGATAGGTGGATTGCTTCAATCACTCTTTATCACTGGCAACTAATCTGGGCCGCAAACCCAGCTGTTCGGTGCTGGACTGGTCTTTTTGGAACAGGACCAAGGCTGATTTGCATATGGCTGGCTTTCCTTACCACAAGCCCAACACCTTCTTCAGTAACATTTTTCAGCTAGGAGGAAATGTCCTTCATTATCTTTACTCCCAATGGATACTAGTGATTAATTTGCAAAACAATAAATGCGGGGGCTCTCATCAGGAGGCAGCTTGCACAAGCCCACTTCTCCTGCTAGCACCTCCTAAAACAGAACCAACTACTGACCATGAAATTGGGGAGAGGAAGTGTTGTAATGGTCAGATCTTCTGACTTTTTAGCTCGAGAACCAGTTTTAAATCTCGGTCTCAGATCAACATCCTGTGATTCTGGGCAAGTCCCTCAGTCGCCCCGTAAATGAATGTGTTCTTAACTGGTGCTCAGGAAAAGAGTGTGTTTGTGATTAAGTGCTGGTGCTGAGTCCTGAAAACCACCGGCTCAAATTAAGCACTGATGGAGACTCTCAGAGTAAAAAAAAATAACAAAGAGCAAACACAGGCCGCCAGGTTTTGTGCAGCTTTCTCCTTGACTCCAAGAAAAATCCAGAACAGAAATGTCTATAATTTTAAGATCAGGATGGGTTCATTAGAATAATCAACCGCTTATATATATTTAGATAAGCAAACGAAAATCATGTCACCTTTATTATGGGAAAAAGTGACACACCAGCGGCGCAAGAGGCTTGTAAATAAGCCCCACTGTTTCTAACTCTAATGGAACTTGACTACCAAGACAGACAGGCACGTCTTCCTTCTCCAGAGATTAAAGTGCTTCCTAAAGAAAGTAAAAAATGAATGTTCTTGATATAAAGAAAGCCAGCACGAAAATATGTCGGTTTCATGTTTTTTTAGTATTTTTTTCCTTGAATGACTCATAGTTCCACATTACTGACAATAGATCTTCATAAAACATACGGAAAAAATAGTTAGCAGATTAGTTCTATTTTACAAGGTCATTGAAAATTGGCTCATGCTTCATCCTCTGAAAAATAATTTCACTCTGTTTTTGCAAAATATTGGCGGATCCCCTTCAATGATTCAGAAAACAAACTACTGCAGTCATGGGAGCAATGTGTTCCAGAACACTCTTAACCAACCGAAACAACTTAAATTTAAATGTTTTCAATGAAAATGAAACTTTTCGTGGTTTATTTTCTGTTAGAAGTGATCAGTTTCATAGTCATGGATGTACACGGGGTTTGCCTAAAAGTTCACTCATCATTTCCCCTGTGAACCAAAAAGATTGTTTTATGTTGCCAAACAATAAAAAAAGAAAACACAGGAAGGCAGGGTCAGCGTGGTGAGGTTTCATTATTACAGTGGAGGAGGCCAAATTCTAGTAAATAAGGAAGGGGTCTACATGTTTTTAGCATGAGAAGAAGTTCTGATCGAGAAATTCCATTTTATTCCAACTTATTCAGACCTCCCACATATCATGATTAGCAAAAAAAATCACGAATCTTCACTTTTGTTAGGATCTCACAATTTTTACAAAAAGTGGGGCATATTACCAAGGGCATTATCGCCGCATTAGCGGGACTTTTTCCCGCTAATGCGGCGATAATTTTATCGCCCTATTACCAAGCTGTCGCTAACACCCGTTAGCGACAGCTGGTAGGCGATAGCGGGCATTTAGGGGCCCACTTTGCATGTCAGCGATAATTATCGCAAATGACATGCAAAGTGGGCGTGCCAAGATGTTAGCGACTGAAAACCGTCGCTAACATCTCTAACTCCTATTAAAAACTTTTGGAAATATTCGCGCTAAGCGCGAATATCTCCAAAAGCTAACGCCTGCTAAAAGCAGTTCTTAGCCATGTTATCCAATGGAAGGTGGATAACATGGCTAAGAGCATTGTCACGATAATGCATGAATATTGCTGATTTTTCTGCGATATTCATGCATTTCGCAGGATTTTTACCGCTTTTGAGATAAACCTTGATAATATCAAGGTATCTCAGAGGTAAAAATCCTCGGTGCTCGGCGATATTTTTTTCCCGCTAACCAAGCAATAGCGATAATTATCGCTATTGCTTGGTAATATGCCCCAGTGTCCGCAAAAAATGTAATTCAAAAGAAAAGGCTGATCGTCCTTTTGTTGGTGATGCACAGTGTTGAGCCAATAAAAAGAGGGCGAGCAACAGGCTCGCTGGTACAGTTTACTCAATAATTTGACAGCAAATGTTACAGTAATGTATCAATTATGACATAGAAGATGTTGTGAGTGATGTAGTATGTGGGGTAATTAGCAGTGCATGATGAGGGTGTAATTTATCTTCGCAATTGTGCACGACCTTGCGTACTCTGACAGGGCCACCCTCAAACCCTCCCCCTCCCAGCACCTTTGTGATTCCCTCAATTCTTTCTTTCTTGATAAAATTGCCATTATCAAAGTTAACATCCCTTCCCCCTCCCCCTCCTTCATCAGCCCTCAGTGCCCCCCAGTCGCAGCTGGCCTCGACTTCATCCCTCTTCTTACAGAAGATTCCTTCCTTTCTCTTTTGCCTTTGGTTAAGTCTGGCTCCCCCCTAGATCCCTGCCCAGCACACATCCTGAAACAGATTTTCTCTGCTTGTACCTCGCTACCCCTTACCTTTCTTAACAGTTCACTTTCACAGGGCATTGTCATTCCACCTCTTAAATCGGCTGTTATCTTACCCATCCTGAAAAAACCTGGCGCCGACCCCTCGGATCCCATTAACTATCGCCCCATTTCCCTCTTACCTTTTCTGGCGAAGGTACTGGAACGTCATGTAACCAGAACATTGAGTACCTTCGTGGAGGAGAGGTAAGAGGAAAACGGGGTCTTGGTCCTCCTCGATCTCTCTGCCGTTTTTGACACGGTTGACCATACCATCTTACTTTCCCGTGTCAGAGCGGCGGGAATCGAGGGTTCGGCCTTGGTCTGGCTGTCCTCTTTCCTCCGTGACCGCACCCAAGCAGTGCGATTGGGTGACTTCTCTGCGGACTTCCGTGCGGTTCAATGCGGGGTTCCCCAGGCTTCCTCCCTTTCCCCTATGTTATTTAGTTTGTATATCGCCCCTCTCATCTTCGCCCTTCAACAGCGGGAGGTCTCCGCTTATAACTATGCGGATGACCTCCAGCGTATCTTTTCCTTATCTTCTTCTTCTGAGCCAATTTCCAACTTTCACTCCGTCATGACCTTCATCCAGGACTGGATGAATCACAACCACCTGAAGCTAAACCCCGACAAAACGGAGTTGCTGCTGACAGGTGGTTGTTCCAGTCCTTGGTCTTCTCTTTTTTGGCCCCCCTCCTTAGGTCCTCCCCCCACCCCCACTTCCTCTGTAAAAACCCTTGGATTCAAACTTAATGATCAACTCTCCCTCCATTCCCAAGTCAGCTCTGTTGTGTCCTCATCCTTTCTCTCCCTCCGTACTATTCGCAAAGTTTCCAGTTTTTTTTCCTTCTCCCCACTCAAACTTATAGTTCTGGCGATGGTTATTTCCCGCCTGGATTACGGCAATGCCCTCTACTGTGGCTTGCCCGCATACAGCGTGAGACGTCTTCAGCTGGTCCAGAACCAGGCGGCCCGCCTGGTATTTAATTTGTCCAAATCACACCACGTCACGCCCCTTCTCAAGTCCCTTCACTGGCTCTCCATACAGGAACGATCCCAGTTCAAGTTGGGCTGTATCATCTTTAATGCCCGGTCCGGCTTAGCTCCTGCCTCCATCACGTCCGATATTCATGATTATGTTCCTCCCAGGGAGCTACGCTCATCCACCCAACAACGGCTCGTTGTCCCTCGCTTTAAACGTAAAAAATGGGGAGGCTCCAAATTCTCCACACTCGCTCCTGCATTCTGGAATTCCCTCCCGGCGCATCTGAGATCCTGCTCCCAGTACACACTCTTTCGTAAGACCCTCAAAACCTTCCTTTTTGCACAAGCCTTCTCACCATAACGTCCCTCTTGGTCCCTGGTCTTTCTGCCCCTCAGGTTCTTAGTACTTTACAGCGCCATGAAACCGCTCGGTGTAAGCGCGCTTAAGAAATATTTTAAACTCAAACTTAATTTATAGTTGCCTTAGGGCACGAGTTATAGTTACTTGAGATACCTTTAACTATAACTGCTGAATTTCTATGGTTTTGTGTGTGTAAAATCTGAACCTTACTAAAACATCATTGTAACCTTTGTTTTTTTTGTGAATTTCTAAGGATTTTTTAATTATATTTCCTAACTTAAAAGTTCCTGCAACCATTGGTTTTTTCAATGAAATTCTATGGTTTTGAATTCTATTTCCTAACTCTAACATCCCTGTAAACTTTGTTTTTTTTCAGTGAATGACATTTTTTTAACATAAAGTATTATTTAATTACCATACGTTAATCCAACTACTGTAGTGCTTGTCCTTCCGGCATGCAGCCAACCCCACGTCGTGCATGGCCAGCCCTGAAGCTAAACACCCAAAGGCAGCCAACCTGTGGACCCTCTTCCCAGGCTGCCTTCGGCCCTGGGGACCCCGTCCCGGGGGAACCAGCACATTTTGTACGGGAGGGGTGGCACATGTCCCCCTCCCTGGGCTGAATATGGCCCCAGAGACCCCATTCCCGCGACCTAGTGCATTCTTTTAGGGGAAGGAGTATGTGACCCTCCCTCCCCAGACATTTTTGGCACTGGGAACCCCATTCCCTTAGCTTGGTCATATTCTAAAGGGCGAGGCAGGCCTCTGGGCTGATTTTGGCCCTGGGAACCCCATGCCCCAGTACCCAGCCAATTAGTAAATGTAGCTGGAGGCCATGTATTCCCCTCTCTCCCTGGGCTGATTTCAACCCCTGAAGACCTCACCACTCCTGGGGAATGGCCAATTACAAAAGGGGTAGGGGGAGCTGCTCCCTCCCTGGGTCAATTTTGACCCCAGGGACCCGAACCACGGGGGCCGTACCAACAAAGTTTGGGTACCCTGCTGACCAGTCAGGGCATCCTACATATCTTGGGTGGAGTCTCAAGGTCCCCGTGGTCTCAGCCGGCTCCGCGCATCCAGTGGTAGCCGGCACTGCTTCCGCCCGCAGGGAGGAGCTAAACTGTTGCTTCCGCTAGGTGGGATTAATATTCAAATCTGTTTTCCTGCCCTGATCAAAGCAGACAGGGCAATAGATCGGAAGTCCGGACCCTGCTGGTATTTTTCAAGCTCCTGCCAGCTTTGAAATTGCTCCCGCCAAATGAGAGCACAGGATTCCCTGCCAGCACAGTGACCCCCTCCCCTTTTTTATTGCAGCCAGGATACAGGGGAGGGGTTCCCCTGGGACAAACGCTGTGCTGTGAGGGGGCTTACTGGTTGGCCACAGTGCCTGGTCTGCAGCCAGTTCCCACAGCCAACCCCCAAAAAGCAGCTTTACCATGAGCCTCCTCCCTGTGCTGCTTTGGGCCCCAAGGACCTCATCCCCGGCGCCTGGTGGATTTTTTAAGGGGAAGAGGGCATGGGGCCCCTCTCGCCAGGATGCTTGTGGCCAGAGGGACTCCTTCCCTTGGGGCAAGCAACATATTTAAGGGAGGACACACAACCCCTCTCCTCAGGCAATTTCAGCATAGGAACCCGATCCTCCAGGGCACAGCACATTCTGTGGGAGAGGGGAGCATGTGTCATCCTCCCTGGGCCAATTATTGCCCTGGGGAACCAAAACCCCAGGGGCCTGGTGCAAAGTTTTAGGGTAGGGGGTACCTCCCCAGGCTGTTTTTGGCCCCAGGCACCCCATCTTCCTGGGTGCACCACAGTATTTATGGGGGAAGGGAACATGTAACTCTCTTCTTGGCCCAATTCAGGCTCCAGATACCTCATCTCCAAGGGCCTGACCATATTCTAAAGGAGAAGGTGTAAGCATCTTCCTACCCTGGGTCGTTTTTGGGCCTTGGGACCCCATCCCTGGGGCCCAGTACCTTTTTTAAATAGGGAGGCACTCAGCCCCCTTCCCCGGGCTGATTTTGGCCCCAGGGACCCCATCCTCAAGGGCCCGGCAAGCTCCTAAAGGGGGAGTGGTGCTGCACGGCCAACCTCCCCTGGCCGAGTTTGGCCACAGTGATCCGATCTCCCAGGGCCCGGCAATCAAATTGTGGGTGCCCACCCAGAGTACCCACCATATCCTGGTTGGGGCTGCGAGGGAACCCCAAGGCCCCAGTGGCCCTAGCCTGTTCCCCGCATTCTTCCTGGAGCTGGCATTGCTCCCACCTGTAGGGACCTGCTAAAAATCTGCTGCTTCTTGGGGCAGGAACAATATTCATATCTGTTTTCCTGTCCGCATCACTTAAGGCAGGGAAATAGATCTGAAGCCCACTCCCAGCTGGCAGGAGCATTTTTAAAGCTCCCACAAGCTAGGAGCAGAATTCATGTTTACTCACGCTTGCCGGGAGCAATGAAATTACTACTGCCAAGTGAGAGCAAACACAGGTTTCCCTGCCTGCTCCTCTGTCAGCAGAGAAACCGCTACCACGGGACATAGCAGGAGCAATCCCAGGGGGATGGGGTCCCTATAGCTACAGGAGGTAGGCACCGTTACTACCACACCCGCGTGCTGGGAGATGGGTCTCCAGGGCCAAAATTGGCCCAGGGAGGAGGGCCGTATGCCCCTTCCAAGTTTAGAAATGCCATGGCCCAAAGAATGGGGTCTCCAGGGCCAAATTTGCCCCTGGTGGGGATTGTGTGCCAACTCCCCGATTTATTTGAGAGGTCAGGGTCCAGGTATGGGGGGGGGGGGTCTGAGGCTGAAATCGGACTGTGGGGGAAGACCATTTCTGCCCCTCTCTCCTAAATGTATTTTAATGTTTCCCTGGGACCTGACCCATGTGGACGGCTTAAAAAAACAAGTTCAGGAAACTGTGCTTGTCTTTTAAAATATTTCCATGGATCCTCAGTGAATTCACAGCAAAATAAAACCTTTTTGAGTCCTTGTGGGACTCCACCACTAAACCTAGGCGGTCAGGGTATTCTTACCCTGCCGTGTTGTGTTTTATTTTTAATTTTTCTTGGGGCTCGGGTGAGTCCCGAGTCCCAAGATGGCTGCCACCACTTCCTGGTTGAAGTGGTGACAGCTAATCAAATCTCACCAGGAGATTTGTCAGATTCACTGAGGATTTACGTCCCTAGATACACATGAATAAATATTGTTTATTTAATAACTCCAAAACTACTGAATGGATTTACACCAAATTACAAAAAGCACTCTTTCCTGACAAAGATCTAGCTTTCTGCCAAATTTGGTGTAATTCCAGCCAGCGGTTCGGGCTTTAGTCGTGTCTACAATTACTATGGGAAATTGCATGGGGAACACATATTTTGGGACCCCATCTTTTTCCCAGCCTTCGCTGGACAAATCACCCCGAAACGTCCCGGACAGCAGCTGAGCTGTCTGGCACACTAGTTTTGAAAATTCAGTGAAGATTGGTCAAACGGTGGCAAAATTATTAGCAAAACAAAAATGTGTTTTCTATGGAAACTAGGTTCAAACTATAACTACCTACTGCCTACTGGCAAGCATCAGTTGGTAAAATACACACACACACACATATATATATATATTTTTATTTTTTTTCAAGAATTTGCCATTTTTCTCCTGGGGAACTTCTTAGGGCGCGCAGAATATGCAGCTCAGAAGGGGGATCTCCAAAGAACAAGAGCTAGTGGAGGGAAGATTCAGGCAACGGGGTTACAAGAAGAAGATCATATCAACAGCAGTACATAAAGTTTGTGGGATTACACATAATGAGGCATTATTTACCTCTAAAAAAGATAAGACCAAATGTAGTGACCAGATATTTTGTCCTATTTCTGAGTGATGGTGACTTTAGTCTACTACCATCTTAGCATAGTGGATAGATCCCTTTTTTCGGCCTATCCTTAGGGTTAGCCTACTGACTTTGGTATAATAACATGCCCTTTCATCACTTTCGGGCCTGAAGGCCTATATTAGAGGGTAGATCCTTTATTCCCGACATCATATTACCTATTGGTAGGGCTTGCCTATGTATCTTGATAGAGCTATGCGTCTCTTTCATCTTTTTCGGGCCTACAAGGCCCAAACGAGAGAGAATTTATTTTTCTATCTGCCTCGGCCTCGGCTGCTTGAGGCGCTTGTAGTTCAAGAGTGATGTTTTAGTTATGAGCTGTTTTTCACTGGAGAGGAACCGGTCAGAGCTGGCCCTTATCGGAGGAATGTAAGCAGAGCTCGGGTTTTAGACGAAACAGCAACTGGCCACTGTGGGAGCGTCGGAGGCCCGGAGCCTAGTACAGTACAGTGGGCGGCAGGTTACTGTCTGGAAATTTCTATGAACGAAGAGCTCTTTATATTATCGAGGTGTAGAGAGGAGAGGCAGGCAGAAGGCAGTTGGCAGTTGACGGTTGGTAGTTGCGAGATGACAGTTGGAGTGAGGAACGATCGAAGGCTGATGATCTTTTGGAGAGACTGAAGTTACATCGTGAGTCAGTCTGTTAGAGCAGTTGGAGATAGTTAAACGTCGGATTTAGAATAATCAGAGTGAAGAAGATAGTCGAACAGATGGTTTCCAGAGCGGCTGAAACTATATCATTAGATTGAAGTCTGGAGGTGAAGACAGTTCGTGGGAGAGAGGAAGTCAGTGTAAAGTGATCGGTGCAGAGCTGAGACACAGAGAAGAAGAAGACGAGAGAAGGGTTCCAGTGCTTTGAAGGGGCATAGCGGTGCAGACGTGTATCCGTGGGTGCAGAGTAAAATCTGAGATGAGCCAAAACACAGACGAGAGAGGGACCCAGATGACAGCTAGAACCGGACTCCGAAATTATAAGATGAAGTCTGTCCTGCTATTATAGTAACGCATCTACACTAACTCTTTCCTTTACTTTTCAGGCTATGCTTAGATTGTTAGGTAGTATTGTGACTTTATAATATAATGTTTTCTTTGTCTGTTATTGTGCAATAAAGGGACCCCAGTTTGTACCGAACACATACTTGAGTATTGTTTCTATGATAAAGCGAACCTTTCTTTACAGCCAGGTGCTATCGTATGGAAAGATGGGCGATTCCCTTTCTACAGGTAACTGATGCGGGAGATTGATGTGAGTTTTATGCCAGGGAATAATTCTTAAGTGTAACAATTTGGCAGTTCTTGTGTGAGAGGATCGGATCTCCTATCTATCACATGAGGGATAACAATTTACATAAGATAGACTCCCAGTAAATATTAGGTATAAAGAAACTTCCCCAATAGAGAGAGAGAGAGAAGAAGGTATTAATAGGACAGTGAGATCGCTCAAGATAGGGCGTTAATGAGAACACCAATTGGGAATGGTGTGTAATGAGATTGCTCATGATAGGGCATTAGTGAGAGCACCGATTGGGGATGGTGCGTAATGAGATCGCTCAAGATAGGGGGTTAATGAGAACACCAATTGTGGTTGGTGTGGTTGGTATGGTAGAGTGAGCTGTTCTCCACCATGAGAAGGAGGGCAGAATAGTCCGGGCCAGATTGTCGCGGGGCTATAAGGTAAGATCATAGGCATAGGATGGGACATGGAATTCTGTAGTTATTAGTGACTATTCTTAGTAATCCCTAAGATCTAGCAGTGTTTTTGATGATATAAGCTTGTATATTGCGAGTGCCCCATTCCTGGGTAAGTATTCAGGAACCACTGTAAATAGGGTCCAGGAATGGATGGTGTTACGTTTTGGGCGAGTTGGTTGTATCTAGGTGAGTGGGTGATTCTTGGTCTGAGAATCCGGTCATTACATTTGGCGTCACAAACCATTTACGAAAGCCTTGTAGCGCGTTTTGTTTCTATCTTGTTGGTTTGCGCTCGGAGTATGCGGAGGTTCTTTTTGTATATTTTTGTTTATTTCTGTACATATTTCTACTTTTGATACAATGTTTTTGAGAAAGTCAAAATCTACTCTTAAATTGCCTATTGAAATTCCCGGATGGGAATCGACGCCTTATGAGGCACTAGCTCATGAATGGGCTGAATGTACAGGTTTGAGTGAGAGCTGGAATTCTTGTCTGGAAACAGCGGATCCGGCTCAGGTGATTGCTTGCTTACAGAAAGCCCCGATTGTGAAGGGCAAGGAGCTTCCTATATTAGGACGGAGAGGTTGGATTTTGTTGTATGCGTACAGGCTTGTACATGAGAAGTTTGTGAAGTTGCAGCATCAATGCAAAGACTTTGAAGAACAGTTTGTTGAAGTGCAGAATGCTTGTCCTCTTTTGAGATGTCAGAATAAATTGCTTGACGACAAACTGGATACATACCAGACTATTGCAGAAAGAACTGCAGTTCGTATTGCTAAATACAAATACAGACATCAACGTGGTTGAGTCAGTAAAAGGAAAGTGCGTTTGGTTGTGGCGAAAGCAGGGCTTGATTGGAACCCTGATGAGTGGGATGGTAATATCTGGGACTCGACTGACTCTGGCTCCTCGGCTGAGGAGAATGAGAGGCGTGAGCCTTCTCGTACTGAACGTGACTGTAAATCGTGTGCTTCTTGTAAATCTAACGATCAGTGTAAATGTGATGATCGTGTGGAGGTTTCTGCACATCCTGTCTTTCGTAGAAAATTAAAACAGGCTACTGGCAATCCCAATGGGATTCCTTTGGATAGTTTGGAAGATTTTCCACAACAGGAAGTTAGTGACATTTTGGAACGATTTTGACAACGGCCGGGTGAGGCCTTGCTTACATGGATGGTGCGTCTTTTTTTAATTGGGTGCTGCTGGCATCATGTTGGATATGGGAGACGTGCTGAAGTTCTGTTCTTTGAGTTCCGATTCTACTGTGCAAGACCATTTTCGGAATTTTAATAATGCTGGTCAGATTAGTTTGCTTCAATTAGCGACGGAGGGTTGTAATCACAAATATCCTGCTGAATCTGATTGGCCTTTGAATGATAAGCTGTGGTATACTTTAAGAGATGCCTCGCAGAGACTGAAAGAGGAGGTGATGAAAACTGCGATTTTTATAAGCACGTCTGACAGATTGATGGATGGCTTGTTAACTTCTTCTGTGCGGAATAGAATTATTCGATCCGCCCCTGTTGCCTATAAGCAAGTTATGATGACATTGTTGATTAATCAAACTGGCAGTCCTATGTCTCTTGTGCTTGAGGCTGTGCGTCAGCTTGGTGAATTGGGCGTGTGGCTTAAACCGGACAGACAATCCAGACCCGAGGGTCGTACTGGTGGTAATTATCGATTTACTAGACGTGACATGTTTCTCGCCTTGTTGGATGATGGTGTGAAAAGAGAAGATATTGATGGTGAGCCGAATAATCGATTGTGGGCCATGTTCCGCAAACGTGGCTTAGACAGAAAGGAAGGTGCTAGGCGAGTACGTAAACAGGATTATGATCATTATCATTCTGATGACAATAATGATGATACAAACCATGATAAATCTGACAGGCATGGCAGAAGATAGACTGAGAGAGATGTGTCTCCCTATTGTGAACGAGAGAGAGAGGAAAAGGGGGAGAGAGAGGGAGAGAGATGACCGTTTTGAAAGCAGACAAGGAGAGGAGAGGGATGAATCTCCTGAATTGAGAATGAGAGATAGACGACACAGATTTTCTGAGCGAAATTCACAATATTTTGTGGATGACAAAAATCCATTTCATGAGGGAAATAAGTATGAACGAGAGGTGACACTACCTAAAAAATTTGAAAGTCTCTATCCTGATTTGACCTGGGCGTTGGAACGCAATAAAAACGACTAGGAAATAGGTCAAGCTCCGGTACGCAATTGGGCTCACAGAGATAGTAGACCCTATGTAGATATTGACATTTTTTTGAGACATCGTAACATACAGAGAGCCCGAGCATTGGTAGATACAGGAGTGGAGGCCACTTTAATTTATGGAAACCCAAAGAAATTTAAAGGACAATTTTCACAATTACTGGCTTAGGTGGTAAAGAAACTCCTGCAGTGCAAGCTAATGTTGAAATGAAACTAGGTAGAATTCCCCAAAAATAATATTCTGTACTAGTAGTACCCCTTCTTGAATATATAATTGGAATCAACATTTTGAAAGGTATGACATTACATTTAGATGACGGATGTTATCGATTTGGAGACAGGAATTATAGATCATCAAAGTCCGTGAGAGTTGGTCATTTGAGAATTCCTCCTGTAAAAATTCCTCAGGCTACAAAAGTAAGGGGCATATTATCAAGGGGGTTTATCTCCGCTTTTTTGGCTTTAAAAGCCAAGAAAGCGGAGATAAAATTATCTCCCTATTACCAAGCTGTCGCTAACACCAGTTAGCGACAGCTAGTAGGAGATAGCGACCATCTTGGGCCCCACTTTGCATGTCAGTGATATTTATCACTAATGAGATGCAAAGTGGGCGTGCCAAGATGTTAGAGACTGAAAACAGTCGCTAACATCGCTATCTCCTATTACCAACTTTTGGAGATATTCGCGCTAAGCGGGAATATCTCCAAAAGCTAACACCTGCCCTGAGCAGTTCTTAGCCATGTTATCCAATGGGAGGTGGATAACATGGCTAAGAGCATTTGCTCGATAATGCATGAATATCGCTGACTTTTCAGCGATATTCATGCATTTCGGCCGTTTTTTATCGCATTTGCGATAAACCTTGTTAATAGCAAGGTTTATCTGCGATAAAAATCGCCGATGTGCGGCGATAATTTTTGTCTCTAAACAAGTTAGAGACAAAAATTATCGCTAGTTGTTGGTAATATGCCCCTAATTTCCCAGAAACAGTATCACATTCCAGGTGGGCATGAAGAGATGAGTGCTACAATTCAGGATTTAGTGGATGCAGGAGTTATAACTCCGGTAACTTCTGCCTGGAATAATCCCGTATGGCTGGTGCGCAAAAGTGATAATTCTTGGCGTATGACAGTTGATTATCGCGAATTGAACAAACATACACCCCCTTTGACTGTCTCAGTACCTGACATTATTACTTTAATTGAGAGAATTCAAAAACATTCAGGAACTTGGTATGCTTCTATTGATATTGCTAATGCTTTCTTTTCCATCCCGATTACCCTTGAATGCCAAGAACAGTTCAGTTTTACATGGATTAGACGTCAAATGACGTTCAGAAGTCTACCCCAGGGCTATGTGCATAGTCCTACGATTTGTCACCGACTGGTGGCAGAACATTTAACTGAAGTACCGATAAGCTCAAAAATACAGTTGTGTTATTACATTGATGATATTTTGATTCAAGGTGAAACACAGGACCAAGCTCAGACCCAATTAGATTTAATTGTAGCTCATTTGCAAAGTAGAGGTTGGGAAATTAATCCAGACAAACTCCAAGGTCCAGCACAAAGTGTGACATTTTTAGGCATTAATTGGCATGAAGGGAATCGAGAAGTGATTCCGCAGGTAAAACAGAAAATTGCAGAATTTGCAGTTCAGCAAAACAGAAAGGAAGCACAGAGATTTATTGGTTTATTTGGCTTTTGGCGTCAACATATCTAACATTTGAGTCAGATATTAGCCCCTTTGTACAAAGTTACCCATAAAAAGAATGTGTTTGAATGGAATAAACTGCAGCAAGATGCATTTGATTTGGCGAAAGCAGCGATTCAGCATGCTTTGGATTTGTGGCCCGTACGTGATGGTGATGTGGATTTGAATGTGTTTGTGCAAGGCCCTTATGCGAATTGGAGTCTATGGCAAAAACAAGGTATAACAAAAGTACCGTTAGGTTTCTGGACTAAAAAGTTACCCGATGCTGGTGAGTTTTACACACCATTTGAGAAACAGTTACTTGCATGCTATTGGGCTCTGTGGATACCGAGCAACTGACTTTGGGACATGATGTAATTTTGAGACCGGAAATTCCTATTATGCAATGGGTTTTAAGTTCACCAAAAACTCATAGGATTGGACGCGCTCAAGAAGCAAGTGTGATTAAATGGAAATGGTATATACAAGACAGAGCACGTGTAGGACCGAAGGGTGTTGCGACGTTACATGAGCAAGTGGTGCTGGCGCCGTTAGGAAAGGCAGAAAGTGATTGCTCCGTACCTATAGAACAGGAATCGCCTGTTAAGTCGGGTAAGCCATTTGATGATTTGTCCGTGGAGGACAGAAAACATGTGTGGTTTACGGATGGTTCAGAAGAGGCATTGGAAGGCAGTATCCTACAATCCGATCACACAGATATTGCTAAGTACCACAGGTGAAGGAAAGAGTAGTCAATTTGCTGAACTATATGCTGTTTATCAAGTTTTGAAACAAGAACTGCCTGGTACATGTCATATTTTTACTGCTTCTTGGTCCACTGCTGATGGTCTAGCGGTTTGGTTACCCACATGGTATTCCCATGACTGGAAACTGCATTCTAAGAAGCTTTGGGGTAAACATTTATGGCAAGAGATTTGGGAACTACTTCCTCAGAGTAATGTGACAGTTTTTCATGTTGATGCACACACACACGTAGACTCCCTTGACAAACTTTTTCACCAAGTTGCAGATGAGAAATCTAAAATTTCTGAGGCAATGGTGGACAAACAAGATTTTGATTTGGCGATGCCGCTTCGGCCAGGTTTGGATAGCAGGCACAGAGGAGGCTTCCCAAGGCGGCAGGGCGTGAGGCTAGGCGGGGCTGCGAGCGTGCAGGGACTCCAGCAACCAGGAGTCCCTGCGAGACCAGGTAACAGCTGACGGTCCGCTCTCCCTGCTGGCCCGCCCCCCGCCCAAACATCCTCCTTATATAATAACCGCCCACTCCCGCAGCGCGGGACGCAGCTCGGGGCGAAGAGCGGGCAAAGAGCGGGCCGTTTGAGGCCGTTCGAGGACGGAGAGGACTGGACTGGCCCACCCTCTATCGCTTTTACCTCACAGGCAAACATCCCTTGTTCCATAAGATATGAGTACCAGGGCCACTCGGAGTAAGGCCTCCAAGGCAGCCACGCAAACTAGCGGCCCTATGGACGATTTTATCACCCGCACCAATATAGCCATTGATAATGAAATATCTAAATTACAAACCCGGGTGTCCTTAGAACTGGGTGCTGCCAGAAGACTGTCACAAGTGATAGCGCTCTCAAAAAGAATCCTCCCTAGGCCATATAGCCACTTCGGTTACACCGGAACGCCCTGCCATCCCTCAATGTGTAGTTAGACAGGCTGATGTCCATCGGACCTCTACCAACTCTAGCCCCTCTCCATCGCTAGAGCGGTATTCCAACGTAGATGAAGCCAACTTCCCAGCTGCATTCTGCGCCCAGAACCCGATCCCTAACTCACAGTTAGCCTCAAACTCCGCTACTGGTAAACCACCTAAAAGGAAGCGTTGAACAGGTACTGCTTATGCTCGCAAAAAAGCGAAAATTGTGCTTCCCCAAAACCTAACCTCCACAAGAGTACTGTTACCTACTATGAATCAAGAAAAAAGCACAGGGTCCCAACCCCCTAAGGAGGGAGGTACTGTGGACCCCGACGCCACCCCACCTAGCATCGACCAAAAGATCGAGGGCTTGCAGACTGAAGGGTTGGGTAACAATGAAAGGGAATTCATAGATCTGGTCTGGTCAACCCTAAAGAAACTTCTTTCCCCTCTCGACCTCAGACTCTCGAGAATAGAGAATAACCTGCTCGAGATGGAAAAAAGCATTATTGCCCTGGCCACGCTAGGTTTGAGAACTCTTGAAAACCAGGGCCACCCTGTACCAGATGTAATACCCCCAATTCCTACCATCCAAGTGCAGGATGTCCCACCCTCAGCCCCAGCCACTTTACGGCCGATCCCCAAGCCAAGGTCTGTGGCGGTGGACCAAATTCCCCTTGCCACTAAACCCAAGGCTCCCCAACGAGCCCCAAATCCCCAATCAGGAAAGCCTAAACCTGGCGTCCAGCCCAAACCTACCCTGAGTACCATACAGGATCCTCCTACAAAGGACAACTTTAGAGGGGGGTACATTGACCTTCCCCCTGAGGCCAACGATTATGTGGTGGTACTAACGGGTGTTCCCCAGATTGGTGTAGACCAGCATGAGAACCACTGGTCGTTGAAAAATAAAATTATGTATTGGTTAAATATAAATAGACCTATCCCCAATGGCCGGAGAAGCAGAGTCTTGATGGTTCGAAGAACTCGCTGGGTGGGCCCAAAAAAGAAATCCAGTCCAGGGGACTGTATAGTGGTGACCTTTGAGGACCCACATACGGCACAATTCATCTGCTCCTGGCCTGGTTCTGAAGGGTCCCCGGTCATACCCAGACCTCTGTCTTTCTTTTATCCACCACGTGTCCAGCATACCCCGGCGGATGATTGGTCCTTAGTTCAGCGCCAACCTTGGAAGAGCCACCCTAAAACTTATAACCAATTCCAACCACTTTGGAATGGCTTTCCAACCTCAAACAGATATGGTGGCCTGGAGGAGGTGGATTGACTTTCTAGCCAGCACACTCAACATAACCCTGAGAAATCTTTTTCCCTGCACACCCGAAGGCCAGCTGAGCACGTACCCCCAGATCATTCATCGGGCCCAGTAGGATTTACAAATAGCCTAGACACCAAGGAAGGGTTGATGCCTCCTGTTATTCCTGACCTATTTGTTTTGGAAGGCTGCTCAGTTCCACCTAGTACGACTCCCCGACCATTAATTCGATGGGGCGCAGTAGAGGTGAACCGGATTGATACAACCAAGGCTCCTTCACCGCAGCATTTTGACCCCTGTGTAAATGCTTTCAGAGGGGCTGCACCCAAACTTTCCCCACCTATTCACCCCTTTTCGCAGCCCACCTCTGGTGCGCCGTTAATAAAGATCCTGAGTTGGAATGTGGCTGGGCTTGTCCGTAATCTTGAGAATCCAGATTGGATTGCCTTTCTAGAACCCTATAGCATCTGCCTTTTACAGGAAACCTGGTGCCAAGAACCAAGGCACAGAGTGGGGTTTACGTCCTACTTTGTTCCAGCCGTGCAACAAGTTGGCTCTAAAGGTCGACCTTCAGGCGGTCTACTGATTTGGATTAGGATTGCCTTAAGGTTAGGTGTTACTCAAAGGTCCAATAAATCACCTGACCTACAATGGTTATCACTGCATCGCAAAGGAGGGAGGACCCTAGAAGTCTTCAACATTTACCTGAGGGGTTCTAATGGTGGGGCTTCACGTTTATCATCAACAGGCCTAAGCAGTGATCTAGCCTCTTGTAACATCGATTCTTATATCCTTCTTGCGGGTGATTTTAACTGTTGCTTTGAGCCATTGTCCAGGGAAGACATTCTGGATACCTTTGAAGAGGACTCAAGGAGAGGTATCCCTATTTTAACCATCGATCCGATCCCTAAATGGACGCAAAGCGCAATAGATATTAATGCCCTTTGTCTGGAACACAATTTGAGACCAGCCAACAGTCGTTCCAAATCGGACCCTATGGGAGCCCATACATACAACAGAACGGGGCGAACTTCCAGAATTGACTTTGTCATGCTCAATTTTAATCTTTGGTCTTTCCACCAAGACATGGAGGTCATTGTATCTTGTGACAGTGATCATAACCCACTCTCTCTTTCGATCACCTTTCCATGGCAAGATGGGACCCATGCTAGCTCAGACCATAAGTGGAAAACCTCACGTGAAATCGCTCCCTCTAACTGTAGTAGGCGCTTGAAGTGGGCAAGAGTCTCGGCGGACGAAGAGAGGCTATCACAAGCTGGGTCTATTCTGCTAGAGGCTGATTCCAAGCTCGATACACTAAGCCCCACTGGTAAAAAGACCTTACCATTGTTTATAGAGACCATAGAGGCTTTGAGTGATTTGTTTATTATCTCCCAATCGAGCACCAAGGTGGGTCCAAAAGGTGCTTCCACGTCCAGAACCAAGTGGTACTCCTCGAAATGCCGGGCAGCGAAGGGGGCTCTTATCTCTGCAGTAAAAAATAATGAGCCAGATAATGTAAGAGCTGCAAGGAAGATTTATAAAAGAGTTGTGACCGAAGCAAAAGAGGCATACGATCTAAATTTCTGGTGGAACTTGGCCGAAGCAAGCAAAAGGAAAAACGCCAAGGAGTTTTGGGATCTGTTAAGAGCCAGGGAAAAGCCCATTGATCAGCAAATAACCTGCAACATCCCCGGTGCTGTATGGATGGAACATTTCGCCAAGTTGTATTCCATCCCACTGGGGGCATGCCACCATATCTTGGCTCCTTTACCTTGCCCTACAACTGTCCTCACAAGTAATGATGGTCCATTTTCTAGGCAGGAGGTAGAAAATGCAATTAAGGGCATTGTTTCCAACAAAGCTGCTGGCCCTGACGGGATCCCGGGCGATTTGCTAAAAACTTATCCGGCGTGGTGGAGCAGATTGATCACTTCCCTCCTAAATGAGGCCCTGCTGGGAGGCTCTTTCCCTGATTCTTGGAGGGGAGCGGAAGTGGTCCCTATTTTTAAGAAAGGCTCCAGAGACGATCCGGCAAACTATCGCCCCATCAGCTTGCTGGACTCAACTCAAAAGGTGGCGGGCAAAGTTGTTCTGACCAGGATATTGCAGTGGGCAGAGGAAAATCAGATACTGTCCAATCTTCAAGCAGGCTTTAGGACGGGGACTGGCACCATTGAGCAGACATTTCGCCTCCTTATGCTCTATTGGAAAGTTGTGGTGTTGGGGGGGGGGGGGCAGTTTGTACTTGGTCTTCATAGACCTACGCACAGCGTTCGATCTGGTCCCACGAGCTTTATTGTGGAATGTTCTTAATGAGTTAGGCTTACCACCCTACTTGTTAGCCTTACTGATGAAATTCCACGATAGCAATTTTGCCCAAATTAGATGGGGTTCACAGGGCGAAAAAACACCTCGCATTCCGGTGAACAGGGGCGTCCGCCAGGGTTGTGTGCTTGCCCCCACTCTGTTTTCTCTTTATGTGTACGGAGTGGTGGAGCATCTCTTACAGGATCCATCTGATGCACCGACCCTGGCGGGGAACAAAATTCCGACGCTCCTGTTTGCGGATGACACCCTTCTAATTTCTAAGTCTCCAGTGGGCATCCAAAAATTGCTATCCAGCTTTAAATCCTTTTGCGATGATAAAGGCTTGGCCATAAATATAGGAAAGACCAAGTTCCTTGTCCTCAACCCTCCCAAAAAAACAGTTGTTCCCCCCGTTCTAGACTCTGTCCATCTAGAGAGAGTCAAGGAATTTGACTATTTGGGCATACGATTATCCGACTCTATGAGCTGGAGGGCACACCATCAGAAGGTGTTTCTTGCTCACAAGAGGGTAGCTGGAGCCCTGCTCAAACAGCAGCGAGCCTCGCCATTGAAACCCATCGGGGCAGTCCTAGATATTTACAGGGCAAGGGTTGTAAGCGCAGCACTATACGGCGCGGAACTGTGGGGCTCACAGAAAATTGATATCTTGGTCTCCCTTGATAATAATTTTCATAAAGATCTTATGAGACTGCCCCACAGCACTCCTACAATCCCCATTTTGCTAGATGCAGGCTCCCGCTCAATATGTGACCAAGCAAAATTATGCCCTCTTTTATTATGGTCTAGAATCTGGAATGTCCCTGAACTCCACAGCTACGCAGATGCTCTGGAAGATCTTCTGTCCCTTCCAGGATGCTACAAGATTACCTGGCTTAGGGATGTTAAGTGCCTTCTCTACAAACTGGGGCTAGGAGATGCTTGGGATAATAAATCAGCTCCCTCAAAACAAGTACTAAAAAAGGCATACTGGTCGTGGGTGGACAGCGAAAGAATGTGCAATACAAATCACTGTAAATCTGTCGCCCAGTTTTTGTTAATTAAAGAACTCCCTTTTAGGGAACCCTATTCGGATTCTATCCACAACTCAGGTGACAGAGCACTGTACATTAAATTCAGGTTAGGTGTACTCCCTCTTGGTCAATTTACCTCAACCTGGAAACCGCCCTTACAAACTGTGCAATTTTGTCCTTTTTGCGAAATGAGGGTTGAATCTGTTGCACACCTGTTGTTCGAATGCAACACCTATGTAGCACCTAGAAAGTTGTGGCTGAGACCCTTATGTAGAAGTCTGGGAACAAGATCTCATCTAGAAGCCCTGCGCATACTGTGCACTGACGCGAGACCCTTTTTCGCGTGCTGTATGGCAAAATTCTTAGGCTGGGCCTGGCGCTTAAGAACTGCAAAAAACTGTTGATTTGGCGGGATTGGCGAACTGGGCCCAACAGAAGTCAGGACATTTTGGAGAAAGAATCACTAGCAGGTGGGCTGCTGACCGAGGAATTTATATTCCTCTCAATTTGATTAAAGATGTTATACTTCATTGCCCCATATGTCAGCATTCTAGACAGCGAGAAGTGCCCCAAATTGTAAGAGGTCAATTACATCGAGGAAAATCCCCTGCACAGATTTGGCAAATAGATTTTATAGGTCCTCTTCCTATGAGCAAAAATTGTCAATATGTTTGTACAGTTGTAGACACTTTCAGTGGTCTTTTAGTGGCCTTTTCTTGTAAGAGAGCTACTCAGCTAAATACCATTAAAACCTTAGAGTTAATAATGTTGTACTATGGTGTTCCACTTCAAATACAGTCTGACAACGAATCTCATTTTAAAGGCAGACTAGTGCAGGAATTTTGTGTGGAGAACAACATCGAATGGGTGTTTCATATACCTTATTATCCACAGGCAGTAGGTCTTATGGAGAGAATGAATGGTTTGCTGTAAGATCAATTACGTAGGTTATCAAATGACAACTATAAGAACTGGAGAGATCATTTGTTTGATGCATTGTTAATTTTGAATAATCATCCTTATTTGAATTCTGCTTCCTCATTAATGTGTTTATTTCCTCCAGCTATTGATGCTAAACCTAACACAGTGGAGAGTACAGTGATGTATTGGGAAATTTCCCCTGGAGCCTTGGCTCCATGCAGAGCAACCCCAGGTTCTGCAGACCTGGACCTGCATTCTATAAACACCATTACTTTAAAGAAAGAAGACATTACTATTGTGGAGACCGGCATTGGTGTCCAAATACCTGTTGGGAGTTTTGGATTAATTGCCCCGAGATCTGGCTTGGCTTTAAAAGGTGTCCAGGTGCTCGGAGGTGTCATTGACAGTGATTATCAAGGAGAGATTAAAGTGATCCTATTAAACAGTGGTGATTCTGAATTACTAATACACAAAGCAGACCGAGTTGCTCAATTGCTAATTATGCCCCTTTTCAGTGGCGAGATTCAAAAAGGTACTGCCCCAACTCTGTTATCTGTACGAGGAAAAAAGGGTTTTGGCTCCACTGATAATCCCGGAGCGAGAGTGTGGGTTCAGTCACCTAAACATCCCCCTGAACAGGTCGAAATAATTGCAACCGGTCAGGACAATACTGTCCTAGTAATGAGGCTAGGGCATGATAGCTGGGAAGTAGTCCCAGATGATAAATGTTATTTGCGAGAATGAATAATACCTCTATTTGATCCCGTTCTCCTAGACCATCGTTTGGACTGCTGCTGTCGGAAGTGTTGCCGCTGGACTCCTTTTGGCTTGCTGCGCCGAGAGACGGGAGAGCCCCCAGGACTGGAATAATTCCTTAGACCGAAGACGTCGTTCTTCTGCTTCGTGGGATTCGTCATCTAATTTCTGGACGTCTCTAGCCAGGAGACTAACTAACGCTAATCCTTTCTGTTTGACCCCTATGCATTCAGTGACTGATATTTAGCGACCTGCTTGGTTGCTGTCCCAGCTTCCATGGAGAAACTTGCCCATATTTTTAATTTATCGAATGCTCATCCCAATGTAATTTTTAGTGATTTTGCGGCCTATGATTACTGTGCTCTATGCACGTTGTTGCCTGATTTACAGCCCCCTTTGAATTCCCAAATAATAACCTGCAATATTACCGAGGGTGATCTTGCTTTTTCATGACCTGTGATCCTAGAATCATAGGCAAGTGCGTTCAATTAAGACAGAAAACTGCCACTTCATTTACTGCCCATGAAAGAACTCTATTTTTTGAAAGACTATCTAAATCATGTACTTCTGTTAGAAATAATATGACTTGTAGGCATCTTGTAGTTACCCCTAGTCACTATCGTATGGTGCTATTACCTTCTGGATGGCTATTTTCATGTGGCAATTCGTCTTGGCCCTATATTCCTGCAAATATTACTGGAGGTCCTTGTGCTATTACCAGATTAAGTTTATTAATGCTTTCTTCACATCCTAATGTAATTTCCCGAACTACACGTGATGCCCCATCATTGAAAGCCAATTGTGATTCCTCATTACACTTATTCTCTAAATCTGAGTATCGTAGTTTAGCTTTTTCTATTTTAGGTGTTCCTGCATTATCTGTATACAATGCTAAATCAATCTGAAAATTAGCTTGCTGGATGGTTAAGTCTATTAACCATACGTCTGTTGTTTTATTTGACCTTTTATTAGATGCTCAAGGTGAGCGTAGAGCCATTTTACAAAATAGAGCTGCAATAGATTACCTTTTACTTAAACATGGTCATGGCTGCTCAGATATTGAGGGCCTTTGTTGTTTTAATTTATCGGACCATTCCAAATCGATCCAGTTCCATATTGATAAACTTCATGAATTAACTGAAGAAGTTAGGCAACATATAGATCAAGGGTGGTTTGATTGGCTTTTCAATTGGTTGCCCGATTTGCACTCCTTGCGTCAAGTGTTGGGGGGGTGTCTTGATTGCTATTTCTATTTTAGTTGCTATTTGTTGTTGCATTCAATGTGTCCCTTCCTTAATTCAAATTTTTAGACCACACACTATGTCTAGGTCTGTTAGTTTTGTTTCTTATTATTCTTCATCAGATGTTCGCTCAGTTTGATAGATATTAGTCGACAAAAGTCAAGGGTCGAATGTAGTGACCGGATATTTTGTCCTATTTCTTAGTGATGGTGACTTTAGTCTACCACCATCTTAGTATAGTGGATAGATCCCTATTTTCGGCCTATCCTTAGGTTAGCCTACTGACTTTGGCATAATAACATGCCCTTTCATAACTTTTGGGCCTCAAGGCATATATTAGAGGGTAGATCCTTTATTCCTGACATCATATTACCTATTGGTAGGGCTTGCCATGTATCTTGATAGAGCTATGCATCTCTTTCATCTTTTTCGGGCCTACAAGGCCCAAACGAGAGAGACTCCATTTTCATTTCTGCCTCAGCTGCTCGAGGCGCTTGTAGGTCAAGAGTGATGTTTTAGTTATGAGCTGTTGTTCACTGGAGAGGAACCGGTCAGAGCTGGCACTTATCGGAAGAATGTAAGCAGAGCTCGGGTTTTAGACGAAACAGCAGCTGGCCACTGTGGGAGCGTCGGAGGCCCGGAGCCTAGTACAGGAATCTGGTGGGCGGCAGGATACTGTCTGGAAATTTCCATGAATGAAGACCTCTTTATATTATCGAGGTGTAGAGAGGAGAGGCAGGCAGAAGGCAGTTGGCAGTTGACGGTAGGAGGTTGCAGATGACAGTTGGAGTTTGGAACGACCGAAGGCTGATGATCTTTTGGAGAGACTGAAGTTACAACGTGAGTCAGTCTGTTAGAGCAGTTGGAGATAGTTAAACGTCGGAGTTAGAATAATCAGAGTGAAGAAGATAGTCGAACAGATGGTTTCCAGAGCGGCTGAAACTATATCATTAGATTGAACTCTGGAGGTGAAGACAGTTCGTGGGAGAGAGGAAGTCAGTGTAAAGTGATCGGTGCAGAGCTGAGACACAGAGAAGAAGAAGACGAGAGAAGGGTTCCAGTGCTTTGAAGGTGCATAGCGGTGCAGACGTGTATCCGTGGGTGCATAGTAGAATCTGAGATGAGCCAAGGCACAGACGAGAGAGGGACCCAGATGACAGTTAGAACCGGACTCCGTAATTATAAGATGAAGTCTGTCCTGCTATTATAGAACGCATCTATACTAACTCTTTCCTTTACTTTTCAGGCTATGCTTAGATTGTTAGGTAGTATTGTGACTTTATAATATAATGTTTTCTTTGTCTGTTATTGTGCAATAAAGGGACCCCAGTTTGTAACGAACACATACTTGAGTATTGTATGATAAAGCGAACCTTTCTTTACAGCCAGGTGCTATTGTATGGAAGGATGGGCGATTCCCTTCCTACAGGTAACTGATGTGGGAGATTGATGTGAGTTTTATGTCAGGGAATAATTCTTAAGTGTAACAATTTGGCAGTTCTTGTGTGAGAGGATCGGATCTCCTATCTATCACATGAGGGATAACAATTTATATAAGATAGACTCCCAGTAAATATTAGGTATAAAGAAACTTCCCCAATAGAGAGAGAGAGAGAAGAAGGTATTATTAGGACAGTGAGATTGCTCAAGGTAGGGCGTTAATGAGAACACCAGTTGGGATTGGTGTGTAATGAGATTGCTCAAGATAGGGCATTAGTGAGAGCACCGATTGGGGATGGTGTGTAATGAGATCGCTCAAGATAGGGCGTTAACCACATCGGTGTGGTACGATTTACCGCCCGGTGCTGACCCCTAATGGAAATGGGTGTGGTCATGACGGAATGGTTCCGTCATGAGCACAGCTCAACAGATGCTCATGGCGGAACTGTTCCGTCATGAGCATCGAAGGGGTTAATGAGAACACCAATTGTGTTTGGTGTGGTAGAGTGAGCTGCTCTCCACCATGAGAAGAAGGGTAGAATAGTCCGGCCCAGATTGTCACAGGGCTATAAGGTAAGATCATAGGATGGGACATGGAATTCATTAGTTATTAGTGACTATTCTTAGTAATCCCTTAGATCTAGCAGTGTTTTTGATGATATAAGCTTGTATATTGCGAGTGCCCCATTCCCGGGTAAGTATTCAGAAACCATTGTAAATAGGGTCCGGGAAGGCATGGTGTTACGTTTTGGCCGGGTCTAGGTGAGTGGGTGATTCTTGGTCTGAGAATCCGGTCATTACACCAAAGTAGACAATACCCCTAGAATGATCACTACATATAACATGAGAACAAATAGCCTACGACAGTCTATGAAACGCCACTGAGCGTTGCTGGAAATGGATCCCATCATAGGCAAAAGCTTTGTCAAAGCACCATTAATAACCTATAGGAAATCTAAATCGTTAAGGGATCATCTTGTACACAGCTATCACAACAATCTGAATAGTGGCACATGGTTGGAACCATTAAAGGTATTCATAAATGTAATTCATGTAAGGCGTGTAAGCACAGCAGAAGTAGGGATAAATACCACATCGACACAGGCCAACCAAGGCAAATTTCCAAGTTTATAACTTGTACCAGTGACTACATAATCTATGTCCTGAAATGCCCGAGTGGGCGTAGATACATAGGCAGCACGAAACTGCAATTGAAGACCAGGATCTTACAGCACACGAGGGCTGTCACCCACGTAGACTTGAGTTACCCAGTGGATACGTTTTTTGGAATCAATAGGATTTTAACACATCCAAGGGATGGGCCCAGAGAAAAACTGTTACATGTTACAGAATCAAGGTACATCATTGAGCTTAATACCAACAGTGGGGAGGAGCTAGCCACACATATTGGATATAAAGGTCATTAGAAAGAAACGAGTATGACACTTCCTACAGTTTCCCAGCATGAGCGAATCAACATAGTTGTTTTTTATCACTTTAACTATTTTAATGATGAGGAAACTGGAATGCCTAGGGGTAGAATTTCAGTTTGAGCGGAGTAGACAACTGGGTGGCATAGACATGATGTTTGACACACCTTTTGATGTAATCCAGTATCTTATCAATTTCAAAGTTACATAGAATCAAAGTAAACTTACCCTTAGAGGGCAGCAATGGTCGTTGTTCACCTCTATTCTTTCCGGTTTTTACTCTATTATCACTTTTCTTTCTTTCTAATTATTCACATAAAGGGGGTCATTAGGATGGCGGACTGACCTGCGTCCGTCCGCCACCCCGAGGTAGAGGGACCGTCCACATGGGCAGCGGCGGTCCCTCCATGCAAATTAGGATGTGACCGCCACCCTGGCGGTCACATCCTGTATCATTAACCTTGCGGCGGGTGCTGCTTGAAGCAGCACCCGCCGCAAGGTTAAAAATGCATGTATTGCATTTACATGCACAAAGTGGCAGGCACCGCGCGGTGCCTGCCGCTTTGTTCATGTAAATGCAGGGGCGTACCATAGGTACCCCCCATGTGCAACCCCCACCCCCTGACACCTTGGGGGCACGCAACAGGCCCCAAAACTGAAAAGACAACATGCTTTTCCACGGCAGAAAAGCCGCTGTGGAAAAGCATGCTTCCTGCCCCATCCTAATATGGCTGGCGGTGTCTGATGGACACCGCCACCATATTAGAGCTTTTCCGCCACGGTCGGAAGGCGACCGCGGCAGAAAAGTGGAAGAAGGTTTTCCCGTCTGCCGATGACCACCCCAGCCATCCTAATGTGGCGGGGGGTCTTTGGAGGCATTGCTGCGGTGATTCCGCATCCTCTGCAAACCTAATCGGCCCCTAAGTTTTGTAGTGTACCAGTTCACACTGTTAGTCCTATCCCCTTTTGATGATCAGATTAATGCTGCATATTTATATTTAGAATCATGTGCCAATTTCTAATAATCATAAGCAGCTTAGGGTACATTACCTGAGTAGATTTTGAGTGGACAAGTACCAACAAAGCATACAATTTGCTGTTAAGTAATTTGTACAAGGTTAGTTGATTTTAAAAGTGATTATTGATGATTAATTTCTACAACTCTGTACATTACTGTAATAGAATTGCATTTATTAACATGCATTTGCATTGTAATAATAAGGGACTAGGGCAAGTGCTAGGACGGACACACGTTTGTGCGCATTTGCTATACAATTAATTCACTATTGTGCGCAATATCAGTTTAATTATATTAACTTCTTTACTAAGAGGTCGAGCAAAATGGTGCAATACCGAATAATAAGGGTACAAATATCACAAGCACTTTCCCAATGCATTATGGTCTCTGGAGTAGAAATTGAAACAGCCCTCAGGTGGGCCAGGGCCCGGGGCACTGCCAATTTATTAAAGGGGCCCGTGGGGGACCCCGCAGCCCCGGGGACTGCCACGTCCCTGGGGCTTGAAAAACAAAATGCATGGGAGGGTCCAAATCCACCCACACTGCCCGGAGACCGCCACCTCCCTGGGGCTCTGTAAAACGTTTAAGAAGATATGTGTGGGGGGCTTGAACCCCCCTTCCACATGCCCCGGGGACCACCATCTCCCCAGGGCACTAAATATTTAAATTGGGGTTCCGATATGGACCACCACCTCTTCGGGGTATAGAAAATGAAGGGAGGGGGGCCGCGTGGCCCCCTGGCACGTTGTAAATTGGGGGATTTAGTACCCTTCAATCCTGATGGTCCCTGGGGGCCAACTAACCCACCAAGTACCTCCAGTAATTGCCACAGAGCTGTGTTGCAGAGAGGTGGTCCGAAGCCATGCCCCTTTTTACATCACTCTGCAAACGTGGCTTCTTGTGAGCTGTTGGTGGGGCAATGAGGAAAATCTGATGCACCTCCTCACATTCAAATATAACCTTTGATACACCCACTCTAAAATACAGACCAGTTACTATATACTCACTCACTGATTCCTAGGTCTACACACACATCCACTCAATCACCCATAAAATCACTCATACATGCAGTCACTCATCAATACAACACTATCATATGCACTCATACACCTCTACAGACACTAACACACCACCATTCATCTAGAGTTACTTACACACTTAGTTAGTCATGTAAAGAATAAATCACACTTCCATTTACTCACCTATACAGTTATACACATACCACATCACTTATTCAAACAGAAACAAACGCATACTTACTCTCTTATAGAATCACTGATACAAGTACACACTCATCCTTAAAACCACTCTCACTATCACTCACTCTCACATATAGTCATTTATATAACCCAACACTCACATATACTGCCTTTCGCATATGTAGTTACTTACACATATACCACTGAGACATCCATTCACTTACCAACACACCCATACACACACTCACACACCCATACAGCCCTTCACAGACACACTCTTAAACCCATACACCCAGTGATTCGCCTACTCACACATCTATGCAAGAAGTACCACCACCCACCCACCCACACAAACACTCAGGCATTCATACAAATACTCAGGCAACCAATCAATAACCCATATAGACACTCATGTAGCTTCTCACCAACCCATGAAGCAGCTTACACAACAACAGACACACTGATACAGGCATTCACACAGTTTAGTCACTAACCCATGCATTCAGTAAGATACTTTTAAACACTCACTTATACAGTCCGGCACCTACTAAATCCTCCATCCACACATTTATACACCCACTCATTCTTCAATACACCTTGGCATATATATAAAACATATTTAAACTGTATAGAAACACAGTCACTGGATGATGTCATCAGTGATGTCATTTGAGATTTCATCAGTGATGTCACTAACCATGCCATGAATGATGTAATATGTGGCATCATCAGCAGTGTATTGCGGGCGTGAGTTATAGTTAGCTGAACGAACTATAACGTCGGAATTTCTCTGGTTTTATACAAGTGAAATGTCCAACTAACTATAACATCCCTGTAACCTATGATTATTTCACTGAATTTCTAGGGTTTTTTAAATGCTAATCTCTAACTATAACGTGCCTAAAACGTATGTTTTTTTAAGTGAATATATATATCTATGTATGTATGTATAGATAGATAGATAGATAGATAGATAGATAGATAGATAGATAGATAGATAGATAGATAGATATTCAAACAACCCCTGTAACACATGATGGATTACAGAACAGCACTTCGATCAGTGTTGTGATTTTTAATCAGCACGGCAGAAAAAACGTTTACAGCGTCAAACTTGTTACGGCTTTCATAGCCTTCGTCCTCACATATTACATCACTCATGACATGGTCGGTGACATCACTGATGACATCTCAAACTACATCACTGATAACATCTCAAATTACATCACTGATGACATCATCCAGAGAAACACTGACACAACCACTTATACTCCACAAAACATGTCATACACCCACTCCCACACAATCACTAACAAACTCATTCATAGAACCCATACAAACACCCACACATCTCGTCACTCATCCATACAGCCAAGCCACATCAACTCACCCAAACAGCCACTAACGGAACCACTAACTCACATATACAGCCACTCATGCACCTATTCACTTACCAATACAGCCATTCACACATATAGTCATAGAGACGTAAACACACTTACACACCCACTCATGCACCCATACAGCTACTGACAAAGTAAATGAGTAAATGAGTTAACTATACACCTACTCACACACTTACTCACTCGCTTATACAGTAACTCACACAACCACTAAGTCACCCATACATTACTCACACAGCCGCTCAGTTACTTACATATAATAACACATATACACACTCACCTATACAGTGACTGACAGTACCACATACTCTCCAATACAACCTCTCCAACACTCACTTACCCACTCATACAACCCCTCAAACACCCATTTGGTCCCACATACAGCCAACCCATTCATCCACTTACACACTCATTGATGCACTGAGACAATCACTCATGTACCCTGTCACTAGCAATACAGACACTTATGTATCTGCTCAAACCCCCATTCAGCCAATCATGCGCCCTCTCATTCACCATTTACAACCACTGATACACCAACTCAGTCAACTATACAGATACTCACACAGCCACTCACCTACTCATACACGCACTAACATACCCACTCGCTCACCTATACAAAAACTCACACACCCTCTAACTCTATCTCATGTATATGGTCTTTATATATCTAGTCCCTCTTCTATACACCAGATACACACCCATTCACTTAGCCATACAGGCATTTCCACAGCTAGGTACCTTAGTATATATATATTTTACACTCAGTAACTTTTAGAAAAAACTCATAATCACTGGATGATGTCATCAGTAATGTCATTTCAGATATAATCAGTGATGTCATTTGAGATGTCATCTGTGTTGTCATCAGTGATGTCACTGGCCATGTCATGAGTGATATGATATGTAAGGTCATAAGCAGTGCATCGCAGGGATGAGTTATAGTTAGCTCAGGTAACTATAATTGCTGAATTTCTCAGGTTTTGTCTGAGTGAAATGTCAGCCTAAATATACCGCCTCTACAACCTTTGGTATTTTCAGTAAATTTATAAGTTTTTTTAAATTCTATTTACTAACTATAATGTCCCTGTAACCTTTGTTTTCTTCAGTGAATTTCTAAGATTTTTTAAATTCTAATTCCTAACTATAACGTCCCTGTAACCTTTGTTTTTTTCAGTGAATGTCTAAGGTTTTTTACATTTTATTTCCTAACTCTAATGTCCCTGTAACCTTTGGCTTTTTCAGTGAAATTCTAAAGTTTTTTAAATGCTAATTCCTAACTATAACTTCACTGTAACCTTTGTTTTTTTCAGTGAAATTGTAAACATTTTTTATTCAATTTAATAACTATAATGTCCCAATATTTCTGCATGGTGCACCATATATTGTTGTATTTGTCATCTATTTATTTAAAAAGTACATTAATCAACTTATTTCAAGATATTCTTGATTTTCCAATGATATCATGATTGTAGAGGACACACTGTGTATCCTGCCTGTGTTTGACAAAGTGTAAAACAGATATCTAGATATATTTTACATAAGGATTCAGTGTAGCCGTTAAGTAAGATACTAATTTAACTTTACTCTTTGTATTCATTTGTCAAAAAAATACAACAAAAATGCATTTTCCTTCTTCACTGCAACACCAGAAGTCACACGGATGTCATTAGTCATGAATACAAATGAAAAAGTGTAAACAGATATATAGACATATATATTACACAAAGATTGAGTCTAGCAGTTTAGTAACATATTGTTTTAACTTTATTTTCACAACAAATGTGTCGAAAACAAGAATTTTAAAAAATACCTTTCCGCATCAGAACTCATGAATAGAACATGACTATCAAACAAAGAAATGTCATTGGTTTGGACAGTTTCCTTTATGAAACAAAGTACACCTATTTCTCCCTTCTAGGTACTGGTTAGTTTCTTGTAAGAGCTGTCCAAAAACCAATTAAAAAATTGTGCTGGCTCTTAACTTTTTTTGTCTATAGCTGCAAAAATAAACTGGCATCGGAAGAACCAGAAGAAGCTTGCAACGGGTTGAAGTTGTTGTAAAACAGAAGGGCTCAACTGCACATGAACAGTCTCCTGATGAAGAGCCACCAATGAATAAACAAAGCATAGCTTGATATTTTTCACTATTCCTTCTGGTGAATCCAAGACCACAACTAAATTGGTGGGGTGCAGCATATGTGAGAAGACATTATCTAGGGCACAGCAAAAAATATTTATTTGCCTCTTCAGAACCTGCCACAGGAAGCAACTTAAAATTGCACAAAGAAAAAAAGGAGAGGGTTCACCATCCTACAGACCTTCAACAACTGCTCCCGGTGACAATGTTCCAGCTGAATTGGAGAGAAGGTGCAGTGAAATGTCACCAGAACAAAAATGTTTTGCTACCTTCTGCATGGACTGTAACACCATCATAACAGCAGGGGAGCAATCTGTGGATGTGTAATTATTTTTCCTTTTTTTATTGCAGCAGTACAACCACTGTGAAAAATGTAAACAAAGAAAAATGTATTATGATTTCATTTTGAACATTTAGCAAGCAAAACAAGATACAATGGTGAAGTAGTGAAGAGATTTCTTAGATGCAACTTAAGGCTGCTAGTATTATAGAACCTCCATTTAGTTTTTGTCTTTAGTAACAGAAGGTAGTCCTGTTATTTTTTTATAAATTCTTTTCCTCCAGTTAAAAAGAGTATTTCATTTCTAACACCTTGCTGTACACAATACCCCTAATAGGCCAAATGATGTCTGAGGAACACCTAATTCATATACATGTCATTACAATACCACATTTTTTTATCCTAAATTGTTCTCAGAACTTCGATTCTACAAATAGCAGATATTAGAGTGGTGACATTTTAGGTACTCTTTATTTGATTGTCATTTCTATGCCATTGCACTCTGTCCACCCTCTTTAACAACTTAAATATATTGTGCTGTGTGTAGAGTTTATAATAACTCCTTCATGAAATATGATTGCTATAGTTGGGAAAGTTCTTTTTTTAAATAGACATTTTTCCAGCTGCAAAGATTGTAATTTAAATTTCTAATTTAGTACCATCCAGTCTGCATCATTGTAACATGACTATGACATATCTATCAAACCTTTGTAGTAACAATGTAGACCTAAGTTCTGATGTGCAGTTCGGACAGGTCATACTTGATGGGCATTTTTGGGTAAAGTTTAAATGGCCATAGCTTTATAATCTTGTAAAGGCAAGTAGAGGAATTGTTCCAAATTGATTACAGGGCTAGAGGTGAATTCACAATGTTCACATTTATGGCTCCATTTATAAGTTAAACTAAATAATTCATTGATATTCACATCCTTTTCCTCCAATAGTCCTAGCATTACCATTAAAAAGTCTTGCGTATGCTGCTGAGCATTTTGAGAAATCTACTAATCCAGTACACTACTCTACCTTTTAGACCTTTCTGCGGCTCTGTTAGTGTTAACTTGCTTGTCTATGGTTCCATACGAACTATAGCCTGAAGTGGATGTATGCTTTGGGTAAGAATTGACTCATAAACATATAAACCTTGAAGTGGTCTGGAATGGGACCCGGGACTAACTTGTTATACACATATCTAGTAGCATTTTATTATCCTCTAATTTATTGTGACAGTACGTACATATAACTTGCTGTGTGTACAAGGCAAATCACTCCTCTACAAATAAGTACATAGCCAACGTTTGCAATTATCATTATTTTCTTTTTCACTTTTTAAATACAAGTCAACAGTCCGTGTTTGAATCTTGTAGTGAGTGTGTCAACAACATATACAAACATATTCTGTTTTTTAAGAGCACACTGTGTTAATATTTGTAATCTCTTCTTCAAAACAGCCAGCTATAATAGCTGTGTCCTGTTCTGCAACTCATCCTGTTATCAACTCTTCATTTTCCGTATAGTCCTGTTCTGGGCCAAAGAAACAAAACTGCCCATCATCACACAACTTTTCTACCTCTGCTACAAAACCATGCAAAAGTGCTCTATTCATTTCTCCTAAACACAAAGCAAGAGTTTGCACATAGTACAGCCTCCTAAATAAAGTTTGCATTGTTCTGTGTTACACAACTTACACCCTGAAATGATGAAAGGTGGTTTGGCACACTTTCCTTAATAAACAAGCTAGGGAGTGTCCCTCCAAATTTGAATGCTTTCTAACCTTGCTAGGATACAATCCTACAAGGTTAAGTACTTATTTTGTGTTTTAAATTTCGCCTTGGAAAGATATATATATATATATTTTTTCTTAATATATCAATGGATTGCTGTTGAATACTACAAACGCTACTACAATTCCATTTGTATATAGGACCTTACTACACCTTCCTTGTACCTCTTCTGCCATAAAGTATTTTACAGTTCTAGGTACCATCACCTCTTTCACTATAGGAGTGCCATTCTTCATTTCATAACATTGTCCTCTTTCATCGGTAGCCTTAACTAATGTGTTATGCTTGAGATAGGTTCTTCATTAAAGAAAGGCTCTGTAGTAGAAGTATGTATCCATTCTCCAGTAACAACTGTACAACGTTACTTCTGTTCGCTAATATTTTCTTCTGGTTTTGTCTCCTCATGTACAACACCATTTTGTCAAGAGTTTTTATTCTATTTATAATCAAAACAAAAAGCTTCCTATTCAAGGCAAAGGCCTCATCAACTACTTTCTCAACTCGTTCTTTAAGTTTCAATGCCTCTCTCCACTTCTTCAACACTTCTTCATATTTCTCAGTAGATTTACAACCCCTCTAATACAAAACATCCTGGCTCTGATTTCCTTAAACTGGAGAACCGCAGCCTTAAGGCCCGGCGGCACAGGGTACGCCTAAAATCCCTGGGGTTCACCTGCCTTGTCAAAACAGAGACACGTACTCTTCTTCTGGCGTAGAAGATGGTATTTATTAGCTGCAGCTAGTACAGTGGTCTTAGAAGTCGTCAGTACAACGAGGTTCAAAAGAGACTGCCACTTAATTCCATGGTGCACAGGTTTATATATGATACAATACAATGCAAAATGCAATCACACAAGAGCATGAGCTATAGGCAAACATTATAGACAATGTTTATAGACCAAAGCAACTCAAGTTCCCAGTTCTTGTTTGTCATTCGACCCCTTAAGAAAATCACAAACGAATTCACACAATTCGATTTACAACCAGAGAAAACACAGCTGCGTGTTGTAGAAGGACAGTTCGTGAAACAGGAGAATGCATGAGACATGTAACGAAGGACAGCAGATAAGATAACTTAAAGGAAACAATGGTGTGAAACGACATGTAACCCGGACGGGGATTGATCAGCTCAGACAGGAATTAGTGTACTCGGTGAGACCCTGACACTCGTTAGTAAACATAGGCGAGAAAGCCACCTGACACGCAAAGCAGAAACGAAAAAAACATTGCGTTCGCCGAGCTGCCTGAGTGAGGGCAACATAAAATGGCGGCGATCACAAAATGGAGGCTGAGCACGAACAAATTCGTAATTTACAGAACCTCAGCCCCTCCTTTTGCCATTACTCAGGCAAAAACAGACCAACTCATGCTAATCTGAGTCAGAATCAACACTGATGTTCATGAGATCTTCAAGCTGTTGCTGCACCATCATTCTAATATTCTCTGTCTTCTGAGCAGCAGATCGTGGAACACATAAAGTAGCCAACAGGCCACATACTGCAGGACCACACTGAACGCATAGGCAACAAGAGAATATGACGGCTAAAATTGCTCCAAGGAACGTTAAGATCTTCCATCCCCAAGTTGACAATATTCCCCAAAGCCATCCCATAAAAGACCAATCTCCTTCGTCCTGATAAATCGACTCGGAGACAGTGTGCAATTTGGAAATGGCTTGGTATACTGCTGGAGCGTCATCTGGAATATAAATGCAGCAACTAGATCCGATCAATCTACAGACACCACCTCGGTCTGCTAAGATCAGGTCTAACGCAATTCGATTTTGCAGCGTCATAAGACGGTCAGCTTGAAGTTCTGCTGTAATGTTACCTATCCCACCTGCAGTAACATTGATAGTGGTCTCAACCACTCGAACCAGTTGCCTGATGTGTCTACTATTGACCATCGGCCCCCAAAAGGAAAGGAATCCTTTAAGGAAATCTCCTCCCTCTTGTTCTGCCGTGTCTTTGGCATCAAATACACCTCTGCTATGTCTAACTCTGTTGTGGTCTGACGAAGCCGTATATGTAGGGGGAAGGAGGAAAGCGATGTAGCACCGTCTAGAAAAATTGGAAGGTAGCCAAGTATAGGCTCGATCGTTACAAACAAAATATGTTCCTTGAGACAGAACTAACGGAGGGAAATCAAGAGACGAGAAAATATATGTGTATGTACATTTCTGATTGTCGTCAGCTTTCTTGCTGTTGATTTGGAGACAAAAATTACCTTTATGTGGCACAGTCCACATTGGGGAAGACTCGCCTTTTTTAGTTTTGTCACCAAGAATAGAGACATAGTTGGTAACATTCCATCCATCATAAGCCTTCTTCTCATCTAATGGAATCTTACTCTTCTCTATAATCTTGGCCATTACCACTATACCTTTAATCAAGGAACTGTGGCTAAAATCTAGTCCATTTCCAGAAGTTCTCACAGGGCTTCTAAGTCTGTTGTGGTATGCGGCTGAAAACATTGTCAAATAGGCCCAAGCTGAACCTTCGTATGAGAAAGGAAGAACCAAATATGACATTCCCTTTTGTGTATTGTGTGGCATGAGTCCGCACACCCAACAATCAGTCATATTATTGGCCAACTGATGGTGCAACAACTGAACAAACGTATTATTCATATACTCAGCTCTCCTTATCTGTTCATGAGGGGGTAGAGTATGCATTGGATGAAACCACACACTATAACTGCTATTACACTGGGGGTCCCAGTAGGTTATAGAATCATACATGCGGATAGGCCAATTAAGACAGGAGGGGGGCTTGCTATCATATTTAAAGACTCCTTTAAGATAGCAACGCTAGAACAAAGTTTTACTCCTTTTTTGGAAATCATGGTATTTAAAATCAACCTAGCAAGCAACATCTCATGGAAAGGAGCATTAATATATCGTCCACCGGGACACAATTCAGATTTTGCTCTTTCTCTCCTGGAATTACTGGCCCCCCATGTTAGAGCTAAGGAGGATTTTTTCCTCTTCGGTGATTTTAATGTACATATGGATAACCCTGAAGACCCTGAATCAATACAATTAACAGCAGACTTGTCCAATCTTGGACTTGAGATAAAAAATAGTGGGGCTACCCATAGAGCGGGTCACACTCTTGACTCTATATTTTCCAATTGCTCTAAAATTAGGTGCCTCCCTGCCACTGAAATCCACTGGACAGATCATTTCCTGGTGGAGTTCTATCTGGCAGGACCTACTAAAAAACAACCTAGAACACCACCTCCTCCTATCTACCGCCGCCAGTGGCATAAAATATCAGCTGAAAATCTGCGTGAATATTGGCAACAACCTCATTTCTCTGAAACAGACTCTGCTGAAGTGGCATTGGAAAAGTATAATAAATCTCTTAAACAAGCTATAGATACTCTTGCCCCGCTTAAACTTCATAAGCAGTATTCCCCTACTAAACAAGAAAAGTGGTATACCCTTGACCTTAGGAAAGAAAAACAGAAATGTAGGAGGCTTGAAAAAGCGTGGAGGAAATCAAAAAAAGAGCAGGAAAGGGAAATATTTCTACTTGCTCAGTCTAACTATTACAAGAATATAAAACTTGCTAGGAAAAACAACTTATCTTTACAATTAGAGGAGGCGGGTAACTGTCCAAGGGAATTATTCAAAATTCTGCTCAGCTTTGTAAAACCGTCTGCTACTGAGAGCCCTGACGATGCCTCACAGACTCTGTGTGATGAGATTTCCATCTTCTTTGAAGATAAAATAAATTTGATTTATAATAAAATCATTGCTTCTCAAGGCACAGGAACTAGGTCCCCCTCTTCATGTGTATCTTCGACACCTATAAAAAGCACCTTTCTTACCATTCCACCTGTCAGTGATTTAGACCTCCCACTCCTCATTACCCACATGAAAACCGGCTCCCCAAATGATCACCTTCCTGCTAAAATGGTGGCCTCTCTGATCTCCATCCTAGGACCCTCCATTCAGTCAGTTATGAATACCTCGCTGGCGAAAGGACAAGTCCCGAGGGAATGGAAAATAGCTGTGGTAAACCCCATAAGGAAGAAGGCGACCTCCCCCTGGACAGACCTTTCCAACCTTCGGCCCATCTCCATCCTACCCTACATCGGTAAAATGACAGAGAAGCAGGTAAACACCCACCTATCGAATCACCTGGAAGCAGCAGAAGGCCTGGACCCCTCACAATCTGGGTTCAGGCCTAACCACAGCACCGAATCAGCCCTACTTGAAGTGACCAATAACATCAGGTTGACACTGGATAGTGGGGGATCTATGATTCTGGTGCTGTTGGATCTGTCTGCTGCTTTCGATACGGTGTCCCATAAAGTGCTTCTCGGTCGTCTGAGGGATGTAGGGGTGGGAGGTACAGCCCTGTCCTGGGTGGAAAGTTTTCTCTCCTGCCGCTCTCAAGAGGTCAGGTTGGGCTCCCATAAATCCACCTCTAGGGAGCTCACCAGGGGTGTGCCACAGGGCTCATGCCTCAGCCCCACATTATTTAATTTGTACGTGGCCCCCCTGGCCGACTTAGTGAGGCCTTATGGGTTTACCCCGATATCCTACGCTGACGACACCCAGCTGATGTTCCCCTTTAAAACTTTCACCCCTGCCCTGCAAAAATCTTTTGCTGAAGGTATGAGAGCCGTCGCAAATTGGATGGCCGAGAATTGCCTTCAATGCAACGTGGGCAAAACGGAAGTCTTATTGTTTGGGGAGGCGGCAACATCATGGCCTGGGGAGTGGTGGCCCACAGAATTAGGACCAGTCCCTGTCCCAAAGCAGACGGTCAAAAACTTGGGGGTGTTATTCGATCAGGCCCTGACTTTTAAACATCATGTCAACCAAGTTGCGGGCACATGCTTCAGGGCCATCGGACTATTAAAAAGGGTGTTCCCTTATATACCTGATGGTCACAGGAAAACCCTAGTCCAGGCACTAGTGATTAGTAGACTGGACTACTGTAATGGCCTTGTATTGTCAACTAATGAAGGCCAACTAAATAAATTACAAGTGGTCCAGAATACGGCGGCAAGGTTGGTTCTCAATGTTCCATCTAGAACTCCCTCCCGCCCTCTACTAGCCAAGCTTCATTGGTTGCCAGTGCGGCAACGTACAAAGTTCAAAAACCTTTGTACTATTCATAGATGCCTGACAGGAAAGGGCCCTAAATATTTGACCAGAGCCTTTCAACCCTATGTGCCAGGCCGATCACTTCGATCGAGTAATCTTCATTTACTTCAGGTCCCCAAAATAAAAAAATCCCGTCAAGGAGGTCGTGCTCTGGCACATACAGGCCCTGCTGTCTGGAATTCCCTTCCCCTTGAACTTAAACTAATCACCAATCACTTATCCTTTCGTAAAACTCTCAAGACCCATCTTTTCAGCACTAATTAATCTAGTTTATGATTTCTCACCTCTGTAATGATCAGACACAGGTCCAATCCCCCTTTCCAACATGAGCGCGGAGATACCCCTTCGGGGATTTATTCAGGCGCTATAGAAGCATATAATAATAATAATAATAATAATAATTTTGTGTGAAAAGACAGAAAGACGAGAAGACAAAGAAGTCGTAGAATTAGCAACATTTCTTGATTGCAAGACATGAACAATCCAACCTGTGCAAGCTAATAAAATGCACAAAAACATAAGAACACACAAAGTTACGCCTAATCGACTACGTAATAATTTACAATATTTTGATCCCATTTCCTGCTTCCTATTTTCCCTACCTACAATTGTTGTACCATCCATCTTTATCTAAAAAATTGTCGCTCACGGCACTCTTCCTTAATCACTCAGCTAGTCACTTCTGTATATCCTGAGGCACTAGCCGCTTACTAAAAGAACGAAATCAGGTTACAGTCTGAGTCTCCTACCGTGACCCTGCGACGGAGATAGATGGCACTTCTAATACTAATGTCACACTAAAAAGGCAAAAAGAACCAAAAAAGAAATGTCTTTTAATTAATGAAAGAAGTGTTCAAGAAAAATATTCAGTTCTATTCCTTGGCTCTTGGTAGTAAGTTTTAGCGTGTTTTGCTCGGCACGTTTTGATCCTTAAACAATGTTTCTGGATTCGTAGTGTCTATTCGACGATGTACAGGCACAGCAGCTGAGGAAATATAAATTTTTGGTCAAGTTGTGTTCCCTAGCGTGTACCCCACCGTCTCCATGTACCAGCTTAAAGTGCATGTAACTTCCCTCCTGTGCCAGCTATGAAGACGCAAATACATTTGCGTCCAACGTCAACATGTCCTCTTTCAGACCCACCCTGAATGGGTTGAATAGTCCGTTCCTAAGTATGCTATGCCAACGTCTTTTTGTGGTGTACTTTACACGTTTTTCCGCTCTGGCAAAGTAGGCCCTGAATTCTGCCATCGAGCCTCTTTTTCTGCTTTCTGACTCCGAGAGCCTCAGCCCAGGCAGCCTCTGTACCCGTGACCTCTGACTTACTTTCTGTGCGGCTCCCGGCGCTTAGCTCAGCCTGCTGCCTGCCAAGACTGACTTCAACCTTCGAATTATCTGTTCCGCTCCTCGAAAATACATTCCTGCCTACTAGCTTAAGTAAACATCCCACCAGCTGCAGAGCAAAAGGGCCCGGCCTCACTGTCTCCATGCAAGTAATTCATAGCCTCTGTTACCATGCTCCCATGGAAGGCCCATGCCCCCACGCTTCTCATGCAGACACTTAGGCGCTTATACACGCACTCACAGTCAGTATAGAATAGCTTCTGCCCCAGAGACCTTTTCCGTCCAGATAATATGGTTCCCAAACATCAGATATCAGATATGATAGAAGCACAAGTTGATCTGACATGCCAGACTTCTGTCTCTTTCCGTCAGTGTAAATGTCAAGTCCCCTGCACCCTCCAGTCTCACGTCAATCACACGTCATGCAGCTGCGCGCGCATCCCGGCCTCAGATTTCTGCTGACATTACAAGATTCTGCTTTGTTGCCACCCCCTTGTGACACCTACCTGTGACGTTTCTAGCACACACCTCTATGTTCACGCCCAGTTCACGCCTTCTAATTACGTATCACTACCACGTGGATGCTGTTATCTTGTTTCTCTCAGCTGTTACGCCTACTGTATTGGTTTCTATTGTACGATTTAAGTATATAAGCTATGTATTGTCAATAAAATAATGCTCTATCCCTTCCTGAACCCCTGGGGTTGCAGGAACATGATATCCAGTTCTAGAATCATTCCTTTTTAAGGAATAAAACCCCTAAGAACTCTAACACCACGGACTCTGTTTTTTTCTTTCCGATTGAGTTATTATTGATTAAGTACTTACCTGCATAGAAATTAAGACGGTAAATCAAATATTTACCACAATATTTTGGCGCCCGAATAGGTTCTTCCTCCTCTGAGGAGGAGGAAGAACCTGAAGAACAAGAAACGACTACAGACACGATAGCGTATGTAGGTAAGGGAACTTACCTTAGGAAAGGCATTCGTCCGGAAAGCAAGAGAGTTTTTCTCTCTGGCATAACAAAACCGAATTCTCCTGAACATCAGTTCCAGGAGACTGATAAAAGGCTTCGAGAACGAAAAGGGTACCATGTACTCAATTCTATGGATGAACAAGAACTAGCCCGGTCAGCAGTATTATGGGCTGACAATCCGAACATATACAATGATGACACAGTAGCGCAGACATTTCTGAACCTTTCCCCAGACGAGCAGAAATTAGCAGGTGTATACATGATTCAGCACCTCCTCACGTTATACAGAAACCAACATTCTGATCCAGGTCCCTTACACGATACATTAGAGGCGCTACTCATGGACAGATGGAGAGGCCTAAGTACCAAGTTAATACAAATAATTCTAGAACAACGACACAGATATAACACCTTCATAAGCTCCGAATATGTTCCCGCTCTGCCCCCAGAAAGAAAAATGTATCATATGGAGCGTCTGCATGGCATTGAAAGTCAGAACCCTTTACGAGAAGTACATCCAGTTATGGGTACCGATCATACCTTGACACGTGTGTATGTACACACGCCTCTGACCAAGTTAGAACTGTTAGAAATGAAGAAACTAGTACCGTGCCATGATAAAGACCCTGCAGGTTTTCACAGAGAACTTAAAGACATGTTACTGATGGGGGATTACACATATGAAGATATCATGAAAATGTTAAAGGTACTGCTGCCCACGGGCATCTACGAGAAACTCAAGGAAAAAGAATGGGAAGTGGGAGAAAAAAAGATTGTATGGGCAGAAATAGAAGACGAGGAGGAAAAACGTACCCCAGGGCTAGGCCTTGGGGAGAAAACTAAAGCATTACCAGGTTTGATAGTACAGGTTCTGCCAAGATTACTGACAACTAGAAAGGAAGACTGGGACGCAATCTCAGCATGTAAACAGAAACCAGATGAAGATACTAGTGACTTCTATTCAAGATTCGAGAAATGTTTTATTATTAATAGTGGTCTTAAACCAAGTAGCGAGTCGTACCCGCATCTTTTTGTATCAAAGTTAGTAGAGAACTCCCTGTTAGCAGTTAAAAACCGTGTATACAAGGTTGAGAGTACATGGCAAGCAAATACGCCATCACAGATGTTACAAATGTTACAATACCATCAGAACAGAATTAGAGAAGAACAGGATCAGGAGCAGAAACGTATGAAAGACACGAAAATGAAAATGCTAGTAGCCCAGTCGGTTCCAACCGACGGCCACAGAAAGGGTACGACCCAGACAGGTCACGCCGCAGCTCCCGTTAAAGGGACATGCAACTATTGCAAGCAGCCAGGTCACTACGTACATGAATGCCCAGTTCTGAAACATAACATAGCAACAGGTAAAACTAAAGAAAGACCGCATCCGCCTAGACAAGATCATGCCCAGCAACAGACTTCGCAAAATGTACAGCCCATGCAGAATGCACAGCATACGCATGCTTCATCACATGCAGCACAGACAGTAGCGGTACCACAGCCACAGCCCATTGCCGCGACTCAGCAAGTTTCACAACAGATGTACCAGTATGCCCAGTCCGCTTACCCCGATTATCAACGATACACATGAAACAGCCTAGAGAGGGAGGTTGGCTTGCCTCTTATTGAGATTCCTGTAGATCAAGAGGGTCCTTATGTACACAGTCAAGTATTGGGAAAAGACAGAAAGTTTTTAATTGACACAGGGGCAAGCCGCACTACAATCAGCCATGATGAAGTCCCAGGGGCACCCCTCTCAGGCTCACAGAATGTTTCCCTTGGTTTTTCAGGACAGCCTATTGTAAATGAGGTATCGAAACCCGTTCCCCTGGCTGTGGGTCCATTATCACGTGTTACAGACCTGTTACTTACGAAATCATGTCCAGAAAATCTGTTAGGTATCAAAACATTGAAGGCTCTAGGAGCTGTTATATGTTGTTCCCCGGAGGGAGTTAGACTCTTTCTGCGGGATTTCAAGGGTCACTATGTATTACGAGAGTTTGATGTCAGATTGAAAAATGTACCAGATCACTTGTGGGCAAAAGGCCCAACTGAGGTAGGTTGTATGCACATTACACCATACCGTGTTACACTGAAGCCAGGTGTTGTTTTACCCCGAATCAGACAATACAAGTTACCACGCGATGCTGTAGTGGCTTTACTGGAAATCATTGAAGAGCTCATTGCCCAAGGAGTAGTCGTAGAGACCGACTCCAATATCTGTAATTCCCCTATCATTCCGATTCTTAAACGTACTGATCCCAATGCACCGCCAGTATATCGGCTGGTGATTGATTTAAGAGAACTGAATAAATGCATTGTTCCACAGTACCCTGTGGTCCCCGATATCTCTTCCTTACGCACTGCTATTGATTCTGAAGCAACGTTCTTTACTGTAATTGACCTCAAGAACGCCTTCTTTAGTGTACCGATTGATCCAGAGAGCCAATACCTCTTGGGGACGGTGCTGGACTGGTTTCAATCCTTTCTTGCCGACCGCCGACAGGTGATCTGGGCTCCGCCGTTCTCGGCCGAAATGCCTTCGCTGGAGGTGGGGGTGCCTCAAGGATCTATCGTGAGCCCCACCATTTTTAACATATATATGGCCCCTCTAGCGGAGGTAGCGGAGGCGTTTGGGGCCCGGGTCATCTCATACGCTGATGACACCCAGCTCTTGTTCACCTGCAGGAAGGGAGAGGTCTTCAACGGTGGCAGAATCAAGGACTGTCTGACCGCAGTCTTTGCGTGGTTTCAGCGGCACAGCCTGAAATGCAACTCAGACAAGTCTGAGCTGCTCTTCTTCGGCTGTGCCCCAGACCCGGGCTGGGAGACATGGTGGCCCCAGGACATGTTCCCCCCAGAGACACCATCTGCTCAGGTAAAAAATCTCGGAGTGGTGTTTGACGATGACCTCTCTTTTCGTCCACACATCCTGGGATTAGCAGGGAAATGTTTCAGCATCCTCAAGATGCTTAGGAAATTTCTTCCTCTGCTTTCACTGCAGTACCGTAGGAATGTAGTTCAGGCGTTGGTGGGATCACGCCTGGACTATGCAAATGCGCTCTTTGCGGGCCTACCTAAGTATCTGTTATCTAGGCTGCAGATTGTACAGAATTCGGCGGCCAGAGCCATCTATGGCCTGCCCAGGAGAGCCAGTGCCTCAGCGCTCTTAGCTAGGCTGCACTGGCTGCCAATCGCTGGGAGAATTAGATTTAAACTCCTCACTTTGGCGTTTAAAGCTCTCCATGCGATTGGTCCTTACTATCTGAGGAAGCGTACTGCTTTCTATGTGCCACGGAGGTCTTTGCGGTCGGCGGAACTGGCCAAAATGGAGGTGCCTGTGGTCAAACGTGTCCGGATGGGAGGTCGCTCCTTCCAACACGTGACAGCATGCCTGTGGAACGAGCTCCCACTTTCCCTTCGGAAAGCAAACAACCTCCTGGCTTTCAGGAAGGAGTTGAAGACTCTGCTCTTCACCAAGTAACCCGCGATAACTGTAGTGTGTTTGCCTTTGGTTTCTCCTGTTTCTAGGGGCCTCTTTGCTAAAGCGCCGGGACACCCTTTGGGGTAGCCGTGCGCTCAAAAAGTTTGGCTTACATTAACATTACATTAACATCTTCGGATTCAGTTTAAATGGACGAAGTTTCAAATTTTCCCGCGCACCTCAAGGATTCACAGAAAGCCCCAGCATCTATAGTCAAGCACTGAAAAGACAACTAGATTGTATTCAAATGCCAGTTAACACCGCTTTACTGCAATACGTCGATGATCTGCTGATCACCGCACGAAGTGAGCCCGAATGTGAACAAGCATCACTGACAGTGTTACATTTTCTGGCCGACAAGGGACACAAGGTGTCTCCTTCGAAGCTACAATTCTGTGTTCAGCAAGTTGTGTACTTGGGTCACTTGCTGTCCAAAGTGGGGAGACAGCTCACTCCTGATCGCATACAGTTAATTGTAAATATGCCGCAACCCCAGACACAAAAGGAAGTGCGGGCCTTTATAGGCCTCACCTCGTACTGCAGACAATGGATCCCTCAGTATGCATTTCTAGCTAAACCACTCATCCAGTTAACGACACAAGAGGCAGCGACTTCGACTGCCCTTCCTTGGACTCAGGAACACACACAAGCCTTTGAGGAATTAAAGAAAGCCTTATGCCAAGCACCAGTTTTAGCGACACCATGTTACAGCAAACCGTTTACACTTTTTGTTACAGAACGTGATGGTACAGCGTTGTCTGTCCTCACTCAAGATCAAGCAGGTTCACATAAGCCTTGCGCTTATTTTTCAAGTACATTGGATTCAGTAGCCCAGGCACTCCCTGCGTGCTTAAAGTCAGTAGCAGCAACAGCATTAGCAATTAGACAGAGCGACTCAATTGTTTTAGGACATCAATTAACAGTACAAGTTCCACATTCTGTAGAGGTTCTTTTAAACAGAACCCAGACTCAGCACTTGACTATAGCACGACTGACAGGTTATGAATTGACGCTATTCCAGCCACACATAGAAATCAGACGCTGCAGCATTCTGAACCCCGCAACATTGTTACCTTCAATTATGACAGATCCAGCCCCGCATGACTGTATAGAGATCATTAATGCAGTAACAAAGCCCCGACGAGACTTAACAGATGTTCCATTGACAAATCCAGACCTGACACTTTACGTGGATGGTTCATGCATGAGAACAAGTACAGGAGAATTAGTGGCCGCGTATGCAGTGACCACTGAAACTGAAGTTAAAGAAACACATCGTATTGACACACTGTCCGCTCAAGCAGCAGAGCTTATCACTCTGACCCGAGCCTGTATACTAGCCAAGAACAGAAATGTTAACATATACACAGATTCACGTTATGCTTTCGGAGTCGTACACGACTTCGGCATGTTATGGCAAGAACGAGATTTTCTGACCTCTCACGGTGCCAAGATCCAACACGGTCCCCTCATTCAAGCACTGTTAGTAGCAATACATCTGCCTTCAGGCATATCCGTCATGAAGTGTAAAGCACATACTAAAGTTACAGATTCTGTTTCCCAGGGTAACGACCTGGCAGACCAGACAGCAAAACATACAGCATTGACTCACACCCAGACTACTGATGTGACAAAGACAATAGTACCGACTCATTGTATGACAGTTAGGGATCCCACACTAGATGTAATCGATATTCAGACACATGCCACTGCAGATGAAATAAATAAATGGACTGAACTAGGAGGGATCCAGACAGATCAAGGTTGGATGACGAAGGGAAAATCTACATGGTTTCTCCCCGACTCTATGGTTCAAGTCATAATCAATACAGCACATAGTCCGGCACATCTAGGAGAGAAAGCAATGTTAGACAGTTTACAGAATCTCTGGTGCAACAAACACTTACGAGCAGCAGCAAAACAGAAAGTGCGTACTTGCATGATCTGTTGTCAGTTCAATCCAGGTAAAAGCATCCCTGTAGAGCAAGGTGGATTTCATCCTCCCGATCACCCTTTTGAAGTCCTCCAGATGGATTATATCCAGATGGATCGTTGTCGAGGATTCAAATATGTCCTCTTAATTGTTTGTGCACTTTCCTGTTGGACCGAAGCATATCCAGTCCCAGACTACACTGCTCCGACCACTGCCAGACAGCTGGTTCGAGAATTCTTCCCACGGTACCGCTTGCCTCGTGTCGTGTACTCAGATAACGGACAGCCATTCTCATCTGAATTAATGAAACAAGTTTCCTTGCTGCTAGGATATCAGTGGAAATTCCATTGTGTCCGACATCCCGAAGCCGCAGGCCTTGTAGAGAGGCATAACCAGACATTAAAGACCCGCCTTGCTAAAGTTTGTAAAGAGAAAGGGGTCGACTGGATAGTCGCCCTGCCAGTTGCATTATTCTATATGAGGATGGTCGCCCACTCGAGATCAGGACTATCCCCGTATGAAGTGGTCTTTGGCAGACCACCGAATATGTGGGGGACGCCCATACCTAAGAAAATTACCGATGTTGATTGTAACATGTTGACAGATTACCTTGCCTCCTTGATGTCTGCACTCCAATCATGTCGTTCACAGGTTGCCGCAGCTTTCCCTGACAACACTGATGTAAAGCCGCATGATGTCCGTCCTGGTGACACAGTCTTGATTAGGAACTTTGACAGGAAAAGTCCGCTGGAGCCCCGCTGGAAAGAGCCGAAGACCGTCCTTCTTACAACGAGGACCGCCATTAAAGTGGAAGGCAGAAAGGGGTGGATACATACGAGTCATGTTAAAAAGTGCAATGAACTGAAACCAGACCCAGACTCGTCCACCCCCTCCAAAGACTGTATCGAACCTAGTGACTTTAAAGTTCCCGAACGAGAGAAAACTCCCCAAGAGGAGTATAAACTGAAACTCCGATCTAGCAAGTCAGACAGTTTAATTGTTTAAGTCCTCCCCTAGGTGAATCGGTTAAATAGTTTCTGACATGTATCCCCTAGATCGAGATAGAGAGAGAGAGAGACAACTCAAGAAACGTACATATTCCAAATCACTCCGTAGTCACTGTATAGTGACATTATTGATTATGTTTTTTCTAAGTCTTCTGATTATTGTTGCAAGTATATTGCTTCCTATATACTACCCTATTTTCAAGCGTGAACAATCTGCTTACAATGTTTCTGCTGAACATTCTTTTAGTGAATTACCTCCCCATGAACTTTCTTACAGACTTGCGCTGCGCAACAACACATTCATTAGTATGTTACATCATTCCCATCAGACTAACAATGCTACAAACTGCTGGATATGTGGCCGACTCCCTCCCTACCAGAAATACAAGGGAGTTCTGCCCCTCTTTCCGTACCCGTTCACTCACAATGGCTCCTGTGGTGCATGGTTTAGAATAATTAATTCCTTAGATTCTGATATTGCTGTTTTCAAAGGAAGCTGGGTTTGGGGAAACTTGAACTTAGTTCTACTTAATGTCTGTTACCCTGACAAGAAGGGACTTCCCACTAGAATAGGAACTGATCTAGAAAATGAAGTATATGGATTAGGTAATTATACAATTAACCTTATGATTCTTACTGTTGAATCCGAAGCTGCACCAGTTCTCCCTGCTATGTCAGTATTACCAGTCACTGGTGATTTATGTGTCAGTAAGAAAGGTTCAGTACACTTAGGTCATAGTAAATGTACTACTGTGGTCGAATTCAGTGACCAAGGCAAATCTTCCTTTAGAGCTACCCGTCATTCCTATTTTGTTTGTGGCCATACCGCATACATACGCTTGCCTCCAGATTGGGATGGTACCTGTTACATTGCATTCCTTCTGCCACCTGTTTTCCTAGCTCCTCCTGATTATCACAGAAATACAAATCTAGTAAAGAATAGGCCCCGAAGAGATCTCCCGATTGTCGACTACACAGAAACGGCATGGGAGCAATACACAGATTTTAATAAAGGATTCTTTTTCTTCCTAGGCCCCGTTCAAAATAGTAAATTAATACGCAGATTAACTAGAACACTTGAAGCAGTAGTGAATGAAACTGCCTCCGCCCTAGGTAACCTAACAGAGGAGCAGTCCGCCATGCGGGTTGTTGTTCTTCAGAATCGTCTTGTTATTGATGTCATCTTGGCAGATAGAGGCGGAGCTTGTAAGGTCATCGGGTCAAGTTGCTGTGTTTTCATCCCAGATAACGCGCCAACGGTATATCAAGCTATTACACGTCTTCATAAAATTGCAGATCAGATACATCAGAATCCAGGCACCTGGACTTGGTCCGGTTGGTTCTGGACAACGTTAACCGCTTGGGGATGGAAGATCCTATCCTTCCTAGGTATTGGCCTTGTCATAGTATTCAGTTGCTGCCTGTGCCTACAGTGTGGGCCAGCGATTTGTGGACTGTGTGCCACATCATGTATTGAACATTCCAGTTTTCTCTCAAAACGTGAGAGGAAGAAAGAAGAGCAAATGATGTTACAAGAACAAACTGATCGATTCATGAGGATCGATATATCATGAAGGGTCCGTAGGGAACAAGGAGGGAATGAGGAAATATAAATTTTTGGTCAAGTTGTGTTCCCTAGCGTGTACCCCACCGTCTCCATGTACCAGCTTAAAGTGCATGTAACTTCCCTCCTGTGCCAGCTATGAAGACGCAAATACATTTGCGTCCAACGTCAACATGTCCTCTTTCAGACCCACCCTGAATGGGTTGAATAGTCCGTTCCTAAGTATGCTATGCCAACGTCTTTTTGTGGTGTACTTTACACGTTTTTCCGCTCTGGCAAAGTAGGCCCTGAATTCTGCCATCGAGCCTCTTTTTCTGCTTTCTGACTCCGAGAGCCTCAGCCCAGGCAGCCTCTGTACCCGTGACCTCTGACTTACTTTCTGTGCGGCTCCCGGCGCTTAGCTCAGCCTGCTGCCTGCCAAGACTGACTTCAACCTTCGAATGATCTGTTCCGCTCCTCGAAAATACATTCCTGCCTACTAGCTTAAGTAAACATCCCCCCAGCTGCAGAGCAAAAGGGCCCGGCCTCACTGTCTCCATGCAAGTAATTCATAGCCTCTGTTACCATGCTCCCATGGAAGGCCCATGCCCCCACGCTTCTCATGCAGACACTTAGGCGCTTATACACGCACTCACAGTCAGTATAGAATAGCTTCTGCCCCAGAGACCTTTTCCGTCCAGATAATATGGTTCCCAAACATCAGATATCAGATATGATAGAAGCACAAGTTGATCTGACATGCCAGACTTCTGTCTCTTTCCGTCAGTGTAAATGTCAAGTCCCCTGCACCCTCCAGTCTCACGTCAATCACACGTCATGCAGCTGCGCGCGCATCCCGGCCTCAGATTTCTGCTGACATTACAAGATTCTGCTTTGTTGCCACCCCCTTGTGACACCTACCTGTGACGTTTCTAGCACACACCTCTATGTTCACGCCCAGTTCACGCCTTCTAATTGCGTATCACTACCACGTGGATGCTGTTATCTTGTTTCTCTCAGCTGTTACGCCTACTGTATTGGTTTCTATTGTACGATTTAAGTATATAAGCTATGTATTGTCAATAAAATAATGCTCTATCCCTTCCTGAACCCCTGGGGTTGCAGGAACATGATATCCAGTTCTAGAACCATTCCTTTTTAAGGAATAAAACCCCTAAGAACTCTAACACCACGGACTCTGTTTTTTTCTTTCCGATTGAGTTATTATTGATTAAGTACTTACCTGCATAGAAATTAAGACGGTAAATCAAATATTTACCACACAGCTTGAAGAATATCGTCATCGGCTTTTTCAGACTGAGTCCCATAAATCTGAGCGTCACTGAATGGAACAAAACAAGGGACCACAGCAGTATCCGATTCTCTTACACCACTGCGAATCCACTGATCAAAGGGTAATGGAAGTGGCACCTTTTTACAGTGCACTCCATGTACCCAGTTTCGCTTGCCAACCATTTTTACAGCCATGCGAATGACGAGTAGAACTTGCATAGGCGTAGACCAACGAGGCTCCAAATTCTTAGTCCGTTGAAAATTTTGGACGGAGACCCAGTCACCGGGCAAGATGGTATGACCTGGGTCTGTGGAGGCCTCCGGCAGAAAACTTTGTACCTGTTGACGAATAACACTTAATTTAGTAGTCAGATCATGTAAATAGTCAATTAACAGAGGATATGGTATGTCTGAGTATCTTTTGGGACGGGGGATGCCCCAAACATTAGCTGGGCGTCCAAATAATACTTCATATGGGCTAAGTCCCATACGAGAGTGCACAGTAGTTCTGGTTGACAAAAGAGCTAGGGGCAGCGCAGCAGGCCAAGCAAGATCTGTACTGGCTTGAATCTTCGCCAGCTTAAGCTTGAGCATACCATTGTAACACTAAACCAAACCCGCTGACTGTGGATGGTTTGCCGCAAGGAATTTTTGTCTAATTCCAAGACCAGAACATACTTTCTGCATAATCTGGCCCACAAATTCACTTCCATTGTCACTCCAGACAATGCGCGGCAAACCAAATCTAGGAAAGAATTCCTTAATCAACACTTTAGCAGTTGACAAAGCAGTGTTATCTTTCAGGGGGTAGGCCTCTATCCAGCGGGAAAAGGCACATACCACCACCAGAACATACTTGAGGTTGTTGCAGTGATCCATATGAATGTAATCGATCTGCAACACCTCAAAGGGATATGACGGGGGAGCAAAATGACCTGCTGGGGTTGGGGTACCCTTTCCTGGGTTATGCATTAAACAAACAATGCAATGTTTACCACATTTTCTGCACATTTTGGGATTGCTTCATTTTGCCATACCGGAGCCAAAAGCTTACATATGCCTTTTGCACTAATGTGAGCTGGGCTATGAGCCATAGTCACAACTGTCATGTTTCTACAGTGTTGACTCGTGGCGGCTGCTGTCTGGTAACCCGGTCCGCCACGAATCTCTTTTATTTCCATAGTAAAGTGACGATGGGAGGCTGAACTACAACTCCCGGCAGTCCAACAAGGGAGAGACGGCGAGCAGAACGTCACGTACGGAATGACGCAAACCAGGAAGCAAATGGAGCCGGGCTGCACAATCTCGCTGCCGATAATTCGTGTAACTCAGACGGCGGTTCCAGGTGTCCGGTAAGACCGTTCTTACGCTTACCCTGCTTCTGTGCTTCATCTTGGCTTTGGTACGACGCTATGGATTAATAGCGCCATCTTTTTTCGTGTATTTTGACTTGGGAGTGATTTCTTTCGTGTCCATGAGACAGTGACTCGTTTCAAGCACTCCAACTGCATTTCAGAGTTGTATCGGTGGTTCCCTGTAACCACTTGTTCTGCGGATACAACAGTGGCTCTGTGACTAAGAACAATTTAGTCTGATTGAAACACTTTATGTTACTTACTCCTCATTTCCGGAAAGGCTTCAAGGGAAGACTCTGAGGCAAGAGTCATTGGTTGTTTTGGTTTATAGCACTTTTCTGATTCAGGAACATTAATGTGACTTACCAAGCCTGTGGAAATTTTGGAGATCATATTGTTGTGGCATGAAATGTTTGGGTTCGGTGCAAGGACATACTTAGGCGTTATGCGGCACCTTGTGTGTTTGTTACGGCTGTGACAAATAACCCATTCCCTCACAACCTCACCTACAGTGATCAACGTTAAGGATAATTAACGCTAGAAGCTGTCTTTGTTTATTCCTTATAGGAGAGATTGATTTGGGAGGAACTGTCAGTGGGTTTGGTTTGGCCAAAAGAACCATGTTCTCAGGTGTGTTCCCAAGTTAATATGGGTAGTGGGAGTTTCACATGTCAAACATATGTTTAATGTTCTGTTTTCTCCTTTGCAGTCATCCAAAGTCCAAGTTCTATCCCTTGAGCTCTCCTAGTTATAGGCCAGTGTATTTCTCTTTACAGGTAGGCAGAAGGAAGAGAGTAGTCATATAGTAGGGGAAGAGAACATTGGTTTTGATACATGTATTTGAATATCTGTTACTTGTCGTTACAGATCTTCCTCCCCGCTGTTCCCTTCCTTTCCTTCCTGGCTTTCTATCTCCTTCTTTTCTTATTATTCCCTCGTGTGATTCTCCTGGTAGTCTGTGTTATATTACTTCAGACTCTGGGAACGTCATGAGATGGAACCCATAACATCATCGGTGTAATCCTGAAGAGTCCTGGACGTGAAGCCTGACAACAACCGGCAACACATAAGCGTCCGGTAACAACCATCGCTGATTTTCCGACAATTCTGTCCAACAACCCGTTGAATCTAACATTTCCATCCTTTGTCTCCACGTACTCAATTCTTTCTCAGTAGCCTCTCCCTGAATCGTTTTCATAATCTCAATCGTGTCTTCACACATTCCAATTTCCCTCACCCAATTTGCAGGATCTGCCACATACATTCGACTAGTGGTGTTCCTAGCTGTAGTTTTCGCCACCTCATCTGCAAACGCATTTCCACGACCCACATCATCTGTAACTTTCTTATGTGCACTGCACTTCATGATCGCTATATGTGCAGGTAAGGTAAGTGACTCAAGAAGATCAGTCACTAACTGACCATGTTGTATCTTTGTCCCGTGGGAGGTAAAGAATCCTCTCTCCCTCCACAGCTTTCCGAAACTGTGCGCAACACCGAAGGCGTACTGACTATCCGTGTACACATTCACTCTCTTTCCCTTCAACAGCACACACGCTCTAGTCAGAGCTATCAATTCAGCTGCTTGGGCTGAATTATGTCCAATACGTGCCGTCTCAACAATAGTACATAAGGTGGTGACAGCATAGGCAGAAGTGGTTTCTCCATTCGGAAGCTTAAAACAAGAACCGTCCACCCAAAGGATCCCGTCCGGGTCCTTGAGCGGAGTGTCCTTTAAATCAATCCTCCCCTTCGTTTCTTCTTCCGTTCGAAGAAAACAATCATGCTTTTCCTGATCGTCTTTCTCATCCGGGAGTGGCAACAGTGTAGCTGGATTCAACGTGTTACATGTTTTGATATGTATATGGCTCGCTAGAAGTGTCAGCTCATAACCAGACAAATGAGCACTCGTGAGATGCTGTGTCTTGGTTCTATTTAACAAAGTATCCACTGCATGTGGAATCATAACAATAAGTGTGTTATCCAATAATAATCCGGCAGACTACCTAAGAGAAATTGTGGCAGCTGCTGTAGCTCTGAAACAACTGGGCAAAGCTTTAGCTACCTGGTCTAGTGTAGCGGAGAAATAGGCACATGGCCTTTGCTTATCTCCAAATTGCTGTGTCAACACTGACAATGCGCAACCTTCTCTCTCGTGAATGTACAATGTAAAGGACTTACTATAATCTGGGGTACCTAACACTGGAGCAGAACACAGGGCAGTACATAAGTCAACAAAACTTTTCTGACATTCATCCGTCCAAGGGAGCGGATGGGGCGTATCTTTCAATGTTAACGCCACCAATCGTTTCGCCAAAAGTGAAAAATTGGGAGCTCATTTTAAATGGGAGATTTCCCTCTGATGTGCCCGCAAAATTTACTCACAGGTCCCCTTTTAGTGCCTCAATTCTTGACTATGTGATCTCAGATTATGACATTTTCCCATGCATTCAGGATCTTACGGTATCCCCTACATCCTTGAGTGATCACAGCATAATCATTATAACTATTTCTTTAAAACCTCCCCCCACTGAGTCTTGGTCCCTCAATAATAACGACGTTAATTTTCATGGATCTTCGGGTAGATGTTTTTGGAATCCAACTGCCATTATAGGTGTGCATGATATTCTATGCAAAACTATATTAGAATTAAACGATTGGCATGGTTCCGAAATTGTTAACTTTGAAAAATTTATGAGGAAGATCATCTTGGATGTGAAAAAGGTTAGTTGTTCTAGGAAAAAGGTAGTTTATCCTAGTGCATTGCGTACCCTGAATAAGGAAATAAATAAATTAGTGCGAGAGCAATTTTTAGGTAGATCTGGTGAACTAGCAAAAATATCGAGGTTAAAAAGAAGGAGAACTAGATTAAAAGCGAAACTAAAAAAGGAGAAGGAAGATTCTGTATGGATAAATTTGCGGGAAGCAGTTGCGCACGGCAAGGCTAGAGAATTTTGGTCCATAGTTGGTAAGGGATGCGGTACTAGAACGAGCCCTCTCCCCATCCCCATATCTGAAGAAGTATGGTCCTCTTACAATCGGAAGCTGTATGCAGGGAATGATACATTGGCTGTAGATAGTGACCCTGATCTAACACCTGAGGGTCTGATTAATTTTCCAACAGAGAAAACAATAGAAATGGCCATAAAGAACATGCGCTCCTCCGGCGCAATGGGACCTGACGAACTACCTATGACGGTTCTGAAGCAGGAACCCTCACTATGGAGCAAGATCCTCAACCCATTGTTTAAATCCTGCTTTGTTACTAAAACGGTCCCTGCTTCTTGGAGGGGAAGTATATTGATCCCTATTTTTAAGAAGGGAGCTAGGGATAACCCCATGAACTACCGTCTGATAGCCCTCCTCGACTCAATCGGAAAGGTCTTTGCAAAATGTATCCTAATATTACTTAACGATTGGATCGAGGAGAATAATATCTTACCATTAGAACAAACTGGGTTCCGTAGGGGGCACGGTACATTAGATAATCTCACCGCCCTACATATGATCTCTGATAAATACACACATGTGAGAGGGGGGGTGGTGTTCGCTGCGTTTATTGATTTCTCCACAGCGTTCGATAAAGTAGATCGTCGAACGCTGTGGAGAAAATTAGCAGCCCTTGGTTTACCATCTTATTTATTGGATCTTGTACGTGCTCTCCACACGGATACTTGGTGTTGTGTTCTTCAAGGTGGAGAAAGGGGACTCTCGCACGAATTCCATCTTTGAACGGCCTTAAACAAGGCTGTCTTCTGGCTCCATTATTGTTTTCCTTGTACACTGTAGACCTTCCTGCTTCCCTGTCAGCTTGTGTGGGTATAGCCCCGGTGGTAGGGGGGCCCCTATCTCTTGTTTGATGTATGCCGATGATATTCTTGTCCTAGATTTAACACCTAAAGGTCTGGCTAATCGGCTGCAGGCTCTACATGCTTTTGCTGACTCTCATTTTATGAAGATTAATACATCTAAAAGTAAAATTATGTGTATTGCAGGGAAAAAGAAGTGCCGTTCTGAAAACTTTGGATGGTTTATACGTGGTCAGAAATTAGAGGTTGTCAAATCTTATACCTTTTTGGGTAAAATAATTGCGGCCAATTTGAGTGAGAAGCCCCATATCGAGCATAGTTCACGTAAAGCCCTCGCTCATGGCAAAGGTTTGAATTCCCTCTATCTGGCCACCGGAAAAAGACACTTCGCCTGTTTACTTGAGGTGTATAGAGCAAAGATTCCTGCTACGATATTATATGGCATAGAACTCATAGAGTGAAGCACTGGGGCTTCTGTCACAAAATTGAAGGGAAAGTCTTAAGATCCCTATCCACCCTCAACACCGCGTGCTCTTTGGCCGCATGTAGGCTCGATTTTGGCCTAAGGAGCAGCTGGGTTCAGGGATTATGTGCTCTGGTAAGATGGGTGGCTTGCTTGGCCAGAGCTGAACCGGGTTCGATGAGAGTTCTCCTTAAAAGAGAACTGTTGGGCAACTTCAAAGAGTTCTCTCGAATAGTAAGGAACTTTAGAAGAGCTGTGTCACTTTTAAAGTTAGACGAAAGTGTTTTGTTCCTTCACTCACCGACCCAGCTAAAAATCCTGCTAAAACAGGCATTGTGGGAACTCTGTTTTCAAACAGATAAGTACGTAATACAAGAAAAAGGGGGTTGTGACCTCCTCCTTAATTCTTATTCTATGAAGTTGGCCCAACCCTATGCCACATGGAATATGCCACATGGTGTCTGCAGATTATGGTTTCTTTTACGATACGATTTACTGCCCCTAAATCTACTCTTATCCAAATGGTATGGATCCTCTCCTATGTGCAATTTCTGTAATTTGAGTATTCAGGATCGTACGCATGTCCTGTTGATTTGCTCTGCACTCCGCCTATTGCGGCTTAAATGGTTAAAACCAATATGTCTCCTACTAGGCATTTCTAATGTGAATATTTTTCTACAATTCCTACACTGTCCTCCAAATGAAATGTTTTGCTTCCATATTTTTAATTTTTTTAAAGGTTTTTTAGCTATTTATTAATGTGCTATGGAGAGGTCTGACGTTGATTATTCTTGTCTATTTGTCAATGGATGCAATTAGTTTTGTGTTTGTTCACTGAATTTTTCTTCTGTATGTAATTTGTATTGTGAATTTTATGTGGCCCTCGTTGAGAGCCAAAACATAATAAAATAAAATTGAATTGAAAAATTGGGAATCCATTGTCTACAGTAGGAAGTGATACCCAAAAAGGCACGCACTTCTCTCTGTGTGGTGGGTGCAGACATCTGTGAAATAGCATGAATACGTTCTGGGGTCAATCGCCTTCCCTCCTTCGACAAGGGATGACCTAAATAGGTCACTTCTTGTCGGACATACTGCAACTTGGAGGGCGATACTTTATGATTCAAAACAGCCAAATGATGCAACAACGCAACAGTCACATTCCTACACACATCTTCCGTATCAGCAGCCACCAGTAAATCATCCACATACTGAACAAGCGTAGCGCCTGGAGGCAAAGAGAAAGTATCAAGTTGACATTTAAGAGCTTTGCTATAGATAGAGGGACTTTCACAATAGCCTTGAGGAGCTCTCTTAAATCGGAAACTTCGGCCACCCAAAGAGAAACCAAAGATATTCCTACTTTCTTCAGCAATGGGAATGCTAAAGAAATCGTTCTTAAGGTCTATCACCGAGAACCAAGTCGCCGAAGCAGGAATCATTGTCAATAAAGCTGTAATGTCCGGAACAACAGGGAACTGTGGTACCACTATTTTATTGACTGTCCTAAGGTGAATGACAAATCTATAGACAGGAGGCTGTGAAGGATCCGTCCGCTTAAGGATCGGAAGAACAGGACTGTTACAAACATTGCCTCTAGTCTCTTCGACCACACCTTTCTGAATAAAATCATCAACAATAGCCAACAGTGCTCTCTCTCCGTCACTAGAAATTCGATATTGGGGAATGCGTGGCATTCTAACATTATCTTTAACTGTGACAACATACGGTGGGATCGCAAGACGACCCACGTCATTCGGGCCCGTGGCCCAAAGGCTGTCTGGGAGAGAAAGTAACTCAGGTGGAAACTGGTCCCGTGACAAATACATGGGGGAAACCAATCTCTTTCCCAACTTAAGATGCACACCAGAAGGGGAACAATACAACGTTGCATGCAGTCTTTTCAACAGCTCCCAACCCAGTAAATTCTCACCACAACCTGTTGTCAAGATAAGTGGAGCTTCCAAATCATAAGGACCAATCGAAATAGGCAAGGGGCAAGAAACCAGATTACGGACTGGAGCGCCAGAAAATCCCACAGATGTATTTATTAAGCCAGACAAAGGTGCCCCAGGGAGTTTAGAAGAAATTATAGAACTTCTCATCGCACCAGTATCCAAAAGAAACGGCTCTGAAACACCCATGGTATTGACAGTGACACACGGCCCATTTTGATCTACTGGAATCGACACAACTCCCTCACTTCGTCCATGGCTGTCCTATTCAGTCTGAAAATTGTCAGCCCCCTCCTCAGCATAATAATCATCATTGTAATATTGCGTAGACGGAACTGTCTGCTGATCAAAGTAATTCGATGTAGATGGGGTAAGAGAACGCTGCTCCTGAGAGGATGCATCTCGTCCTCTACCTCTAGATCCTGTCTGAAAATTACCACGACCTCGGGGAGCAGACATCCCATTATTACGCTGTAATAAGACCGGACAAATATTCCCTACAATATGCACATTGATTAGGACCTAATGAGGGTCGCGGCGTGAAATACTCAGGCTTTTGTAACAGTCCCTGAAACTGTGGAGGCTGCTGATACTGAGAGTTTTGCTGATGCGTATTCGAGCGAGGCGGATACGCCTGCTGCAAAAGAACTTTTGTTTTCAAATCTTTATTTTTCTTCTCTTGCTTCTCCTTCTCCTCCTTATCCCTATTCTCGTAATACTGTGCAGTAGCCAATGTCTTAGCAGGAGAAGAGACAGCCCATGCACTTTCAGAACTCTTTAGTTTATTCGATAACTCTGGAAGCAAATTATATACAAACTTATCCACAAACAATCGCTGACCACTCTCTACACTCAAATCCTGACCACTGTGGTCTATAAACGTTTCTTCAAAGCGAGTGAAGAAATCCGAAACGCTTTCATCTTTCTTTTGCTTGCATGTGGCCAGCTTATCCCAATTTACTCGCACTGCAGGCATCATTGTCTTCATCGATTCAATTATTCTACCTGGAAGAGCCGTAATCAAATCCTCTGATTTTGCACCACCCACCTGATTCGCAGCCGCAGCTCTAATAGCAGCCCAATCACCACCCAACTCAGCTAAATGATTTTCCCTACGAATCCGTGCCCATATACCTTGCGGAACAACATTTGCAAATAACATATCAATGTCGGCCAAATTCATAATACAAGCGTCAACTGTTTGAGACAATTCTTTGTAATATCCAGCAGGATTTTTACGGGGGTCAGGAAGAGTTTGCTTAAGCGCCAATACTTCAGACCTCTTCCAGGGTTCGTGAACCCATATATGCTGGAAATGAGCAGGGACTTGAGGAGGACCAACCGCCGCTTCTCTCCATACGGGAGGAACTTCACGCATCGGATAATTCTTGCTACCTTGCTTATTAGCGGGGTCAGCCTCGGAAAAGGACAGGGATAAAAACATTGTTCGAAACGCAATGAGTCCACTCACTGCCTCCTCAACTCGATGTCCTACAATAAAACCCTTATCAAAGTCAGCTTGTAATTTCAGTAGTTCCGAAGGAACTGTATCTAACTCCATATCTTCCCAACCTCTAATAAGATTTTGACACATAAGGTTGAAAACATATCTCTGTGTGGGCTCCCCCCATTGGCGAAAGCAACTCATGATATCTTCAGTACTATATTTTGGTCCATGCTTAATCCATTTACGAGCGAGAGAACCCAAAACTACTTTCTCATCCGCAAGGGGAAGTTGACCACGAGATTGTCGTCTAGAGAAAGCTGGAGACATTTTTATAGACCTAACAAAGGGAGAAAAGAAATTTGAAACAGCATCTGCTATCCTCCTCTGTGAAATAGGAGAATCCCTCGAGAGTATAGGAGGTATTACAGATGTAGAAGGCAACGGAGACTGAAATGTAGCAGACCGAAGAGTAGGAGCAGGAGAAGATTGGGGCTGAAGTACAAGCTGCGAAGGCGGAGCAGAAGCAGGCAAAGAAGCATTAAGAGGCTGAGCCGGTTGCTGGGCAATCGGTAATTGAGCAACCAGTGGTTGTGCGACAGGAGGGAGTAAAGGAGGTGCATTAGCATTCTGAACATAGGGCGGAGGTGAATTCAATAAACAAGACATTAAGGAATCTTCTTCTAATTCCTTACTGTTATCTGAAGAGGAAGTAGGCAACATCGGATAGCATCTATCTATCGCCATACGATGTTGTCTCTCTAATACCTTCTTCGCATCATCTACTTCGTTGTCTTTAAACTGCTGGGCAACCTGTAGAATTGACATATCTTGTGCTTTCTTATCCTTTTTCGCTTGTTTGATTTCTTCCTGTTTGGCTTCTTTACGCCAAAAGTGAAAGGAGTCAAACATAGCCGCCCGGGCTTTTCTTCTAAACAAAATCGTTTCCAAATTATCTATTATAACAAGATGAAAGCTACCATACTGGGGCCATCTCAAAACACCACTATTTTTTGTGTATCAGACCCATGTCTCGTTAAAGGTAATGGGACCAATACGATGTTTTGAATAGAGCTCATAAGTGGGAGTTCCAACTGGAGGGATCGGACATGATTCCTCCAACTGGGAATCCCTTGTACAACCTAAACAACAAAATCTTTTGAACTTACTCAGCCCAGGCATTGTCACTTCTCTAGACTGATCACAAACAACAAGGGGTATAGATCAGTGAGACAGTACAATTGTACTTACCCCTTGGCTTCAGCTATTGCAATATCTGAATAGAAACTAAAAACAGAACAAAACAAAGATCTGTGGGAGCGACCCACCAAATACTTAACTAAGAATCGTTCTACACCAGCGAAGGTCCGTCTATCGTCTCGCTCTACCAAAACTCTTCAGAAGGGTCCAAGGCAGGGCGACAGTCAGGGCAGCAGTCGTCAGCAGCCGTCGGAAAGGAGTAGCCGCGCCATCAAAGACCTTCGGTCCACTTCCGACATACAGGGGTCGATCACGTGGTGCGCTTCCTCCGGAGTTTTGTTGCGGGGCTCCTCGCGACCCTCGGGCTCAACCGCTACCGCTGAAGTCGCCCCATGTTGGGCGCCAGTTGGAGAACCGCAGCCTTAAGGCCCGGCGGTGCAGAGTATGCCTAAAATCCCTGGGGTTCACCTGCCTTGTCAAAACAGAGACACAGACTCTTCGTCTGGCGTAGAAGATGGTATTTATTAGCTGCAGCTAGTACAGTGGTCTTAGAAGTCGTCAGTACAACGAGGTTCAAAAGAGACTGCCACTTAACTCCGTGGTGCACAGGTTTATATACGATACAATACAATGCAAAATGCAATCACACAAGAGCATGAGCTATAGGCAAACGTTATAGACAATGTTTATAGACCAAAGCAACTCAAGTTCCCGGTTCTTATTTGTCATTCGACCCCTTAAGTAAATCACAAATGAATCCAAACAATTCGATTTACAAGCAGAGAAAACACAGCAGAGTGTTGTAGAATGACAGTTCGTGAAACAGGAGAATGCATGAGACATGTAGCGAAGGACAGCAGATAAGATAACTTAAAGGAAACAATGGTGTGAAACGACATGTAGTCCGGACGGGGATTAATCAGCTCAGACAGGAATTAGTGTACTCGGCCAGACCCTGACACTTGTTAGTAAACATAGGCGAGAAAGCCACCTGACATGCAAAGCAGAAACAAAAAAAACATCGCGTTCGCCGAGCTGCCTGAGTGAGGGCAACATAAAATGGTGGCGATCACAAAATGGAGGCTGAGCACGAACGAATTCGTAATTTACAGAACCTCAAAACTGCTTCTGTCTCCTGGTTAAGGTGTGCCCATCTCTGTTAAATTATTTTATATGATTGTAATATAGATTTTGTCAACTCTTATTCTTTCTCATAGTTTGCTTTTCATTTTAATTATTTTGTAATCTTTGCAGGTGTCCAATTACATATTTTAAAGGAATGTCTTTGTCCTCTTACCAATAGCTCTTTTTCCTTTCACCACTTTTTCTGCATTTTGTTCCTTTTGTGTCTCAGTTCTGCATGGATAATGCAGTTGCTTTTGTTGCATTTTCCTCCAAACCTTTGCAGGCATTCTTACTGACTGCAGTGATGTAGATATTGCTCTTTAAAAAAATAAGTATATATACATTTTTACTCTAGCAAGCTTTCCAAATACTTTACTACTAATACATAATACAAAAACAGTTTTTATGTTATGTTGCAATTTTAAATCTGCAGATCAACCTATCTATATAACTGCATGCACTTATTTCAATATACATACATTGATAGTGAGTATATGATTGTTGAAGTGCATGCGTAGCACCTGGCATATTCGATGAGTACATGAGTGTTGTTTAAATGATTGGATGAGTGCATGGCTGCTGCCCATGTGTTTTTGGTTGAGAGAAAAGGTAGTGTCTGGGTGATTAGATAAGTACACGGAGTGCCTGGATAACTGAATGAGTGCATCAGTTGTACCTGGCTGATTAGATGGGTGCATGACTAGTGTCTCAGTGATTGCATGAGTCCATTGTAAATGGTTGAGTGATTGGATGAAAGCAACTGAACTGCTGGGGTGATTGTATTAGTGCAAGAGTATTGCCTCAGTAATTGAATGAGTGCATAGGTACTGGATGGGCGATACGTTCACTGCAATCAAACAATAAATTAATCAGGGGAATGGTAAGCACGCTGCTCACCCGTAAGGGTCTCAAGTCGCTAGGGGGGGGGGGATTTGCAGCTCTGTTCAGTTGAAGAGCGAGGTCTTGAGTGTCTTCCTGAAAATGTTCAGGGTGGGGGCATGTCTGAATTCGATTAGGAGCTCATTCCAGGTCTTGGCCGCAATGTAGGAGAACGCTCTTCCTCCTGCCCGAGTCTGCGGATGCGTGGGGTTTCAGCGAGGGTGAGGTCAGCAGGTTGGAGGTTTCTATTGGGTGCATGGAAGGAGATCTTCTCATTGAGGTATTTTGGTCCGGTGTTGTGGAGGCACCTGTAGGCGTGAGTGAGTATCTTGAAGGGGACTCTTTTCTCGATGGGGAGCCAGTAGAGGCTGCGCAGGTGTTGGGTGATGTGTTCGTGTCAAAGGTTGCAGAGGACAAGTCTGGCAGTGGTGTTCTGTATGATCTGGAGTTCGTGTAGCAGAGACTTGTTGATCCCGACGTAAAGGGCATTTCTGTAGCCCAGTCTGCTGGTTACGAGCGCATGTGTGATGGTCTTCCTTGATTCTGGGGGATCCATTTGAAGGTCTTTTGGAGGATTCAGAGGGTGTGGAAGCAGCTGGGAGGCAACTGCATTGACCTGTTGGGCCATGGAGAGGGAGGAGTAGAGTATGATGCTGAGATTTTGGGCGTGGTCCGTGGGGGTTGGAGGGCTGCGAAGGCAGGTGGTCACCAGATGTTATCCAATCCAGAGGGGAGGATCTGAGGACGAGGGCCTCTGTCTTCTCTGAGTTGAGCTTCAGGCAGTTGCTGCTCATACAGGATGAGCCGTCCTTCATTCCTTCCTGGAAGTTGAGTCTGGTGCTGACGGGGTCCTTGGTGAGGGTGAGGATGAGCTGGGTGTCATCGGTGTAGGATACTATGCTGAGTCTCTGCTGTCTGACGATGACAGCGAGTGGGCCTTGTAGATGTTGGAGAGTGTGAGGCTAATCGACGATCCTTGGGGCACTCCGCAGTTGGTATTGCATGTGTAATTGGATGAGTGCATGAGTTGTCCCTCAGTATTATGATGAATGCATGCAGTGTAAGTGGGTGTTTGAATAAGTACATGAGTTGTGCCTGGGTGTTTGAATCACTGGATAGGTACAGCCTTGGAGATTGTATAAGTGAATGGTTAGTGTCTGGGTGTTTACATGAATGCATGGGTAGTGCCTGCATAGTTAAATGACTACATTATTAGTGCCTGTGTGACTGGAACAGTGCATGTGTATTACCTGGGTGATTGAAGAAGTGCGTGGATAGTGTGTAAGTGATTCAATGACTGCCTGAGTAGTGGCTGGGTGATTGGATGAGTGCCTGAGTGGTGCCTGGCTGACTGTAAACGTACCTCCATTGCTGTTAGATACATAACATTTGTTTAAGTCCTCATGTCAGTATCAAACTACCTGTTTTAGTGTCTCTTTACTTTTCTACTGAGCTATGTGTAAGTGAAGTGTAGGTATCACACTTGATATGTAATTGGATACCTGGCTCTCTAGGAGCATACATTGCTCTATTCCTCAGCGTGCACATGTATCAGTAAGTTTCGAAACCTGAAAACAAAGAAATCTCACTTTTCTTAATGGCATACCTACATCATTCCTCAAATATTTCTTTTGAGTGTTTAAAACATATATTCAGCATTTCTCGAAGAAAAGTTACACACCAAGCAAAGTTAGCACAAGAACTCTCAAGAGACATGCTGCACTATTTACCCTCCTCAATTTTAAACACAGCATGTTTAAAGAAATACACCATCCTCACTATATACATGAAATTTTCAACAGCCTTAAAGAACATAGATCACCATGTAATTTCCTAATAGATATACACATTGAGGCCATCTTTCCAAAAATATATAGTTCTCCAAGCCTTTAAGTAAACTCAAGAGTCTCATCATACATGTAACTATCTGCAACCAGAAAAAAACATATATCACTATCTAAACATATGCAAACCGGTCGTATAAGTTAAAAATCACATTGGCAAACACTTCTTAATACATATCAATCATGTATTACCACTTTATAATCAATATACAGACGCACCACATTTTCTTATCTTTTATTTGTGACTTCACTACTCCTGTTTAATAATGTGACAAAAAGTACTACAATTCCCAGAATGCAGATAACATAGATGTATCTATTCTGCACATAATGCTCAGATATTTAAAACATTTATAGTTTTAAATACATTCCTCATTGTAACTTTAAAACTATAAATGTTTTAAATGTCTGAGCATTATGTGCAGAATAGATACATCTATGTTATTCCTCATTGTAACTTTCAACAATAGTTTTTTTCCTTAAAGGAAAACGGGAGGCAAGATGGCGTCAGCGTGAGTGGTCGCAGTGGTGGTGCTCTGCGGCACTGGGCCGTACTCTACTAAGAACATGCTTTCTACGTTGAACGAGTGATAAGACTCCACATTCCCGTATCCTTTTGGACCCACTTGGCGTCTGAAAATTCTGGTTAATATTAGCCTGGGCCTTATCAACCGCTGTGCTGTGTTAAACTGCTGTATCAATCTGAGACCCTTCAAGACCCTTCAAGACACCGGAGTGCTAAAGGTGCAGTTGGGAGAAGAAGGTGAAGAAGATGTTGAGCAGCGCCACATCATGATAAACGCACGATATCGAATTCCTGATGAAATTCAATCCAGATTTTGACGAATAAGCCTTGGCCGCAAGTGTTTTTTTTACATTTTTGATATTTGAGATGTTTTACATTTGACAATTTGACATTGGCATTGCTATGTGCTAACCACATCAAGTCGCCTTATCGCCTTGTCGTGGCACTTGTTGAAACAGCGGCGGACATCTTGGGTATGGGCGTGAGCCTAACAGCGCTATAGCCACCACTACTTAAGGAGCCCCCAGCTAAAGAACGCGAGATTCTTTGCGTGTTTAAAACCATTGGACCCCTCTTGAGGCGAAATAGCCGAGAGGTAGTTGTACTGCACGTTCATTTGTTCCTCTGTTATAATTGCTGAAAACGAGCGCTTTTTAAACGGCGAGTTTTAAATTACCTAGTTTGTTTGCACAAGCACAATTATTCCTTTGGACATAACGTGAGCCTGCACATAGTCGGTGGCAGTCGATTTTCGGGCTGAATACCGATCTATTAGCCTGCAAGGTCTCAGAAAACGGCGGACATCTTGGGTAGGGGCGTGAGCCTAACAGCGCTCTAGCCACCACTACTTAACCGCATGCGCGCTAGCGGAATTCCGCTAGCGCGCTGGGTTTTTCAAAATCGCACTTTGCGTGACGAGCTGGGCTCGTCATCAGTGTGCGAGCGGGCTACACCATGACGAGCCCAGCTCGTCATCAGTGTCGAAGGGGTTAAGGAAACGGAAATTCTCCGCGATAGCGGACGCGAATAGTGGACGCGCCTGCATCAGCGCCGGAGTCACGCCTGAGTCAGCCCGTCTGCGCCCGTCCGCGACTAGGACGCGCCCAGCGGCCATGACTTCTACTCCCCAGCTACATTTACCGGTATGTGTCAGCAACCAGACAATTAGCGACACTATTGCTTCCCCCTATATACAATATAGTTCAGACCAGCTTTTAGCTTTAAGACCACTCAGACAACCAGGCTGTTGTCTTTTAGACTTAAACAAAAAATATGACATCTGTCACGGCTGTTCACTAATAACGAATGCGGTTAGAATTAAACAGCTTGAGACCCAAACAAATGCTGCATGCATTAATTCTAACCCTAAATTATTTACCTTTTTCAGTTTGAACTGTCGTTCTTTGCCCAGACACAAAACTGAAATTTAAAATTTTTTGATGGATGAAGCCCCTGACGCATTGTTTATTACTGAAACATGGCTTCATGCTAGCTCTGGACCGGATGCAGCCACGGCTCTCCCAGACTCATATGCGATTATACGCCTTGACAGGATAAACAAAACCGGAGGAGGCATAGCAGTTATTTTTAAGAAAATCTATACCTGTGAGTTTATAAACTTCCCATGTCCAGGGTGTGAAGGCGCCACCTTCAAAATTATACTCTCACCCAATTTTACCTTTTCCGGTGCACTTATTTACCGTCCACCTGGTGCCGCATCAAATTGCCTAAATACCATTTCGGAACTTCTAGGCACTTTTATTATGAATACTACTAATTTTACAGTCATTGGTGATCTGAATCTTCATCTGGATAATGAGCACTGTACTAAGGCTACTGAACTTATTGATGACTTTATGTCCCTCAATCTAAGTCTCAAAAACTCTGGCCCTACGCATACTGCAGGTCATTTACTGGACCCAATCTTCTCAAATATTCATAATTTAAACACATTTCCAGCTCTACCTATTCCCTGGTCAGACCATTTTCCCATCAAATTCTCCTTTCAAATGCCAACTTCCAATAACTCTCGTACGGCTCAACCCTCCACGGTAAGAAAATGGAAAAAACTCGACATTAATATTCTTAATACCCTGCTAGAAGACACAATCCCAGGCACCAATTCAGGAGTACAAAATCTATCAGTTTCTGTCCAATCATGGCTCCTAACAGCCATTGACTCTTGCCTCCCTAAGACCAAGCTAAAAGGCATAAACCAACGTCCACCCGCTCCGTGGTTCAATGATTCTCTAAAGCATGAAAAAACCAAATGTAAGAACGCTGAGCGCCAATGGAGAAAGTCCTACTCCATTGAAACTAAAAATGATTACAAAAATCAATTAACTCAATACCAAAAGCTGTGCAGTAGAGCAAAAGCTAATTTTGTCTGCACTAAAATTACTGCAGCCTTAAATCAAGCGAAAACACTTTTCAAAACAGTTAAAAAGCTAGCCGGCTCAAATACCTCACCAACTCCACCTGATTTAAATAAAACTCAATGCAATCAACTTGCCGCATTCTTTGTCGACAAAGTTGATAAAATCTATCAGGTCATCCAACTTAACCAGAACAATCATGAGGAAGATCATGGTGACGATAATGATCCTAACAGACTATGCACTCAAGAGACTACTTTTGCTAACCCTTCTGATAAAATTCCCACCCCCTCACTGAGTGCCTGGCCAACACTCAACGTTGACACTGTCATCGAACTTCTAAGCACGATAAAATCAGGCTCACCAAATGACCCTCTACCCTGCCCCATCTTAAAGTTAGTTAGTAAAAAAGCTTTATCCACCATTACAGATCTTCTAAATAGCTCCGTGCAAGAAGAATGTGTTCCTCAGGAGTGGAAGCATGCTATGATCCATCCCCTTCTAAAAAAAGCTGATGCTGACCCGAAAATACCCGCAAACTTCGACATATATCTCTCCTTCCGATTTTTGCCAAAATTCTAGAAAAGCATGTCCACCGGTGTCTTTCAAATTATATAACGACACATGATCTGTTACCTCCCCATCAAGCTGGCTTCCGAGCAGGTTTCTCAACAGAAACCACCCTCCTAGGTGTAACAGAAAACATACGTTCAATGATAGACAAGGGTGAAACAGTGGCACTGGTGCTTTTAGACCTCAGTGCCGCATTTGACACTGTTTCACATGCGGTACTAATAAAAACTCTTCGCTCAATAGGCATCTGTAGCCCTGCTTTAAATTGGATCACATCTTTACTTGAAAACAGAACATTTCAAATCTTCTCTAATTCTGCGTGTTCTGATATCCATACCTTCAAACATGGAGTCCCACAAGGCTCAATTTTAAGTCCACTACTTTTTAATTTATATATGAGCCCTCTTGCAAAAATAGCTAAGGAAAGTGGATTGATAATGTTCTCCTATGCTGATGATTCTCAGCTTCTCTTTTCCATTCCACCAACAGGCAATAACGATCCGTCTACTTTAAGAGTAGGACTTACAAAGATCGCTGGATGGATAAAAAAAACTTCTTGAAGTTGAACGGTGAAAAAACCGAACTTATAATCCTGGGAAGAAATAAAGAACTCTGGGGACCCCAACACTGGCCCCCGGAAATGGGCTCTCCTCCAATTCCAACTAACCAGGCCCGGAACCTAGGCTTTGTTGTTGATGACACACTCAGTATGCACCAGCAGGCCATCAAAACATCAGCCACTTGCTTCGTCATCTTAAAGTGGCTAAAGAAAATCTGCTGGATGTTACCGGATCATACCAAAAGAATTGTCATTAACGCCCTAATAACATCAAGATTGGACTATGCCAATGTGCTGTACTTAGGTTCCAACAAGGCCACAATCCGCAAGCTGCAGACTGTGCAGAATGCAGCTGCAAGATTGTTGGGTAAAATTCCCATCCATGCGCCCACTACCAAGCTCATACGTGAATTGCACTGGTTAAAAATTGAGAACAGAATCAAATACAAATCATTATGCTGCATGCATAAAATCTCAACAAATAAAGCTCCCAAATACCTACAAAGTCTGGTACATTGTTACCTTCCATCTAGGACGCTGAGATCTGCAACAGCGAATAAATTTGTTGTGCCCAGAATAAGACTATCACGCATGGGAGGTAGATCCTTCGCATACCTTGGTCCCTCCCTGTGGAACTCCATGCCACAAGCTCTGCGCTCAGAGGTTAATTACATCAGATTTAGAAAAGCCATAAAAACCTGGCTGTTCAACGTCTAAGTCAGCTGTCCAATTACTCTTCATTGAATCACAAGCGCCGGGAAACCCTTTGTTGGGTAGCTGTTTGCGCTATACAAAATAAATAAATAAATAAATAAATAATCAGCTCTAACTGGCAGCTATCATCTGCTATCATCAGCTTGCAGTCTCCCTGCATTATCCCCTACTACCCGGTACATTTGCTCACCCGCTCAGCCGCTTAGTGCTCTGTGCTCCGCGTGAATATTTGACACTGCTAAAGTTTTCTTGTCTAAATACCTCGTTAAGCGCTCGTAAAATTGCTGGCTGGCTTGCTGCTCTACGGCACTATCCGGTAAGTTACCCGCTGCTCTCCTGGTTGACATCGAAGATCGTTTAGTAACAAGATCTTCAACCTTAAACTCACCTACGAAAAGCCGCGAAACTGTTCTTGCCGCGCTGTTGATCACTCCTTTCTGCCCTACACGGTCAGTGACCCGCTCCCTCGGCTGATCGTTTTGGCTCTAGGACTTCATCTGCAGACACAGGAATGCATGCCTTTAGCTCACGCGTGTAGTGTGTCTCAGCGTGTACCACGTGTCCCGTTGCCAGGGAGACGTCAGCATTGAAGAGGAGGGGAGAGAGAAACTGGAAGAGCGAACGGTGCTCAGATACAGATTTAAAGCAGGGGTAGAGGGGCTCACTTGTCATTTGCTCCTTGGAAGTGAAACTGTAAAAAGAACTGGGGCTGGTCTATCTGCTTTGTCTGCTTTATCTGCTTTGGCGGATCAGGGATTGCTATTTCACAATTTGTATTTATATTTATATCTGATATACCAGCAAAACCTCATGCACACCTTCAAGTAGCTAAGCCAGCTAAGCGCTATCCTCACCCTCTCACAGGGTGAATTAATGACCTGTGTAAGGAAAATTAACTGCATAAAGAAAATCAAAGACACAAGAGCCCAGTGGAGACGAAATACTGTTTTGAAAGAGTTTCACTACAGGCATAAGAGTAAGTCTCAAGGTGGAACTCAGCGGTGCTTACAGACGCCAGTAAATTATCTGATCTGTATTGTGACGCCCTCCCAAGGTACAGACATGGAAAGGAAGACTAGAGAGGACGAAGGTGAAGAGGCAACCTCACTGAAGGAACAGAAAGGGCAGGAAATTCAAACAGGTGCAGCAAACAATGAAAAGGGGGGTGAAATAGGCAAGGTCTCGCAGGAAGAGACACCGATATCGACCCTACCGTATCTGGAGGATGCAGAAACTGAGTAGACACCTGTCCAACACATAACTAACAGACTTAAAGGCCGGGAAACTAGAGGAAGCAGAGCAAAGGAGAAAGACATGGTAAAAGACCCGGCACGAATTGAGCTTTAAGAAAAAGATAAAGAAAAGAAAAAAGGAAAAATTAAAGATAAAAATATTGAAAAAAAACTGGAAAAGGAAAGAGAAAAACTAAGCGAAAGGAGGAAGAGAAAGAGAAGGAGAAAGAGAGAGAGAGAGAGAAGGAGAAAGAAAAGGAGAAAGCAGTTAAACACAAGGAGGAAATTGGGGGTGAAACAGAAGAAAATGCCAAAATTGAGTTAATGGCCAAAAAAGCACAGAGATTACAGACTATAAAAAATTTAAAAGCATCAGCTAAAAATACTGGCATACCTGTGTCATCCCAACCAAGAATTTCTATCATATTCAGCCTTCTACATAAGGATTGCCAGAATGATGCAATAACCAATGGAAAAATACCGATTGCAATCCAGAACAAGACCTCTAAAGAGGGGAGTGGAGACAGTAAAGATGCTCAATGCATGCTCCCAATCAACTTGGAGGAAAGTCAAACTACAGGGCCCAGTGAAGGAACTTGCTGCTGACCTAAATGTTGAACTAAATATGAGGTGTAAAGAGGCAATGGCATCCATAGAAACAGACGTAATGTTATCTAACCAGAAAGAGCAAACTGAACAATCTGATCAAAAAAACACACCCGAGGAATGGGGGGATTTAAACCCTTCCTCAAATCAGGTCGCATCTCTAGCTGGGAAAGAGCCGCATTCCACAAACCACTCTCTGTCTGATAAAGACTCTGAATCCGATCTATATGAGACAGGGATGTCTATCTCAAGCGACTCAAGTGATTCAAGTGGTTCTTGCAAAGTGAGCAATTCAAGAGAATCTAGCCCAAGCGCACAAATAGGCACAGTACCACTGGAGATCTCTGACTCCAATGACTCAAGACTACTCAGCGAAAACAATGTCAAGGGAAAAAAAAAGAGTGGGGGAAAAAAAAGGTCAAAATACAAAAAAGAACAAATTTTGCTGAATGAGGAAACAACTGACCCTGGCAATAATACGGACTATGTCAAAAGCAGACCCAAGTTTCCCCGAAGGAGTCCAAGGCATAAATCACCTGGAGAAACACCACCTCAAACTTTGAACTCACAAGAGAACAAAGACAGATACCAAAAAACAACGGAGCCCTCACTGAGCCAGGTGCTTAGCTCAATTAAAAATGTTCACGCGGATGTAAAGAAAGATAGCCAAAAGAATCGCTTGGCGATTGAAAAACTACAAGTCGCAGTGAAAAAAGTGGGCAGTATTTGCTCTGAGATTTCTGAGAGAATGGTCATGGTGGAAACTCGTACCGAGAACCTTGAAACCGATGTTGTGATGCTCCAGAAAAAAGGAAAAGAGAAAGATGGAGCAATAAGGGATCTCATGTTCAAAATGGAAGATCAGGAAAACAGATCTAGAAGGAATAATTTGTGGTTTCTTGGAATTCCGGAGAACTTTGAGGGAAGCAACGCTAGAGGGGCAATGATTGACATTCTTAAAACGTAATTTCCGGAGCTGGTAGCATGGGATATGGAAAGGGAAGTAATACGGGTCCATTGTTTTCCCTTAATGATTTCAAAGCATTCCAACAAGCAAAATCAATATCCCAGGGCAATGCTGGTCTGCTTTGGTAATTTTCTTCTTCGGGAAAAAATGTATGATCTAGCAAGACCGACCGCCCAAAGAGACTACAAGGGGTTCACATTTTTTGCCAGACCAGACTTCGCTCACGCTACCGTGGAGCGAAGATGGAAAATGCGTCAGCTATTTGGACCTTTTGAAAAAGTTGGAGCAAAAGTATTTTTGCAAAATTCGGCACACTTGAAAATAATATTCAAAGGCACAACAAGAAGCTTTAACAGCGAAATACAGGCGGAGGACTATCTACGTGAAATCTCTGAGTCCGGTTCTCGGAACCTAGGGAAACAATATTATATTAACGAAATTTTGCAGAAGGAGCGGATGAGTTGAACTAACTATTTTTATTTTACATTGGGAAATGTGGACCATAATATAAGTGGAATGGTTGGGCAGCCTGTGGAAATTAAGCCTGAGATATGATCAGAACATTCAGGTTTTTGCCTCAACTGGTAGTAGATAAGTATACTACTTATATTAACAATTTAGCCCAGCCCACAGGACCCGCTTGCGCGGAGGTCACATCCCTGGTCCAGACAGGCCCAGGTAACCTTCAAAGGTGGTGGTGGGTGGGGGGTGGGGAAGGGGAGGGGGGAAGGCAGGACAGGTTAGACATACAGGGTTGCAAATGTTATAGGGAAATACATATTGGGATCACAGGAAAACAGAAAGCCTGGGATAAAAATTATGGCACTTTTCAATTAGTAGCATGGCTGGGATAAAAATACTATCTCTGAATATTTGTGGTCTGAACGATCTTATAAAAAGACAATCTGTTGAAATTGACCTACAAAATTGGGGAGCTAATATTATATGTATGTAGGAAACGCATATTGAAGGGTCCCAGAGTCAGCTGTTAAACACATTAGGATATAAATTGGTGTGTGCTACCTCACAAGGTGCGAAAACTCGGGGGGTTGCTATTTTGGCTAAAGGGAGTGGACTGGTGTTTAATAAATCCAAAACTGATAAGTTTGGCCGTTGGGCTATCACCAAATGCAGTTGCCAAACAGGACAGAAACTGACAATTTGTGCTATTTATGGGAGCAATACAGATGACCCTGGGGTTTTCAACGAGGTCTCTAACGAATTGTCACACTGGCCCCTTCCAGTGATGATCGGTGGGGACTTCAATATAAACCTCCCGTCAAACTGGTCCTTGAACGATGATTGGGTGTATAAAGGACGTAAACCCAAAGTATTTTGCTCTCTGAAGGATCTGTGTCTTGTACACGGTCTGGTGGATAGCTGGCAGACTTCTAATACTAATATTGGTGACCCGGGCTACACCTTTTATTCAAATCCGCGCTGCACTCATGCCAGAATTGATTATATATTACTCTCAAATTCACTAAGTAAGAATTGCCATACAGTTAAATTGCCCAGGGTATTATCTGACCACAATCCTCTTTTCTGTACACTGACTTTTAGACCAATTAAATTATAGCTTATTCACTGAACATTCGAAAAAGCATTACTGAATGACCCTCAATATCGTCTCCATATGAAAGATTGGATTCCCAAGTTCCTAGTTGAAAACATTGGTAGCACGTCAATAGAGATTGTTTGGGATACCTTGAAAGCTGGGGTCCGGGGCGAGACGATATCGTATTCGCTTAGATCAAATAGGCGGGAGAAAGAGGCGATACAGAGGTTGCCGGATGAGCTAATGTTAGCAGAAGTAGGACTCGTAAATGCGACCGGTAATAGGGACACTACTGGGGATATCTCTAGCACCTTAGCTAAAGTAGCAATTGCCAAGGCAGCGATCACTAACATATTTAAAGATAAGGCAATCCGGAAAGCCACGGCACGAAAAGAACTAATTTATGAAGTTAATGAGCAAGTGGGCCATCAATTGGCGGTACAATTGCGACAACAGGTCAATGCAAACTTGATTAGGGAGATTATAGATCCAGTGGCAGGACAGTTAAAAGAACCAGAACTGATTGGGCAAGCATTTTGGAGGTTTTATAAAGAATTATATACGGAGAATGGCAAAGGGGACATGATCGAAATCGAAAGGTACCTAGAGAATTGTGAAAGTGTAAGCCTTGAGGTAAATACGCAGCAGACATTAGAGGAAGCTCCTAACATGGAAGAGGTGTTGACCGCAGTCAAGAGCCTTCCTAAAGGTAAGGCACCAGGTCTGGATAGCATCCCTTCGGAGTTCTATGCTACATTCATAGACAAAATTAAATATATCTTAAGGGATCTAATTATTCATATTTTTTCCGGAGGGGAACCGCCCAGCTCCTGGTCTAGGGCCAAAATTGTAATTATCGCTAAAAAAGGTAAACCCCCAGAACATCTAGGGTCATATCGCCACATAACCCTTATAAATGCCGATTTCAAAATATATTCGAAAATCTTGGCAAACCGAATGGCACCTATAATACACAAGGTAATTACCAAAAGTCAGCACGGTTTCGTTTCCGGGAGGTCAACGATAAATCATATCCAGAGGGTGATCACGCTATTTGACGGAACAGAAATTACAGGAGACCATATGGCCCTAATTCTGTTGGATGCAGAGAAGGCCTTTGATAGGGTCTCCTGGCAATTTCTCTGGAAAGCAATGGCGATAATGGGATTTCGAATCAAGTTTGTTCAGGCAATACAAAAAATGTATATTAATCCTAGGGCCGTCGTATCTGTGAATGGAAGTCTAACCAAGGAAATTATCATTTCCAGGGGAACTCGCCAGGGATGCCCATGCTCGCCATTGCTCTTCGGAATATATATAGATTCCTTTATTTGCTATTTGGATAAAAACAATAACATAACACCCATTATATCACAGGGGTTTGCTACCAGAACATTAGCATATGCTGATGATATTTGCCATAGTCACCGCAGACCGCATAGTTGCAATACTGACCGTCGAGGCCGAGGCCAGGAAATTTGGGCTGGTTTCTGGCTACGCGCTAAACCCAGGTAAGACACAAATCGTTCTAAACTCAAAAATTGAGATGGATGATCCAAGGGAGGTAAAGGGAGCGACATACTTGGGAGTCACAATTTCCTCAAAGCTGGAGGTAGTCGTGGACAAAAACCTTAAGCCAATGTTGAACACAATACAAAAGGATCTACGACGTTTAGATAATCTCCACTTATCCATTATTGGGAGGGCAAATGCAATTAAAATGGTGTATTTTCCCAAAATACTATAACTTATTTAGGGCAATCTGTCTAGAATTTTCGAGTCAGTGGTTTACAGCAATAGAATGTATCTTTTCTAGATGTATATGGTCATATGCACAACCCCGCCGGGCATATAAATATCTTACCTTTCCTAAGGACAGAGGTGGGTTAGCTCTTCCCAACTTAAGGAGATATTATTGGTCATGTGTACTACTTTACAGCAAGGAACTACTGCAAGGGGGGGAAACGCAGATGAAAAGACCGTTTCAATCTTTCAGCTACTGGTGGGGAATTCCAGCTATGGCTATTTTTGGAGGCACATACATGACAGCTACCACACAAAGGTCAAATTTAAGACTCTCTATAGCTGTTTTAAGGTATGGAAGGCTGTAAAGAAAATATTAGGAATAGGAACAATTTCACTCTATACTCCGGTATTGAATAATCCTATTGTTCCTCAAATAATTTTTAAAGATAACTGCGTGAACAAATGGTATACACAATTAGGGGATTTTTACACTACGCAGGGGATTAAATCTTTTAACGCTCTGAAAGAAGAATTTGACTTAGATTGGCTGGATTTTTTGAAGTACCTCCAAATAAGGGACTTCTTAACACATAAACTTGGGGCAAGGATACTCGGGGAAAAATGTACCATAGTAGAGACAATTATACACTCTAAGAAACACTCAATAGCCGGGGTTTATAGTTCATTGCTGGACATGTTTCCGGACAACTTAGATAAAAAGTGGCAAAGTAAACTCGAAATCTCAAAGGAAGAATTGTTATATTCCTATCAGCTAACCCAAACCATTCTTATTTCCACCAAACTTCAGGCACTATTTTACAAAACCTGTTTTTTTCTCTACTATACACCTGATAAGATCACAAAATGGGGAACCGGCAAGGGGACTTGCTGCCCGAGATGCAATCTATTTAAAGCAGATTCCGTTCGTATCTTTGCCTCTTGTCCAGTGCTAATACATTTGACACAAGATATAGAGAGGTTCTTAACCTCAGTTCTTCGCAGAAATGTAACCCTGTCACATAAAGCAATGGTACTTGGGGCGGAAGACCCAGATAACCTTGAGAGTGGCCATGATTTTATATTCGTTGCTATGGCAGTCTTGCGGTTATGCCTAGCCTTGGCTTGGCTTGACCCGCTACCACCCTCCTTTCAACAATGGTTAGCTAGACTTTTAGCTGTGTATAATATTGAGATAGCTATATATAAGCGGAAAGGCAGATCGCGACGTAAAAGGGCTATGAATATCTGGACTCCTCTTACACAATGGCGAGACGTACAAAACTAATTATTATTAATTTATGCTGTCATGTATAATACCGAGATAGCTATAAAAAAGCGGAAAGGTAGATCGCGACGCAAAGGGGTACGAAAATCTGTATTCCTCTTACACAATGGCGAGATACACAAAACAAAACTAATCATTATTTTCAATACTGTTATCTATGTATGTTATTGCTATTTTTGTTTTCCGTGATGCCGGGAATATATTTTGAAAAGTTTCTATAATGACCATGTATGTATAACAAGAAAAATGTAAAGCACATGATGTTAATGTGTAGAATGTTTACCTGTCCGGGGGAGGAGGGGGGGGGATATATATATATGTTAAAGAACAATAAAAATATTTTTTTTTTAAAGTATCTTTCAACAATATTATACTGTTGTTTTTCTATAAAGTACATAAAGGGGCACTTATTAATTTTCCTCTAACTTCCAAAACATCTTGTTCTAACATCTTAAACACATACCCTGTGCCACATACAGTTCATCTGATATATTTTTTTCATATCACTGTGAAGCTCTTTTTGATCAAACTCCCATATACATCTTCATTTCAAATGTATATTTTTTAAATAATTACAAAGTTATGTACATACCAGTGAAGTGAGTTTTTAGATTATAGTGTTGTTTTAGCTCCTTTTGTATAGTTTTGACACTGTTAGGACTTGTAAAAACTAAGCACAAGAGTGGTACACCACTCTCATGCAAAGCAACTATAAATTGGCAACCTTTTCAACTTTGCACTATGTGATCATAAGAAAGGCAGCAAATTACATTTTTTCTTTAATTTTTGACTACTCTATCGCACTTGTGAATGGTTAGTGGGCCAGATGTACGATGGTTTTTGCATGCGCAAACGGGTTTGCAAAGCCATTTGCATATGCAAAAACCAATAGGGGTATGTACCATACCAAAATAGTGAGTCACAATTTATTTGTGACTCTCTATTTTGGAATTGCATTCTCTTCCTAATAGCGAGCGCAACCCCATGTACAAATAATTTGTAACCGCAATTGCGGTCATAAAAGACTCGCAAATTACTACCACCCTCTTCAAGATGCAAATGCAGGGGAAATTTTTTTTAAAAAACACTTTTTTTTTTAAATGCATCCCATTTTCCTTTAGTGAAAATGGGCTTCATTTCAAAAAACTGCTTTATTTAAAAGCAGTCCCAGACATAGTGGTATGCCGAGCCCAGCAGGCCATCTTACCTGGGAGGGCCTGCCATTCCCAATGGGGTCGCATATTGCGAGGGGCTCATTAATATTCATGAACCTCTCAATTTGCGACCACATTGGGAATCGCTAACAGTGTGTTACACACTGTTGTAAATCCAAAATAGCACCTTTCAAATGGCGAGTCGCAAAATACGCGCAATTTGCGAGGCGCTATTATGGGTGTCGTACATCTGGCCCAGTATCTGGTAACTCTCTTTCAAAAAGAGACTCTTGTTTATCGCGAAAAAAATGAAAGTCAAAACCTATATTTAGCTACAGTTTCTTTTAATTTAAATAATGCACAACAGTGTATTGCATAGTCCTGAATTGGAAATTAAGTTTATCATTTCTTAAATTGTGTCATAACTCCTCAACTTTTTACAAAAATATTCTAGTAGTAGTAGTAGTATGAGCTTTATTCGATAAAAGTTTATCATAACAGCATGTACATCTAAAATTCATATTTTAAAATCATGTAAGACAGCATAAAAAGTAGATCATACTTTACATCAAAGTTCATACAATAAAAAAATATATAAAAGGAAAAAAAGGGATTTAATTAAGACCATGAATAGCAATGTTCAGAGCAGATACATCGTATAACATGCATGATGGATGTTGCGCTGCTATTATTCGCTTGAAGCTTAGTTCTCATTAACCATGCACTTCGCAGATATTTGGCAACACCGCAAACCATAGTAAGAGAGGAAGTGTCAGTTTTAAAAATACGTAGTGCGACACAATGGTTCTTAGAGCCAAGCTTTTTACAGACTGGCTCTAGTCATCCTTTATGCTGGGCACGCAAAGCGATAATGGGCAATGGACTCTTTAGGAGCTGCACAACCTGGACAAGGTGCAGATGGTGATTTGCGCCAATTCCAGATTGCCATCATCTCATTGAGTGGGAGGATCCCTAATCTCATCTTCAAGTAGAGCGCCCTATCCCTAGGTGTTTGTATAAAATCAAGATAGGGTTCTAACTTTCGGATGGATTTGTGCTCAAAACACGCCTCGGTAAGATTCCCCATTTTAGGATTGCGTGACTCTTCTGCCTGTACCCATTGCCAATAGGCATTTTTAGGTCCTGCTTGGATGCGGAATCTGGCTGGCCCAAGCCTCCCCCAATCCTATGTCAGTTAGAAGCTGCTTAAGATTATTGATCTATTTAATCCTGTTCCCAGTATCAGCTGATATTAAGTGGCTGAGGGCAGCAGCGTAATTGGACAGCTCGAGGGTCCTTCTTATACGTGCCCATAAAAGTAAGGGGCAAAGGCGTGCAATATCCTGGATGGATCGTCTTCCCATGTCATAGTATAAGGGTTTCAGCGGGGTGGAAATTGGAACGGAGATGAGATCTCTAAAAAACTTGTTTTCGGATCTGACAAGTTTGCTAGTATTTTCAAAGCCCCAAAGTTCGGCCCCGTATAGGGTCGAGGGTAGCGCTTTGCCATCATAGACCACAAGGGCCGGCGGACTGGCCTACTTGCAGAGAGATGTTGTTCTCTTACAATAGCCCCAGACACCCCCTTGTGACTAAGGAGCATTTTGGCTAAGTGGGAACCCCACTTCATACCTTTGGAGACCCGGATTCCCAGATAGTCAAAAGACTCAACTGTGTCTAATGAGGTATCGTTTAAGGTAATGCCATTTCTGAAACGTTTCAATGGTTTAATTGTCATTAACTTTGTTTTACTTGTATTTATTATTCACCCCAGGGAGTCACAAAAAAGGCTAAACCTATTTAAAACTTTTTGAAGACCTCCAGGTGCTGTGGAGATCAGGAGGGTGTCGTCGGCCATAGGAGAGTTGGCGTTTTTGCCCCTGCCAGGATTAGGGCATCTGCCGGTTCCTCTCTAAGATGGTCTATCATAAATAAAGAGAACAGGGTAGGGGGCCAGCATGCATCCCTGGCATACCCCCTATTCACTAAGACCCTCTCTGTCAGCTGCTCCTGAGAGCCCCACCTAATTCTGGCATAGTTGTCCTCATACAAACGTTTTTATAAAATCAAGAATCTGAGGGGAATCCCCAATTCATGCAGGACCTGCCAGAGCTTATCACGTGGTACTAGAATGCGGTCTTCAAATCTATAAAGGCCAAGTACAAACTGCCTTTCGCAATCACCACTGCTTTCCAGTGGATCATAAAAAATCTGACGACCTGATCCATTGTACCCACCTTTTGCCTGAAGCCTGCTTGATAATGAGAGAGGATGTTACCGTCCTCCATCCAGGACCTTTTCCTCATATGGAGCATCCTGCCAACCACCTTCTGGATCACATTGATTAAACTAATCGGCCTGTAGTTGGCAGGGTCCGCCCTATTTCCCTTTTTATGGATTGGAACAACCTCCGCACCTTTCCATGAGTCAGGGACTGCATACCCCCTAGCTATTAAATTAATCAAGAGTAAGATGAAATTGGCCCAGGGCTTCGGATCGTGCAAAAGCAGATCGAGTCCCGCAGCTTTTCCAGAAGAAATGCTATTTATTGCTAGATCCACCTCATGGAGCTCAAAGCAGTCCAGTGATGGGAAAACACTAAGGGTAGTTGTGTCGGTCTCGATTTGGGGAGACGAGGGGCATTCATCTCCCAAGTATAGGTTAGAGAAATGGTCATGCCATTGTTGCCCTGTGATGTGATTTGGGATTGGATCAGATTCTTTTCTATTCCCTCTATTAATTAACTCCCAGAATAAAGTTGGGTCCCTTTGTTTGGAGGCGTGTTTGAAATCCCGCCAATGTGCCTCGTCCCAGTTGCATATGGCTTCCGCTAATCCCTTGGAATAACCTTTTCTTGCTGCTCTGATTTTTTTTGGATTTTTTTTATTTTAAAGAGTTTTATATAGCGCTGGCTAGACCCGAAGGTATCAGAGCGCTTTACATGAGAATCAACAATGTAAAAGAACAAATTCAACACTTACACAATACATCAAAAAATACGCAATTCAATTAGGAGGGGAGAGAAATGAGAGAGAAGTAGTGGAGGGGCAGGGGAGGTGAGAGAGGGAGGATAAGGGAAGAGACAATAAGGAGAGACGAAAAGAAGTCTGTCAAAAGACCGACTGGGTAGGTGAAGACCAAGGAGGGAATCCAAGGCCCATCTCCCCTATAGTTAAACCAAATAGCTCCATCGGGCATCCGACAAAATAGTTCAGTCTCGATACATTGAGAGAGGAGAGAAGGAGAGACATAAAATAGAGGGAGGATGCGGGTGGAGAGGACAGGAGAGACGAAAGAAAGTGGAACAATGTGGTTCAACAATATAACAGAAAGAGATCAACAATTACACAATTACATCAAACACTCAGCAATACATTAGAAGAGGGGAGAATGGAGAGAGAAAAGAAGTGGGGGGGAGGGGAAGTGAGAAAGTGAGGATAAGGGAAGAGACAATAAGGAGAGACAAAAAGAAGTCTGTCTAAAGACCGACTGGGTAGGTGACAACCAAGGAGGGAGTCCACGGCCCATCTCCCCTATAGCTAAACCAGGTAGCTCCATCGGGCATCAGACAAAATAGTTCAGTCTCAATACATTGAGAGAGGAGAGAAGGAGAGACATGACCAGAGGGAGGATGCGGGAGGAGAAGACAGGAGAGACGAAGGGAAGTGCAACAAAGTGGTTCAACAATATAACAGAAAAAGATCGACAATTACACATTACATCAAACAATCAGCAGTACATTAGGAGAGGAGAGAAAGGAGAGAGAAAAGTAGTGGGGGGTAAGGGAGGTGAGAAAGTGAGGATAAGGGAAGAGACAATAAGGAGATACAAAAAGAAGTCTGTCTAAAGACCGACTGGGTAGGTGACGACCAAGGAGGGAATCCACGTCCCATCTCCCCTATAGCTAAACCATGTAGCTTCATCGGGCATCAGACAAAATAGGTCAGTCTCAATACATTGAGAGAGGAGAGAAGGAGAGACATAACTAGAGGGAGGATGCGGGAGGAGACGACAGGAGAGACGAAGGGAAGTGCAACAATGTGGTTCAACAATATAACAGAAAAAGATTGACAATTACACATTACATCAAACAATCAGCAATACATTAGGAGAGGAGAGAAAGGAAAGAGAAAAGTAGTGGGGGTAGGGGAGGTGAGAAAGTGAGGATAAGGGAAGAGACAACCGTAGAGACGAAAGGAGGTCTGTCTAAAGACCGACTGTGTAGGTGACGACCAAGAAGAGAATCCATGGCCCATCTCCCCTATAGCTAAACCAGGTAGCTCCATCGGGCATCAGACAAAATAGTTTGATCTCAAGTGTCAAGGGAAGAGGTTCACTGAGAAACAGGGTGGGGACAGGGGGCAGGGGGCAAGTGAAGACAGAGGATAGAAGCTGGAAAGAGTAGGAGCGGAGAGGGTTGGGGGAAGGGAGAGGGAGAAGATAAGGTCAGGAGAGACGCGGGAGCGTTTGCCCGAAAGTCCGGCTGGGTAGGTGATAGTCAAAGGAGGGAGTCCAAAGTTATTCTCCCCAAAGGTTCGCGAGGTAGTTCCTCGTGAACATGGGGCTCTGCTTGCATTGGTTGCTGAGGCAGAAGGGGCAGATCTGGTTGGGCTGCTAGTTATCGCCCTCCCGGGCTGGGCTGCTGCCCTGCTGGTGGTGCTGGTGCTGTTGGTAGAAGGTGGTGGTGTGGCACGGCTGGCTGTCACCCACCAGCATCCGGTTGCCAGCCGCAGGCGTGTCTTGATCTTGGAGAGTTTGCGGTCGGTGGGTCGGTGGGGATGAGGGTGCGCACGGCGGTGAAAGCCGTGTTGATGCTGTTAGTGCACCCTGGTAGTTGTGTCGGAATCGGCGGCGGGCCGGCAGGGGGGCAAGCAGGCAGCAGACATATGGCAGCAATATGTGGGAGCTATGGAGGCAGAAGGCACTGAGCTCCCAAATGAAGTCCCTCACCTCAGGAACCGCCAGGAGCACGGGCGCCTCAGATGTTGAATCCTGAAAAGACCGCCTTGCGGGCAGTGGCATCCGCCATTTCAGAGTCAGGCACCTGCGGAGGCTGCAGCAGAGATGCTACGCTTGGTGCCGAACATACCATCACTAGCGCTTCTTGCCTGTTTAGCAGTCGGGCGAGGTGGGCGATCTGCAGTGGCAAGTCCTCCCCCAGCTGTCCCAGCGGGAGCCAGCAATAGCGCTGCTCCTCCGATGTCGTGCCGCCATGTTGGGAAGCTGGTGAGCGCTCACCTCAGCAATCCGGGCAAAAAAATCACCCCGACCCTACAACTCGAAGATCTCCAAAAACACCTCTGCTGACGCCAAAGAGGAGCCACAGGCATAACTGTATGAGAGTCTCAATGAGCTTATCGGTGGATGCCGGTAGATGCAGCTGAGAGAGCGTGCCGGGCCGTGTGGAGAGGGCAGCCAGGCTGTTGAGTGCTCGATCATAGAGAGAGCAGCCCCGTGAAGCCTAGTCGAGGAGACCTTAAATCACCAGCCAGAGTCCGCTGCCGAGAGGAGTCATCCAGTGTCCTGCAAATCGGGTGTTATATGGAAATTCAGGTAAGGAGCATACTGCTGAGTCAATGAGTCAGTTTTTGATGGCTCGATGTGCAGAGTTAAGCAGGGATTTACGCCGATGGATTTATTGTGTGCCAGTGGATCTTTATTTCCGACAGCTTGGGATAGGGTCTGCCTCTTCTCCCTGCACGCTGATCGATACCATGGGTTTGTGGGCCTTGCTAAGCCTCTCTTTGTTGCCATTTTCCCTTCTACAATGAAAAATGAGCCTATCTTGTCTAATGTTTCTCGATAAAACAAAGAGAATTTAGATAGGTTCTCAGCTTCTCTATATAGCACTTCAAGCTCCTTATTCTTTTGATCAAGAAATTCCCTAATGCTTTGCAATTTACATTCTTGCTGAGAGACCTTATGCCATTTAAGGCGTCTATTACAGTTGGAAGGGATTACCTCTCTGGTTGACATTAAAGGGGGATTAGGTACCTCTGTTGTGAAAGGTGACCAAACGTTGTTAATTTGCAGACAAATGGGATTATGGTCGCTCTCCAAGGAGTGTTTAACTACCATATCCAGAAGATCCCCCCATAATCGAACGTCAACAAGAATGTAATCTATTCGGGACGGGGAGCTTATCCTGTTATAAGTGTTTGCTCCGCTTGGATCCGAAGATGTCCTTCCATTTACAGCTCTTAAATTAAATTCCAGGCTGAGGGCATTGATTTGAATTGCCCTCTGTGACCACTTGTTGATGGGAACTAGATTGAGCGTCGGAATAGCTAATTTAGTATCCTCTTTGGCGGTTCGCAGTAGGTCATCCGCACAGAGGTTCAAATGTGCAATTGAAGTCCCCGGCTATTATAGTGTTGGAATGGGGCAGAGTGCGAGATAACTCACACTCCAGAGCTGCTATAGTTGAAGATGTTTGGGCGCCCAGAGAACCTCTTGCATATATATTGAATAGCTTTAGGGTTGTACCATTGGATGGCACTCTAATGGTCAGGTGGAGAAAATATGCAAAAATATTCTATCTTTAACACCCTTCCCCCCAATACACTCTTAGCTTAGTGTATCTAGCAACCTAATGGAACCAGTATGTCACAAGATCACAGCACATTCTAGAAGGTCCATGCTACTTCCAAATTATACACATTAGGTGTGGTTTACTCCACAGATTCAAAAGCATATCTATGTCTCTATTACATTTCTTATGTAAAACAACAGTCAATAATAGGACGTCTTGCTAATGTATCCAAGGCATTACCCAATTTTATTCACTTACATGCTGAAAGCATCCAATGAAATTTATCTTAAAAAAACACACTTTAATTTAACTGCTTTTCATTTGGAAAACTAGTGTTATGATTTGTAAAAGTAACCCTATATAGGCTTTGGGAGTCACCCAACTTTCCACCTATTTCTCCTGCCATTACACTAAATAACGAGTTTGGTATTGACCTTTTACCTAGTTAAGGTGCAGCGTAAATGTTTTGTCGTTTTCCCAGAAAGCTAGCCTCATTTATCATGCATGAGGATTCGCTGAATCACAGCAGGATTACCATCTTCTGCATAATAACTATGTATCAGGGTCATCCCTTTCGGCATCCTCGATTGACATGACACAGCAAGGTAGAACCCCTAAGGGTTCCTTTTTGGTATATATACACCATATATTTGCTGAGGCAGGCAGAGGAGAAAGACTTCCATGCCGACACATTGACTCGAGACCCTGAGGTTCCTGCACGCAGACACTCACAGTGGACTGACATCCCTCATGGGATGTCCATCTTGAGACCAAAACGGGGTCCCACAGTCTCTCACTTCAGGCAATGGGGTTGGTTTCAGCCTAGAGGGATACTTGGCTCTACACCTAGATACATGCAAGGTACACTAAGGTACATCTAGTTAGGGTTGTATCGTAGGAGTACGCTTTTTGTTATTGTCATGTATACATTATTTTAGCACTATGGTAGGAATCTGCCATCCATTTCCTCTATTGGTGCTTATAATCATTTAGATCTGCTTCTGTCTCATGGTTGTTTCAGCACACCTATTTTACATTATAATGACGCTGGTTCAAAGAATGCTTATTGAGAAATGTCCCCACCATTTATTCTGTGTATTCCTCTGAGACAAAGGGGGTGATTACGATGGCATAACGATCGCCACCGCCATGCCGACGGTGGAGACCATCACGTCATCGTAACCTGAATTACCCACAGCCATATTACGATGGCAGTGGGTATCGCGGTGGACGGAAAGTCTGTCTGCTGCTTCTCCGCCAGTCGGCAATCATTACGATTGCCTGCCGGGCAGAACTGGGGCCCATATATGGTGGAGGTGCCGAGCAGGCACCGCCATCCAAAATTTGATGGTTGGAATTTAAGGCCTTTCCATGGCGGGAACTTGATTTGGGGGCCCGTTGCGGGCCCCCCGGGGGGTGCACTTGGGTGGTATTTATGGTTCCCCCCTACAAGTCCATGCACAAGGTGGCAGGAACTGCCCGGTGCCTGCCACGTTGTATATGGAAATGCAAAACAAGGCATTTTACCATTGCGGTGGGCGCTGCATCCCGTAGCAACCGCTGCAATGTTAAAATGCCATATGTGACTGCGGCGGTGGCAGTCGCATCATGATTAGGGTTGCGGGACTGCCGCATGGCAGGCGGGCAGTCCTCTTCCTGCTAGGATGGTGGGGTACTCAGGTCCACCCGCCATCCTAATCAGTCCCAAAGTGAGCACGAGTGACTGAGCAAAAAGTACTGTACTGTTTCCACGGTCCCTGATGGGACAGAGTTGTCATGTTCAATAGTTGCTAAGAACTATTCTCTCCTTGGTAAGAGGAGTTTTTAGTTGTACTGTGAGCTAGCTGGTATACAGGCGAACATACCCGGTGGGGGTATCTGGAATCAGTCGGAACACCGATCCCACCGTCTATGTTGTCTAAACATACAGATCCTATACAGGTTTATAGGAACTACATGACATGGCGCTGCCAACATTGGTTTGGTTCCTATTTAACGGTCAAATCTGAGTAGTTCAGTCGTACCTTTCTCAGTGACCCCTACTCACATTTACCCAGAGACGTCTGGAATGAGACGGGAACAATCCGCCGCAGCTGAGTAGGCATGTCCAATTTATTGGCTGTAGGTTTATTCATTACTATACCGGCCCCCAGGACCAAAAACAAATTTCACCAACTATTTGACGGAACATATGTCAACCCATGTTTTGGCCGCGAGTAATTTTACGCTCTTGGGGTATTTTAACTTTCATGGGGAAAATATAACCAACCCAGAAGTCCTGCAACTCATCTCCACCTTGAGTGATATAGGTTTATCACAAAGGGTAAGCGGTCAAACACATAAGGCGGGCCACTCATTAGATCTTATCTTCTCCAAGTCTGATGGAGTAAGAGTATCTCCCCCACTCCCCTTGGTCTGGACAGATCATTTTATGATCCAATTTTCTCTCCAGATCCAGGCTAAAGTGGCTTTCTGGACCACCCAAAACCCATCGAACCAGAGAAAAATTAGGTCCTGGAAAAAACTCACTCTGGAGTCCTTTGATATTACCTTTAACCAATTATGGGCGGTTCCAGACAATTCCCAACAGGATCCCACGGAATTGCTAGACATGTTTAACACCATTTTCGTAAAAACTCTCGATGTGATTATATCAAAGAAAAACACCACTGCGGCCACTCAGCGACCCTCTGCCCCATGGTATTCAGGAGACCTAAAAAACGAAAAGTCTTGATGCAAAGTGTTAGAATGACGCTGGAGGAGGACAAATAATGATCTAGATAAATAAGCTATTAAATCCTCCCTATTGCATAAAGCTATTAAAGGAGCTAGATGCTCTCATCTCCGTACTCAAATAGAACAACAGAAAACTCGGCCAAGACTCTTTTTAATATGGTCAAGGATTTCTCCTCCCCCCCTGCTTGTAGACAGACACCCCCTCAATCTCAACTATTGGTAGACTCAATAGCAAAATGTTTTCATGATAAAATAGCTGCTATCTATTCCAATTTCTCAACTGTGAATTCAACCATCTCGGGCCCCACTCGGTCCGAAGACAACTGTCTGACATCTACTACGGGCCGCTTAAACCAGTTTGCTGACATTTCGATTGAGGAGACTGAAAACTTATTTCGGGCTGCGAAATCTGGATCCCCAACAGATCTTTGCCCCCCAAGCATAATGGCCTTGCTCTCCCCTACATGTGCCCCTCTAATACAACACAATTTTAACTCCTCCATCCACACGGGCTGTATTCCCTCCACCTGGAAGGAAGCACATGTCCGCCCCATACTGAAGAAAACAGACCCACAGGTGTTAGGGAATTACAGACCGATATTCTTGTTACCACTTCTGGGAAAAACATTAGAATCATCTATAAATAAACAACTTAGCCAGTACCTGGAACGGAACAACTTTTCGGATCCATCCCAGTCTGGATTCCGCCCCGGTTACAGCACAGAAACAGCCATTTTGGCTGTTACTGATTCTTTACGTCTTACGCTTGACACTGGTGTCTCTATGATTCTGATTCTATTAGACCTCTCGGCAGCTTTTGATACTATATCTTATCAATTGCTGGCCGACAGACTACAGGATTGTGCTATAGGAGGCATGGCCCTGAAATGGCAAAAGAACTTCCTCACGTTGCCAAACTACCTCCCTAGGTACTTTTACATCTCAAAAATTTCTGCTAGAGAAAGGCGTTCCTCAAGGCTCGTGTCTGAGCTCAATGCTTTTAAATGTTTATATGGCCCCATAGCGAAAATTGTGCAACCTTTTGGCTTTGAGATTGTATCATATGCCGACGATACCCAATTGTTATTCCCGATAGGCTCAAACCATGTGGATGAGAAATACCGGTTCTCAAGGGGAATGTTAGCTATCTCGGAGTGGAGGCGGGAAAGATGCCTCCAGCTCAACCCTGGGAAAAAGGAGCTGATGCTCCTAGGTAAAGCCGCCCACTTTTGGTCAGCCGACTGTTGGCCAGTTGAGTTGGGCGAGGCCCCTATCCCCTCCTACTTAGTTAAATCCTTGGGAATTCAACTGGATCATAAACTTTCCATGAAAGAAAACATCAAATCCATTGCAGGGTCATGCTACTATAGGCTCCGGCTTTTACGAAAAACTCTCCCTACCTTCCATTAGAACATCAGAGAACCGTCGTCCAGGCTCTGGTTATGAGCAAACTCGATTACGGGAATGCACTATTGGCCGAAGTTGGAGACACAGCTTTAGCTAAACTGCAGTATATACAAAATACTGCAGCCAGGATGGTCTTGAACCGCCCCCCAGGATCTCCATCTCTTCCCTTACTTAGAGAACTTCACTGTCTCCCAGTGAAAAAGAGAGTCCTTTTTAAGACCTGTTGTCTTTCCTTTGTGGCCCTCAAAGGGGAGGGACCCCGTTACCTACAAGAGAAGTTACACAAGTATGCATCAGAACGTAACCTCAGATCCAACTCTCAGGCCCTCCTTAGGGTTCCTCGTATTCGCCTGAGCCGCACAGGAGGCAGGGCTTTCTCATATGTCGCCCCCAAATACTGGAACTCGTTACCGAAGGTGTTGCATGAATCAACATTTCTCCAACCCTTCCGGAAACTACTGAAAACTTTCTTGTTCTAAAGCCTTCCTTCTCCTGCGTATCTACTTCCATCCCTCCAGAGGTCCTCTTCCAGGTACAAGTGCTGAGATGTCCCCGGGTGATTGACGCGCTATACAAAAAGTCTATAACATAACATAACATTCAAACTATTCCTATTTGTACATAAAACCTTATCTCAGTTTCCTTGAATTTCTTTCAACAATGGCTGACGAAGACAACCAAGCGCCAGCACAACGTGCGAATGCAGTGGAGGAAGGAGAACAAGAAGGTGAAACAGTGGCATAACGAAAGTTGAAGAGGCCCCCCTCCAAGGTACACAGAGGGGCCCCAATTCAGATTTAATCCGGAGCTCTCAGGCCTCAGTGCTGTGCTGAAGGGGCCCCCTGCAGCTCAGGGGCTTCCTGCACTGCGGGGCTGTAGGGGCCTGTGTTACGCCCCTGAGGCAAAAAAACATTACTGAAAATGTCAGAACTGCCCTTACTTTAAAATGGCTAAACCAAAAAGAGGCTTGGGTCCTATTACTACCTGGCCTGGACCACTCTCATATCATTAACACACAAGTGACCAAGTAGCTTCTTCAGTACTTAATTACTAGACTTAACTTGGACCGTCAATCCCAAGTGCACATGATTTATTTCACATAAATCTTAAATGTTCTGCACATATTGGAAGAAGAATTATACATGTCATAAAAAGCACACAGATTTGTCAGTGCAACAAAAATAACAATACGGACCATAAACAACTTATCTAACATTAAAGTCATACAAAACAATTTTCACATTTTTACAAAAAACCACAGCGCTTTCACCTAAAGCATGTGCATTACATAGACACTCTTTCTGTTGTCAACGTCCTCATGATATTTAGAGGGTACCAGTCCTTATATTAAACAAATAGGGGGTCAGGTGGACTTTTTACAGTTCAACATGCCCTGCCTGAGTCCTGAGCTAGAAGCACTGAATTAGTACAAGGGGTCGTGTGTCTACTGGGGAGTAATTTCTTTTCACCAATTCCCAACTGAGATTGGCTTCATCCCAATTGCCAACATGTTTCAAACCCTCCCTTGTTCTAGGGTTCTCCTCACGACGTGGACTGGAAGGACTTTGACTGTAAGGGGAAATGTGAAAAAAGTGGGGTATCAGTGAAGTTTAAAATTGAAACCCTGGGGGTGTGGCCAAGATGGCGGGGTGAGCGGACGCTTCCTCCCGTAGCTCCTCCGGCCCAGCTCAGCCTGAGCCCTGATTTCTGCGCTTCTCTCCCCCCGCGGCTGCTCCGCGGGTGAGAGGACTGTGCCGGAGCTCGAGGGGCACATTTTGGTGCCACTTTGACTTCTGTGGCCCCGGGGGAAGTTCCCGAAAAGTTTATTCGGAGATCGCTCCGAGGAGTAGAGCCCGGGTCGCCCCGAGGAGAAGAGCCTGGAGGCGGAGCGTAGTGCGGCGCTGTCCGCGCGCCTCGGCTGGCCCCAGTGCTGAAAAGCGGAAAGCCGGAGATCCCGAGGAAGCGGACTAGACGGACTCCGCGGAGTGAGGTGGCTTCCTGGCCGGTGCCCTGGTGGCGGGCACCATTGCTGGGCGACGGACCTTAGCCCTGCACCGGCGGTCTCCCTCCTCCCGGGGTCTCGAAGGGTGACGACTTGCGAACTCCGCGCCTGGAGGCGCTGGATGGCGGAGTTCGAGCAGTGCCCGAGCCGGGCAAATCAACTGGTGGTGGAGGGAGGCATCGGTTTCATACTTTCCGGACTCGTTACCATTTGAGAGTCGCCCACGGACTTGCTGGCCCGGGCTGCCTTCTTGGGTCCCACCCTCCCGCCATCTTGTCTTTGTGTGGCTGAGCCCAGTGACCCCGACCCGCGCCCTTCTCACACGGGAGCCTCGGCTCGTCCTGGCACCAACTCATCTGCTGCCCTCCCTGGGAGCACGAGGCGGGAGGCCCACACTTCGGACGTTGCTGCCTGCCCTACTGGCCCGGGGGCCGTCTTGCCCAGGCTCGGACCGCCATTTTGTCGCCTGTGACGCACTACCCTTGTCCTCGGCGAGGGCCTCACATCTGGTGCCCGCGAGCGGCGGCGCTCGCCTACAGCAACTGACCCTGGGCTTTGCCGGGCCCCAAGATGACTGGAAGACGTGGCACGGCACGAGGAGATCGCACTTTGCCGGAAATGCTCGGCAGGTCCCAGCAACTACGCGACAGGACGCAGCCGTCCCCGGGGGCCTCCCGGGCATCAACGGACGCGACTGTGGGCGAGCCGCCGGTCACACGGTCCTTCATGGAGGACTTATTCAGCTCCCTCAAGGAGGAATTTCAAACTCTTAAGACCGAAGTGGCTGGAGAGGTCCGGGAGGTGCGCAGGGAAGTCGAGGGCCTGGGCGAGCGGGTCGACACTGTGGAGACGGCGGCTCAACGTCGCGATGAGGAGATAACCCATCTCCAGCAGGACGTCCTCCGCCTCCGGGAGCAATGTGTCGAGCTCCAGGCCCACTCGGAGGACCTCGAGAACAGGTCCAGGCGGAACAACATCCGGGTGCGGGGTGTTCCATCTGCGGATGAAGGTGCGGACCTAGTGGCTTATCTGCAGGACCTGTTCCGCGACATCTTGGAGGAAGGAGCTGATTTCCCAATCCGCATTGACAGAGCACACAGGGTGGGCCGCCAACGCCAGTCATCTGCACCCCCGCCTGATATCCTGGCATTCTTGCCGGATTTCCCCCTAAAGGAGCGCATCATGACGGAGGCCCACAGGAAGCAACCACTGACCTTCCGAGAAAGACCTGTGGCGCTCTATCAGGACCTGTCCGCCATCACACTGCAGAAGCGCAGGTCTTTCCGCATCGCTACGGACTTTCTGCGAGAGCACGAGACAGCCTATTCCTGGGGTCACCCCTTCCGTCTTATCTTTAGATGGAATGGGGTGCTGCATCAGCTTCGCTCCTTACAAGATGTCTGCGGAGTGCTGGGCCTTACTGCTACGGAGGAGGAAGGGGCTACACCCGCATGGCGGCGCCCCGAGCGGCGGGGTCGACGGAGGTCGAGAAGGCGCCCATCGTCAGCACCAGCGAGTCGTCCAGACTCGCCCACCATCAGAGCTGAAATGGCGGAGGCCCTGAGGACTGCGGCCAGGAACTTGCCTGAATCTACTGGGGTGGCCTTAACGGCCTAACTTTTCTCCGGGGGGAGAGGCTCTTAGCTTTAACGATGCTGGGCTGGGGGCTGGGGGGGCGAGGGGGGTGGTGTGTGGCTGGACGTCCACTTGACTGTTTTCTGCAGACTCGCCCATTTGGGCTAGACTGAGACTATGGGGTGTTGTTTTCTGCTTTTTGTTTTGGCTGGTTGCCATAAGTGGGTTTTGGGGGGGTTTCACTGTTGGTTTGTTGTGGGGGGGGTCCCGTCCGAAGTTGTCCGAACGTGTACAATGCCGCTTCTGGCCTTCCCTGCGCCCCTGCCCCGCGCGCCCCCTCCGCTGATCCCCCGCCTGCTGCATAGCGCATTGTTTCCCTGGAGGCGATGCCACCCCTGAAAGTAGTGACCCTTAATGTTAAGGGTCTGAATAACCCCGTGAAGCGTAGGGCGATCCTCTCCCTGTTGGAGGGGTCGCAGGCGGATATCTGCCTCCTGCAGGAGACCCATTTACTTCCCAGAGATTGCCATAGGTTGCGCTCTGCCAAGTTCCCCACGCAACTCTTTTCCTCTGCTGCGACTAAGACCGCTGGGGTGGCCATTCTTCTAGCCAGCTCCTTTAGGGGGGAGGTGTTGTATAAACATGCTGAGCAGAAGGGGAGGCTTTTAGTGTATTGCATGCGCCTCGGAGGTGTTGCCTTTACGGTTGGTTCGGTTTACAGCCCCAACGACCACCAGGATCGTTTCCTGGAATCAGTGTTGGTGGACGTTACTGCCTCGCCCGATCGCCATATTATCTTGGGGGGAGACCTGAATATGGTCTTCGACTCCACTCTAGATAGGTCTGCCCAGCGCTTTCCGCAGACAGGGGAGCTTTCTAAGGCGGTACAGGACCAGATTGCAGAGATGGACCTGCATGACCTCTGGCGCACCATGCATCCCACCGTTAGGGACTACTCATATTTTTCCCACGCACACCGCACTTATTCGTGGCTAGATTATCTTTTGGTGAGCAGCCCGCTTCGCTCGGCCGCCACGGCGGCGGACATCGGGGTCTTGTCCCTGTCCGATCATGCGCCGGTTTCCGGGGTCTTTGCTTGGCCGGCGGCCCCCCCCTCCAGAGGGATGTGGCGGCTTCGGGACACGCTTCTCCATAAGAAATCGGTAGTGAAGCGAGTGGAGGAAGTCATCCAGGACTACCTGACCCACAATAACAACTCTGACACGTCCCTGGCTACGCAGTGGGCGGCTTTGAAAACAGTCGTCAGGGGAGAGTTTATCTCCATTTCCTCGGCGGAAAACAAGGAACGCCAGCGCAAGAGGGAGGAACTGACGGCGCAGGTTAGGGAGCTTGAGCAGGTCCACCGCCGAACGGGGGCTCCTCGTGTTTGGAAGCAACTGAAGGCGGCACGGAAACTCCTCTCTGCGTTGGATCTAGATCGGGCGGAGTACGCAGCGCTGCGCCTGAAACATGCCTTTTACACCGGCGGAGACAGGTGCGGTAAGCTCCTGGCCCATAGGCTCAGGGCTGCGCAACAACGCAATGTGGTGAAGGAGCTGGTGGGAGTGGATGGGATCCCGGTTTCCGGTGACGGGGAGGTGGCAGATACCTTCCGTTCCTTTTACGAGGCACTGTACGCTTCAGAACCTTCCCCACCGGGAGAGGCTGAGGCCTATCTGGAATCCGTGACCCTCCCGGCCTTGGACCCCTCCCAGGCGGACCACCTAGAGAGGGACATTCACATGGAGGAGGTCATCTCCGCGATCGCACGGCTGAAGCATGGTAAAGCCCCGGGCCCGGATGGCTACACGGCCCTGTTCTACAAGACCTTCTGTCCCACTGTCGCTCCTCTCCTGGCTCGCTTGTTCAATTCCTTCTCCGAACCGGGTGCCATCCCACCGGACCTCCTCTCGGCGACTGTGTCGGTTATCCCCAAGCCGGGGAAGGACCGGACCTTGTGCGGCTCGTACCGGCCCATTTCGCTCCTAAATGTGGACCTCAAGCTCTACACCGGAATCTTGGCGGCCAGACTGGGTCTCCACCTACCAGGTTTGGTGGAGGCGGATCAGGCCGGTTTTGTACCCGGTAGGCAGACGGTCGACAACACGAAGAGGGTGACGCACGTGCTGGAAAAGGCCTCACACGTCCCGGGGGAGCGGATGCTGCTATCGGTCGACGCGGAGAAGGCCTTTGATAGGGTTCATTGGCCATACCTCGAGCTGGTTCTTGGGAAACTGGGGATCGGCGAGAAGTTCCGCACTATGGTCTTTAACTGCTATAGGAGACCGTCGGCGTCAGTACGTGTCAATGGACACAGCTCCAGCAGCTTCGCCATTGAGCGCGGCACGAGACAGGGTTGCCCCCTCTCGCCGCTCCTCTTTGCCCTCTATATGGAGCCGTTTGCGCAGAGGATCCACGACAACCCGGACGCTATTGGGGTGAGGATGGGGCAATACACACATACTGTCAGCTTATACGCGGACGATGTCTTGCTGACCCTAGATGACCCCAGGCGGTCACTCCCTGCCTGCGTCCAGGAACTGAACGCTTTTGCCCGCGTCGCGGGCTTTAAAATGAACATGGCTAAGTCGGCTGCACTGAATGTGTCGCTCTCTGTCGACGCCAGGCGGGACCTTCAAAGTCTCTTCCCTTTGCAGTGGTCCTCCTCCACGGTGCCTTACCTGGGCATTTTGCTTGCTCCCTCCCTGCCTGCCATGGTCGCAGCTAACTATTCCTCTCTGGGCAAAAAGATCAGAGAGGAACTCGGCCGATGGAACAAGGGCCTACTCTCGTGGCTGGGCCGTATCGCAGCGGTGAAGATGACGATACTGCCCCAGATCCTGTATCTTTTTCGCGCTCTACCTCTTCAGCCGCCCGTGGGTTGGATACGGCAGACGCAGGCAGACATCTCCCGCTTTGTGTGGCAGGGCCGTAAGCCTCGGATGAAGCGGGTCCTCTCCATGCTTGCCCCGGAGGCGGGAGGTCTCGGAGTCCCGGACCTCCGGAAGTACTTTCAGGCGGCGCAGCTCCGGTACCTAGTGGAGTGGAGCCGGTGGGATTCGGACAAACACTGGCTCTTTCAAGACCAGGCAGTTGCGGGCCGTACCCTCCAGGAGGTCCCGTTCCTGCGGCGCATTCATCGCCCGCCTAACCTCTACGCCTCCTTTATCACCCGGGTCCCGCTAAGAGTGTGGGACGCGGTGTGTGAGCTTCGGGAGCTCACCACTTTTCCATCGCCGTTCACTCCCATTGCTGGCAACCCGGACTTCACTCCGGGTCTGGAGCCGGGGGCCTTTTCCCACTGGGTGAGTGTGGGATGCAGAGCGCTTTTCCAGATCTACGGGCCGGAGGGCGTGCTCCCCTTCCAGCAGCTCCGACAGGAGTTTGGCCTGACGGAAGGGGACAGACTGCGTTACATGCAAGTCCGCCACTGGGCTCTTCAACCCCCAGTGCGTGATGTCGCCGCCCGTTCGATTACGCCCTATGAGCGATGGTTGGTAACCCGGGCCTCGGACGCCAAACTCATCACTGATTTGTATAAGTTTCTCCAACCCCGCCGTTTCATTACCACAACCCAGGGAGGGAGCGCTGGCACAGGGAACTGGGCAGGACCCTGAGCCACAAGGAGTGGGACAAGATTGCATATCGGGCGAGGCACTCTGCGTACCACACTGGGCTGACGGAAACCTTCACTAAGGTATCCACCTATTGGTACTACACCCCGGAGCGGCTCTACGAGATGCGCAAAATAGGCGATAAGGGTTGCTGGCGCGGCTGCGGACAGGAGGGCACCTTCACGCACATTCTCTGGGAGTGCCCGGTGCTGTCGGCCTACTGGAAGGAAGTCTTAGATGAGGTGGATAGGCATTTTGAGATCGAGCTCCCGCGCTTCCCCGCGTATGTCTTGCTTGGCCTCCCCAATGACCTGATGTACCCGCTGAAATCCCGCAGGGGCAGGCAGATTGCGATTGCGCTAGGCTCCGCCGTTCAGAACATACTTGTACTTTGGCGCACCTCCACTGCCCCCTCTATCACTGGTTGGTTGCATAGGCTCTGGCAGGTACTGGGCATGGAGAAGATGTCGCTAACAGTGGCTGGGAATGTTGACCAGTTTGAGGAGCTCTGGCATCCCTTTTTGGCACTGCTGTCCACGGAATTTCGCGAGCTTACGTGTCCACGGTACTTGCACCTCCTTAGGCTGATGCCGCCGGCGCCAGCGGCGGAGTGAATGTGCGGATTGGGGGCCGAGGGTCGGGGGTGGGAAGTGGAGTTATATGCTTCTAATGCTGACTTTCGGACGGGGATGTTGGGGTATTGTTTTCTTTCCTCTCCTTCTTTGCTTTTCTTTCTCCTTCTTTTCTGGGGTCGAGGGGCTGGTGGAACGGTATGCTTCTCTTTTACTGTGTCGCGGAGTCCTATTCTGGTTTGGCCTTGCCTAGGGAGTGGGGGCCTACAGGGGGGTCGTTCGCAATGCCTTATCGCCTTATGTCTTTGCCTTGTTACCCTCTGGGGCATCCTGCCTCCCTCTTTTTCTTCTGACTCGCTGCAACATTTTGCTTCTTGTACTGTATGTTTACCTGCCTTCCTGATCCCCTCCCCGTGTTTTTCCTTTTATATGCCTTAATAAAATACTTTAAACCTAAAATTGAAACCCTTGTGTTCGTGCTAACATTTATCATGTAGCTTTTACCCCGACTTTGGTACCTGCTATTATATGAAGTTTTCATATAACAGCAGGTACCAAAAACATTTGTTTAACATAAGGACTGGTACCCTCTAAAGTGAATTGGCCGGTCCTAGTGGCTTATACACCGCATCCAGACATTGACACGATACCAGTAGTAGACTTATGTCCACTACACAACGAAATATTAACACTTTTCAGAAACCTGACACAGTTTGTGATGAGAACACACCCACTTCAGCAAAGAAGGACTACACCAGCAGGACAAATTCAGGGGTCCATAACTAAAATACTTCAAAAACACAACACTTAGTTATGGATAAAATGCCCACTAGATATGAACAAATGACATTCTGGATTATTCAGATAATAACACAGCTAAAGGCAGTGTTCCCACACACAAGCCCTCAAGAAAGAATTCTAACAATCTGCCTACCAATGGGGATAGCTCTCCAGATAGAGGATTGTACCTTTGGGTACAGGTTTTGCTGCCATTTATAGCAGCACTCATGGTATACCTTCAATAGCTGTAATACTAAATGTATTAAGACAAATACAGAATGAGTATGGAGAAGAACCTGCTCTGAACTTGGAGATTAAATTGTTAGGAAAGTTTGCCCAGGTATCAACTATTATATTGGCAAACATAAATGGGGAGGCAGCAGCATTGGTGATACACCAATGCCTGAGGGATTTCACTCCTATACAACAGGAGCGTGAATTACGTAAAATAATAGAAGATACTTATGCTGAATTAGGTAGAGATAGTTTGGGAGCTAGAGCAATAAAACCTCAACTCATGGGTGGACCTGAAAAGGATAAGAGCAAGCAAGCACCTGATTCTTCCACAAAGAAAAGGGATAGTAAAAAACAAAAGAATAGAGAGAATAGGTCACAATCAAGGGGTGCGTCTCCTCAACCGGTGACCCCCAAAAGGAGGTACAAACTTAGGAATCATGATAACATTAAAAAACCTGACAGGTATCAGGATACTAATACACGTTCCTCTCGTTCCTTTCGGAGTTCAACAAAAAAGTCACAGAGGGAAGGACGGTCAGAACACAGACAAGAAGAATGGACAAAGTCCAGAGACACACATTGTACTTCAGGCTATAATATCAAAAAAGAAGATAAACCAAAATCAAAACCTCAATTTAAGAAGAAGAAGGAAGCAGGTCTTAAATTAAAACATGCCAAAGATACTGAGGACTCAACTTCTGAATAGGGAATGGGATCTGAAGATGCTAGACAGCGCAGCAGAAGTAACAATAGCTCACCAGAACCTGATGCACTTTCTGGTGACATCAGAGTTGAATGAACACATCACAGTGGAAACACCTGATGTAAGGGTAAGTATCCCACATTCGTTCCATGAAATTAACACTCCAAATGGAGAAGGACAAACCTAGAAAAAATAAAGGTCTCTTTTGGGAGAACCTGATTTTTGGCTATGACATTCTTTTGGCTGAAAAAGATTGGCGGCATGAGATTGTTATGGAGTGCCCAACCTTGTTCCAGTATGCTTAAAACACTCATATGCGCAGGAGTGGGTGGTAGCACTTGCTCCAGCACTATATAACAACAATGTAGGGTGGGATACTGAATCATCTCACAATTCAATCACTGTAAAAAATATCCCAACTCCACAGAGATAGTAACCTATTAAACAAGAAGTGAAGAAGCAAGTCAGGGATATCTTAGATCAACTTGAATACCATGGTGTAATAGAAACTTGCACCTCTTCAATGAATAATCCTTTATTTCCTGTAATGAAACCCTATAATTCATACCGACTAGTTTTAGACTACAAACATCTGAACACATGCACACAGACATTTGCAGTACAGCATGCACACAGTGCCACATTAATGAATAACATTGTGCGTAAAAAAAACAAAGCAAAACTAGATATCTCAAATGGATTTTTCTGCCAAAATATAGCACCTGAAAGCAGGTATTTGATAGCATTCTCAGTGCTCAGTTCTCAGCATCAATTCTGTAGTCTGCCCCAAGGGTATAAGAATAGCCGCGGGTTGTTCTCAGAGTTACTTCAAAATTTGGATGAAGAGGCATTGTCCTATGTAGATGATATTTATCTGATGGTTAATGATTTAATGGGTCATTTGACCAGGGTGAGGTTCACCTCTGAGTGCTACAAATTCAACTTTAAAAAATCAAAAATAGCCCATCTCAATGTCCTATTTTTGGGATATGAGCTTTCAAGTGAAAGAAAAAGCCTAGCATCTAACTTTTTAGAAAAGTGTGAGCTTCTCCAACCTCCTAAAACTCTGAAACATTTACAATCCATATTGGGGATTCCTAAATTTTGGCAGAACATACATTTTGGATTACGAAGGAGAAGTAAAACCTTTCTACAACTTAATCAGACCTAATTTTTCAATTAGACATTGGACACAGGAACACACAGATATACTTCATTCCTTACAAGCTGAGATGATAGTTTCTAAACATCTACACACATGTGTAAATACTAGGCCTGGGCGAAGCTGGCATAGTGCTTCTATGCGTAGCTCCATGGAGTTTGAAAGAAACTCAGTGGAGCTCCGCTCTGCTCCCTCCCTGCATCCTCCCCACTCCCAAATGCTTTAAAAAGAAATAAAGAAGGCACTTATCTGTGTTTCTGCCGCCTCCCCTGCCTGGCCGCTCTCCTTCCTACTCCTCTTGCGTCCTCAACGTCCTTATTCATAAAATAACACTATGTTGTAAGTCTTGCGCATGTGCACACGCAAAATGTACAACGAGGTGTGTTTTTAATGAAGAACGATGAGGACACGAGAGGAGGAGCAGGAAGGAGAGTGGACAGGCAGGGGAGGCAGCAGAAACACAGGTGAGTCCCTTCTTTATATCTTTTTAAAGCATTTGGGAGGGGAAAGGGAGCGGCTAAATCTGCTACGTCATGGAGGTGGAGTTTTTACCTACTCCGCGTTCGCCACGGGGCGCGGAGTAGGCAAATCTCCGCAAACTCTGCTGGTGGAGCAGAGTTACCCACCCAGGGCTAGTAAATACCACAAATCTGGTGATCCCTGTAATTGTGCGTCAATCGGGGTACACTTACCTAACCTTCAATGAAGGTGAAATGGTACCCATAGCATACAAATCACACTTGTACACAAACACTGAAATGCACTTTTTTCTAAAGAAAAAATTATGACTGCAGTACAAGCTGCTGTAGCAATACAAACAAGAATATCCTCTTCTGAATGAAATAATGCCTCTAGCTCAGTATTAATACATTATTTACACTGACAGTTCTACTCAGCCTGCCATAGGAACTTAACAGCAATACAGCGCAGCTTGGGCAATTGTAAAAGGACGTATGCAGGACGGCAAGTTCCATCCTAGCAGTACAAAGACAAAGTCTCTGGGAGACTGCACGGCACAGCAGGCAGAATTAAAAGCCCTTTCACTGGAACTAATACAAACTGATCGAGAATTCCACACATTTATAGCGTGCGATTTGTTTTACTGTGTCCAGTCTTACAATTAATATCTTCACTACTGGGTTCAGAATGGGTTTAAAGACTCAAAAGGGTGGACAATAAAGCACAAAATGCTTTAGGAGCAAGTGGCAGAGTTTAAAAAAGACGTGCCAACAGCTCACATGATACACACGCTGAGTCAACGTGATGGCGGTCATGTTGAAGGGAATTAATTGACTGATGAAGCCGCAAAGGGGGCAGTAGGAGCACAATGGTGACTGTCATTGCTTCACGCAAAAACAACACAGCCTTATCGAAAGGTTTTTCACTCAAGTACTCCTACAAGTTAGATGCAAAGAACAATCCATATGCTCAAATTCCAAGAGTGGGGGATAGGGTAACACCGAACTAAGCATGGGCGGAAAATCCGTTACGCTCGCGGATTTTGCGGATTTTCGGTTAAATTCGCAATCCGCGAACGCTCGCGAATTTACCGAAAATCCGCAAATTCGCACGCAGCGGATTTTTTTTTCTTGGTGATACAATCTTGCGGCGCACGGCGTTTACTTACCGTCATTCAGCGTTTGCCTAGTTGTTTTTCTTGATATTTTGCGAGTGCTGCGCCATTTTGGATCTTGCTGCGGGATCCCGCGGGAATTTGGCGAGCGTGATTACGTAATCGCGGCCTGCCAAGTTGCACAGCGAGAGTTTGTCAGCGCGAGTACGCCGTGATCACGTATCGCGGTACTTCGCAATTGCGAGCTTGTAGATGCGGCGAGCAGCAACAATCTTGCACTCGCGAAAATACAAAATTTGCAATTCTGCACAAGAAATCCACCAGCAAGCAGCATAAACCTTCTGGAAATTATGATTTTTATCTGAATAACTCCTCAGGTTGACATTTGCCTGCATTTTTTTTGCGAGGAGTCCATTTTGGGGAGCGGGAGGGGGAGGTGGGAGGAAGGAAGTTCCCCACAGTCTTCAACTTCCTGTTCCTGTCCAGCATGCTCCTCCCAGTGCTTTGTCCATCTCCTGGTCACTTTTCATTTGGATCTGGAGCTGGAAGGATTACTTTTTGTGGATGCTGCTGGACATTTGGATTTGAGGCCTTTTTGACTTTCTTTGGATCACTTTTGGATTAGAAATTTCACAAGTAAGTTTGTTTGGGGCATTACAGTTGCTGCAACTACAATTTTGGAATTTTCGATTTTTGGGCTGTTTTGGGGCCTTTTGCCCAGGGGTACTCAGTGGTGGGTGCACTGAGTCTTTCTGTAGGGTGTTTTGAATTTAAACATCATGGAGGGGCTGGATGGCTTGGGATTGTGCTGATTTTTCTGTGATTTTCGTTTTTTTGCCCTGTTGTGGCCTTTTCACCAGGGGTAGTGAGTGTTGCATGGGCCTAGTCTTTCTGTGGGTTTTCTTGAATTTAAACATCATGGAGGGGCTGGATGGCTTGGGATTGTGCTGATTTTTCTGTGTTTTTCGAATTTTTGGGGTGTTCATGGGGACAGGCCATGTGGGTGGGGGCCATTTTGAGTGCTGCTACAGGCCCTGGTCATGTGCTAGGAGGGAGGGGGCCATTTTGAATGCAGGGAGTGTTCTCAGGCCTGCACCCATTTTGCCTAGCTTTCATCCATTATGCCCAGGGGTAGTGAGTGGTGCATGGGCCTAGTCTTTCTGTGGGTTGTCTTGAATTTAAACATCATGGAGGGGCTGGATGGCTTCGGATTGTGTCGATTTTTCTGTGATTTTCGACTTTTTGCCCTGTTCTGGCCTTTTCACCAGGGGTAGTGAGTGGTGCATGGGCCTAGTCTTTCTGTGGGTTGTCTTGAATTTAAACATCATGGAGGGGCTGGATGGCTTGGGATTGTGCTGATTTTTCTGTGTTTTTCGATTTTTTGGGGTGTTCATGGGGACAGGCCATGTGGGTGGGGGCCATTTTGAGTGCTGGTACAGGCAGGCCATGTGCTGGGAGGCAAGTGGCCATTTTGAATGCAGTCCGTGTTGTTAGGCCTGCAACCATTTTGCCTACTTTTCAACCTTTATGCCCAGGGGTAGTGAGTGTTGCATGTACCTAGTCTTTCTGTGGGGTGTCTTGAATTTAAACATCATGGAGGGCCTGGATGGCTTGGGATTGTGCTGATTTTTCTGTGTTTTTTGATTTTTTGGGGTGTTCATGGGGACAGGCCATGTGGGTGGGGGACATTTTGAGTGCTGGTACAGGCAGACCATGTGCTGGGGGGCAAGTGGCCATTATGAATGCAGTCAGTGTTGTTAGGCATGAACCCTTTTGCCTACTTTTCAACTTTTATGCGCAGGGGTAGTGAGTGTTGCATGTGCCTAGTCTTTCTGTTGGGTGTCTTGAATTTAAACATCATGGAGGGCCTGGATGGTTTGTGATTGTGCTGATTTTTCTGTGGTTTTCGTTTTTTTGGCCTGTTGTTGTGGCCTTTTCACCAGTGGTAGTGAGTGTTGCATGGGCCTAGTCTTTCTGTGGGGTGTCTTGAATTTAAACATCATGCAGGGCCTGGATGGTTTGTGATTGTGCTGATTTTTCTGTGGTTTTTGATTTTCTGGGGTGTTCATGGGGACAGGCCATGTGGGTGGGGGCCATTTTGAGTGCTGGTACAGGCAGGCCATGTGCTGGGAGGCAAGTGGCCATTTTGAATGCAGTCAGTGTTGTTAGGCCTGCAACCATTTTGCCTACTTTTCAACCTTTATGCCCAGGGGTAGTGAGTGTTGCATGTGCCTAGTCTTTCTGTGGGGTGTCTTGAATTTAAACTTCATGGAGGGCATGGGATTGTGCTGATTTTTCTGTGTTTTTTCGATTTTTTTGGGGGTGTATAACTGAACTGATGTTCCTCTGTCTTCCATTGCTTTTAGGTGCACAAGACTCAAGAGAACCACCAGTGCCAGGAAGAAGTCCTGCAGCGGTGTGTGTGTGCAGCATAACGTCACGCGACGTCACGTCTGGCCACAGACAACTCTGCAACTCGTGCAACTGCGGCCTGCTGTTCTGACCTGCTCTGAAGAAGATGGCCCCAAAAAGAGTTCCCCGTAGCTCCTCTAGCAAGAAAGTTGCCAGTAAGGAGCAGAAGAAGCAAGTTACCAAGGAGGCTGGTGTGCCGCCCGCCACGTTTTTTGGGAGTAAAGAAAAAAGGACGCCTGCGGCAGCAGCGGGATCTGCTGGGGACCAAGCTGGGAGCAGCACCCCTGCTCCATTGGGCTCAGTGCCGCCACCACCACCACCACGCCAACTTAAGTCCAAGCCCTTGAGTGCTGCAGAGGCAGTCAGTGTACTTCTTCAATCACCATCGACCAGTGATGTTGGCTCATCGCAAGAAAGTAGCAGCAATGTCCCTGAATCAACACAGGTTGTTGTAACTCATCTGACAAGTGTTGAACAACCACAGCCGCAACAACAACCACATGTGCAAGTACAAGCCCAAGTACATGTGGAAGGAGAGGCAGCGCAAGGAGATGCGCAAGCAGAGGTGCATGGAGGGTCACAAGTGCCCACAATAGTTGTTCCTCCCGAAGTAGGGGCACACCAGGAAATCGACAATCAAACCGAGGTATCATTTGAGGAAGCCACTCCTCCTGATGATCATTCATTGTCTTCCACATCCCTAGCAAGGAAAAGATCAAGGGGGGTGTCTACATCGTCTTCAAGCCCACCTCCTTCTGATGATCTGGATGAAGATTGGGAACCATCACGGCCGTCTGAGAGTGAGGCGCACCATGATCTGACAAAGGTACCTAAGCGTAAAAGGAAGGTCGTCGAAAAAATCATAGCTATGGAGTGTGATGAGGCTCAACAAGAAGTGACGGATACTGCTGCTGATGAAGCCTCTCACGACGACGAGCCAGTCATCATAAAGGTCACTACAGCCCCAGCGGGCATGCAGCAAAGAGACATTTTGACCCTAGCCCGAGAAGCTGCTGAGCGTGATGATGATGTCGACGAGGAGGCAATGGAAACACAACAATCATTGGAGTTAACTAGTACACCAACACCTACCGCTTCCATATTTCTTCCTCGCAAGAAGGGACCTCCATTCACCTCGACCTCAATTAGTGGTGGTGAAAGTGCACAACGTACTAAAATTTGGCAATCCACATCCTCCACTTCAACTGGCATTAGCAGCAAGACCACCGCCACCAGTATCGCCGCCTCCTCCGGCCCCCACAGACAATTCAAGTCCCCAGCTTGGGACTTCTTTAGTGTTTGCCCAAAAAGGGAAAACTTCACCATTTGTAGCATTTGTAAGGTTGCAGTTAGTCGTGTTAAGTTTGGTACCAAATATGGTGCCGGAGGCCAGTGAGGTCATCTTGAGAGACAGCACGCTGTCCAATGGTTTGCGCACCTAAAGGAGCCCGAAGTGCAAGTCAAGAAAACGTTGATGTTTGAACTGATGATGACGAGGAGGAAGAAGACGTGTCAAACACTTCTCTTACACCCAGTACCCCTGTCAGCAGCACACCCCATGTGAGCCACACTAAGAGTGTGGGAGAGAGTGAAACACCAATGCGAAAAAGTTCATCAGCGAGCGTAACTGGGTCGAAGATATCATCATCATGCCATAAATGCTTGGTCCAGGGCAACATTAAAAAGATGTTGTTTACGGAAGCGCAATATGAACGCAACCACCCACTGACGCGTCTGTATAACACTAAGCTGGCTAAAATGCTAGCTCTGGACCTTCTCCCTTTTTCTTTTGTAGAAGGGGTTGGTTTTCTAGAATTAGTGGCAGCGCTCTGCCCTAAATGGAAGGTTCCTAGCCGGTTCTATTTTGCCAGAGTTGCGGTTCCAGCACTACATGAAGATGTGCTGGCGGTGATTGGGGCAGCTTTGCAGAAGAGTGCTGTTCACACTATACATCTGACAACAGACATGTGGACCAGTGGCGCAGGCGCTGATTACATGTGCATCACTGCACACTGGGTCTCTTTTTCAGGGGTTAAAGCAAAGCTAAACGCAGGTGTTGACCCGGACCAAGTTTTTAAAACTGCTCGGAAACATGCAACACTAGCCATGTTTGGTTTGGAGAAACGTCACACAGCACAAAACATTTTGGATGAGTTTAACACAAAGGTCCTTGACTGGCTGTCCCCAAAAAAACGCCAGATTGGTTATGTTTCCACGGATAATGGCACCAATGTAGTTAAGGCCATGGAGCTGGGTCAGTATTTCAGAGTGCCGTGTTTGGCGCACTGTATAAACCTGGTTGTCAAAAAATTCTTGAGTGATAAAGACAGTCCAGCGTACGAGGTAGTGGAGACCTGCCGAAAAATGTGCAACCATTTCAGCCATTCTTTTAAGGCTCGGAAGCATCTGAGGAGCCTGCTATATGAACGTCGAATGCCAGTGAAAGCACTCATCCAGGAGGTGGCAACACGTTGGAACTCAACCTTCTACATGCTTGAGTGTCTGTATGAGCAGTATATGGTACTCGATCACTATTTCTTAAAACAGGGTACAGCTCAGAAGGACCTGAGGATGGGTGCGGCGCAATGGGACATAGTTAAAAGCCTGACACGCATGCTTCGTCCTTTTGAGGTCTTCACGCGTGCAGTCAGCAAGGAGGACTGTAATTTGGGAAAGCTATCCCATTGTTGTACATGCTGGAGCACCAACTGAAGGAGGTGTGTTCTGTGTTTCAAAAAGATGACCCTTTTGACCCTTTTGTTTTGGCGGAGAAATTATTAGAGCGCCTACAAGGTGATGAACATCTTAAAATGATCCACTCAAACCAGCATTACATTTGTGCTACTATTCTGGATCCACGTTACAAAAAGGCGCTGGCAGGCCGAGCATTCTTTCCTTTTGATGATGAACATGTTACAAAGTACAAACGTTGGCTAGCCTTGTCAGCCAAGAGGTTTGAAAGAGAACGGCAGAAAATTGAAGGAAAAGGCATCTGCACCAGACACAACAGAAACATTGGAGGCTGAAGAGGATTAGCTAGCTCGGCTTGGGTTTGGTTCTCAAAAGGTCACAGCAACAGCTAAGCAAAGTGGAGGAACCTTGGAGGAGGACCTTGAGTCGATGGTGAAGGACTATCTGAATGACTCAACAGAGGTCTATGTTAATGCTGACCCATTGGCGTATTGGCATGGGAAAAAAGAATTGTGGCCACAGCTCTTCAACCTGGCTTTAAACTACTTGTCTTGCCCACTCGCAAGCGTGTCTTCTGAACGTGTTTTCAGTGCTGCTGGTGCCATTGTAACTCCCAAACGGGGCCGCCTCTCACCCAAAAATGTGGAGAGGTTAACAATGATCAAGATGAATCAGCACCTCATACCACCAGATTACAGAGTACGAGAAAGCGCGCCGGATGAAGACGAGGTGGACAGCAACGTAGATGAGGGAATTTCTACTCTGTCAGGTGACACTGAGCTCACCCTCCCTGAATTCGCAGAGTATGATGACTAAGCCTTATTCTTATTCCTGGACCTTAACACTGAGCCCTGAAAATGAGACAATGAATCAATAACTTTCTTTTTCGTCCTTATTCACTTTCATTCCTGTGTGTCTGTCTTTCTTTGTTGTGCACAGTTAATATAATTCAAACTTTAATCACCTAATCACAAAAACAAGCCCATCAGCAGAACAGTCTTCACTTTGTTTGCTTATTGATTTGAAGGTGCCGCAGTCTGCATTCCTCAGGTTCACAAGTTCAGAAGAACATGCTCCTCTATCCTCCTCCTCCAGACTCCTATTTCCATCAAAGCAGAGGGCTGGATTACGCCCAATGAAGAAAGACTCAGCACTTGTGGGGGTGTTCTACTTCTTTGCGGGGGAGTTGACGGCTCTGGGGCCATTGCTGGGAAGCTCCAATATCGGATAAAAGTGGTTTGGACCAAATCGGAGGCGGAAATTTGTTTGTGTTTTTGCTGACTTGCTTGCCTTTGAGGAGCTCTTTGGGGGGTTCCGGCTGTTTGTGGGTGAATTTCGGGTCTGGGAGCACTGCTGGGACACTCTAATCTTGATTGCATTTGCTTTTCAGGAAATCCGTGGTGGTAAACCGGAGTTATGGCCTAGCTACACAGCGCGTTTGGACCGAAGGCCCAGAAATATTGTAAGTATGAGATTTTGCTTTTGGGCTATTTGGGGGTGTTGTGCTTTTTGGCGGGTGGGTTGGGGGGTCTTGGGGCATTCCTGGGAAGGTCTAACTTAGGGTTCTTTCGGGTTAGCCCTAGCAGCAGGATTGCATGTGTTTTTGGGTGTTCTAGAGTTTTGCAACTGAGTTCTGGGGTCTTAGAGCACTCGTGAGAATGTGTAATTTTGGTTGCAAGTCATTTGAAGAAAATCCATGGTGGGAAAGGGGGGATTTGGCATAGTTAAAGAAAGCCTCTGCCACTATTCTTAACTTATGGCTCGTTAGGGTTAGCAGTATTTCTATTTCATGTGTTTGGGTGGGGGGGGTTTCGAGTCTTGGAGCGATGCTGGCTATGGATACTTTTGCTTGCTTGCAAGTGGTTTGAATACAATCCACGGTGGTTAAGGGGGTACTTGGGCCTACTTTTACTTTCAAAGTAGGTTTTGTCACCAGTTTTCTGCTAGGCCTCGTTTTTTGAGATCTGATTGGGAGTCTTCTACATTTTTGCAACTGGCTTTAGTACGGGTCTGGGTGGAAGCACTGCTGGGAAGGTCTAATTTTGTTCTAAAACACAGTTTACAGTACACCTAGCTTGAGGGGAAAGATCCGCTAAATTAATTTGCCCATACTTATTTATCCTTGAAAAGGTGACTCAGACAGAGTACGCACTTTCAAAAATGTTGTACTGTCTATTAGGAAAATCAAAGTGCGACTTTTTGCACTACACAGCGTACATACCTTATATTTATTTATCAGTGCTGTTTTTTCGTTCAATAATTACAGGCCGGGTTTCAGTCTGCAATGGGGAAAAAATGATGGAGTCAGGCTTCACATTAGCGAGCCGCAATTCAGCATCCGCCAGGCAGGCAGTGGACAGGGTGTCTTCTGGTCACCAACATTGATGGACGAAGCGTCAGCTGGAACGGAGGAGTGCCGCTAATAAGAGGAATTGTTTGCTGCATGCAACTTACTTACCAAATTCAACAGGACAACTACAACAATACAGATATAGTATCCATTCTTTTAGTCAATGAGTGTGTGTGACTGCATTTCTTGGATCTCTCTCTGCTTCTAAATTGATCCCTCCCTACACGATCAGGAGATTAAAAAACCTAACCTGTAGACAAAGAATTGTAACATGTCCAGGATGGTATTTATGTTAAAAATCTCAAAAAACGTGCAATAGTTATTGACAATTTTATGTCTATGTATGTCTCTCCTTTTTTGTATTTTTCACCTTGATATAATATGTATTAATTGTTTTTTAATAATTTAGTTTTATATGTTTTTGTGTAGGAAAAACTGTACTCAATGAATGTGTTTAGGATATTTTAACATATGTGTACAATGATTTGTTTTTAACATTAGAGTGTATTTGTATGAACTTTTTTATAATAAAATAAATGAATTACATTTTTGTTGCTTAAATATTTAAGACAAGTAAGGTCCCTATAGGGATCTAGTGGGCCTATTGGGTAGTTTGAGACAAACATTTAGGTTTGTCCCATGTAAGAATAGTCTGCCAAGGGATAACTTGTTTTACTGTCTAAATTGATCCCTACAGCCATTCTATAGGTTTTACTTCGGCTATTTTTTAAACCTAATTTAATGTAGCCCTGTACTGTCGCATTCTGTCATTCACGGTTGTCGAAAGTACTACTTACTTTTCTGTAACAATGCATTCAGTAGTGCATGCACTTCCTTTATGTCACGTGAAAGATTTATGGTTAGCTTTGTACCCAAAAATTTCTTTATGTTCAATTATTGTTTGTCCATGCTGTGCTTTTTTTTTTCTCTCAACAAAACCTACCCAAAAAGAAACCCCCATTCCTATCCATTTTACAAACCCTAACCCTCTTTCCCCGGGTTGTGTGGTTTTGCTTGATGTGTGACTAAATGACATCAATAATTCCACACACTTGCTGGGGAGGATAAGGTCATAGCAACAGGCTGGTGAAGGAATCCGAGGATATATTCTAGACTTACTCAGCTTCAGTACTATTTCTTGTAGTATTAGCCAATGTCAAAGAAATCCTACACAAGTACAAGTTATACTATAAATACTTTACCATTTGTTAGGCTACATTGTGGCACTGTTGTAGTCTAGTGTACTGTCACCTGCTATAATCTCTATCGTACCGTTGTAATGCTACAGTAAGGACAAACCAGGTTTCATTTTCTTTGTTTCCATAGCCATTCAACAGCCACTGTGTCACACCACTAGTACCACCACAATGAGGAGGAAATTTCAGCCGCCCTGGATTGCAACCTTAATCGCCATTTCCCGTGGAGCCAGCCCTGGGCCTAGCCCTACTTTCAAACAGAAATTACAGGTAAGATAAGCGTTTGGTTGGAGGTAGTATAATGGAGTATTAGGAGAGACGAGAGATTGACGGTAGTACTACTAAAGTCCTAGGACTATTCAGGAAAACAAACTTACTATTAAACCCCCACCCACCAGACTCAAAAGCAGTAAAAAACAGGTATGGTCAGATAAAGTTTCAAAAAGTACATTTTTATAGCCCTAACAAAATAATCTCCCGCAAGACCCTCCCTAACCCCAACGATTGTCCTTCAAAAGTCCCCAAAAAACCCAACTCCGAATTCCCACCCCCCAAAAGTCTCTAAAAAAGGGACAAGGGACACTATGGCAGGGTGCTGTTGACTTTAGCAGCCAGGGCATCATGCTCCTTGCGGAGGGTGGCATGTTCGAAGCGGAGGCCCTCCACCAAGGTAGGACAGTCGGAGGGATAAGCGGCGCCGGCGTGCCTTGCAAATCCTGTGGGGGGCAGCTGCTGTCTTTGCTGCTCGGCGGTGGCGTTTGGCTTTGGTAGCCCGGCTCCGCACCGCTGGAGCACTGCGCTGGCTGGCAGCCCGCACGGAGGAGGATGCAGCTGTCCCAGTGGACGTTGTTGTAGTACCAGACTGCGTCTCCTCCTCCTCCAGGGCCACCAGCCGCCAATATTCAGCGACAGTGGCATCCAGCCTCCGTTGCCGGGCCATTCGAGCCAGCTCCTTCCTCCTTGATGGTCTCTTGGATTTGGAAGGAGCAACTACATGAAGAAAGAAAGACATAGTCTGTAACCAATGCTCCTTAAGATTAACACAAAATGATTGAGCAGAATGTTGTCACAGTAAAAGTAGCAAATTGAAAGCACAGTACATAACTATTGAGGACAGTATCTATGTAACCTCTGACTTCTTCATCCTTGCTCTAACATTAGTGGGAGTTTAAGGAACAAATTCTATGAGCACAATGGACTTCCATTACAGTCGACTATGACAGAACACCGGTCTTTTTCTTCTTCTTCTCTCTTGTTTAGGAAAATTGGTACGTTATCTTATGCAAGCCGGCATAATGCCAGCGCAGTGAACTTGCACCCGAGAAAAACAGACGCACACCATGGAGAGTGAGACAGACTTGCGTTACTGTACCGGCCCAGTACATGCAGGTGGTGAAGCTCTTACTTTTCTATTACGGGTGGCACTGAGAATACTCTGTTAAAAGGGCTACTGCTTAATTAATTTAGCTTTTACCCTACAGTGCAAATGAGTATTAGAAAAGGAAAGTGAAGAAGCTAAATAATCTGATTATCTATCACTTCACATGGGATGTATTTGATGACATATGGGATGACTTTAGGTGCTTTGCTTATTATTGAGTGAACAGTGATACACCCACACATGAATGACGTACTATTACTAAACTAAAGCTATTAAGAGAGGTAGGGAGTGTCCACCTTAATAACCGGATATATGCTGTGCTTGCAGTTGCAATACACACTACTGCTACTATTCATGGTATTATTTGGACAAAATTACAACTTCTTTTCCTTGCCTTTCCTACACTGGAATGGACGTGCGGGTGCGGTGTTACATGCTCTTCAAAGTAACACTTAGTTCATCCAGTGACCTTCTACTCTCTCTACATACACATATGCTACCTAAGAGTCAGATAGTACCATGAATGATCCAGGCATCCATCCATTCAAAGTATATGCACACATACAGTTTCTGTTTCACCCACCCAGGCTGTTCTCCTTCCACCCATCCTTGCTTCATCATTCACCCAGCCATGCACCATACCATATTCTTTCCTTCCCAGCCACCTTGGGGACCAAGCAAAAACATATCATTCTTCTTTGCCAGTCATCATTACATTTCTCGTCCTTCCACACTTACTTACACCCTTCTTTCGCTTTTTGTTCATCCCATCCATCAAGTTCATCTCAGATCTGATTGGGATTCTTCTCGCCAAAAACTTCACAGCTAAGTCGAAGTACATTTAGAGGAGGCTACTACCTGGTTTATTTATAATACACCAGTGCAAAAAGCACACTCTGCAGTCTTCAATCTCAATAAGTAAGGAATATATAGCTTACCTCTGCCCGCCACCACCGTGTCATCCCCCACAGAATTGTCCGGCACTTCCACAGCCTCCTCCCCAGAGTTGTCCTCGTCCAATGCTACCACCACCTCCGCGCTGGCCCCGCCTCCAGATGTTCCACCTACAAAGTACATTTAATAATGTTAGAATACACCACTCACTACTATATAATATTTGGTCTAGGAGGAAGAAAGAAATGTGAAAAAAACAGTATACAATGTAATAATTTGTGACTGTCTACTCTAAAGTAAAAATGTCCCTTTTTCCAGGGAAGGCTGTTGTCTTGCTGCACTTTTTGGCACAACTGATGAATGCTTGCTTTTTATTTTTAACATGCACCACTTTTTCTCCTAACAGACAGAAGCTTGACTTCTAAGAACACGAGCAGGATCAAGTTCAAACCAGGTGAGAGCTCGGCTCGACCACAAGAAATGTGTCCAATTAATCGTCAGCACTAAGCACTTTTCCATTTTCAGTTACACGTTTACTTTTATGACAAACTTGATTTTAATAAATGTGTTTACTTTTAATAAAGCTTTTAAACTTAAATAGACTCTGTGGTTTTTGGTCCTCCAGACTAGAGTGGATGAGCTAAAGGTTTTGCAATTTTTGCAAGCATGAGTCCGTGCCTCTGACATCATTGGGGAATAATCATAATCATCGATGACTTTGGGAGCTAAATGACTCTGCCACACTATCTAGTCAGTAAGGAGATTGGGAGTTCAACTACAAAGTCTGTTATCACTGAGGTATGTGGAAAGTCTAACAGCACCTATTATAATTGATAAGCTAAGCAATGCATTATTTAGTGTCCATAGTTCTGTTTGTGCAGATTTGTCCCCGCAACAGTAGTAGAATGGATTGTCCTCCTATCCAAACCAAAAGTAAAGTAGTATCTTATTCTTTCTTGGTGGTCATTCACCTTTTTATTGTTGGCAACTGTCAAAGCATAAACATTTAGAAGACTTGAAAAGACATTATGGATAATCCCAGAGGACTGCACTCTGTGCATAGAGCTATTGCTGACTAGAATGTGAGTCCAATGGAATTGCCAAATGTGCAATCTTAGTTAGCTACACAGACAGACTAATAAGAATAATCTAGTAATACCACACGGGGTCATAGTCCAGGCAGGATAAGAATTTAGATCCAGTCTACAAGAATATCAAAGACGATTTAGAAAAAATCGAATGAGGGACGCTGGGAAAAAATAAGTACTCTATAATAAAATTAAAACTTACTGGGGCCAGCAAAGGAGCCCTCGCCTGCCCGATCCTGGCCTGCATCCTCAACAGTACCCTCCTCCTCCTCCTCCTGTGTCCTCCTCTTGCCCCTGGGGGAAGCTGATGTACAACATGAAAGAAAGAAAAACAGAAAACATGGATGATATTTGTCAACCAAATCAAACATTTCAAAAGAACTAACAAAATATTTTGGCGAAATAGCAAATAGACAACTATTCAACGGGATATATTATTGACCAATCTCATGTGGTCTACTACGTTATTAGTATTGCTTGATTTGTGGACCGTCAAATTGGAATCTTCTTATGTAACTCACTACACAAAGTACTAAAAAGGTTTGCCTAGGATTGGCAGGCAGCAGTCCGCAGCACGCGAAGTGACAGCCAAAGTCCATCGCGATTGCAGATCAGCGACAACACTAAAGTTTCCTACTACATTAACCAGTCATTAAAATATATATATGGGAGATGCATCACGTTGTAAAGCCCTGCGCCATCAGGGGGCGTTCCGGTGCAAGGGAGGGTGTTCCTGCGCAGGAACGCATCCTAAAAGTGGCTGAGGGAAATCTACAAGATTTCAATCACTCACTTTAATGACAAAGATGCGTGACTCAAACCCTGCGCCTGCTTGAAGCAGACGTACCGCTTGATGCAGCATTGGGGATATAGGGCACCCCAGAGCATTGATGGAGCTGCGCCATCATTGCGACGCAACTCCAGCAATGCGCCGCCCTTACGGCACAGATGCGTAACGCTTTGGTGACGTTTTGGGCCCATGGGGCGCCGCTTTGTAAATACTGCGCACCATGGGTGATAGTGGCGTGGCGCACAATTACTGGCGCATTCCTGCTACTTTGCAGGGATGCGCCGGTAATTAAACATCTGAACCTTAGTGTGTAGCATTACGCAGTTCTTTAAACTACACTCATACATAATTTCACAGGCCAATGAAATGAACACAAAATCGAAAACAAATAAGCATAGTAGCAACACTACTGAGAAGGAGAGCAGTGCACCTGAAATGCACAGAAGATTTTGAAATAAAATATACCTACAATGTAATGAGCAGCATTATTGCTCTTGGTAAAAAAAAAAAAAATTGCAATATAATAACACAGCAGGAGAAAACAGAGTAGTAAAGAAATAGCTACTACTACTACTCACCAAGCCCGGGGATCTCGAGGCCAAGCAGGTCGAGCAGATCTCGTTCACGGGTCAGGACATCCGTCGAGCGGTGGGTGGCCTGGTTGTAGGTGCGCCGGACCCGAGAGTGGTGGTACATGGCCCGGCACACCTTATCCCACCGCTTCCGGCGATCCTGCATCCCGTACCCGCCTCCAATCTTGCCGCCTGCCATTATGGTCCTGGGGAGGTGGCGCTGTACATAGAACACTAGTGCGCCCACCTCCTCCGGGCTGAAACTTTCCCGGGGTGCGACTGTCTCCCCCCTCAAATGCCCACACGGGAGCCGGGCACGGGGTGCGGGACCCTTCCCCTTCTCTGGATGCTTCCCGGCTCCCTTCACCATGGTCTGGGCGGAAAGGAATAAAGAAAATAGAATAGGGAAGAGAAGAAAAGAAAATAGTTTAAAAAAGTAGTTTAAAATTAACAAAAAGTAGCAGTAAACACAAAAATATAGGGCTAGAAAAATAGAGGGACAGATAATAAGTAAAATAGATAAAAAAAACTTCAAACAAGCAAAGGAAGGCAGAGATTTAGAGAGGATACAAGAAGCATGCCCAGAACCATAGCAATGAATGAGAAACAAGATGGCCGCGCCCGTTCATGACCGCGCGGGTAAGTTCGTGCAAGATGTTCCTCGCGAACACTCGCGAAATTGTACTGGCGAGCCGCACACTTTGCGAGATTACACTTCGCGCCCGGAAATGGAAATACGTCATGCAAACAAGATGGGCGCGCCCTTGAACGACCGCGAGGGGAACTTCGCGCCTTGCGCTACAAGCGGCTCGCGAAAACGCACAAAACCTTGCGAACTAACACGCTGCAACAAAAGAAATCGCATATTCGCACGAATTCGCGGCTTCCGAATCCGATCTCGTGCGTGTGCGCGCCCCGCGAATCCCACGAAATTGCACAAAAAACGAGTTTTGCAAAACTGAAAGCACTCGGCAGGTGCAAGAGTTCAAACTCATCATTAGTGACCATTCCCTGTAGTGCTTCCTGACTGGGGCCCCTCCAGAGTTCAGTTGCTAGTTGCAACAATTGTATGACCCTGCTCTGACCCTCACAGCAGGCTCATAGAATAGCTAGAAGTAGGCCACAAAGGTCCTGGAAAAACAAATTGCACTGCAACAGAAAGCAAATTACTGATAAGGAAGCACGTGTCAGACCTGGAATTTTAAAACAGTGACACATTAATAAACTAACCCCAAATTAATTCATGTCAGTTGAAGCAGGGCAGGTGTGCTTGCTTCCCCCCCCATAATCTACAGTGATGATGAACCAGAGGGTGGCATTGATGTAACAGAGGGTGGCATGGGTGAAAGAGAGGGTGGCAATGGTGAAACAGAGGGTGCTGGGAGGCTGTGATGATGTACGAGACGTAGAAACAACATAGTCACGACCGTTGCGAGCCGACAAGTAAGTTCGCAATTGCGAACTAGTACCAAACCCTCGCGAACTGGCAGAAACCCTTGCGAACACAAAATAAAAAAATCCGCAAATTCGCGAGAATTCGCGGATTGTGAATTCGCAAATTCGCAAAATTCGCGAACGCCAGATTCGCAAAATTCGCCCATGCTTACACCGAACATGAATCGCAGATTAGGTTTAATTCTAGATTCACATGCAGGTCTGTGTTCTGCATACACAGAGGTTACAGCAACAGTTTCTCTACAGAAGCAACACTATTGGTGGCCAGGATTAACAAAACTAACAAAAGCATTAGTCCTTAAGTGTGACATCTGCCAGCAGATGAAAGGTTCTACCGTAGCACGTCCAGCACAAACACCATTACTAATATCAGACAGACCTCTCGCATGTGTCTATTTGGACCACTGCGGCCCCTTACATGGGGCTTACAAGTACATCTTGTTGGCAGTGAATTCATACTCTCGATTCCTGTGGGTTTGGCCTCAGTGCTTGGCTGACGCTCTAACTGTTATAAAAGATTTGCAAGACTTTATAGGGACATACACAGTTGGCACATTACATTCTGACCGTGGCCCCACGTTTAGCTCTAGGGCTAACAAGGAAGCCATGGGAAGTTTGGGTATAGCACTGTGGTTCTCCTCTCCGTACCATCCTTAGGGAAATTCAGTAATGGAGAGGAAAACTGGGACTTATAGCAATCTTTATTAGCAAGGGTATTAGACTCGGCGGTTGTTGGGTCAATCACCTATATGGGGTGCAGAGGGTACACAATAACGGTAACAAGACAAAATATTGAATTCAAAATATAGAATTACTAAAATATGGAAGTCAAAATATAGAATGGACAAAATATCGAATGGACAGAATATAGTGGTGAAAAATATCGAATTGAAGGTAAGTAATATAATATTGATTTTTTTAAATATAGAAAGTCAAAATATCGAAGTAAATAATATAGGTAATAACATATATTGAATTTTTAATAATATCGATTTTTTAAAATTGTTTTGTATGTTAGTATATAAGTGAAAAGTGTATATTATTTTTGTAATCTAATTTAAGTAAGAATTTTATGTTATTTAATTTTTGCGTAATTTAATTCTGTAGCGGGTTGTGGGTTTATAGGGGAATAGGGTGGGAAGTAATTTAATTGCATTAAATTAAATATTAATTTTTAGAAATTACAAATTTTTTAAATTTAATTTTGCGTTTTAGTTCTGTAGCGGGTTGTGGGTTTATAGGGTAATAGGGTGGGAAGTAATTTAATTGTAAATAATTAAATATTTGTATTTATTTATTGGTATTCATTTTGAATTGATCGTTAATTAATTTTTTAATTGGTAATTAATTTTTATTAATTGATTAATTGATAATTATGTTAATTTTATTAATTTCTTTTTTGTAGCTGGTTGTGGGTTTATAGGGGAATAGGATGGGAAGTAATTTAATTGTAATTAAGTAAATAATTTGTATTTATTTATTGGTATTGATTTTTGTATTTATTGTTAATTAATTGTTAATTGGTAATGAATTTTTATTAATTGGTAATTCATTTGTATCGATTTATTAATTGATAATTATGATAATTGTATCAATTTATTTTCTGTAGCGGATTGTGCGTTTGTAGGGGAAAAGGGTGGGAAGTAATTTAATTGTTATTAATTACATATTAAAAATACTTTTTGTATATTGATAATTAATTTACTGTTAATTAATAATTAATTGGTATTCATTTTTATTATTAATTAGTTTTTGTTATTGAAAATTTATTAGTTGTTAATTAATTATGAATAGGTAATTAATTTTAATAACTAATATGTATTTGTATTTATAATTGATTAATTATTACATAATATTAAATTGGCAATTCATTTTAATTAATGTTTTATTGGTATTGATATTTAATTTATTTTTATTAATATATTAAATCATTACTTTCCCTACTGTTAAATTCACTAGAGTGGGAATAGTAATTTTTACCCCTACGCTATCCAACACTTTTCCTACTGTTGCCCTCTCTGGAGTGGGAATAGTCATTTTTACCCTTACGCTCCAACGCTTTTCCTAATGTTGCACTCTCTGGAGTGGGAATAGTAATTTTTACCCCTACGCTATCCAACGCTTTTCCCTACAGTTGCACTCTCTGGAGTCGGAATAGTAATTTTTACCCTCTCGCTATCCAACGCTTTCCTTACTGTTGCACTCTCTGGAGTGGGAATAGGAATGTTTACCCTCCAGCTATCCAACGCTTTCCCTACTGTTGCACTCACTGGAGTGGGAATAGTAATTTTTACCCTTCCGCTATCCAATGCTTTCCCTACTGTTGCCCTCACTGAAGTGGGAATAGTAAGTTTTACCCTCCCGCTATCCAACGCTTTCCCTACTGTTGCACTCTCTGGAGTGGGATTAGTAATTTTTACCCCTACGCTATCCAATGCTTTCCCTACTGTTGCACTCTCTGGAATGAGAATAGTAATTTTTACCCCTACGCTATCCAACGCTTTCCCTACTGTCGCACTCTCTGGAGTGGGAATAGTAATTGTTACCCTCCCCCTATCCAACGCTTTCCCTACTGTTGCCCTCACTAGAGTGGGAAAAGTAATTTTTACCCCTACGGTATCCAACGCTTTCCCTTCTGTTGCACACACTTGTGTGGGAATAGTAATTTTTACCCCTACGCTATCTATCGTTTTCCCTACTGTTGCACTGACTGGAGTGGTAATAGTAAATGTTTCCCTCCCGTTATCCTACGATAACAATATTGTATATTTTCTATTAATATTATGTTAATATATATATATGTATTAAAAATAAAATTTTATGTTTTTTTTAACGTAATTTAATTATTTAACAAGTTTAAGGGTATTTAAGTGTTTTTAAGTATGTTTTAGTTAGTTATATTTATTATTTCATTAATTTTAAACTATCTCATTTTAAGACATTTAAAAAAAATCGATTTTTTGACTAACTATTTTTTAAAACGATATTTTTGATATGATATTTTTGTACTTACCTGCTTGTAGATAGGAATTCGATATTTTTGCATTCTATATTTTTTCTTCGATATTTTGGTAATTCTATATTTGTGTATTCGATATTATGTCAGTGATCCCCAATAACATGTATCACACAGCAAGAAGGTACCCTGGCGAGATGTCTGCTTCTTAAAGAAGGTAGATGCACACCATGCCAATCACCTATGTGCTGTAGGGCATCTCAAAATCATGTAAGGACTGTCCTCAAATTTTTTTGTGATGCCCAACAGCACATAGGTGGTTGGAAAGTGTGCCTCTACCTTCTTTAAGAATCAGAAATCTCACCAAGGTAGCTTCTTGTTGTGTGATACATGTTATTTGGAGACGAGCTTACCCTGACTGCCCCGTAACCTTTACTTCCCTTCCCTTTTGAATATTAGGGTTTTGTGCATAGACTGGCACTCAATAATATGCCAAGAAGTTCCCTAGGAGGTGCCAACCCTTACGAAGTACTACTTAGGACGAAAATGTGGGTACCTGATCTCCATTATAAAAGCACAGTGGCGGATAAAAAATCTTTTGACATAAATAAATGTGTGGCGGTATTACAGGATCTTAATGAATTCTGGGCACTACAAAGCAACGTGCAAGTAAAATGCTCTGACACTGGGAAAGTCAAATCAGTTGCAGCAAGAACTGTCTGGATCCCAAAAGTCTGGGATCTGGTCAGAGAAAAGATTGTGGACAAAAAGGATTTTGGGCCATCCTACATAAAGCCACTACCTGACCTGGCTGTCGAAGGAACAAGAACAGTACTTCTTCCGCCTCTTGCTGGCAAGAAAGAAAAGAGATTTGTCTCAATAGATCTGATCAAACCACATTATGTAGCAGATTCTGAATAGCAGGTCATATGAGCCCCTGGATAGCTCTCCTCTTGCTACCGTACAGGAAGTTCAGACAGAAATACTTATAACATTTGAAGAGTCTTCTATACATAGTAATCGAGTTACCAACAACAAAATGGAACTCATTCCTATTGAAATTGAAAATCAAAACTCAACTGAAACACAGATATCAATTTGACCTACAACAGACATCTACATCAATATGCCTGTACAGGAGACATCTGCCAGTTCAAAAAAACCTGCTGAGCTACCATGGATAGATTGAACTGCATCTGGCTACTTCATCGATTTCAGCACATTTTCTTTGGATCTAAGTGAACCTGAGTCACCGCCAGCTTCAGTTTCCCACAAAAAACAACTTCATGATTTCTACATTTTTCTGAAAAAGACATACCTAGTGTCACCATGGCTACAGCTCTGGATAATACCTGGAGTATTTTTCCTACTGTTTTGGATAGGCTTAGTGACTGTCTTTTTCTTATTCGAATTGACAATATTTTCCAAAATACTCTGCAGCATCACATGTGAACTTGGTACTGAAACCTCATATGTCATCGCATTGTGAACAAAGAGACCTGTCCTATATGGACATTACAGCAGTACCAGTTCCTGATGGAATAGTTTGGGATGTGGTTTCATATGATGTATTTGGTCCCACTGAACTTTTGAAAATACAACATATATTCAAAATTTCTCTAAAGTATATCATCACCTCCAGTACATACTCTGACTATTGGGATTTTGAGACTGTAAATAATTTGTTGTCTGATTTAGAACTGTCTGCATCATTTACAAGGAATTAAATGTTTGATGGCAATATTGATTTTGACACAATCTAGTGTTATCAACATTAGGGTCATCACTTTCTGCATAAAACCGGTGCACTACGTAATGTTTTCACAATTAACCAATAGGAACATTGCCCGACACCACCGAAAGGTAGTTCACAAATGTTTGCACACAAGTTTGCCTATTTTTCTGGGTTTATTACATCAGTTCCACGCTCAAAATATTATAAGCTTGCACCCACATCTGCAAATAAAGGTATGTTCACTAACACGAAACAGATAGACTCTGCATCCTTTATTGCCCAACTATATGAACAGGGTTTCGATTAATGGAAGGACACTATAGATATAAAATCTGTCTGGGGTACTACGGACTGGCCAGTTCAGGGAACGGAGGCACTATTTAGAACATACCCCATACCACAACAAATCATCTTCTTGAATAACACAGTGCAACAGACTTCCTGTCTTGCGTTGGCCAAGAGTAAGGATTTGAATACACTCACGTTCACACTTTGAGGGTTGGCAATATTACACAGAAATGGGTGAGGGTACACTAGATAACATTATGCAGGGCACTTCATATAATTCAACAGACCCCCAATTGGAAGGGATGGTTTGTTTGGCCAGTCCACACCAATAGGACAGTCTAGATTCAGGTGTACCACTGAAGGGTTTAGTATCAAACGGCCTGACTTAAGCTATGGACAATGAGATCATCCAGAGGTGGTGACATCATAGTGTTGGGAAGTTATGCCTAGATTGACTAAAAACCTAGACTCTGTCTCAGGTGAAACAACACTTGTCCCTACTGCCAGACGACATGTATCTAAGTGTTTTTTTCTGCTAGGTCCCCGTAAGTCACATCGTACCAAACGCTTCTTATATGCCACTTACAATAACATTTGGAAACTCTCTTAACAAGAAGCTGAGGAGAGATTGTGTGAAATTGACAGAATTAACCTTGAAAAGTCCTTAGCAGTGGTTGGTAATGGTATGACCACTTTAACATCCAGGATTTATTCACTGGGCAACATTGTATCTTCTGATATAGATATACTGAAGTAGGATCTGTCCATTTTACAACACAGACAATCACAGTTATGTTTCTATTATGTCATTAAGCTGGACGCTACATTCCTTGCGCTTTGACTATGTGCCCTAGCGATATATATCAACAGTACGTCTCTGTTCTCTGCATATAATTTAACTGAAAAGCAGATATAAAAGGCACAAAGGGATGTGAAATATTCAATGATGCGCATAGGAAAATTAGACTGATTACCTTTCTTCACTGCAGAGTCACCGTCTACAAAAGGGTTAATTCATAGCCATATAACACCGCCAGTAACAACTTTACAGTTTTAGTATTGCCAAGAACACCACTAGGTAGACAAATATGAGGTAATGTTAGGGAATTCATCCATGAATCTTGGGAATTACTGTATAGATTTAGATGCAGGAAAGGGGACACTGAAGTGTGTATCAGTAGTACAGACTGCGAGAATTCTTTGAGTGGCTCTCTCATTTGCCAGAATATTATGCTTCACAGGGCCTGTAATTGTTCTGTTGCTAACTTATCCTGTCATTTGAAAGGTTCCTCAGCTGCAGTGATTAATCCTGTGTTCAGGCTGCTCTCAAATGGGAGTTTCTTAATGCTGAATGATGAAGGTGGTTGTGGGATGCTTCCAGGATTCTCATATCTTGCCATTGTAATTCCCAGGGTTACTTGTTGCATGTAAGTATTGTTTCCAGCAACACGCACAGTTAGAGAGGCGCCGTTTTGGCCTTTGTTGAATGTTTCCATTACACGGTTTGATAATCTGAGCTGAATGAAAGCCATGATCTTACAGAAAGACATGTCCTTAATCTCGGCCCGGGAGACTTTTGATCTCCAGGTTGAAAGGTCCTCAGCTGAGATACAGGTACTTGGATGAACTAACTGCCCTTTCCATTTTGGAGAAATGGTACAGCATATCTTTAACATGTCTGATACGAAGGGTATAGTACATTTATGTAAGACCATAGGTTCTGGACTGTTAAGCACCTTTCAGACAGTCTTCGGAGTGATTCCAGCTTTAATACACTTTTTTAAGGACTTGTGATAATCCTGCTACTGATAGCGGGAATCCTGATTTAACATTTTCTGCTACACAATGGACGTCCTGAAGTGGAAAAACCACTCTCAGGGCAAAGTTACCGTGATCACATGGTACTCCATCTGGGCATACCTCGACTTCAGGAATTAAGCGAGTCTTGGTTCCTATCATTTTGAACATTCTGGATTGACTGTTTTTTGCCTGTCCTCCGTTGCCTATTCTGTGGACAAGAATATGTGTTGGACATCTGTCTAATACTTCCATCAGTTGTGCCACCAGATGTGGATACTTTGCTGGACCCGTTAAAGGCCCCCGTACTGCAGTGTCTTCAGCAAATTCTCATGTTGATGTCAGCATTCCTAGAGCCACCGCCGGATGCTTCAGCTCCTTTTTGATTGAATACCGGCATCTCTACAGGCAGACAGGCTCTGGATAGTTCAAAGGCTTCCCCAGCATCGGCTGTGGGAATGGAAGATCATCTTTGCTTGATTGACCTGATCTGTGAGGTGTTACAGGGACCTTCGTCTGCGATGCCAAGCAACAGTGATGTTGCGTCTCCTACACAGGACACATAAACATTTTGCTCCCCTTGTGCTGGGAAGAATTCTGCGTTTTTTCCAACACAACTAAAATTGGAATTTTAAACAAACTTTTTCTACTGCTTTTTTCTTGCTGAGCACCACGGCTTTCAGACATTCTCTGTTGCTAAAACCACATATATGAACATATGTTTATGGTCTAAGAGAGCTTTTAACATATTTAAAGAACTTTTTTTAGCATTTTTTAATTAACTTTTTAGAAAATATTTTAAACTATTTTTTGCTTGAAGGAGATTTCCTTTTCTAGTATGTTGTCCGGTCGGATGAGGTGTGGGTGTTATGATTTGTAAATGTACCCCAATATAGGCTTAAGTAGTCACCTAGCCTTTCTCCTTTGGTATTGACCTTTTACCTAGATAAGGTGCTGCATAAATGCTGTGTGGTTTTCCCAGAAAGCTAGTCTTATTTATTAAGCATGCGGATTCTTGTAATCACAGCAGGACTATCATCTTCTGCACAATAACTATGTACAAGGGTCATACCTTTTGTCTTCTTTGATCGACATGACAGAGCAAGGTAGAACCCCTGAGGGTGCTTTATTGGTATATACACACCATATCTTTGTTGAGTCAGGCAGAGGAGAAAGACTTCCATGCTGACAAACTGACGCAAGACGCTGAGGTTCCTGCATGCAGACACTACAGCTCACAGTGGTCTGAATTCCCTCATGGGGTGTCCAACCTGAGACTAAGACGGGGTCCCACAGTCCCTCACTTCAGGTAATGGGGTTGACATCAGCCTAGGCGGATTCTTGGCTCTATACCTACATACATGCTAGGTACAGTTAGGTACATCTAGTTAGGGTTGCATCGTAGGAGTACTAATTTTTTATTGTCATCTATTTATATACCTGCCTGTATTAGTTATTTTAGCACTATGGTAGGAATCTGCCATCCAATTACTCTATTGGTGCTTATAATCATTTATATCTATTTCTGTCGTATGGTTGTTTCAGCACACCCATTTTACACTAGAATGATGCTGGTTCAATAAATGCTTATTGAAAACCATCCCCACCATTTATTCTGTGTATTCCACTAAAACAAAGTGAACACAAGTGATTGAGTGAAAAGTACTGTACTGTTTCCATGATCCCTGATGAGACAGAATTGTCATGTTCAATAGTTGCCATGAACTATTCTCTCGTTGGTAAGATGAGTTTATAGTGGCACTGTGAGCTAGCTGGTATACAGGCAATCATACCCTGTGGGTGTGTCTGGAATCAGTCTGAACACCAATCCCACAATCTATGATGTCTAAACGCGCAGATCCTATATAGATTTATAGGAACTACACAACACTACCTCATTCAGCTCCAGCCATCTTCTGACTGCTATTGCTCCTTCACTTCAAAATGCTTAGAGGGTGGATTATTGGCCACAGCTATGTCTACTGGGGTAAAGAGGTCGCCAGAAAGAGAGATATTTATAGGGACTTGGGTTTGCCAAATGTTGAGATGACTTGGTTTGGCCAGAGAGGGTTAAAGTTTCATAAGTTGCAGGCTTTCTGTAAAACCATTGTGGATTGCCAAACTCCTCACCTCATGATTGTGCACTGTGGTGGAACTGACCTAGGCACACTAACTGCGGTAGGGCTGGAAATCCTAATGAAGGATACCTTTGCAGAATTGATGTCACTTTTCGCTCACACTGTCTTTGTGTACTCTAATATATGCCAAAGACAGAAATGGAAGTAGTCAAATCAATTCTGTCCACAGATTGGCAAAGCCAGGAAACATGTTAATAAAAAATGTTCTGCATTCCTCAGAGGACCATTGCATGGGCTGTATCTATAACAACAACTTGCGTTTTAACACACAAGGAATTTACAGAAATTATGTAGTGCACTTTACAGACTAAGGCAACAGGGTTATTCTAAGTAACCTGAAACTCTGTATTCAGTTTCACATGTTGCTATCATATACACACAATCAACACAAAGACTCTTGTCAGAGCTACCCTGGTCCTGAATTTTTTTTCTTCTAAAGATCCTTTTTCGTGTTTTTGCGACTCTTCATGACAACGTCATGATGGTTGCGAATACATCGCGAAATCGCAAAACATGCAATGGCCTCCAGCACCTACAGAAATAATAACAACAAAAACATCTATTCAAAAATTTGCACTACACATATACATGCTTCCTTTTAAAACATGTTTCAACTCATGGTTTTGTACTAAGTTTCTTTATAAAACATTTTTAAACCCTATTTTACGTTTTCGTGGTTATTCAGGTCATCCGGACGATGTCGTTAACCGCAGTGATCACTCCTTTTTCATAAAACACATATATGCATACACATTACATTATTTTACATACTAGCGGGTTATTACTGTATTGTCTAAAGTCATGTTTTTCTATTGTGTTTCTATAAAAACCATTTCTAAACCCAATTTTCGTGTTCAGGATGACGCCTGGAGTCGCGATGATGTCATTAACCACGACGTTCGCACCTTTTTTACAGACTGAAAAACACATATATGCACACATATTATAGTATTTTTGACACAAGGGTTTTTTTACTGTACAGTCCAAACTCATATTTTTCTAGTGCGTTTCTATAAAAATCATATCTAAAACCTATGTTCTGTTTTCACAGTGATGCCGTGAATCATGATGATGTCAGTAACTTCAATGAATGTGCCTTTTTTACAGACTGAAAAACACATATATGCACACATTTTATAGTATTTTTGACACTAGGAGTTTATTCCTGTACAGTCCAAACTCATGTTTTTCTAGTGAGTTTCTATAACCGCTTTTCAATTTTCGTGGTGATGCCTGGAGTTGGGGTTTCTCTGGTACTCGCTGATCACCGCTAACATGTTGTGAAAACACAAAGCAAAAGCAGGAATTCAATAGCCACCACCACATTCAAAAACGATAAATATATAATTCGTTCTAACCATCACACTAGATAAATCACTATCTATATAACTCTATTAAAACATATATCAGTCTCTCAATATCTCTATAACACTGTGTATTAATCATTCAATGGGTTATGTGAGTGGGTGCATAAGTCTCCAAGTGGGTCTGTGATTGGCTGCACAAGTCCTTCAGTAAGTTTATAAGTGGGTGCATAGGTCTGAGTGGGTATATGAATGGATGCTTGAGACTTTGAGTGGGTGTATAAGTCTCTGACTAGGTATGTGAGTGGGTGTGTGAGTGTTTGAGTGAATATGTAAATGGGTCTATGAGTGTCTGAGAGGGTATTTGAATGGGTGCTTGAGTCTGTGACTAGATCTATGAGTGGGTGCATAAGTATCTTAGTGGGTCCATCTATCAGTAGGTTAGTGAGTGGAATTAAAAGTGTCTCAGTGGGTCTGCAAGATGGTGCATGAGTGTCTGAGCGATTCTGTGACTGGATGCATGAGTCTCTGAGTGGGTCTGTGAGTGGGTGTATGTGCCTCTAAATGTTGCTGTGAGTTCACACATGGGTATCCGAGTGATCCTGTGAGCGGGTGCATTAGTGTCAGAGTGGATATGTGAGTGGGTTTATGAGAGTCTGAGTGGATATGTGAGTAAATGCACAAGTCTGTGACTGTTATCAGTGAGGCTGTGTATATAGATATAGACACTTTTTGTTTTATTTTTCCACTGCTATTCGCGGTGTCGCTGCAGAACTTATGATGACCCCACAATCGTATACTGGGGCCAAGCTGCTAGCCGCGTCATCATCATGAATATCGTGTGTGATAAGAAAAAGCAATTTTGGACACATAACTTGTGCCACTAATACCTTAATTCCTCAAACATAGAGTCAGAGTACCTCCACTGTGAACCCTTATGTTGGCTTTTATTTTGAGCCACGGGAACCGTTCAAGCTCAAAAAAATGGCAGCCGCAACTTTCTGTTCGGGTTTCCTCCAGCCAATCACAGCATTCCCATTGGTGTGCACATTTGCGAGTGACAACGAAATTGTCGCAAAATATCAGAGGCCAGTGATATCACTATAATTTTCAACTTTTATTTCTCAAGAACTTCTGAATGGATTTGTATCAAATAACAAAAAGCACAATCTGTGAAATAACACCTACCTTTCTGTCAAATTTGCTGTAATTCCATTCAGTGGTTCGGGCTGTAGTCATGTTGGCAGATTCCTATGGGAATTAGCATTGAAAATGCACCCTTTTTTCAACCCCCTATTTCCTTAGCCCCTGCTTCAGGAATCCCCAAAACTTTTCCTGTGCAACAAGAATCCCCCAAGCACTTTTTTAGGAACATTTTGTGAGTATTCGTCAAATGGTTATAGGCAAGCCAAAAAGCGCTTTTCCTATAGAAACATGGTCCTAACTATAACTACCTCCTGGTGAACGCCAGTAGGTAACACATATACATGTCTCCATCAGCATCCTGTTCCACGAGCACCTCACTCTTCGGCACAGTCAAATGACGACAACGTCCAATTCCAAGGTGCAAGGAGTTACACAATTTCTCGCTCCATACTGGAACGGACCGGCACATTTCAGCGGTTTACCTTCTACTGGGTCACATAGGGTTCTGCATTGTAGCCTATTTAATATTGTGTCTCTTCTCTTTTTTGCTGACCCTTGAAAACAGCTATAGCAATTCTTTCTATATATATTCTTATATGTTTTTCCCCATTTTGTTGTTTTCATTATGTTTTTTTTATATACTTTGTGTTTTATTGAAATTTCCTTCCGTATCGGTACTTCTATTTTGATTCCATCTTTTCTCGAATTGAATATCATCAGAATAACTCAGAGTATCTCGCGTAGTTTATGGTTTTGACTGCATTCTATCCTTCTCTAATGCATTAAAAATGAATTAATTTCCTTGCGATACTCTTGTACCAATACCTCTTTAAAAATACACAAACAACCAAAAGGAGCATTTTGATTAAAGTGTATAGTAATTGAAGTGCAAAGTGATGAATGTACCTGATGTTGTGCAAATTCCATAACTTATGTTAATACATTTTAATGCTACGCTTCCTATCCAGGTACTTAAAATTATTTCCTTCAAGATTTATCCTCCTTGCTTTCAAACCTTCTCTTTCCTAAGGGTTCATAATCTAGCAATAGCAGCATAATAAAGAAAGTGCAAGATAGTTAAACTGCAAAGTGCAATATGTGTTTCCTAATCCTAACCCCTTTCGTCCAAATCACCTTATGTTCATGTATAAATATCAAACAAATTAAATTCCTCCATGTCCATTACTGTTATAAAAAGTCCTTTGCTCATTCCTCAAATACATATTGTTTTGCCAATGTTTTGTGAAAGCAACGGATGTCAATACAATTAATAACATATCCACTCCCTTCATAATCAGGAATAATGTACAATTAGTCTATTTAGGTGCACGTTGCCAATAAATATAATCTTTTCTGATTTTATAAATCAACGAACAGTTCTGCATCCTTGTTGTGGCCCAACAGTATTTCAGTCTTATTCAAGAGTATCAAACGTGATTCTTGTTTCCTTAATTCCGTCTCACGGTCACCTCCTCTCGGGTGTGTCCTCACGTGTTTGATGCCCCAATACATGAAAGTTGACATGGATCGATCATGCATTTGGTCAAAGTGGCAAACCACCGGGTAGTTCTGGTCCCCATTTTTAATTGCTCTCATATGTTGGAGAATTCTTAATTTCAATTTATTCTTGGTACTACCGATGTATAATTTGTCGCAACCACATTTTAGCACATAGATGACAAATTCTGTGTTGCATGTTATTCTTTTTTTGATTGGAACTGCATGGCCTTCCACTGGTCGATAACTCTTTCTGTTCAAAGCATGTTTGCATGCTTTGCTGGAATTGCACTTTATGAAACCCTCCATTTTCTAGATAACTATGTCCTTTATCCTTGTTGTTCTTCTGTACCTATGTAGTGGCTTGACGTTAAAATATCTCCCAGAGATCTCACTTTTTTAGAAATAATTTGTGGTCCTTTTTTGAAGATTTCTCCAAGATGTTCATTGTTTTTCAGAATCTGCCAGCTTTTGTGAGGATTTTCCTAGTGCTGGGCTGGGCCATGTTATTTTCCAGGAAATGTCTCTTTACAAATTTTTTGCTCTCTTCCTGGGTGTTTTGTGGGTAAAGGTACTGCCTTCTCATTTTTCTTTGGACCATCTCTTGGCTTCCTCAAGTACTGTGTTTGGGTATCCACGTTCCCTGAAGGTTCTGATTAGTCTACACACTTCCTCAGCATATAATTCTTCTGTTGAACAGACCCTCCTCGCTCTCAGCATCTAGCTATATAGAATGCTCCATTTGATGGCATTTAGGTGGCCACTATTCGCATGTAGAATGGAGTTGGTTGCTGTAGGTTTCCTGTGGATTTTTGGTTGTTAATGTATTGTCCTTAACCTCCAACTCTACGTCCAACAAGTTACAACATTGACAGCTTTGTGTATATGTGAATTGTAGATTAAAATCATTGTTGTTCAGTTTGATTAATAAAACTTCTAATTCATTTTCACTTCCTTCCCACAAAATAAATAAGTTGTCAATAAATCTAGTCAAAAGTACCACTTTCTCCATATGTATATTGTATGCTTCAGCCCAGGCTACCTCCTTTTCCCACCACCCCATGAACAAGTTTGCGTAGGTGGGGCGAAGTAGGTGCCCATCGCTGTCCCTTGTACCTGCTGATAGAATCTGCCATCAGATGTAAAAATATTTTGGGTTAGGCATTAGTTTAACATGTCCATCAGCATTCGTGTATGATCCAACCACTCCACTGGTTGATCCCTCAGAAAGCTTTCACAGGCATGTATTCCTTTCCCATGTTCAATAGAAGTGTACAATGACACAACGTCCATGGTTATCATTATATACTCTGTCTTCCAGGAAATATTGTCTAATTTATTTAAGAAGTCTGTGCTGTCTCTTGGGTATGATGGAAGGGCTGTTTCATACTCTTGCAGGAATAGATCAAGGAATCTAGAGCTGTTCTGCAGTAATTACCCTATTGAGCTCACTATCGGTCTTCTGGGTAGATTCACCACACACTTATGGATTTTTGACAAGAGATGAATTGTAAACACAAGGAGATGATGGATGGAGCGCTGAAACTTTCAGACACTCACCCCCAGTCACAGATCTGGGTTGATTCCATTATTGTTCTTTAGGTCACTTTGCTACCCCGATAAATTGTAGCCATTCTTCTTTTCTCTGTGTGGAAGTACTTTAACTCTTCCCAGTCCAGTAAGCCCACTTCAAACCATTCCTTCAATTTCAAATTATATTCCTTTTCTAAAAGACTTGAGAGGTTTGTTTTGAGGCGAGTGTAATGCAAGGTATTGTTTAATTGCCTCTGTGCTTCCGTCACGTAAGTCCTTTGATCAATTAGGACAATCTTACACACTTTATCAGAACGTTATATAATGAGGGATGGATTGTTCTTTAGTTCATTGATGTCCTTCCAATCTTGCGGTGTGAAATTTCTTTTTTTAAGATTGGTCCGCCAACTTCAATGAAAAATATTCAATTCATCTTGCACTAGCTCTTGAAAGAGATCAATACGGTTTCCCAGTGGAAGTTGTGGACAATGTTTACTCTGTGGTTTCAGACCACTTCCAACATGCTGGTCCGTTGCAAAGCCCATACTCTATAGGTTCCTTACTGACACATCAGTGGTGGGCCCTAATGTTTCAATTGTCTGATTAGGTTGGTCTTCAGATGATGTTGACTGTCCCCTGGCTAGATCATAGATGCTGAGTAAATCTGGTATGTCTGCAATTTGAAAGGAGGAGAGTATGCAGTGTTCAGTCATTTTAATATCTTCTTGCTTGATCTTCACTTGGTGGTATTTGTGTAATTTTAACGTCCTGATGTATTTATATAATTCAGTTAGGGCGTCCACAAAGTCCGGATGAGATACTGGACTGAATGTTAAAGCCAAGTTGAGTAAACACATCTGGTTGGTATTCAGTATTACTGATGATATGTTTACAACTAAGGGTTTGCTTTCTTCATTTGGGATTCCCAAGTTTAATTGGGGTTTCTGTTCCTTCCTCGTCCTCTTCCTCATCCCCCTTCTTGTTCTGTGTCCTCTTTGGCATGGCCCTCCAGTGTTCTGCCTCTCCCTCCCTTTCTCGTGGTCATTCTTAGTAGTCTTAGTTCTTCTTTAATTATTTAAAAAAATAAAATTAAAAAAAATTTACATCAGGTGCTCCCTGTGAATTAGTGTGTGAGTCATCCCCCATCATCAGAATGAAGAGATCTAGGTCTACAAACGACCTGTTGAATATTAAGGCTACGGAGAGTTTCAGTGAGCAGTGACATCGTGCAATAAAGATCACATCTGTGCATCGCATAAACATTAAACAAAGAGAAAAATAAACGTACCCCCCCTCCATCCCTCCTCCCGGCCTCCCTGCCTTGCGGACTCCAAACTGCCCGCCACCCCAACTTAGCAGAGTGCTTATTATCCCTATCCCGAAACATCCTTGCTTATATGAACAGGGGGGTGAAAGTCCAAGGTGGACCACGCAGTCCCCAACAATTCCAAAGTCCCAACCCACCATCAGTACCATTGTCATTAGTTAGGGGAGGTGAGTCTCAACCATCAGCTGCAAACAGTGCCTTATACACTAAACAGAGGAAAGGAGTAGATACTTCCATTGTGCCAGAAGGAATCAGTCCCCAGAGTTCCTGTTTATGTCGGCTTCTTCTCTCTCCTCCCGCTCAGGTTCTTCAGATTCGCCAGTCTTTCCCTGTTGTCTTCGCCTTCTGCTCTGCCGACCGGACCCCTCCGTCCTGACGCCATCCCTTGAGCCAGTCGTGTGCCTCCTCCTGCGTATCAGAAAAACAGGTTTTTTTATCAACCAACACTGAGTCGTGCCAGGAAGAGCACGGAGTACGGCAGTTTGTGGGATCTTAACATCTTCTTTACCTCAAGATAGCTCCTGCGTCGCGTCGCCACTGCGGTCGTGTAGTCTGGGAAAAACAAAACCTCTGAATTTTGAATCCGTATGGGGGGTGCCAACCTTGCCATCTGAAGAACGGCGTCTCGGTCCCTGAAATTAAATATGCGTGCCAATACAGGCTTCGGACGGGCCCCAGGTCGTGGGCGTCCTGCTGGTTCCCTGTGGGCCCGCTCCACAGAGAAAAAATTTGAAAGGCCTTTAGGTTGCAACGTATTCTTTATGATATCCTCCACGTAGAGGTCTATGGCAGGTCCCCCTTCTGATTCTGGAAGCCCAATGATGCGAATGTTATTGCGGCGGGAGCACCCCTCCTGTTCATCCATCTTGTCCGCCATACGCCTGTTGTCCTTCTCCAGTTGTGTGACTCACTTAAGCATGAGTGCAGTGTCTGTGGTGAGTGACATCGTCACCTGCTCCACCGCAGTGGCTCTGGACGACATTTTTTGCAGATCTGCCCGCAGGAGCGTAGCGTTCGTGAAAATCGTACCCACCAAGGTTTGCACCTGAAGCAGGGCCGCCATAACATCCTCCAGCATTATTGTGGGGTTATTCCCCCCTCTGCTCCTTTAGTACCAGATCCCTTTTGATCCGGCAGTGGGGGAAAATCCTTAGCATTGGCACATTTTTCAAGTTTGCTTTGTTGGGGCACACGATTGTCTCTGCCACTCATTGTGGATGGATCAACTGCCACTGTTCCCCTCCACACTGTTACGGACGACGTATGTGTCATTGGTGTTATAGGTAACCCTCCCGGTTGGAGGGTGATCTGTTCTGGTTTACCAGCAGGTGTAGGTTTTGCTGTTGTTTATTTCAGGTTCCTGGGGGGGCGGGTGGTCGTTGCCCCACCCGGCCACCCGTACTTTCAGCAGGCGCATCGAGAAGGCGTCAGCGCAAGTCCCCGTGGCACACACACTGCCAGCCCGGCCACAGCACCATCAGTTCAGCACCCACAGGACCCTAAGTGCAGTTTTTGAATCTTCTGGCGTGGGATTGTTCGAGATGAGCAGTCCGTCCCGGGCCTCAATGATATGTATAGCAGACAAGCTAGTGGGGGGGGGCAGTCAAGCCCTGCACCCACCAAGTCCCAAAGTGATCGTGTATGTGGGCCCTACACGCCGCCGACAGTCTTCAGAGCTTATATTCTGGATACTTGGTGTTCAAGGTGCGACAGCCCACAGGGGCGCCGTCTTTGCACTGCGGACAGTGCAGTGCACCACCAGCAAAGGCACCAACCCGATGCACCCCCACAGTGGTGTGGTACGTGCCCGCTCACCACTGTCCTTTCATGCCTGGAGATGAACCAGCGTAGCACACGGCCATTCAGGCGGGGGCCATTCACTTACTGTTCGCCTGCTTAGCGCTCCTCACGCCACACTCCCCCAGCTCCCCGCTCACTGCCACCGGAGAGCAACAGGATATGTATGGGCTCTCTCTGGGGACCGCCGTCAGCAGCGGAAGGACGGATCGCCCGACCCGACCACACACGGGGGCTTCTATTGCCGTCACTCAGCCTTATTGTGCGGCACGTTAACCCCGGCACCAACAGACTGTCCCCACTGGCGGCTCACTGTTCCGTAATGGTGCTGTCACCGCACCACTCAGCACATGAAGAGAATCTTTATTGTACCATGCCTCAGTCTTCACCATCCACACGAGGGGGAAGCCTTCACCTCGCACCATCCACCGGCAGTCCCCGCCTGCAGCAGTCGTCCGTGTCGTTTAGTGTCGGCGCTTGGATCTGGCCGCCTCCATGCCGTGGCAGCCGCGCCGTCCAACCGCCGGGCTGCCGGCAAAATCGAGGCCGGTGTCTGAAACGTGGTCGGAGGCCTCAATTCCCCTTCCGATTTACTTCATGCTCCAAGGTCGTAGGGGCTTCAGAGAGGGATCACCTGGCTCCGCTTCACCTCCGCCACGGAGATATGCACTGCGGGACAATGTTCAAGCTGGATAACTGGCCGGATTTATCAGGGGAGTCGGTCTCACCCTCGGAGCCTCAATAGGTTGCGACCATCTTGGTTGGCCACAAGCCACGCCCCCCCTTAGTTCTTTGTGAAAATCCTATTTCTCCTTCAGTGTTTCATCAGCACTGGACCCTGCATCAGAGCTTACTTTGCTTTCACTTAGTCTGTGCAAAGGATCCTGATCTGTGCAAAGGGTCCTGATCTAAAGCTATCTAGTTTCTTTGTGAACGTGTAGACCCTACCGTATTGATAGTCTAGTCTATCTCTTGTGAATTTTCCAGCTTTACCTTCCATGGTCTCTTCATCATAGTTCTTTAGAGATTTCTCCATCTTATTAATTTGGTCTTTTATGGTGGTTTCTTCCTTATGTTTTCTAGCTCTTTATTAATTATTTCAATATTTTCAGATTGCAGTTTCATTTTCCTCCTTGCATGTTCAATGAGAGTTTTCATTAATCTTATTGAACAATCTTCCGTATTTCCACACCACTCATTGAATAAATCATCATCCAGGTCCTCATAAGTTGGTAATAACATAATTCTTATGCCTCTCGCTATTCTCTTAAACTCCAGATACTTAGGGGCCGATTCCGATTCCGGAAAGAAAGCTTCCGTCTGAATCGTATCCGGAGCCCTCTCCGTACAAATCATACACGATACTGAGATCATGGGGTGTACCTACCCCATGATGGCAGGGTGTACGCACCGTACCGTTCAACGTACCGCACCGTGCAGCCTGCGATCATGGGGTACGGTGCGTACACCCTGCGATCATGGGGTGCGGTGCGTACACCCTGCGATCATGGGGTACGGTGCGTACACCCCATGATCGTAGGGGTACGCACCGTACCCCTGCGATCATGGGGTATACACACCATACCCGGGGGGCGTTCCGTACCTGTTTTGAGGTGAACTCTGCTGCCCCAGACCTTTTGGGCTCCCGTAAAAAAAGTGTTGTATGGTGCGTACCCGACACGAATTGTACTTGCTGGGTCAGGAAAACCTGCTTCGAACCGTACGGATGTTGCGTGCAGCGGGTTCCAAGGGAGAATCGTACGGAGATTAGAGTTGTACGGTCTTTGTATGATTCGTACGCAGTCCTGCTCCTGGTACGAATGGTACTTCATCGTACGTACGGGGACGTTGCAGGGTATGATTTGTACGGGGAAAACGCTCTTTACGGCTATTCGGAGTGGTTTTTCCCGAATCGGAATCGGTCCCTTAGTGAGAGATGTGATTCCTCACCATTGTTTTGCTTCCATGCGTCATGCGCATTCCAGATCTCTTACCAATTGTGTCAACATTTTTTTTGCTTCATTTCCATTTCTGTCTGGCCCTCTTATGTTTGCACCTTCCTAGAAGGTACTCTCTGCAGGCAATTTCCATCTCGCTTGTTTTTCTTCCATCTTTTAATTTGTCCTCCTAGCTGCTCGTCACCACTCAAAGTTGGCACTTTTTATTACTTATTACTGAACGTTATTCCTAATAATCCCACATCCGTAGAGTCCTATATAGTATCTATTTGATGATAGGTCTTTTCCTCTTCTCGGTTATGTTATGTTATGCTATGTTAATGTTAAAGCGCATCGATACCCGGAGGTGTCCTGGCGCCAGCTAGATCTCCTAATGGCTGAGAGCAGAAGAAAAGATTTTTTGGGACCAGATTCTTGGGAAAAGAGCCAAGTTTTTAAGCTGTTCCTGAAGGACAAAAGTTCTGTGGCATTTCTCAGGTGGAACAGCAAATCATTCCAAGCTTTTGCCGCGCAATGAACAAAGGTTCTGCCACCCCATCAGGCTTTTTTTGTACGAGGCACTAGGACCTACTTGGCCCCCATAGATCGCAGTGTTCTTTCCGGAATATACCATTGGAATCACCATTTTAGATAGTCTGGTCTTGTTCCTTTGAGTGCTTTAAAAACCATGCAGAGAGCCTTGAAACGTACTCAACTCCTTACCGGGAGCCAGTGTAATTTTTTGATTTCCAGAGAAATCGAGGAGAATCTTGATGTACCAGTGAGCAGTCTAGCTGCTGCGTTCTGCAACACTTGTAATTTGTACAAGAATCTCTGTTGAATGTTTAGGTAAAGACTGTTACAGTAGTCCAGTCTCGCCATTGCAAGAGCCGTGTTTGCCTGCTACCCTGGGGCAAGAACGGCAATGTTTTCATGAGCATTCTCATAACATACGTTGTTTCCAATGCCACTGAATTTACTTGGGGCTCAAAGGTGAGACTCTCGTCAACTATTACACCTAGGTTTTTATCCTTTTTAGTGGGGACAGGGAGAGTACCCATTGAGTCCGGCCACCAGTTGGGTGTCCAAAAGTTGGTATTGTTGCCGAACAATATAACCTCGGTTTTACCTGTGTCAAGTTTCAGGCAATTCTCTGCCATCCAACTTCCCACTGACAACATGCAGCCCTGGAAAGGTTCTTCTATTCCCGCCTCTTTGCCTGCTGTCAGAGACACCACAATTTGGGTATCATCCACATAAGAGGTGAGAACAAATACAATTGCCCTAATAATGGGGGCCAGAGCACAGACGTACACATTCGAAAGGGTCGGACTGAGAGAGGAATCATGTGGAACCCCACAGGGCAGTGCAAAATGATTAGACTGGTAGTCTCCCAATGCAACAATCTGTCCTATATCAGCAAGAAAAGATCTTAAAAGATACCAGGCTTTCCCACGGATTCCACTTGCTTTTAGAGGGTCCATTAAGATATCATGATGGATCATATCGAAGGCGGCAGACAGATCTAATAGAATCAGTGCTGCCCTGCCATCCCAATCAACGGCTTCCCTGATCTCCTCAGTGGCTTTAATGAGAAAGGACTCACTACTGTGTCCCTCTCTAAAGCCATATTGAGAGGGATCCAGAGCTTGGGTCTCCGCTAAAAAGGTGCTTAGTTGTCTGTTGATGATCAGTTTTGCTGGGACTGGGAGTCTAGAGATAGGGCGAAAATTATTTGGATCCTTAGGGTCCAAGCTCGGCTTTTTTAAAAGGGGCAAAATAGAGGCCAATTTCAATGCAGGGTGGGAAAGTACCCTGTTACAAACAGTGTTAAATATGGAATGATAATGATGCTACGATGGGGCCAGTTTGACCACCTCAACCGGACATGGGTCATAAGGTGACCCTGAGTTTACATCACTAAGGGTCTTTTGAATATCATCAGGGAACACTGGTGAGAAATTCTCAAAAGTGGGGGTTGGAGCCCTCACAAACATGGATTACTCCCTAGCCATGTTTGTCCCATCTGTACTTGCTCCACTAAAGGCCAAAAGATAGATTCCACTTTGGACAGAAAAAAGTTTGCAATTTCTTCACATAGTTGCTGACTTGGTTGAACTATGGCAGGCCTAGGTGAAGCCAGGGTAGTGCCTGTTCTAAACAATTCTTTTACTGATTACTTCGTTCCTTCAATACGAATTGCATAACATCTTTGTTTGGCAGAGAAGACGAGTTGTTTATAGTTCTGCAGGCTAAGTTTGTACAACTTTTTCTCTGATTCCTTATAGCTTTTCCTCTAACTCCGCTTGAGCCATTTGCAAATGAGTTTTTGATTTCTTAACTCCTCTGTAGACCATGGAGTGGTTGCTCTCAATTGTAAATAATACCTAATTGTGTTAATTCAAAAAGGTTCCACAATGCTTGATAGTCCAAAACCCTTTAAAAGCGGATTGTGTTCACAAGTGGTGTATTTGACTGTCTAAATCCAGGTCAAGTTCATGCTACATTTTTCAAGATCCATTTTCCACTATTAATCTTTTATAACCTTGTGCGTTGTCATTCACTGGACTACAATGTCCATCTCAATCTGAGAGCTACTGTTCTCCCCTCTTCCTTGCAATGTTCTCTTTGTTGATGCGGCTACACCCGTTATTATTCAAAAAGAATGACAACCCCTGACAGGTTTGCATACATTCCGGTCGGCAGGTTGTGACCCACCCATATCCCCTCCAGCACACGCATCAACCATTCATTTACCAAGACACAGTACAGCAAACTCTGTGGGTTCGGGTTTCCAGTCTCTCAATGGGTGGAAGGCTGCAGCATATCCCTTCTATTAGATCAGCTTTCTCCGCCTAGCTGCGCTCCTCACGTCTCAGTACCTCGCTGATACACTCCCAAAGAATAGAGCGTGATATGTGTTTCCCTGGGTGTCCTGTTCCACGAGCAGCGGCACATTCAAATGACGACAACGACAAATTGGTTTCTTAATTCTTTATTTTTCATTTTCCACATACTATATATATATATATATGTAATTTTTTTTATATATATATATATATATGAATATATATTTTACCTACTGGCGGTCGCCAATAGGTAGATATAGTTAGGACCTAGTTTTCATAGGAAATCGGCAACATTCTATTTGGAATAACTTTGGCGCTGGTCGACGAATCTTCGCGAAATTCTCCAAGAAGATGTGGCGGTCCACTCTGCTCCTATCCTGAAAGGTTCGGGATGATTCGTCAAGTGGGGGGCGAGAAAAAACGGGGGTCCCAAAACATGTTTTCCCCATGCAATTTTCCTTGGGGACCTTAAGACAGGCTACAGCCCGAAATGCTTAACGGAACTACACCAAATTTGGCAAAAAGGTAGAGTTTGGTTCACAGATGAAACCTTAGAAGCACGCAATTCTGGGAGCATCTGACGAATGCCAAATGCCGAAACCGGTTATGCTGTACCCTGAAATAAAGCAAGCCTCTACGAAATCCTAAAGCGTCCTTCATTCTTTTCGCTGCCAGTGAGGAGAAATTGAACTTACATATTTTGCTCTGCCCCTGAGCAAACAAAGGACCCTCTCAAAGAAGCAGGACAAGGACATAAGGGCAACTACTGAACTTACCCAAGGCGTTGGACTAAAGCCGTGACCCGCCTCATCTGCTCCCCTGGTGCCAAAAAGATGCTGGAGTACAGCGGGCCTGGAAATCCAGGTGAGATGCTGAAGACTCTTTGGTGTCTCCCCTTTGTTTCGCGAGGCAAGTTGTGAGGCTGAGAGAATGGGAGCAGAGGCCGAGAAAGCAAGAAAATCACGGCATCTTCCCCCAACACCGGACTGCCAACATGTAGCATTACGGGACTGGTAGTCCCCGTTATCGGCACAAGTGGGCGGGATCGGAAGAAGGCGGGGCCTCTATAATCCATCTTTAGTGGAGCCCATTGAAACCTTAGAAGCACGCAATTCTGGGAGCATCTGACGAAGGCCAAATGCCGAAACCGGTTATGCTGTACCCTGAAATAAAGCAAGCCTCTACGAAATCCTAAAGCGTCCTTCATTCTTTTAGCCGCCAGTGAGGAGAAATTGAACTTATATATATATATATATATATATACATATAATTTTTTTATATATATATATATGAATATATATTTTACCTACTGGCGGTCGCCAATAGGTAGATATATTTAGGATCTAGTTTTCATAGGAAAGCGGCAACATTCTATTTGGAATAACTTTGGCGCTGGTCGACGAATCTTCGCGAAATTCTCCAAGAAGATGTGGTGCTCCACTCTGCTCCTATCCTGAAAGGTTCGGGATGATTCATCAAGCGGGGACCGAGAAAAAAGGGGGGTCCCAAAACATGTTTTCCCCATGCAATTTTCCTTAGGGACCTTTAGTCACGGCTGCAGCCCGAACTGCTTAACGGAACTACACCAAATTTGGCAAAAAGGTAGTTTGGTTCACTGATGACGCTTTTTGTGTGGGTGCGTTTGTACAGTGGTGAAGGGAGGGGGCGGGACCTGAGATCACATGTGTGCAAACACGCCCTGTGGTGCGGTTTAAGTTGGGGAATTAATTCCTTGTCAATACTGAGGGTCCCTGGGGTCAACTAGCCCACCAGGTACCTCTAGTAAGTGCTATGGAGCTACGTTGCAGAGTGTTGTATAAAGGGGCATGGCCTCTGAACACCTCTCTGCTACGCAGCCTCCTGGCGCATACTGGAGGGACCTGGTGGGCTAGTTGGCCCCCAGGGACCCACAGGATTGAGGAGGAATTAATTCTCTAACTTAAAACACGCCACAGGGTGTGCTTGCAGATATATATTACCATAGGCTACGCCTCTTTCCTTCACCACTGTGCAAACGCGCCCTGTGGCACGTTTTAAGTTGGGGAATTAATTATCTTTCAATACTGAGGGTCCCTGAGGGCCAAATAGGCCAACAGGTTTCTCCAGTATGCATCAGGGAGCTGCAGACATGTTTTCAGAGGCCACTCCCCTTTTTACACCTCGCTGCAATGCAGCTCTGTGGAGCTTACTGGAGGTAGCCGGTGGGCTAGTTTGACCCTAGGGACCCTTAGGATTGAAGGGGACTTAATCTCTCAACTTAGAACGGTGACAGGGTGCATTTACACAGTGGTGAAGGGAGGGGAGGGGCCTGACGTGATGTGTGCAAACACGGCCTATGCCCACTTTAAGTTGAGGAAAAATAATTCCACTTCAAACCTGAGGGACCAAGGCGGCCAAGTAGCCCACCAGGTGCTTCCAGGAAGCAACACTGCGCTGCGTTGCAGAGAGATGGTGCAGGCCGTGCCCCTTTTTACATCTTTCTGCTACACAGCTCTGTGGCACTTACTGGATGTACTCCGAATTCCGATTTATTCACCTGTAATCAGGAGAGACCTCAGTACAGCATCTTTGTGCCCAGTACTGATACTGAAAAGTAAGTCTAACCATACTTACCAGTAACTTGAGTTTCCTTCCATAGGCTAACATTGACTGGTTTCACTTGGACATTCTTTTAAGTGTGGAGTTTTGCAAATTTAAAATATTCACCTAACATCATCCGAAAAACTAATTCTGATTTACTCATCTGTTATCAGGAGATAACCCAATGCTGCATCTTTTAGCCCAGCGCTGACCCTGAAAAGTAAGTCTAACCATACTTACCAGTAACTTGTATTTCCTTGAATAGGAATCCATTGTCTGGTTTTCACCAGAAAAGTTTCTAAGTGTCTATTTTCACAAACTACAAATATTCCTAAAAAATCGCCTGTATGACTTAAACGCATTCTTTCAACTGTTTACAGGAGATGCACCAGTGCTGGATCCAGGATCCACCACTGAGTAAGAAAAAGTGACGATAGAACTACTTACCTGCTAAAGGAATTTTCTGCTATAGGATAACACTGGTGATTCTATGTGAAAACATTTTTAAGTGTCAACTTTTAAAATACAATAATATTCCTTAGACATCAGTACTGTAACTAAAACACTTTTACTCAACCCTTTATAGGAGATGTCCAAGGAATGAATCTAGGATCCAGTTCTGTGGTTGGAAAAGTAATCCATAAAGTAACTAATTGCATTTAACTAGAAATTCACATTGAGGTCAATGTTGCATTGTGTTTGAAATTGTGTTGCCCTTTGCTACAACTGTATTGCCTATTTGCAAAGTATTTAAACTAAAGTAATTCATTCTGAGAAAGTATATTTTGAAATGTAATGTAAAATGTAATTCTAATGTAATTAAAAAAATAAAATATCTAAAAATGTAGTAAATCAGTATAAAAAAAGAATATAACAATTAATACATTTGAAAATTGTCATTTACAAAACCTTCGAAATTCCTTGAAAAAACCCATAGGTTTCAGGCTTGATATAGCTAAGAATTAGCATTCAAAAAACCTTTGAAATACACTGAAAAACCATAGGTTTCAGGCCAGATATAGTTAGGAATTAGCATTTAAAAAAACTTTGAAATTCACTGAAACAAACGTAGGTTTTAGGTGTGTTATAGTTAGCTGGACATTTCACTCGTACATCAGCAGTGGATTGCGGGCACGCGAGATATAGTTAGTACAACTAACTATATGGGAGGAATTTCAATGGTTTTGTACGAGTTAAATGTCCAGCTAATTATAACACTCCTAAAACCTACGTTTTTTTCCCAGTGAATATATATATATATATATATATATATATATATATATATATATATATATATATATATATATATATATATATATATATATATATATATATATATATATATATATATTTTTTTTTGTTAGTTTCTTCATCTGTTTTTGATGCATCAATATCAATTTTGTGTATAATTGCATATTTGCCCTCACTTTGTTTATGTATATTATTTAGCTGCCACAAATTAGGAAATGTTTTGTGTTCTCTTTTCAGTTATCTCCTTAGCTGTAAACACGTAACAAAGATATATATTTTTGTGTACATATTCATTTCACTCTTTGAATCACGTAATTAAGCTTTCTATTGTACATAGCACTTTAACCTGTTTAATATTGACGCCGCCTGCATTTGTATATAGATGTGAATTAGGCTTTTCTTTGGCATGAAAAATTCCTTTTGACTATATGAAAAATCTATTCTCGATTTTTTTCAGGAATTGCATTATGGAGAATGAACTTATTTCTATTTTAGAATGATTAGTTTATGACACTTGTCGCCATTCTATATATTTTTTAAGTTCTCGGCTTTGCTATTTGACACTTGTCTTGATTTTCTTGCCAAATGTATAACCATATTAATTTGATGGGGGTTTTTTATATTAATTAGCTTTTATACATCAAATTGCTTATTTATCAGCGGTGTTTTCCTCGATAGTATGTCTTTTATTTTCTTTCACTTTAGAGGTGTGTCTTTAAAATTATTTTTGACCTACTTTTAGGTTTACTATAAATTGGTAATGCATTCTGGGGCGCATCATGTGACCAAGCTCCCTTGTGGAGCGAAACGCGTCATGGATTGACATTGAAGTCTCTATTCTTTTTGTGTGAATAAAATTCTACTCTGCTATACACTTGAATACTGCCATCGTGTCCTGATTGCTGCCGGTGTTGGAGGTGACTCTTGAGGTCTTCACCTGGTTTTCTTCGCCGTGTACTGGCGAACAGGAACATTGTTTAATATATATATATATATATATATATATATATATATATATATATATATATATATATATATATATATATATATATATATATATATATATATATATATATATATATATATATATATTCAGGGAAAGAAACATAGGTTTCAGAGACGTATATATATATATATATATATATATATATATATATATATATATACACCAATCTGTATTGAAGATTGAGTGGATATATAATTGTCTGGATGGAGGATTTAGTAGCCATCTGACTGTCTGTTTAAGTGAGTAATTAAAAGTGTCTCACTAAATACATGGGTTAGTAACCAAAGTATGTGAATGTGTGCATCACTGTCTCTATTGCTGTATAACCTGCTGCATCAATTGGTCACTAACTACATTAGTGTCTATATTAGTTATTGATTAGTTGGCTGAGTATTTGTATGGGAGACTGAGCGTATCTGTGGTTGGGTGGAGGGTTTGTAATTCTATGCATAGATGTGTGAGTGGTTGATGTCTAGTTGTATGGGTTTAATTGTGTTTATGGAAACAGCTATTTAGGTGTCTGAGTGTGTTTATTTGTGTGTTGGTAAGCGAATATATGTGTCAGTGGTACATCTCCAATAAAGTAGATAAATAAAAGGCATTGTATATGAGAGTTGGTGTATGTAAATAAGTATACGTAACAGTCAGTGATTGTGAGAGTAACTGTATGAATGAGAGTATAATTGTAATAGTGATTTTTTAACATAGTAAGTATGAGTTACTATGTGTATGTATACATGAGGTGGTGTGCGTATAACTGTGTAGGTGAGTAAGGTGATTAAATGTAAGTGTGATTAATTCTTTTCATGAGTGAGTAGGATCACTGCATAACCGATTAGGAGGACTGCTGATGTGTCAAATTCTATATAGGTGTATAAGTGCATTTGATAGTGTTCTATTGATCGGTGACTGCCTGTATAAGTGATTCTGTGGGTGAATGGGCAGATGTTTGTATAGTATGAATCAGTGAGTACGTATGTAGTAACTGCTATGTGTGTGTCAATGGTTTGAAATATGGTACTCTGTATTTTACAGTGAGTGATCAAAGGTTATACTAGTGTGTTATGAGGTGTTTCAGATTGTTACGTGGATGATGTCATCAATGATGTCATCAGTGATGTCACTGACCATGTCATGAATGATGTAATATGTGACATCATCGGCAGTGCATTGCGGTTGCACAAGTTATAGTTAGCAGAACTAACTATAACAGAGGAATTTCTATGGTTTTGTATGAGTGAAATGTCCAGCTAACTATAACACCCATTGAACCTATGGTTTTTCACTGAATGCCCAAGGTTTTTAAATGCTAATTTCTAACTATAACGTCTCTGAAACCAATGTTTTTTTCACTGCATTTCTAAGGTTTTTTAAAATGATAATTTCTAACTATAACGTCTCTGAAACCTATGGTTTTTTCACTGCATATCTAAGGTTTTTTAAATGCTAATTTCTAACTATAACTTCTCTAAAACCTATGGTTTTTTTCAGTAGATTTCAATGGTTTTTTAAATGCTAATTTCTAACTATAACATCCCTGAAACCTATGTTTTTTCTGTGAATTTCTAAGGTTTTTTAAATGTTAACTTCTAACTATATCGTCCCTGAAATATATGTTTTTTTCAGTGAATTTCAAAGGTTTTTTAAATGCTAAGTTCTAACTATAACGTCCCTGAAACTTATGGTTATTTCAGTGAATTTCAAAGGTTTTTTTAAATGCTAATTTCTAAGTATAATAGTAGTGATATCTATAGTTTTTTGTACTGAATTTCTAGAGTTTTTAACTGTTTATTTCTAAATGTAATATTTATTAAACAATATTATATACTTTTCTGGAAATTGCAATTTAAAAAAAAATGTAAAGTGAAATATTGTATAATTATTTTTTTTATTTTCTATTTTAATATAAATATATTCTTTTCTTTTCCCAAAAATTATATATATTTTTTTTTCCCAAAAATTTCTGGAGTCGCGCCCCCAAAGCGCACCTAACACGGCAGATGCACGTATTCAAGGCGTCATTTTGGAAAAGTTGTGAAGGATCTGTGTACGGTATGCGACGGGTGCGTGGCTTACAGTTACGTCATATACGTATAATATCATGTGATGTGCGCAATTGGTATGCTACCGGTGCATGACTCCTTCTCTCGCGTATTCGCGACACAGGCGCATTACGGTACGTGACGTTTGCGCGGTGGCGGGCCCCGCATGATGTCATATATGTGCTGGGGCGTGCTGGGTGCGTGATTCCCACTAAACTTTTTATATTCTAAAATTATATGTATTTGTCATTAATATACATATTGGGGCAAGAGATTATCTAAGGTATTCATAAAAATCATATATTTCTACTTGTGATAAAGTTATATTATTTTTAAATATATTTTCGGGAGTCCCGTCGGGTGCATTCTTTGTGCGCGTTGGGTGTGTGACTCCCATGTGACCTTAAAATTAAGGATTTGATTGATTCATAACATTTCCCACTGTGACTATTGAAGGACCCCATCCATTTTAATCATTCTTGTTGTAGCATCTTCAGAGGAACATATCTTTTCCTGTAAGAACCTAACAGAGAAAATGGCATCAGGACAGCAGCAGCAGGTGGAAGTATCTTCAGATGAAGAAGTCTCGGAGGAGGCACCACCTAACCAGAGGCCAGAGTCTGTTGTGTGGAAGTTCTTCACTTTTGCAGCAGGGGAAAAAAAAGGAAATGCCAGGAAGGTGACCTACAAAATTTGTGAGAGAATCCTCTCAAGAGGCAGTGAGAAAAAGTATTCATGCAGCACTGTCAGCATCTACAGGCATGTCCAGACTCTCTATCCTCATAATCTTGCTTGGGACGAAATGAAGCGAGCTGCTCTAAACCCATCACCAGTGGTGGCCAGTACATCAGGAGAATCCTCAGGAACACCTGCTATGGACATAAGACCAGAAATTGCTTTTCTAGAACAGCACTGTGTAAAGTGTAAAAAAATGATATGCTATGGTGAACAGTCGGTTGGTGCTGTTTGTGCTGCGCAAAGGAATCACTGCTATTAATTTTTTTGTTTATTTTTTGTTTTGCGAATGATTTTTAATTACAAAAGTGAAATACAAAAGAAGAAAAGAAAATAGTTTACTACTTTATCTGCTTAAAAACAAGAACTATAATTGCATGGTAATGTGTGAAAGTTTGGTTGAATATATGTGTAGAGCATGATTGACTCAAAGAATGTATTAGTAGTGTATGGTGAATTTATAGGGGCAGATGTATGAGGAAGTGCTGCAGCGTGACACTGCAAGCCCTTTAGCTGGACCGCACTGCGGCACTTCCGAAGCACAGGGATATGACATATTTACTCTGTGCTTCCCACTGCTCTAGCGCACAAACTGCATCCATGTGCTGATGCAGGCACCCTTGCACTATGGTGCAAGTATGTCTGTGTTGTGGGTAGATTGCTTTTGTGCAGGAAGGGACACAAAAACAATAACTAAAGAAATTTTCCTCCTTCAATGTGTGCTGTGGAATGCAGCACGCATTGAAAGAGGAAAAACGAGGAGAAATGAAAACATTTCTCCTCATTGCGCCTCGCTACACCACCTTTAGGGTGGCGCAGCATTCATATGTATCTCCAGATTGACGATTTCTTGTAAATCTTGAGATATGTCTTGTTCCATGGGTGTTGTGTGGGAACATACATAGCAACATCCATGGAACACCCCTTTAATGCAAAGTGCTGCATTTGAATAGGCCGTATTTTCATTTGTAAATATGGAGGACTCTCCAGTTACATCATTACGTCACAAAAAGTGATGTTCTGGTGGCGCGGGGGGCTTGTAAATCTGCCCCATAAGTGCTTAAGTTTAGGCAGAGTGATACAATAAGAACATAGTGCTGGATGGATGATTGATGAAGTGCATGAGACTGGTAGGAGGTATCATAAGCTGCATGGGTACAACTTCAGTATTGAGTGGAGTGTACCAATAGTATGTATGTGCTTGGAGGTTTGTGGTGATTGTGCAGAGAATATTGTACGTGTACTTGTGTTGGTGGCTAGTCCACTCCATAAGCACACCACTAGTAAATGGAATGATGACAGTGCTGCAAACAGAGTGCACAGTTAATTTATAAGAGCTTAGGTATATGCGGAGTAATAGGATAAGTAGATAGTGGTAGATAAATTATTAAAGAAGTGCATGGGACAAACTGGACGATTTCTAGACTGCATAGGTGCTAACTGGGTATTTAGAAGAGTGTATCAATAGTATGTAGCGAGTTAGAGGTCTGCATTGATAGTGCACAAAATATTGTAGCTGTAGTTGTGTTCTAGCTAGGCCATTCGATAAGTTCATGACTCGTAACTAGAATAAATACAGTACTGCAAACAGAGTGTATAGTAAATGTATACCTGCTTTGGTATTGGCAGAGTGATAGGACTGATTTGAAAAGTGCATGAGACTGATAGGAAGATTTCTACACTGCATAAGTACTAAGTGGGTATTTACAAAAGTGTATAAATAGTATATAGCTGGTTAGAAGTCTGCATGCATAGTGTACAGAATATTGTAGCTGTACTAGTGTTACTAGCTAGGCCATTCCTTAAGTACATGACTAGTGACTGGAATGATTGCAGTGCTGCAAACAGAGTTTTTCTCAATTTATAAGAGGTTAGGTATTGGTGGAATGATAGGATACGAAGATAGTCCTGGATAGGTGATTGGAGAAGTGAATGAGATTGACAGGAAGTCTCTGTAAAAGAGAAGAAAAAATACAGTTATAATGTACAATATTATAATTTTATAAACACATCATAATTTAAGCATAATATAAAATATTTTGTTTGATTTTTTGCTGTTTTTAGAATATATTGAATTTCACTATGAATAGTGATTTCAACGTTACTCATCACATAACAACGGGCAAAAAAACAACAATCAATAAGATTGTTTCAAAAAACACAAATGTATGTCAAAATATTTTCAATATAGTCAACTATCTCAGCACATTCCATAAAAACTACTTTGTCAATAAAATAGCATATAATACAATTCTCACATATATAAAATGCTTCTTTCTAAGAGAATTTTGTTACTATAGTATGAAAGAACCAAAACAATAATTCAATCAACAATTCTTTATAATTTCCATATACTCTAAATGATGTTCTTTAAATATATGCTGTCAGAATATCCAAGAGAAAGAGCTTAATTGATATATTTCTCTAGGCCAAATGATATTCCTGAAATCCTTTATACTGAAATTGTACAATAGTAATCGTATTAATACATTTTAACATATTCCCAATAGGCTGAATTATGTTCTTAGAACTTTGGCTTTAAAAGTATTAGGTAGGAATTTGGTAATTCGTTAGGCAAACAATGTCTAAAAACCAAATGAGCATCATTAGAACATGTCCATCCTTTATTGCATATTTAATGGACAGTGTGATGACCAGATGTCGTAGAAGGACCATCCTGAAAAATAATTGCTACTGCTACAAAAGTTCTTTCTGATATTGATAGTTGACTTGCTACAAAATATTGAATTACATTTTCCAATTTTCTTCCATCAGCTGTACATCGTTGTATCATTAAAATGATATATTTTCCAGATCTTTGTATAAATAATGCTGATAACATTTCTGATTTGCATTGGGTACACTCCATGTTTTGATTTGCTGCTTTAACTAGTTTGTTGAAAGACACTGTTTTACAGTCTGGTATTGTCAAATATACAAATCTTTCAGTGTCTATGTTAGTGGTAGAAGTAAATGTAAAATTTTCACATTCATGTTTCCATTTATAACTAAGTCAAAAAGATTTTCAATTTCTGTTCCTACCTTATCCAATACTGCAAGCAGATACATTGGAAATTCCTGAGCATCTTTTGGATATTCTGTGTAAATTGTGTAGAACCAGAACATATATCCAGAAGATTATGAATATCAGAAACAATTTGCATTTTACTTTTATGGGTTCTCAATTTTTCATAAATATAATGCTACAAGGAACAAAATCTTTTTTCTCGATTCTCCATAATTTGCCGTTGCAGACTTTCTAAAAAAACATTTACCACTACATTAGCATAAACGTTGATACCTGAACTATTTTCTAACTGAGACCCGACAATCTCTTCAATCGTGTCCTTTTTCTTTTTGCTTGCACTCTCAACATTATTTTGATTTTTTTACTTCTCTTTAACTTCACTACAGATATTCTCATATCTTCTTTTTCGACCTATTAAACGCTTTTCATATACAGGATATTCACCTAAATTGGGAGCATACAATCTTCTTAACCGATTATACTCTCTTACACAAAGCAACGCCCACACCCTCTTTAAATACGGTACTTCCAATGTTTACAAAAGCACTGTCTACACTTAAACCTTGAGATTTATGAATAGTCACCGCAGATGCCAGAGAAAGAGGAAACTGTTTCCTACGAACATACAAATCTTTAACAAGCAAAAAACAAACAAACAATGACCAATTTGTTTTATTTCTTCAATTGGATCAAATTTGATTTTCAAAAATTCAATTCCATCTCTATTTTTATAATTAACGAAATCAACAACTTTACCCATTGCTTCATTTACTAAACATTTTTACACATCCAAATTATGCCGTAAAATTACTTGACAGTTTACAAATATGTATACATTCTTTCCTAAACTAGCAGTTTTAGATACAGATTTTTCTAAAGAATCCAATCGTGTTTTTAATTTTTCCATCAAAATATTAGTGATTCCTTCATGCTCTATTTTATCAATGGCTTCCATTTTTATTATTTGTTCATGGCATTAAGCAAATTATAGATTTATTTTCTGCAACTTTTTTGTATATTTTTTCAGGAACTATATTTTCATTTGGAAACAAGTTTGTAAGCAGTCGACTTTGCAAAGCTTGTTTGCCATGTTCTGTCAGTACTCCAATTCATATATCTTGAAGAATAGTTCCATAATTAACATAATTTGTCTGTCGCATATTTTTAATGAGTTCTTTATATTCAAAATATGACCAAATGTTAACGTTTCCAACACTTCCCAAAGTCTTTTTGGTGTCTTCATGAACAAACGTTTTAAATACTGGTTGTCCTTTTACGGGAGTGAGTTGCAGTAGATCTCCAAAACCTATCACGTTTTCCTCCAAATAAAACATTGTATTCGGTTTTCAGAATTTGCTGCATTCTTAAATGCACAAAGGCAAGCATTAAGTTTGAGACCATGCTCACCTCATCAATAATCAGAAGTTTCATTTTCATTAGCACTCTTGAAACTTCATAACAAGCCTCTCCAGTTAGCTTGTGATATTCCAATTTAGTTTCATGCTCTACAGGTAGCATTAGCAAACGATGTAATGTAATTCCTTTAATGTTGTGTGCTGCCAATCCATTTGGAGCAGTTACAACACAAGACAAATGTGAGTCAGTTGTTTTCTGTAGATAACTGGTCAAAACTTTACTTAAGAAACTTTTTCCTGTGCCAGCTTGACCATAGACATACCGTTGAATAGGTTGAAATTATGTGCATGTGCATTCTTTCTTTTCATGAAGAAAACCATCTGTTGTCTCACCTGATAATATATTTCTTTTTGTTCAACATTTAGTTGTTCTTCCAAGCTTCCTAAGTCCATAATATCTTCTTGAGCTTGATGCATTGCTGTTTCCACTTCATTCATGGTAATTGCCGCTTCATTTTCAAGAATTGGTTGTCCTGGTGGATCTTGACTCAGTGGAACAGAACTTTGACTATCTTAAGAACTGTCTCTAGCAATCTCAGGTGAAATAGTAGCTTTTTGATTCATTTCTTCATTCAACATTTTTAGATAATTTACAAAAACTGTGCATTCAATGCTATCTTTACATACAATGAAAGAATCTTCGTAGCACTGAAAATCTCCAAGTAATTCCAATTCTGTACGCCAAGGCTTGAAGAGTTGCAGAAGTGCCACATAGTAAAATTCTCTTCAATCAGGTGTTTCACACGTCAGTTTTCTGTGATGAATCAGATTTCCTTTGCTTTGTTTCACCAAACATCCTTCTGAACCAAAATCTGCATATTTTCCTTCATTTATGTTTTCTGTAGTATTTCTCTGACAACTGTAATATTGCAGCACTTCATAGAGACATATGTTTTAAAGATGACGACTTCAAAAACTACCGCCCCTTCTCGCTCCTCCCGTTCCCAGCCAAAGTCATCAAGAAGACCGTCAACAAGCAACTGGCCGCCTTCCTCGAGACGAATGGATCCCTCGACCTCTCACAGTCAGGCTTCAGGGCCAACCACAGCACTGAGAGGGCCCTCATCGCTGCCACCGATGACATCCGAGCCCTGCTCGACAACGGAGAAACAGCGGACCTCATCCTCCTAGACCTCTCCGCAGAATTCAACACTGTCTGCCACCGCACCCTAGTGCAGCGCCTCAGCAACGTCGGAATCCAAGAGAGGGCACTGGAGTGGATCATCTCCTTCCTCCCTGGAAGGACACAGAGAGTCCGCCTACCCCCGTTCAGGTCAAAGGCCACCGGAGTCATCTGCGGCGTTCCTCAGGGCTCCTCGCTCAGCCCCACCCTCTTCAATGTCTACATGAGCCCCCTTGTGGCCATCGCACGCCAACACAACCTCAACATCATCTCCTACGCTGACGACACACAGCTGATCCTCTCCCTCACCAACGACCCCGCCACCGCCAGAACCAACCTTCACTAAGGGATGAAAGACGTAGCCGAGTGGATGATGACCAGCCGCCTGAAACTGAATATAAATGTCTTGATTGATTGATTGATTGATTGATTGATTGATTGAGTATGTATCCAACATGTTTGTTTTGACAATATCTGTACAAGACGGAAGTTCTCATCCTGGGATCCTCGCCCTCCGCCTGGGACGACTCCTGGTGGCCCTGGGCACCGCACCCAAACCGACAGACCACGCACGCAACCTGGGCTTCATCCTGGACTCCTCCCTCTCCATGACCAGACAAGTCAACGCCGTCTCCTCGTCCTGCTTCAATATCCTGCGCATGCTACGTAAGATCTTCCGGTGGATCCCCACTGAGACCAGGAAGACGGTCACCCAGGCCCTCGTCACCAGCCGACTGGACTACGGCAACGCCCTCTACGCCGGAACCACCGCCAAGCTCCATAAGAGACTCCAGCGAATCCAGAACGCCTCAGCCAGACTCATCCTCGACATCCCCCGACACAGCCACATCTCCGGACACCTGAGAGATCTGCACTGGCTCCCGGTCAACAAGAGAATCACCTTTCGTCTCCTCACCCACGCACACCAAGCCCTTCACAACCAAGGCCCGAGATACCTCAACAGATGCATCAACTTCTACACTCCCACACGCCAGCTCCGATCAACCAGCCACACCCTCGCCGCCATCCCCTGCATCCAAAGAGCCACAAGAGGAGGTAGGTCCTTCTCCTACCTGGCCGCCAAGACCTGGAACTCCTTCCCGACCCACCTCCGCCTGACCCGGGACCACCTCGCCTTCAGGAAGCAGCTCAAGACCTGGCTGTTCGAGCAGTAGCGGACCCCCCCTCCCCAAGTGCCTTGAGACCCTCCGGGTGAGTAGTGCGCTATATAAATGTCTTGATTGATTGATTGATTGATTGAGTATGTATCCAACATGTTTGTTTTGACAATATCTGTACTTTCTGGTTCATTTACTGCTAAATATTCAATTTCTTGTATAGATTTAAGTACTCGATTTCGCGTTGCAGCAAGACCTAGACTCACCCAACTGTTTCTTTTAGACTTTGAGTAGAAACCTGCAGCTGAGAAGCGATCCGAGCATTCGTATGCCCCAATCTCTCGATGGGATAACGTCTTAAAACTAAAACTGTACAATTTCTTACTAAGACTTTTCTTGTGGGAAATTTCTTCGCATATTTCTTTCAACTCCGTCTTTTCTGATTTTGTTATGTAAGATGTCACATACCAGGCAACAGCAATGGAATTATCCACAACATATTGGATATCCATATTAGCATTCCACATTGAGAGAATAACTGGATTATAATCATTGATATACTTTGATTCTTCACTTCTTCTCAAATTGTACGTATTTTTGGGAGATGTTCTAGTGATGGTATGTCTCACAGCTGACATGACACTGTTTACTATTCCTTTGGATATTACTGGACGTGGAAATCCCACACGACATTTGGTATAAAAATTTTCTTTGGACTTGTACTTTCGTCGACAGTATTTTTTTTGTAAATCTTTTTATTATTTTAAAAACAAAAAGGAAATGGACATATTGGGCGCCATACATTCCAGTAGAATAATGAGGTGAACAGGCAGAAAACAGGATATATATAAGCAAATGCAAAAACAGTTGAGACGCCTGCGCTTACGTGTGAGAAGCAGGATATGCAATAGTACAATATATGATCTACGTTAAGCGCCAGTCCTCAGAGCTTGTCTACCCAAAACAGTCAGAATAATAACTGAAGCATGATCACCAGATATTAAAAGACGGTCGAAGTCAGGATGTTCCACCAACTATACTTATAAAGAAAAGTGAAGAGAGAGTGAAAAAAAGAAACCATAAAACAAGAACCAAACACAAAATAAAAAACCCATCCCCCCACCCTGCTCCCTTGCATATGGCTATTGCCTAACCCCAATTAGCAGTGTGCCTGCCACCCCAACTAACTAAGTTCTAAAAGTAGAAAGAGAAAGTGGAGGAGGGCATATTCATACATGCCCCCGGTCCCCCCCTCCTCCCCTTCAGAAGCAAGAATCCCCAAACTAAGATCAAGAAGTCTATTAAGCCGCATATACGTATCGCAACAGGGGAAACTTTAAACACCGCCCAACCTCCCAAACGCATCATGATAGCAAACCCCTTGTCCAGCAAGACTCGATGCTAAACCCAGTCACTCAGTCTCATCCTTGACCCGTCCGATCAGACGTGCAAGCCCCTTCCGGACAAACTGTCACCTCCGCAGGATAGTCAGGACCTGAGAAATATGTATCAAAGTTCAAATCAAGATGTAGCAGAGAGATGAAAACACTGAGACCACCATCAAGTCCAGAAACTCTCCTCGCCTTTGTGTACTCCCAGCTTCGTTTTGTCCGCCATTTTAGTGGTACAGACGCGGTTTCCAACCAACAACAGTTCCCATCAAAAGACTCCGGAAAGGGAGCACCTAGCAGTCCTTCCTTAAACGGCAATGATCGTAAGCCAGACAATCCATTCACAGCATCGAGCACGCTTCCATCAACCAAAACATTGGTCTGAGGCTCCGACACCTCCCACAGTTCGGGGTCTGATTCTTCCAACGACGTGGCCATCTTGGGGGTCCCGAGTGGTTTTATTGCTTGTAGTGGAGTAGGGTCCGGTCCACTCCGCCCGATTTCAGACAAACGCTCCATCATTTTGTGGATGTGGGCTTCAACACGATCATGAAGTGACCCAATGGCTGTCAGCACAATTCGTAGTGACGGGTCACTCTCAGTCCGCTCCAGTACTCCTCGGTGTGTCTCAGTCATGTTCACGGCCTCAGAGAGCCCGGTCTCCCCGGGGGGAACAGATAAAGGTGGAACGGACAACGGTAGAGGGGGACTTATCGATCGGTTCAATATCAATCAGGACTCAGCTACCGCAAGCGGAGATCCCAACCCAGCGAGCGCCGGCTAGGCCAGACCGGGCCACCGGGCCAGGGACCCCCGCCCACCGCTTCAGTTGTGCATCGTCACCCCCCCTTTGATGTTACCGACTTAGCCAATCGCCGTCAACTTCGGTCCAAAAAACTTCCACTTTGGTAGACCGGACCCTGTCCTACGATCACAGCAGATGTTGTTCAACCGAGACCCAGCTGGGCCAGTTCTCGAGACCCCGGCTTCCAAGCTGGTCTAGGCCGCAAACTGCCACACGACGTAACTTCGTCCACCAAACTGGTAGAAATCTCGGGATTGCATCATTAAGTTGTAGTTCGGTTCATACACACGGAGGCAGGGCGCAAAATCAGGATAATTGACAGGATCATCTTGAAGAAATTAAAGTAAATCATCCCAAGCGTATTCTACACGGCTTAGGGTAACAAACCACATAGGAGTTCCTAAGTTCCTTAGCATGCATTTAAGTTCTCCATGACGACGATACCTGTACTCATTAGTACCAAGCTGATATGCAAATCAAATTAATCAGTTGAGATTCTAAATGATCGTTTCTCTGATGTACTTTATCAATAAATTCCTTTGCAGAAACATTTTGAAAATGTACTCCTGTTTTCAATATGTGGTTGACTGCATATGAAAGTCCAGACAAGTCACTCCCAAACAAAAGATTGAATGTATATTGGATACATTGTTGAAATCTTGGATCTTCAGCATACAATCTTGTTGATCGATATTCTGATGCAGGAATCTGCACTGATCGTTCATCATATCGACCACCTTTTCCAGTTGGAAATAGCTGCGGAAAACGAGCATCCAAACTTTTTTCCCATACACTCTTGGGAGTCCCCTTTGCTTTCTTCATTTGGAATAATTCAATAGTACTCCCCATCACTTCTTTTGAATGAAGTGGATGTACACTATAATGTTCATAAATTTCTTCACTTTTGGAAGTTTTTGTAGTATTCATTGTTTTTTATCCAATATAATGTTGCCTTTTGCACTTTCCTGACATCCACTAATTCCTGACGGATTTTCTTACTCTTAGTAGGAACACCATTAATTAGAATACCGAGTGGTTCACTTTCTATGTTCTCTACACCAATAGTTTCAATATTTATTTTAATCTAGAGGTAAATATACAACTCTCTGTAAATCTGTAGGAGGCAATTTACCTGTTTTAGGCTCCATATGAACAATAGCCTGAAATGGGTGCACACATTGAATCAGAATAAACTCATATGTGTTTAAATCTATTAATTCTGCAGGAATAGTTACTAACTGCTGCATCGTAGGAGGAGCACGTAAAGGGACTTTCATTCCAAAGGAACTGTCTGCGGGGTGTGCAAGGTGAACTGTGCTTGGGGGCTGCATGGAGGGAGATCACCAGCTTGCTCCCCGCTTCCCCGCCCCCCCCCCTGCTACCAGGAACTTCGGACTACGTGTTCCATCAGCCCCGCGCTCACCTGTGTGTCAGGACACCTTAGGCTAGTTGACTCCTCCCTCCCGCCACTACTTCCTTAGCCCCTCTGACCGTTAAGCGGGACGCGCGCGGGCGGTGCCGGGCTAAGCCCGGCAAAGGGCGGGCCGTCTGCGGCCGTCTGGGGCCGAACAAGGCTGGGCTGGGCAACAGATTTTGGATGCTGCTGCTGAAATCTATCCCCTGGAAGTGAGACTCTCTTTTTATTTATCTATTGACTTTGGACATTGATTTTACCTTTAGATATTTAAAACACTGTGTTAATAGGAGAGTAAGCTAAGTATAGTATTCAAGTATCTGGAAATTCATGATAGTCTTTATTTTTTAAAGCTTAAACGTTGTGGTTTTAATTATAAATATCAACCATGTCTAAACATAAAGCTGATAAGACTCCTACTGCTCTAGCCACATTAGATAATTATTTGGTGAAAGTGGTTAATGAAATTAATAGTGATAGGAGAGCATCAATAGGGCGGGGGAGTTCTCCTGCCACTACCCCAACTTCACCTATCCTAGTGGCCGCACCAATATTATCGGATAGTTGTGGCCCGGGGAACCAGGCAGTTGTATCTGTGGATGTTCTGGTTCATGCAGAAAATGTCCAGGACACTTCAGTTATATCCAATAATGATATTCATGATACCTCAAACAATGATATCCAGGACCAGTGTCCATCTCCCCCAGAGCATCCAGGGCTGTAAGGGCATGCAGGAAGATTCACGTCAAACGAGGGGGAAATCGTAGTAAAAAAAGATTAGAGACACCACCGAAACGCCCATTGGGGGATACTGAGCCGGTGGGAAGTAAAGGCTCATTTAACATTAATGTTGATCAATTGGACCCTCTAGCTAGTATCATTGACGCAAAGCTAGAAGACACATCTGGCCCGGACTGAAAGACCTTAATGTGGTGCCAAGGGTACAGTTGAAATAAACCAGTGCACTCCCAAAGATGTACCTAAGCCACCTAGTAATAGAATAAATGAAATTGAACTTGTTATGCCTGACCCAACACCATTAATTTGTCTGAATCAGCAGAGTATTGTAGTTCAAGAGAGCACTCCCACTGTAAGAGAAAGAAGGAATAATCGCTCCACCAACCTGCCTCCTGATTGTGCCCCATATGTGGTTGTCTTGACAAACGTCCCTCCCCTGGAAAGTCATTTAACCCAGCCCCATCAAGAAACCCACAATTCACTTAAAAACAAGACAGTTTTGTGGCTGAATAAGAAATGTGGCTTCCCGATAAATTTTTCTGACCAAATTTAATCTACGAGAAGGGCGAAATGGATAAGTCAGTCTAGGAAGACCTGTAGGGGCGATTGCGTTATAGTAAATTTTAAACATCCCAACATGTAGCTACCGTCTTGCTAAGGGCAGCTTCACTAGTTTATGCTGAGAATAGTGTTTGTGTACGCCCACTAGGCTACTTTTATAGTCAATTTATTAACTTATCCCCCAATAATGACAGAAGCAGACACTATAGACCCCATTTACCTGTACAACACCCTGGCTTTGAAATCCCTATGCAGAACAGATATCAAGCTTTAAGCTCATTGGACTCTAACGATTGACACACCGAGGACCGCGGGTTATCTGCAATGGCAACCTCTGTAAGCCCGGAGATTGAATTAAATAACAAACATTCAGACCTGGAGCTAATTCAGCCGGGGGGAAGATCTGAGATTAACAGATGTGGGGGTATATTAAAGGGGAATGTAATGGTGGGAGACAGTGCTACGGTAATAGCCGCCCCAGTTGACCATAGTATAACGCATACTATAACGCATACCAATGGTATTAAAATTGTCAGTTGGAATCTTACTGGACTTAAGTCCAAGGGGAATGTTTTGGGTTGGAATTACTTTATTATTAGCTATGATATACTTTGTTTTCAGGAAACCTGGTGTAGGGAGGAAGTAAAATATGACGGTTTTGTCTCGTACAGTCTGCTGGCACAAGGTTCTACCTCGGAGAGAGCCAAGGGGGGGTCTCTTGATTTTGGTCTCTATCAGGCGACAGATTATAGTGAAAAGGTATTGGTGTGTGGGAGCGCATGTACAGATCCTCTGGCTAATTGCAGACCAGGGCCATAATGTACTACTGGTTAATTATTATATTAATCTGTTTGATAATTCCAGGTCGACTGTAGTCCACAACTTGGCCAGTGCTATTGATAATTTCATTACAGAACTTAATGTCGCTTTTGATTTTATCTGGGTGGGTGATTTCAACCTACCTTTGTGTGAACTGTCTACCCAAAAAGTCTATGGGGTTCTTAATAATGATGGCGTGGATGATTTACATTTTAGACATAACATTTATGGCAAAATATTGAACACGTTTTTGGGAGTTCATGATCTGGAAATCTTGGATTTTGTTAAAGACGAATTTGGTCAGACAATCCCTACTTTTAAAAACAGGCAGAGTAGCTCAGTCATAGACCATGTGGTTGTCTCATCTAACATCACCCCTCACTGTGCTTCTCCTAGGATAGAGGTCAGCTCCCTAAGTGACCACAATTATATAGTCCTAGATTGTACTTTATGGGGGAGTAGCACTGTCAAAGTAGGTACTGTACTTACTAATGTAGAGCCTGGGAGACCAAATGGTGTAAGGCTTATATGGATTGGGGAAAAAGCCAGTGAACTGCTAAACTCCATTGTCAGTGGGAGTCTGACAGATATTACCCTCATATTGGATCATGGCTCCGACAACGAGTGGGTCTTAGCTGCTTTTAATTTTATTAACAAATCTATCAATGCCAGGTTCACTAACCTAAAAATGCCCATTGTAGAAATGGCCGGGGTTGGTTTGACCACGCATGTACTAGCCTGTTAAATAAGCTAAAACAGGCTCTTGTGAAAAAGCCTAGGGACTCTGATCATATAGTCTAAATAAGGTTAGAGTACAAGCATGCTTTGAAAAGGAGAAAGGGTGAATTACAGCAGCAGGCCTGGGATTCACTCAACCAGGTCAAAGAGCTATCCGATAACACCCTGTTTTGGGCACCGGTAAACTCTGCTTTCCTCAAAGAGGATAATATACCTGAATTAACATCCAATGTATCTAGTGAGGGTTGGGTTACCCATTTCTCTCAGATCTTTGGTTCTGCCAACTGTGATGCTAGCAGCAATATTGTCTGGCCTGTCATTTCATTGGACATTACTGTCCAAGAGGTTGAATCTGGCATTGGAGCTAGTAAGGGGGGCAAGGCCCAGGGACCCGATGGGATGCCGATCGATGTTTATAAAGCCGCCCCAAAGATGTGGAGCCCTATGTTGACCAAAGTATTTAATGCCGCTGTGTGTGCAGAGGCGCCAAATACTTGGGGGGAATCCATTATAATCCCAATATATAAAAAGGGCAGTCGGGCAGATGCAAAGAATTATCGCCCAATCTCTCTTCTTGACTCGCCAGTAAAGATCATGAGTCGAGTCATGTTGGTTAGATTAGAAGAGTGGGTTGAGCAAGAAGGCATCCTGGCAGACAGCCAGTACGGATTTAGGAAGGGTCGGGGTACACTCGACCAGTGTATTAACCTTGAACTACTGATTGGCAAATATACTGAAGCTAAGGAGGGTTCATTATATCTTTGCTTCGCCGATCTAAGTAGTGCCTTTGATATGGTGGACCATTCTATACTATGGCCAACATTGTTACAGCTTGGAGCACCGGAGGGTATAATCTTTTTTCTTGCCAGGTTACATGGAAAGCTAGAAACCTGTGTGCGCTATCGCACTAAAGGTGAATGCCCCCCTAAATTTAGTGTTAAGCGAGGGATAAGGCAGGGGTGTGTACTAGCCCCCTTCTTTTTATACTTTTTATTAATGAAATAGATATTATTTTAGAAACCATAAATGCAGATGCACCCAAGATCAAAGGCATTTCTGTTCCAGTGTTATTGTATGCTGATGACGCTGTCCTGCTCTCTAGAACTCCTATTGGACTACAGCATCTGCTGGACAGATGTTCTACCTTTATCAGGGATAGGAAACTGTCCATCAATAAGGGGAAAACGCATACCATGGTCTATGGGCACAGAAGTAGAACTTCCAAGACCTTTTTTATTGAGGGTGATAAGGTGCAAGATGTAGGTAAATTCTGCTATCTTGGTATTACTTTCTCAAAGGACAGGAAGTGGACTAACAAATTTATGAACATTAGCAATAAAATGGCTAAAAATACACATGGTGTTTTTAGATTTGCGGCAAAAGTCGGGGATAGATGTACTAAGGACATGCTCTATATCTATCAAGCTAGATGTGTCACCATTCCAATGTATGGAGCAGGAGTATGGGGACATATATATGATCATAAGTTAAAGGTGGAGGAAAATACTTTCCTAAAAAAGCTTTTATGTTTACAAACCTCTGCTCCCACTGAGCTGATACACCGGGAACTGGATATTAACTATCTAGCCGATGTCTTATCCCTGAGGGCAATTATGATTTGGCGGTCAATTTGCCTACAGGATGAGAAGTTGTTTAATAGATCAGTCATTGAGGATTGTTTATCTTTGGATAAATATCGCAATATCCATTGGTTAAGATATGTGGCTGATTGTTTCTTAGAAATATTTAATTTAAATGTACTGACTGACCCGGGTGCCGCTTCTATGATCCCAAAAGCCGAGCTGAAAGCAACTTTTATGGCGCATCAGGCTGGGAAACGGGGGTCAGCAAATGGCTCCCTGTCCACAGTCACGTTCTTTAGTAAATATAAAATCAATGAAGGTTTTCTGAGATATTTAAGTTTGGTGACAAGACCATCCCACAAGCTTGTGCTAACAAGACTAAGGTTTGGAGTAGCACATCATTTAGTGGCCCAGCCAAGTATTAAGAAACATCCAACAGGGCTGTGCCAGTGTGACGGCATCACCAAACAAAGCACCTTGCACTTTTTATTGATATGCAAATTGTATATGAATTTTAGGATAGCTTACCTGAAGCCCCTGTTTGTTAAACATGGTGTATGTACAGTGAACCAGGCAATGAGTCTGTTATTCAATTTGGAAAATGCTGATATCTGTTTTTTTACTGCTACATTTTTAAATCAGTCTATTGGGGCACATAAAAGTATGTTATTTTAGGAATCATGTTCTTAATTCTTGATTGTAATCATGTTTTACCTGTTTTTATCATTTGTTGTTGTGCTTTTATGGTCATCTTGTATGTACTGAATAACGTTTCATGAATTGAATACTAACTCAAGATTATTATGGACAGCTCTAGCAGGCATTTTATTATCATCTAATTTGTTATAACAATATTTAAAAATATGCTGATCATCAGTACCCAAATCAAAGCAATCCTCTATCAACAAATAAGTTGCAAATTCTTTCCACTTATCATTATTTTCTCTTTCACTTTTTAAATATAAATCAACATTTCTAGTCTGATTTCTATAGTGAGTTCATCAGCAACAAATACAAGAATAATTTGGCCTTTCACATGAAATCACCTTAAACTTTTTAATTTGTTCTCAAACTTTCTGTAGTGATATTTTCCACATTTTCTTCAACATCTACTTCTATTAATGTCTCACTTTCTCTAATCTCTTTTTCAGGACCAAAGTAACGAAACTCTATTTCATCACAAACCTTTTTTACATCTGAGACTGAGCCACACATTTAAAATTATTGCTGGACTTTTTGCATGCTACAATCTTCAGACTAACTTCCGTATTTGAGAATGATGTACTGGTAGCATTCTAAAATGATGAAAAACACTTTGATATACTTTCCTAGAGAGACAAGCCAGAGAATAACCTTGCAAACCAGTATTTTTTCTCAGTCTGCAAGGTTCAAGTCCTTGCAACATCTTAATCTTTTGTTTAACACTTTTCTTTACTATATTGTAACAAAGTGCATAAAATATCAATAGATTCCTTTTGTATACTACAAACACTACTACAATCCCAAGTATACACCGGGGCTTTAGGACGTCTCCCTAGAACTTCATCAGCTATTGGTTCTTCTACATTTCTAGGAACCATCTTCTCTTTCTCAATTGGACAACCATTTCTAACCTCATAAGCTTGACCACTAGTATCAACTGCAAGCAATATGTATTGGTTTGAATATAACTCACTTCATTAAAAAAAGGCTCTTACTTGATCTGTGTTTCCATTCACCCAAACAAAAATCACAAAAGATAGTTCTGTTAATTACTCTTTTCTTTTTACTTTCGGCTTCATAAAATGTATTGGCTTATCTAGTGATCGAATTCTGTTTAAAACTAAAATGTATAATTTCCTTTTTAATTCAAAAGCCTTCTCAACATTAGTTTCAATTTGTTTCTTCTTTTTATAAAATGCTGGTCTTCTTTTGTATTTATTCACATCTTTCAAAAAATTAAAGACAACTCTATTGTAAAATATCTTCTTTCTAATTTCTTCATACTGACTTTTACTCATTTTACCATACATTGTGTCTTTTGAATGTGATTTCTCACTGTTTCTTTTCTTCTTATTTTTTGTTGTTGTTGAGGCATTCTTTGTACTTTCCACAATGTGCACACTTTTTCTAGGCTTTGACATTTTTGTAATAAATTCTTTGTTATCTTACCGCAAGACTTTTTCTTTTTCCCTGCATGTTGTTGTTCATCTAATTCTTGCTTTTGAGTTTTCTACAAATAATAGTCCTTTTTCTGTTGTTTCCTCTTTTCTGTTTTTCTAGCCATGATAAGTTTATTTTTAATTATGATGAACAATATCTGTAAAAAATAAATATATATAATATTATTTTAATAAATTGCGAGCACTGCTGCCCGTAGTGTTTGCTTACACAACAATGACAGCAGGTAAGCAGAGCGGCCTGGGTGCACAGGGCCTCGAATTTAGCACGGTGCTGTGGGAGGGGTGGGGTGCTTCAGCCTGGCTGTGCAGGTGCGAATGAACAATGTTGCCGTGCGTAATGATGTGATCTCCGACCTCATTCAGTCTCACCTCTGTCTCATTTTAAAGACCTGCTGGACTGTACTGTAGGCCTGAGCCAGCGGGCAGCGCTGCCCTACAGACACCTCTTCAGCGCGGTACTGTGGGAGGGGTGGGATGCATCAGCCAGACTGCGCATGTGCAAATAAGCAATATTGCCATGTGTTATGATGTCATCTTTGACCTCATTCAGTCACATCTCTGTCTCATTTTCAAGACCTGCTGTACCGTAAGGAAGGCCTGAGCCTACGGGCAGTGCTGCCCTACAGACACCTGTTGAGGGCGGTTCTGCGGCAGGGTGACTTCATGCGTATATGATGTTACGTGGGATGCGGTGCCACAAACTCGTTGGATACGAAATGCGCATCATTTACGAGTTTAGCAATATGGCGGATAGGATTCGTGTGGTGATGGAGCTTGGTACACTACCGGTATGGGAGTGTAGTTTTCTACGCCCTCCCAAAAAAATATACATATTTTTGGGGGAAGATATAAAACATTACATGATTTTTAAAGTAAAAAAAGAAAGTATAATAGAGTTCCAAAATAATAAAAAATATAATAGAAAAAATATAGGTTTAATAAACATTAAATTATGAAATTAACATTTAAGAAACCTTCGAAATTCATTGAAAAAACCATAGGTTTTACAGACGTTATTGTTAGGAATTAGCATTTAAAAAACCTTAGAACTTCACAAAAAAACCATAGGTTTCAGGGACGTTATAGTTAGTTGAACATTTGACTCATGTGAAATTCGCCTGTTATAGTTAGTTGAGCTAACTATAACTTGCGCGCCCGTAATGCACTGCTGATGATGTCACATATTACATCACTCATGACATAGTCAGTGACATCACTGATGACATCTCCAATGACATGACTCATGACATCACTCATGACATCATCCATGTGAAAATCTGATGCACATACTGATACTCTTATATAAACTTTGATAGACCCATTCTAAAATGCTGACTACTATTTTTGAAACCATACACGCAAGAATGCCATATACTACATAGCTCTCACTATTTCCTAGGCCTACACACATATCTAGTCACTTATACATGTAGTTACTCACTTCCACTTTAATATGAACTGAATTTATTGGAAAATCACAGTCCTACCTCAGTGTTGGTGATGCGTCCATCTTTTAAAAGAGAGCAAACAGATGCACATACTAAGCAGCTGCATATGATTAAGACTTGCAAGAGTCGAAAAACAACATGCTGAATGCTGAGAACTTGCCAGAACAAAGGATTGTCACAGTACACTTATGGATGGGCCTGTTTACACGGACTGAAGAGTAAATGTTTTTCTTTTGGAATATGTAGGTATGACGGTCATTACAGGCCCCGACCCAAGAAGCTTGGCATCCCTAACTTTGCTGTTGTTTGGATTTATATTAGGGCTCCCGGTTTTCCGTTTTTACGGATTTTTACATATAAATACAGATGGAAATCTATATTTCCTTTGTCTGTATTTATATGTAGAAACGGAAAAACACTAGCAAATGTTGCCACCTGCTTGCAGTTTCCTTCCCACGCCCCTGGAAATTCATTTAAAATCCTTCCAGTCAGGGTCTTTTAGCGCCCTCATGTGGACCTTTTTGCTCAGTTCCCCTGTATGCCTCCGCAGCACCAGGGGTTCGTATCCTCCGTCCTCATGGGGTGGATAACAAACTGGGGGGGGGGGCAGGATGGGGGTCGGACCGACTCCAGAGCCATTATTCTGTCCCTCTGCCTGGAATGCAGTGCGTCTCCCTCAGCTGTTCGCCCTTCATTGATCGCTCTTCACTCATGAAAAGCCTCCCTGCTGCTTTAAACGTCCTCCTGCACCCAGCTGTAGGGTTGTGCTGGGCTGGCTCACCCCCCTGCTGCCTCGTGAAGGAAGAGGGGATTTGTTTTGAGGCTCTCACCACGGAACAGGGAGTTTCAAAGCACTTGCTGGCTGGCTGGCCCCGACACCTCCAGACAGCCTCGAATCACATCACAGCATGGGTCCCACTCACCTGCAGTCACCAATCTCCCCGGCAATGGCCACAACCAGCAGAGGTCTTCAAAGCTCGCCAGTGCCCCAGCGCCTCGACTCAGGTGCCGATCGGAGGCCTTGACACTGCTTCACTAGGCGCCAATCAAGCCCAGCCTGTCGTCACTCTCCTCCCACTGCTCTTGCCGCAGGCTGATTTTCAGCCTAGGCAGCAGCGAGCCGAGCCGGGCCAAGCCGACGGGTCTCCTCCACAGCAGTCCTCTCCTGCAAATTCACTGCCTCTGCACTGGCCCCAGGGGCTAGGCGATCGCCCAGCGGGAGCTTCAAGATCACCAGTGCAAGCGCCGGCCTCCACAGGGAGCCAGCTTATCGCCCACCACCGCCTGTTGCTACAGCTGGGCGCCACCATGCGATCTGTGAGGCCTAGGGCCTCAGTCAGACGTTGTCTGGATCCTGTCCGATTCGGTTATAAACTTGAAGCAGGAGTTAGGGGGGCCCCTGCTTCATTACAGTGAGTCTTCGCCCTGCCACAGAGCTGGATGGGCTGCGATTGTCAGGCTAGAGAACAGAGTACTAAGGATGTGCATGTGCCATATTGACTGGCTTAGCCATACCCCTTAATCATTTTACTATGTTGTTGTTTGTTCTGTCTGCCTTGCAGTGGGTCTTGGTTGGGCTTTTAATGCGTTTTTCACATTCTCACAGCTGCAATGTGCTATAGGTATATATTTTAAGCATTTTAGAGGCTTGTGGATATCCTCATAGGCATGCAAAGTTTGCATTATCTTTATCAGCATCGGCCTGTGCTTGTGGCCCTGTGGTCTTGGGCTGTATCTATGCTCCTCACACTGGCCAGCCCCATTTCCTGTCCAGGTCATCAGCACATCTGACACAACGGCTGTCCAGCAACTCCCACTGGCAGCAGTACGTACTCTGGTGCTGCCCAGTTCCAAGCACCAACCGACTATTCTCCAAGCCTCGGGCAAAATCGAATGCCAGCAGGTCCTGCTGCTCTCTGCCGCTCCAATCTGATACCGACGTCAAGCCTGGCACGGCCTTTTTCCTGGACCAGCGTCCATTAAAGTCATTGGAATGTGCAGCACACAGTTCATGAACCATTATGCACTTATGTTATGTTTGTTTAAATTGGGGGAGTTATGGGATTACACGGTGGGTGCATTTTAATAGTGGGTACATGGGATGGTATCCTGTGGATAAACGTTTGGTAAATATGTCTTTTCTTCAGCACGAAAGGGTATCACCAGGGTTTGTGACAAGGGATTGTGGGACATGTAGTTCTATGACCACTATTGGTAGGTTTCAGCAAGGAAAATTTTACTGCGTGAGTGCAAGGGCGAAATCAGGTCAATCTAGAGCAAGGACTAGCCAGAGACTGGGTGTAAATGAGACTCAGCTGATGGGAATCGTGTCCTGTTCACTGGTAGAGTCGGCAATTTGGGAAGTGTTTAAATACGGGAAGTAGAAAGGTGAGAGCTGGCTAAGAAGCAGTTTGACATCATGGCTATGGAGTAAGGAGGCGCCAGTATTCCACTAACTAACATTGAGCAAGAACAGGTACGAAATTGTGAACAAGACTGGGGAAGTTAATAGCGGTCCTAAGTATGTGGATATTGTAAAGACTTACCAATTTGGCCCTTAGGGAACTGCAGGTTATTAGAGGATTAAGACAGTTTGTGAAAAATAAATAAATCTAAAGCTGGGTGTTAAATGGTTACCACAAGATTAGCAAACCCTTCACCTCTAGGTCTAGTAGTACAGTAGCTACCATAAAGCTCAAAAAGTCTTTCACTTTTGGGGCTGTATGAGTGCTTCTGGTACAGTGGGGCTGCTGATCTGATGGGTATAGATAGCAGTACAATCAGTAAAGCAACACCTCTGTTGTTTGAGGAGTGTAAGAATGATTCATTAGGGTGGACCTAGTACTCTGTGAGAAATGTGAGAGTGCTTGCGGTTAGTGTGTGTCAGGCAGTCTGTGGGCGGATCAAGAGTGCTGTCAGAATTTACGATGTTTTGTTTTTTCATCAGAATAGCTTTAATAGTGGCATCTTGTTTTAATTGAGGCCGTGGCCGGAAACACACTGCAATGAGCAAGTTCTAATTTTGAAGCAAAGCTACAATAATCATTTCTATTCCTAAGAGTCCACTTCCTATGTCTGAGAGCCTTCATGGTCGGACTATCCTAATGAAGGTGTCTAAAAGATGGGCGGAGAGTTTACTGACCTCGGGTGGCTATTTACTTTCCAAAATCCTCGCCAGTGACAGCTGACAGACTTCCCCCATCCACCAACCGCCCTGCATGGTTACGGACTCCTACATCATGTCCACACTAGCTACATTTACGTGTCACCAAGCACCAGCCACACAAGTGTACACGCTCAGCCCCCTCCACCCGCAAAAGCTGAATGCTCATTGACACTCACCCTCTGCTTGTCATAATCCGCTTCGTAGCAGGTTCTAGCAACTCCTTTCCTTGGTTTATGTCGGTTCCTGAACCCTCTCCAACTCCCCTGCGTGTGCATGCACAACGTTAGCATGTGCATGAAAGTGCCCTTCGTGCACAGGACATATGTGCTGTTGGATTTAGCCCTTTTTGCAGGGTCATCCCAGAACTTTTTGCCTTCCTCCTGTATTTTTTCTGACCTGATAGTGGTTACACCTACGTGTCCGCCCTCCCATGTGCAGCCTGGGAAGTTGCTTTCGTGAGGTGCCTGGAGGATGCTGCGCCCACTCGGAGAGCTGTCTGAGGCACCTTGGCCCCCGCCACCGCTCTCCCAACCTGGGTCGGATGTCTGGGGTCCATTCCTGGGGATCATTTGGGTTCGCAGCATCTTGGGTGGGAGACAATGCTGGAAGTAACCTCTCATGGTTGGGTCCTCAAAACAGGAAGAACAAGGTTTCAGCTTTCCCCAGTGTAGCCCCATGGCATGGATGCCAGTCCTCTTTGGCCACTCAGCGGACAGTCCATCGGCACATCTCCTGGTCTCAGTCACAATCAGATCACAGCATGGGTCCCTAACAGGCTGCAAAGGGCCCACGGGCTGCGGGTCTCTCTGAGGCTGCCCCGCAAGAGTAGTTCAAACATGAAAGGCAAAATATCCTAGTTTGCAACTGTTTTCCACATAATTCTTCATTTCATTAACAAACCAGAAAGAGCCTCAATGTCCTCAAAGTCTCTTGAAATGCATATGTGCTTGTATTACAATGGCAAAGTTTTCCGATGAATGTATTATGTTGACCAATAACAAACAGGGGCATGTGTGCATTGTCAATTTAAATAAATGTGGAAAAATACTAGCTGTAGCGTCGTCTTTTGCTCGTGGCAAAAATAAATGTGGATAAATACAGAAAAAATGCCCAAAAAATAAATATGGATAAATACAGACGGAAATGGCAAAAAAATAAATACCATAAAACTGGGAGCCCTAATTTATATTAGCAAAATGATGCCCGCTGGCTGAAATTAAGGATGCAGACGAGTGAGGTTGGCAGGGCCACCTCTGAGTGGCCTGCCCCGACTTTTAAATCTCTATGGAACAGCCAGGATTTGTGGGGGTATTTGACCTTTGCACGCCGTGGTGATAAAACTTAATACTTCTTAGAAATTCACTGAAAAAAAGAAAGGTTACATTGACATTATAATTTTGAAATGGAATTTAAAAAAACGTAGAAATTTGCTGATAAAAACAAAGGTTACAGGAACGTTATAGTTAGGCTGAGGTTTCACTCGTACAAAACCAGAGAAATTCAGCAATTATAGTTAGATGAGCTTACTATAACTCACGTCCCTGAAATGCACTGCTTATGACCTATCCCTCCCCCGTTTCAAACGTGCCAGACTTGGTGGTCAGTCGATTGCGGTGGTCGTGGCTCGCGCCTGGAATGCTCTTCCTTTTCACCTGCGCTCCACACCCACTGTAGCCGCATTCAAAAAACATCTGAAGACATACCTGTTTAACAGTGCTATTTAAGAGTTCCTTATTTTTGTGAGGGTCTGCTTTCTGTTTTTTTCTTTCACCCGCGCCAGGATACTCCCCAGTAGCAGAGCGCGCTATAAAATGGTTTATAATAATAATAATAATAATAATAATAATGACCTCACATATTACATCACTCATGGCATGGTCAGTGACATCACTGATGACATCTCAAATTACATCACTGATTATATCATCCACAGAATCTCTGATGTACCCACTCACACCCCAATATAACCTTTCATACACCCATTCCATCTTCCACAGTACCATTCTCAAACCCATTCACACACCCATACCAGTACTTACACATCCACCCACTGATTCATGGATCAACACACACATCCACTCACTCATTCATACAGCCACTCATATACCCACTCACACACTAATATAGCCATTGATATATCTACTCATATACCCATACAGCCACTCATACACTGAGTCAGTTACCCATAAAGCTACTCACTTACCTACTTACTCACCCATACAGTAAATCACATAGCCTTTTACTCACTTATACAATTACCCACACACTCACCCTTACAGCCACTATCACATTCACTCACCTCACACACCCATGCACTCACTCGTATACTCCAACACACACCTATACTTCCTTTCACATATGCAGTTACTCACCCATATACCACTACACATCTATTGACTCACCAACACAGCAATACATGCAACCAGTCACCCATACAGCCTCCCTCAGATGTAACCACTAACCCATATACCCACTGACTCACCCACTCACTTACTCACTCACTCCCTCATGCAGGCAGTCACTCCCCTTCACCCACCCATACACACACTCAGACACTCATACAGGTACTCACACAATCAATCCCTCATCCATACAGCAGCTCACATACCCACTCACACACCCATTCAGCCACATTCATACCAGCTAACTCACTCATACAGACATTCACACAGCCAGTCACTCATTCATATATTCACCAAGACACCTAATCTCTCACTTTTACAGTCACTGATGCAAACACTGAATCATCCAAATAGGCACTCATGTACCTTCTGATTCACCAATACATCTTCATTTAAAAAGTTAACACTCTTAAACATGTTAAAATCACTCACAGTCACTGAATGATGCCATCAGTGATGTCATTTGAGATGTCATGAGTGAGGTCATCCGTGATTTCACTGACCATGTCATGAGTGGTGAAGTATGTGAGGTCATAAGCAGTGCAGTGCAGAGACACAAGTTATAGTTAGCTCAGCTAACTATAACTGCTGAAATTCACAGGTTTTGTCAGTCTAACTATAACATCCCTGTAGCCTTTGTTTTTTTCAGTGAATACATATATACATATGTGTGTGTGTGTCTGTGTGCATATATAGTAAATGTATATATGTATATTAAATAGCCTTTTATATTATATGAGTTATACCATCTAAAATAATAGCATTCACAATAACACTTATAACATCACAAATCACATCATTTGTGAGAACCCAGTGCATGTTAGAGTGGGGAGTTATTGTTAGTGTAATGTGCCTACGGAGTTCAGTACACTGTGTATGAGGCATATTTACTAAGCAAATACAAAGATTAAAGCATTGTTATAGCATGGAACAATTTCTTTATTCTTTCTATACAAACCAAACATAAAAGTAACAAAGATTAAACATTCTAAAGTTATAGCTATAGCTTAAATTTATAATTTATGAAACACCTTTAAATTACCATAACATTATGTATTCTTTAGATACAAACCAAACTTAAAGTACACCCAAGTAAAAAATTCTAAACTTATACGTATACCTTAAATTCATCATTTACACAACACCTTCAAATTATTTGAACTTGCGGACTTCCACATACGGTGTATTGAACTCAGTAACCACACACTACGTTAACTATAACTTGCGCCTTCTCTAAACTCTGCGAATACACTTTTATATTAGTTATGCCATTCAAAGTATTAACTTTTTTTATTTTATTTTTTACATTTATTTTTATTAAGCAACACCAGTTAATACATATACAAAAATATATATATAGCAGCGAATAAATATATAAATACATTCATAATTAGTAGCAAATTGGCAAGAGTTTGGTACAGAGTGACAATATCAAAATGATTGTGGGTTAATCAAGTGGACAATAGCTTTAAGAAATTTTACAAACGTACATATCAAATCATTATGAGATATCACAAAAATAGGGATCTATTTGTTAATACAGTGTTCTTATGGCCCCTTTAATCAATCAATCAATCAATCAACAAATTTGTAAAGTGCGCTACTCACCCGTAAGGGTCTCAAGGCGCTGGGGGGAGGGGCCGCTACTGCTCGAACAGCCAGGTCTTGAGTTGTTTCCTGAAGGAGAGATGGTCCAGGGTCAGTCGAAGGTGAGTGGGGAGGGAGTTCCATGTCTTGGCTGCCAGGTAGGAGAAGGATCTTCCTCTGATGGTGGATTTGCGAATGCGTGGATGGAGGCGAGGGCGAGGCTGGCGGGGCGGAGCTGGCGGGTGGGTGTGTAGAAGGTGAGGTGGCTGTTGAGGTAATTCGGGCCCGTGTCGAGGAGAGCCTTGTGTGCGTGGGTGAGGAGTCTGAACATGATCCTCTTGTTGACGGGCAGCCAGTGCTGGTGTTTCAGGTGGGCGGAGATGTGGTTGTGGCGAGGGATGTCCAGGATGAGTCGTGCTGAGGCATTCTGAATGCGCTGCAGTCTTTTCTGGAGTTTGGCTGTGGTTCCAGCGTAGAGTGTGTTCCCGTAGTCCAGGCGGCTGGTGACGAGGGCCTGGGTGACCGACTCCTGGTTTCGGTGGGGATTCATCGGAAGATCTTTCGGAGCATGCGCAGGGTGTTGAAGAAGGATGACGAGACGGCGTTGACTTGCTTGGTTATCGTGATTGAGGTGTCCAGGATGAAGCCCAGGTTGCGTGGGTGGTCCGTTGGCTTGGGGGCGGGGCCCAGAGCAGGGGGCCACCAGGAGTCGTCCCAGGCAGAGGGGGATGGTCCCAGGATGAGGACTTCCGTCTTGTCTGAGTTCAGTTTCAGACGGCTGATATTCATCCAATCTGCTACGTCTTTCATTCCTTCCTGGAGGTTGGCTCTGGCGGTGGCGGGGTCGTTGGTGAGGGAGAGGATCAGCTGAGTGTCGTCAGCGTAGGAGATGATGTTGAGGTTGTGTTGGCGAGCGATGGCTGTGAGGGGGCTCATGTAGACGTTGAAGAGGGTGAGGCTGAGTGAGGATCCTTGCGGGTCGCCGCAGATGACTTCGGTGGCCGCGGTCGGAACGGGGGTAGGCCGATCTCTCTGGGATCTTCCTGCGAGGAACGGGTTGATCCACTCCAGGGCCGCTCCTTGGATTCCGGTATTGCTGAGGTGCTGTATCAGGGTGCGGTGGCATACGATGTCGAAGGCCGCCGAGAGGTCTAGGAGGATGAGGGCAGCAGTTTCCCCGTTGTCGAGCAGGGACCTGATGTCATCGGTGGCTGCGGTGAGGGCGGTTTCGGTGCTGTGGTTTGCTCGGAAACCGGACTGTGAGTGGTCGAGTGATCCGTTGGTCTCGAGGAAGGCGGAGAGTTGTCTGTTGACGGTCTTTTCGATGACTTTGGCTGGAAAAGGGAGGAGCGAGATGGGGCGGAAGTTCTTGAGGTCCGTGGGGTCCGCAGTGGGTTTTTTCAGGAGGGCGCTCAGCTCAGCATGTTTCCAGCTCTCTGGGAAGGTGGCAGATGCGAAGGAGCTGTTGATAATGTTCCGGAGTTGGGGTGCGATGATGGAGTCGGCTTTGTTGAAGATGGGATTGGGGCAGGGGTCGGTAGGGGAGCTGGAGTGGATGGTGTTCATCAGGCGGGTGGTGTCTTCGGTGCTGACAGGGGTCCAGGTGCGAAGGGTGTTGGTGGGTGGCTCTCGTTTGGTGGTTGGGTGCGTGGTCTGTGCGCCGAAGCTGTTGTGTATGTCGGCGATCTTGCGGTGAAAGAATGAGGCGAGTGAGTCGCAGAGTTCTTGCGAGGGTGTGATGTCGTTGTTGCAGGCACTGGGGTTGGAGAGCTCTTTGTCGATGCTGAAGAGTTCCTTGTTGTTGTGGGTGTTATTGTCTAGCCGATCTTTGTATGTTGTCTTCTTGGTGGTGCAGATCAGTTGGTGGTGTTTGCGGGTGGCGTTCTTGAGGGCTGTCATGTTCTCTGCTGTCTGGTCATGGCGCCAGGCTTTCTCGAGGGTGCAGCAGGTTTTCTTGGAGTTTTTGAGGTCGTTGGTGAACCAGGGGGCTTTCCTGTTGCCGGGTCTGTTGGGAGGATTCTTCATTGGTGCGATTTCGTCGGCGCAGTTGGTGAGCCACTGTGTGAGGTTGAGGGCTGCTTGGTTGGGGTCCATCGAGTTGGTGGGTGGGTTTTGGCTGAGGGCGGTGGTGAGCTGGTCGGCGGTGATCTTGCTCCAGCTTCTGTGGGGAACCTGTTGTGGTTGGTGGTGGGTCGTGGTTCTCCTGAAGTTGAAGTGGACGCAGCTGTGATCTGTCCAGTGTAGTCCGGTGGAGTGGCTGAAGGAGATGCGCTTGCTGGAGGAGAAGATAGGATCGAGAGTGTGTCCGGCGTAGTGGGTGAGGGTGTTCATCAGTTGCTTGAGTCCGAGGTTGGTGACGTTATCCAGTAGGGCGGCGGTGTTGCAGTCCTTGTTGTTCTCTAGGTGGAAGTTGAGGTCCCCGAGGAGGATGTAGTCTGTGGAGATGAGGGCGTGCGGACTGAAGAAGTCTGCGATGGCTTCGCTGAATTGTGTGCGGGGTCCGGGGGGTCTGTAGATGAGGGTTCCTCTGAGGGTGGTCTTGGGGTCGGTGTGAATCTGGAAGTGGAGGTGCTCGGCGGCGGTCAGGGTGTCGTCGGAGTTGGTCGTGATGCGGATGGTGTTTTTGTGGACGATAGCGATGCCTCCTCCGGTTTGGTAGATGCGGTCCCTCTGGGTGATCTTGTAGCCTTGTAGCCTTCTGGGATGGCTATGGCGATGGCGGGGGCTGAGGAGTCGTTCATCCATGTTTCTATGAGGAAGGTGACATCTGGTGATGTTGTGTCAAGAAGGTTCCAGAGTTCGACGGCGTGTCTGTGGACGGAGCGGGTGTTGAGCAGGATTCACTTGAGGTCGTTGTTGTTGGGGCTTGGCTTGGCGGGTGCGGAGCAGGTGCGGAGCAGGTGCGGAGGCAGGTGAATTTGCAGGTTTGGCAGGTGAAGGGTCCGTGGGTGCGTTTTGGGGTGGCTTGGGTAGCAGGCGGGGTTCTGACCGGTGTTGAGTGCGTGGAGGGTGGCATCATCGTAAGTTCATCGGTGCGTTGGCATCATCGAGGACCAGGGGTCCTGGCGCTGGGCGCGGACGGGTGTAGACGGGCTTGCCTTCGGCGCACAATCAGCGCGCCCGCTGCGCACGTCCGCTGCGCTCCCGTGCGGCGACCTCCATAAATGGCAAAGTGGGAGGGAGGAGCAGATGGGAGGCGGGAGCGGGGTGGCCAATGGGTGGGGTACAAAAGAGAAAGGGGTCGGGCCGCAGGGGAGCAGCTGCAGGGAGCAGCGGCGGGAAAAGGTACACAGGGATGGCGAAATTACAGCGGCACAGCTAAGACAGGGACAGCAGACTGGCAAAATACAGGGGTACAGGCAGGCACAACAAAATACAGGGGCACAGGCTAAGGTAAAATACCAAACTGACAAAGAAACTGGCAAGAAACTGGCAAAGAAACAGAAATCCAGGCACACGGCTGTAGCGAGGCAGCAGCGGAGGGGTCAGGGGTCCTGGCACTCACGGGGGAGCCGCGCGGTGTGAGGAGCGACCGGCCCGGCAGGCAGGGACAAAGGTCACAAGCAGGTCTTTGCCTCTCTGATCCAGGCAGCAATAGGTGACCAGATCTTATGGCCACGCATTCGCGGATGTCTGCCCCTAGTAGAGTAGATAGCTTTTTCTTGATTATATATTCCCAAGAACCAGGCAAGCCACATTTGAAAGGTTGGAGGATCGACATCTTTCCAGCTAGCTGCCAATAGAATTTTATATACCGTTGTCCCAACAAAGAGACATCCAGGGTTAGACCAAGTGTATTATCATATCCAAGAATAAAAAGTGTTGAAGAATGGGCCATACTGTGCCCAAATACCTTCTTTCAGAATCTTGACAGCCCATTTTTAAGTAGAGTTAATTTATCACAATCATAAAACATGTGGGTTTAGGTAGCTGGCCCTGATCCACATCTGGGGCAATAATCATCTGTCCTTTTCCCCCAAGTAAACAGTTTAGCAGGGGTGAAATATAGATTAAAAATAGTTTTGTATAGCTGGGCTTTTAAACTAGAGGATGGAAGTATTTTCCATGCTAAGGATAAGCTCATATCAATATCAATGTTGGGATTGGCAAGTTTCAGAGTCCAAGACGACTCCGTATGTTCCAAGTCGTCTGGCAATTCATTAACAAGCAGGCCATTCAGTTTCTCAATGTTAATCGAATTCCTGACCATGATATCAAAAAGTGGAATCCACTCAAGTGAAATCCTAGGGGTCTTTAGGCTAAGTATAGTTTTGACCTGAATAAATTTAAAATAGCGGCTATTACGGATTTCAAAATATCTCTGTAAAGTTGAGAATTGAAAGTCTGATTCACCTCCAGAGAAGTCCCAGATTGTTCCTAGACCCATGCTTTCCTATTTTTAAGTCATATCATCATTGGGCTGTAAGGGCAATAAAGATGAACACCACAGAGGGGTATACCTATTAAACTTAGGGATTGCCATAAACCCAGAGACTTTCCGCCATACCTTCCATGCACTGGTAATTACTTTAATTTAACTTTTTTTGTAGTAGCTGGGTTCTACCTGCTTCATTAAAAGCCCTTGGGCTTTCTTTCCAATTAAAAGTTCATATATGGAGGGTATTTCTAGATCTGCTCTAGTTTCACTTGGAGTCATGATATTAAATAAAGGGATCATTTGATGGAGAAGGGCCGCCCAATAGTACAACATGATGTCGGGATTGCTAAACCACCCCTGCTTTGTGGCAAAGATAAAAACTTCAGCGACCTCCTAATCTTCCCATACTGTCAAAGAAAGTTTGACAGTTGTGATTCTAGTGTTTTTAAAATGTTATCTTCTACAATTAATGGTATGGCTCAAAACAAATATAATACTTTTGGGAGTATATTCATTTTTTTTAAGTTGCGCCTACTGATGATAGATAGATGTAAACTGTTGACTCTCCTAAGATCTTTCCCTATGTTTTTGATCAGGGGTTCATAATTCAATTTACTAATATCTCCTATTTTGGAGGTTAAACATACCCCAAGATAGGTAGCCTTATCTGCTTTCCTTGGGTCATCATAGTCAATGTTATCTTTTTTATTATTATTCAAAGCAGCAGAGTTAGTACACAAGAACACAAAAAGTACACAAAAGCACAAAAAAAGAAACAGGGTACATGAGATACACTTCTACTCCACACAATATACTCAGAATAAGTAAATAAGTTTAGATTGACAAAATAAATCTAATTAAATACAATAATATCTCAATCCTGCATATATTCCCTGAATGTTCCCCATATACTCAAACCAGTCTTACTCTTCTTTGCCCCTTTCAAAGAGAACAAGCCCCATTCTATTTTGCAATAATTGTAGATTTTCGCACACCACAATTCAAACACTGGTGGTTCTTTCTGGAGCCATTCTTTAGCTATACATAAGCGTGCTATTGTCATTGCAATAAAAATGAATTTTCTGTGTACATACAGTGAGTTATGCCCAATACTCCCAGGGCCCATCCCAATTGCCATAATCGCAGATGTAATAGTTAACCTTACTTTCAAAACTAATGACAGGACATTTTCTAAATCTGATATAAATCTCGACAACTTATCGCATTTAAAAAAAAATGTACACTATCTGCATTTTCCTCTTGGCAGCGAAAACATCTGCCATCAAATTTAGTCCCCCACTTAACCATACGCGCAGGAGTGTAGTATAGATCAAACATAGATTTACAAAATCGAGCCTTCAGGTTTGCAGACATAAGTACTTCCATAGATAGTGCAATAAGTTTCTCAATATTAATATCTGGCCCCCCAAATCTCTAGACCATTTTACCCTATACTTATCCAGATCATTCAAGTGATTAGCTAATAATAATTGATATACTTCTCCAATTCTACGCTGCCGCATAATTTTTTCTATTAAGGGATGGGGTTCCCTGATAAAATTAGCCCGCTGTAAAAAGTCCCTTATCTGCCAAAAGTTAAAGAATTGTGTTCTGGGGAGACCATACGGTATAACTATATCTTCATAAGATTTACAAACCCCTTCCTTAGAGTAGAAGTTACCTAAGATTATAATGCCCTGTCTCCCCCATGCTGAGGAAATATTATCCTGACAAATACCAGGTAACAACTTCCCAGCACGGAGAGGTGTATAATAAGAGATTTTCCCAACTTTTATCAAGGTTCGAATTTGTTTCCAGGCTTTCTGAGCACTACATAAAACCTTAAATCTCGTGCGCTTATAATAGCTGCCATCCACTTCAGTAAATAAACATTGCCTAGCAATAGGACCCATTAACATTTCAAAAGTCGTAGATGAATTAGCCATGCTACTAGCCCCTTCACCCGTAAGTATCCACCGCATTTTCAGCAAAAAGCAAGCATAATAATATAAAACAAAGTCCGGGACTGCTAGGCCCCCTCTCTCGTGGGGTAGAGTCATAAAATGCATCGCCCGTCTGGGCTTACCTGGACTCCAAATGAATTTCCCACAAATTGACTGGAGAGTTTGTAGCATAACATTTGAAACTTCTAAGGGAATAGAACGAAATAAATACAAAGCCTTAGGTAAGATCTTCATTTTAATTACAATGCAGAGTCCTATTATTGTGAAATTGAGCCGACCCCATCTATCCAAAGAGTTTTTAATATTTCCAATCAAAGAATTCAAATTTACCTCCATCAGCTCATTAATATCTGACCGTATTAATATACCCAAATATGTTACTTCTTTGATTACTCGGTCATCTATAAACTGAGTGCTGTTTGAGCACAGAATTTGTGTCTTTAGGACATTAAGCTTGTACCCTGACTTCGCCCCGAACTCTGACGCTAACCTCTCAATTTCATCCATAGCGCCAGCAGGGTCCACAGTGATCACAGCTAAATCATCAGCGAATGCAAAAACAGAAAATTCATAAACATGAACCAAAAAGGGAGGAATTGAAGCATTATGCAATAATCGTTCTAAAAAGGGGTTTATGTACAAAGCAAATAATAAGGGAGAGCATGGACAACCCTGATGTGTACCTCGGGTAATAGGAACCACATCTGAAAGCAGGTCCATTGCAGATATCTTCGCAGTGGGCACCTCGTATAATGCCTGTATAGCTATCAGAAATTTCTGTCCAAAACCTTTTCGTTCCATTATCCGCCATAGGTATCCCCACTTAACTCAATTGAACGCTTTTTCCGCGTCAAGCAATATTAATGCTATTTCCCTTTTTTCCACGCTAGCCAAGTCAAACAACGTAACAACTTTATTGATGTGTTCCGTAGTTCCACATTGAGGAATAAAACCATGCTGATTCACAGACACCAAGGAGGTGATAACAGAGGAAAGACGATTAGCCAAGATTTTAGAGTAAATTTTGTTATCGTAATTTAACAAAGAAATTGGCCGCTATGACACAACCAAGTCTGGAGGTTTATCTTTTTTGCAAAAAACTGCAATTGTGGCTTGCGACCATGATTTAGGTGGTTGCCCAGCCTGCGCCTGCAGAAATACCTTCAGCATCTCATCCTTAATAAGCGGGGGAAAAAGCCTATACACCTCCACCGATATTGTGTCCTGCTGCTTTTCCTGTCGCTAGGCTTTTTACTACCCTTTCTAATTCTATCATGGATATCGGGGAGTCCAGCTGTTCTGCAAGCATCGGATCTAATTGTGCCGCGTCCTCATATCCCATACCATTGTTCCCCCGTCTCCTCCTCCTTGATGTGTGTACAAATCTGCATAGAATTCCTGAAATATAGCAAGTATCTTTTGCGGGTCCGAATGTGTCAAACCATTCTGATCTTTCATATTCTGGATAGCTCTAGCGGAACCCTGCATTCTCAGGCATAGCGCCAGCGCTCTACCAACAGTCTCGCCAAACTCATGAAGTTGTTGTTTCGAACTGAGATATTTCCTAGCATTCTCTTTACTCCAGAAGCCAAGAACCCTCGACCTACATTTGGCCACTGTGTTTAATAACTCAGAAATATCCTGCATGCCTGAGACAATACCTCTCGTTAACCCACATTCCGCCCCCCTGAGTGCCTCATAATACCCAGCCACCTCCTCCTACTGCTTCTTCTGTAGATATAAACTAAAACTAAGCACTTCCCCTCGAAAATAGGCTTTAAAAGAATCCCAAATTATATCAATCGGTGCAGACAACCTGTTTTGCAAAAAAAAACCCTAATATGCTCCTTAAATTTATTATTTAAACACAATTTCCTGTCGAGTGTAAAAAAGTTGTACGGCTTCCTAACCCGAGTGGCCAGAAGCTCTAGAACTACAGGGGCATGATCCGACAATATCCTCGGAAATACCTGAATGAATGAGTCATTTAATAAAAAAGGGGGTACAAAAAAATGGTCCAGCCTAACTAATTTTTTAGGTGGGTGTGAGTAAAAAGTGAATCTCAGCTGCTGTCCCTTTATTTTGCCCCACACATCTGCCAGCCCATGATCCCGAGTTAAATCATAAAGTGCTTTGAAAACTTTAGGTTTCCATCCAACATATTTCTGTGGGCCCTCTAATAATGCCTGGTTTGTCAAATTAATATTAAATTCCCCACATATTATCAGGGGGGCTGGCCATACCGCTAATTCTATATTTAAATCGTACAAAAGCTCTGGCTCATCCAAATTGGACCCATAAACCATACACAGCGAGAAGTGATAACTAAGGGTGGCCGGGCGGCTACGCTCCGTGCACGGAGTGTGCGTAGTGCCGGCTTCTACGCATTTTGCGTAGCAGGCGTAGAATCCGGCACTACGCACGCTCTGCAGACGGAGAAATGCGCATGCGCGGCCTCCCGCGCATGCGCATTAGTACACAAGACGGCAGCAAGGAAGATAGCGAGCCCCGGGGACGCGGCGGGCAGCGGCGGGCAAGGTAAGTGCCTTTTAATTCTTTTACACGTTTAATTTAAAGTATTTAGGGAGGGCGGGAGGGAGGCCTGTGGTGCGTAGTGGGGCTACGCGGAGTGCGGAGGTGGGCGTAGTTTCTCGCCCACTTCACGTAGCTCCGCGAAGCCCCACTACGCCCACTACGCCCAGGGTTAGTGATAACCTTCTAACTCAAACTCCACAATGGCCCACCTGCCCAGCTTATCTGCCAACCTTCGCCCACACTTCACCAAACCGCTAGCTGCTAAAATTGCTACCCCCCTAGTTGTACCAAGCTGCCCAGAAGCAGATAATAAAGTAAACCCTTGATCTTTCAATATTGCTCTGTTAGACCAAGGTATATGTGTCTCCTGTATGCAGAGAAGGTCAGGTCGAATTTGACGAGATTTTGCTGCCACCTTTTGACGCTTTGCCCAGTTGTTAAGACCTGATTTATTTAATGTACATATATTTATCCCTTTACCCGACATTGTCAAAATTATACATAAATCCCCTCTCCATAGCCCCAACACATCTGTGACAAAACAAATAAAGAAAACACGGAGGATTTGCATCTCCCTTTGATATACCGTTTGCAATTTGTTCCATTTCCTGCTGCTCTGAAAATGTTTCCCCCTTTTTACCTCCCAGCAAACACACCCCAACCCCTCCCATGACCCCTTCAGCCTTCCACCCTTAAGAGCCCCCCTCCCTGACTACCTCCCCCCCTCATTAACAAGACTTTAGGACTTATGGTCCTTTAGATACGAGCTCACCACTACCCTTCTGCCTTTACCCTCGGACAAAGAACCATCCTTACTACAATACACCACACAAAACAAAAGCGAAAAAGAAGAAAGGAAGAAAAAAAACGGAACCATCAATAAATTCTTTGGCCCTATAGACTAGGAACACACTATCCAGTGTTATCTTATTAACTAATTGTGCTACCTTGAATCCAGAAATTCTTTAGCTGATCCAATTGTTGTGAAAAAACATGTGCACTCTTTATAGATTATTTTCATTTTAGCAGGAAACATTAGGAATGCCTGAGCCCCCTTAGCTTGGAATTCGGGAATCAGTTGACGATACTGCCAACGTAGCTCTACAGATTGCTTGCACAAATCAGGGCGCACAAAGAATTCAAAGTCACCTCCACTTCTTTTCTTGTCTGGCCGTGCTTTCACAAATACCTCCTCGCGGGCAAGAAAACTATTGAATGCCACTAATATAGCTCTCTGCTTCTGGTCTCGCTGATCAACTCTGATAGAGAATGGGAATCAGTGCGCCCGCTCGACCTCCCTATCCCAATCCCACTTTGTAGCTTCCGGAAATGCTTTTCTAAAAAGGTCAACAATGAAACATCGGGGATCCGACCCCTCCTTCCCTTCAGAAATTTGCAAAACCCTCAAGTTCGGCGAGACCTGTTCTCTATATCCGCTAGCTTCCACCTGAGTTCTGCAATCTGCGACAAGAGTTCTGAACCCTTTGGCTCTCTTCTCAAGTCTCTTCCCGGTGCTGCATAATTGACTGGTAAATCAGAGCCAGTGAGATTTCATCCGGATTTACCCCTGTATTGGACAATAAATCACCTTGCTTCGCAGGGTTTTCTGAGGGCATCTCCTTTCCATTTGCATTCAAACACAGTTTTCTCACTGTTTGGAGATCATTCTCTGGCTGATCTTCCAAGTCCAAGCTGCTGTGCATGCTACCATCCCCCATACTCATGTGCATTGCGTACTGTTGGACAAGAATCTCTGCAGAAGACATTGACTGTTCTGAGAGGGAATAAAAGTGGGCGGAATCAGTCTCAGGGATCTGCGGCTGGTGTTCCAAATAGTCTTGATTATCCACTTTGGTGCTGGAATCCGTTCTATCAGCTTCCATAGATCCAGGGGCTGCCTCTACAGCCTCTACAGAAATAGCCACCACACCACTCTCCATAACAGTTTCATCTGTTGCTACATGTGTGGCTTCCGTTTCCACTAATAAGTGATTATCTGGGGTGTTAAAGTATTAAGAGTCCCACTGCCCTGGAACCCCTCTCCATTTTCAGCCAGCTCTACCACTACATCAGCATCCAACTCGATCGGAGTCCCTGGCTCTCCTCTGGTAACTAAACTTTACCCCCTCGCTGCTGCCTTTCAGTCTCCTTGTTCTTCACAGCCAAAAATAGCTACGGGATTTTCTTGCCCGTTATCAATGCAGCAGCCGCTACTTTGGCTCGAGTAGCCGCCACACCGGAGCCTAGGTCAGTTACCTTATCAGTTACCTTATCCCCCTTTTCCGTCTGTGCAGCTCCCCTCGCCTTAGCGGACCCGGTTGCACTCTCCACACCATCAGCTAGCTCCGTGGCTGCTCCTCCCTGCGCTCGCCCTCGTCCACTGTTGTTTTTAGGCAGCATCTCTCCTCGGCGCACTTCTCCCTGCACCCAGCCCTCCAAAGGGCTGCCGAATGCAGCACAGGTGAGCCGGTCCTCCAGAACTGGCCACCGGTCTCTGCTCCGCCACCACCACGCTCTCAACACCGCAGAGAGCCACAGCCGCAGCATCCAAAGCTGCAATCCGTCGCGGCCCGCTCACAGTCAGCAGAAAGTCCTGTAGCCAGCGGTAAGTATGGCTATACCTCTATCGAGGCCAGAATACAGTTTCCTCCCTTCTCCTTCACTCTAGCAGCAATGTCCGAGAGGTCCGGCAGAAGTGATTCGCTCATGCGTCCATAGCGGACGCCATCTTGCCCCCATCATAGTCAATGTTATCAGTGCATAAAATAACAGTTTTAACTTTATTAAGTGAGTATCCAGACTACCGACCAAACTGCTGAGTGATTAAATCTATTTCTGAGATTGCCTCTGCAGGGTGAGGTGTTAATACTGCCACATCATCGGCATAAGCTAGTACTTTGGTCTCGTAAGCACCAACGACAATTGGTACAGAGCAAATAAAATTGGAAAACAAGGGCAACCTTGTCTCGTTCCCCTAGATATATTAATTGTGCGAGACTCATTGCCCATTAATTGCAGCCTAGCTTTCGGTTATTGGTACATAGCTCTGATTGATTTAATGAATTCAGGCCCAAAATTATTTAGTTCAAGCACCCCCATAAAAACTCCCAAGACACCCAATCAAAAGCTTTCTCTGTGTCAAGGAGGATCATTGACATCCGGCACCTCGTCCCGGACATGGCATCAAAATGCGAGATGACTCTGCGGGTGTGATGCGTTGTAAGCTTACCCGGAATGAAGCCATGTTGCCAGGGGGAGACCAGATGTTCAACGACCCATCCGAGCCAATTAGCTAAAATTTTGGCATATAATTTAGAATCTGAATTGATCAGAGAGATTGGTCGGTATGAAGATGGATTCTTGACAGGTTTACCTTTTTTAAGAAAGATAATTATATCCGTCTCTTTCCAAGACTCTGGAGGGTTTCCACTTGAATGTATTCCACTAAACAAGTCCACTAAGAATAGCAGTATTAGATTACCTAATATTTTATAAATTACTAAGGGAATTCTATCAGGTTGTGGTCAGAAATAATTTTCGGAAGCTTCATAATTTCCGCTTTGCAAACCAAATCTCTTGTCACAAAAAAAGAACCTATCCTGACATATTTGTTATGTGGGTACAAAAAGTAAGTATACCCAGGGTCAGATTGATTTTTTAGAAATATCTACCACGTATACCACGCATACCCTAGGTTTGCGACCTGAGTATCTATCATGTGTTCGTTTCCTGAGTGTAGACCCTAAGAAGATATTTCGATCGCCGCATAAAAATATCGATTTTGGCCATGAGGCGAGCTCTAGTTCAAGATCCTCAAATATTTGAGGGTCATCTTGATTCGATCCATAAACCGATGAGAAAGTAACCCCAAATGTCAATTCTACAATAACCCACCTCCCCAGAGCATCTGCTGCTTTACGTTTAGCAAGCCCTAATGATATTTTTGCTAAAATAGATACCCCAGGAATATTAGAGGTTTGTGTTGAACAGGCTAGAATGTTATACCCCCCAACTTTTAATAATTCTCTTTTTTCCCAGGGTAGGTTAGTCTCCTGAAACGGATTATATGAAAAGACTTTTGCCTAATTATTTCAACAAAGCGGACCCTCTTAGCCCTGTCATTTAATCCTGCCACATTCCAGGAGCAAATTGTTATCTTCCCCATTGACGTCTACTAAACAGTTTTGATGATCGCTTCAACAATATCTTAAAGTACTTAAAGACCTTCAAACTACAACTTGCCTTTTGTATTCCTTTTTTCGCTGCTTTCAGCTTCATTGTTTCAGTAATAATTCTGGAGTTGCTTTTTTTTTAATGTTAAGCTGCCACCCCCACCACCTTCCCCCACCCAACCCAAGGACACACCCACCACCCCATCTAAGGCAAACAGACTCCAGCTTGAGTCTGTTACTGAAGAACATGCAACACATGACCAGAGCTCATTCCCTGTCATTTTAATATATGACAGATGTTGAGCTTCAGATTCATCCACACATTTCCCACTGTTTAATTTCCATTCCAGTGCTTGTCTAGTATCATCTTAATTTGTTGTAAAAAAAGGAAAAATAGGAGTACTGCTAATTCAGTCCTATATTAGCCAGATAGCCCATCAAGATACTCTTTGGCCTTTATTTCAGAGAGAAAAAATGTAGTCCCCCCCCCCTCCAAATCACTTTAAGCCGAGCAGGGATGTTGAGAAAAGCCTGTGCTTTCTTATCTTGGAACGGCTTAATTAGCTGGCGCTGCCTCCACCGCCTTTCGATGGTGTAGTTGAAAAAATCTGGGCGCACAAAATAGGAGACCTCATTTCCTGTTCTTTTCGACCCCGGTCTGGCTTTCTCAAAGACCGCCTGACGGAGAAGGAAATTGTCAAAATAGACCAGGATGGCACAAGGACAGGCCCCGGGCTTTGTTGGGTGCTTTGGAGTTAAGTAAACACGATGGGCGCGTTGGACTTCCAAAACCCAATTCCACCCAGTAAGTTTGGGCATACAGTCACGGAAAAGGTCCACCACATAGGAGCGAGCATCCTCCCCCTCCACCCCTTCAGGAACCCCCAGAACCCGCAGATTGTTCCTCCGCTGGCGGTTCTCAAACTCCTCTAGCTTCCATTTAACGTCTGCTTGCTGAGCCTCGTGGGAGTCCACCCGTTCTTGATTCAACGCCATCTCTGATTCATTGGACACAATCCTAGATTCTAAGTAAGTGAATCGGTCCCCAAAAGCATTGCATGTCTTAGTTAGTTTGCGAACAACCCCTTGCACCTTACGCATGGCAGCTTGAGATAGCCTGAAGAATAGTATCTAAGGTTGGGGCTGTTGGACCCGAAACCACCAAGTGTTCTGGTTGTTCAGCGTTTGAAATACTTGGTGGGTTAGTGAGCTGGTTTGTGGGGGTGTAATCCCACACCAAATCCTTTACTCTGTGTTGTTTCACTTTCTCCTTTATGGTAGTTTTAGTTTTGGAACCAGGGTCGTCCGTTTGCTCACTACAGCTCTCATCTGTGGTAGAAAAAATATCTTCAGACCACTCGCCCCTGTCGGAGAAGGAGAAGAAATCACAAGGGTCTTTTTCCAGATCAAGATCATGAAACCCGATTTTGCTAATTTCGTTATTTCATTAGCGTGACCTATATTCTGATCGTCTCCTTGATTAGATCCAGCCAGCACTGCCTGCTATATTTGGGGGGCATTAATTAATTTGACCGGATGAGGGAAGGTCACCATTTGAATTGTTCCCACAGTGTTATTGGTATCAGACATGCCTAGGACTCCATCAGCATCTGCATCCGCAACAGTCCCTACTACCACTGTGGGAGGAAAAGACAAAAGAATACCTTCACTCCCCATTGCGATAGATTGATCCCTTGCGCTTGACTCCGGCATTGACTTCTGGTCAATAGTCTCTTCAGTCACCGCCTTGTTGTGTGCTTCAGGGACATCGGGTATAGCAGATGCGGCATGCATTGAGCCCAGACCAGCGTTTCCAGCTTAATTGGATGTTTCAACAGCAGCCTCTGTCTCCTCGGTAAGCACGACCTTACTCTTCTACTCCTGACGCGGCGCTGATCTCACAGGCGCTCCTCTGAGCAGGTCAGCCACTGTAGGGCCGGCCGGACGCCCCTTCTGTGAAGCACCAGCTCCATGCTTCGGCGTCTTGGAAGGCGTCGGAGCAGAAGACCCGGCGCTTCTGCACCTGCATTGTCCTTGATCGGAGACTTCCCGCTGTGCTAACCTTGCTGCCCTGGCCTTGGCAGCCGCAGATGCCGCCGCCACTTTCGGGCTATCGCAGCGTCAGTTCCAGATGTCAGGTAGGATTGCCGTCATTGCTGGTGCTGGTTCCCTTCCAATCCCACTTCCACCTTGGAGTACGACTTTCCAGGTACCTCAGGATCACAAGCCCGATTAAGGTAGCTAATGTAATTAATTGACTTCTAATGGGCTTTGCCTCCACGCAGCAGGCTTCCGCGACCATTCCTTTATTCAACAAGCTCTTGGCTCAGCATTTTCAAACATAATGCCTCTAGAGCTCCGTTCATACGTGCACACTAGGGTCTCACACGACCTCCATCTTGCCCCCTTCAGTGAACTGTGCTCCCCATTCAAAGTATTACCATTGACAAAAACACTTATAACATTTCAAATCACATAATTTGTGAGCATATAGTCCATGCTAGAGTGGTGAGTTATAGTTTTATTGTAGATATAAGTGAGGCTATTGGTCATGTAGTCCGGACTTTGAAGCTGTGCCATGCCACAGATCTCATGTGTGATTTATTTTGGTCAGCCTGATGAGGAGGAGGAGGAGGGGGTCTATGTGTTGGAGGCCTTCATGGAATTATTACACTTTTTACTGTTATTGCACTTACAGGGTGCCTAGATTTAGGCTGCCTTGGAATTTTATGTCTGCTGAATTGTGATTCTCCAGTGGGTTGCAGCTGAAATGTGTGCATTGTTAGTTACTTCAGAAATCTTGATGTCAAACATTAAGAAAGACTCAGAGCTTCTTATTGCGTTAATTATCACTGCAGATTGTTGCTGGAGCCAACAAACAAAGTTAAATTCATTGTTTTCCAAAAAGTGAAATGTGGAATAGTTTTCCTGTAAAAAAATGAAAAAGCGGTGATAGAATGCTTAATGAAGCTCGGCTAAATGTAACTCTTCATCCCATTACAGTGCATTATTTTATTTGTTCATCCAGCTTCTACAGACCACGGGCAACCATAGTTAAACATCCTTTGTCCTGCTCCCCAAAAAAAAATTCAACCACAACTGTTCCATCAGATCCCCTCAGAAGATAGAGTAACCCAGACCAGTTTCATCCTTCTTGGACCTTATCAGTGAGGTGTAGTCTGAGTCCTATGGCACAGTGATCTATGAAACTCAGGCATACCTGTTGCAATTAGAGCTTCACACTGGCATAAATAAAAAAGTGTTGAGTGGAATGCTTGAATTAATCTTAGCCACTGGTAACAACTGTGAGGTTTGTTCAGTCCAAGGCAGGGTACTAAGCAGTGACTTAAGTTAATTTAAATATATAACAAATCCCTTCTTTGTGTCCACAGACTTCAGTCTATCTTACAACATTTTAGATGAGTCGAGCTTCAGAAGAGACCAAGTTAATTGATGGCTGTACTATTACAAAAATTAACCTTCCTGCTGGAGATGTTGCAGTGTTGAAACAATTTTTGTCTAGCTCACAAAAAGCATGTGTCTCTAATATTACCTGTCTTAAATTATTTTGTTAGCGCAAATCTTCAAGCATGCAAGTTTGTTTAAAATGATCTGAACAAACTGGCGCACCACTTTTCTAGTTTGAACCACACTACAATTGTCTATGCTTTCAACATCTGTACCAAGGCACTCATTATCCTATTCATTCAAGTTCTGCTTTGTTACTAAATAATAACTTTATTACCTTCATCGCCGCTGTAATCGTTTCTAAGTAGCACATTATGATTGGATTGAAACACAAAGCACCTCTACTAGGTGCTAGGGTTTTTTCCTGCTGTTTATTCCCATGGAGAGCCTGTTTAACTTAATTTTAAAAATTCCATTAAAGAAGAGCTGAGCCTTTTATTGTGTTGTTCCTGTCCACTTACACAAACACCCGTCTTCCACTAAATTAAGCACCATCTGTGATTACAAAGCAGGCCAGATTGCTGTCAACTCAACCCTGTTCACACTGTTAAAAAGAAGCAGCACATTACAAATAAAGATGTCCTTCAATTTGCCTATTGTTAAAGCTAACAAAATGCTAGCTACCAAAACCTTAAAGCGGTACACTGAAGCACAACTAAATGAAGGTATGATTCATTTGTAAAAGCAAGTATAAAAAGGATTGTCTCTCCATACATCTAACAGACCCCCATATATTGTCAATGAAAAGTTAAAAACAAATTTTCGCAGTCGTGAACATCATTCAGTCAGTGTCTTACAGTTCAGAAGAACCACCTCCATCTCTCTTCCAAAATGTCCCTCGTCTACTGTTGAGTACCCAAAATAGTTACCTTAGTGCAGTCAACTCATTTCCAGGCCACTACAAGGTGATATGCCATTTCAAAACTGGAGAGGAGAAGAATGTACTGAATAGACAATAAACTAAAATGGGCTTTACAAATTTGAGAGTATACTGCTGCTGTTTTCTATCTAGAAGTGGTCCCAATTCTTGAGTTCGGAACTTGTTTTTGAATTCACAAATTTCATGAACACAAAAAATGAACACCCATAATTGGCACCACTGTGATTCACATTAAAGGCAGAAAAAGTAATGATGGATGAAGAAAGGGACCGGCTAGTCATTGGGGGTTTTAAAAACACATTCTTACAACACAAGCAGTAAACATTTTGGAGCTTGAAATTGAGAGTTTCAATAAACCTGTGACTTACAAAAAAATAGATTATTGGGCCAATGTATGGTGTTGGGCCTCTTGGGATATTAAGGTCGTTGGGTGCTGGCCACACCCACCAACCAATGACCACCACATAGAGCATACAGCTGCATGGCTGTGCAAACTGGATGTTTGACGCAAGGCCACTTTCTTCACCCATTGTTCCACCCTGCCACATGGTTGAAGGCCATTTTAAGCATGGCAACAGAAACACATGTTTGCCTTGTGTATAACTAGTAGTGCTCCTTTGTATTTTGAATGTATTGAGCACATGATTGTGCAAGGGCCTCCTGGCTTCAAATACTTGCAAAGAAGACTACAAAATGATTACACAGAAAATAGCCAAGTGTTGAGCTTTTTTTGAACTTCAATAGATTGGTGTCCCTCCATAAATCCAGAGGAAGGGATATCCACATAATCACTAATTTGTCTGCAATAGATATGCCTCTATTCCTGATTTCATCATTGAAACGTGTGATAAATATAATAAAGAGGATAGCAATGATCTTGTAATAAATATGCTGAGGGGGATAGCAATGCTCTTCCTTAGAAATACCAGGTTATTGAATGGTTTTCATTTCAGGCCCCTGATCATGGAGTGCTTTGAATCTGATGCATAAAATGATGACACTTTTATCTACCAAGAGCCTGTGCAATGCCCAAAGTTGACCATAAATGTGAGACTGCCATGCAAGGCCCAGCAAAAGCCAGGCAGAGCAATTTTGCAAAAGCTGTTGTTGCTCAATTCACAGGATTTTAAGTGCATAAATACTGTGTTCAAGTAATCTTGTCGAGATCATATTATGGCATGTATTATGGACTATGGAACATTTTGGGGAATATAAGGGACGATTTCCCTTTAAATCTTAAGATAGTCAAAACAACAAGCTATCATCTTACTGATATGATGAAAACAGGTAAAATTCTCTTAAATAAATAGCCCCAACCGTTCTTGCAGCATACATACGGGTTGGATAATGGCCAAGACTATCTGGTCACCAAATTTTTTAAGTATGAGGCAGAGCCTCCCATAATCACAACTTCCATATTATCTGCATAAATTTTCAAGCAGTTTTCTGCCATCCATTTTGCTACTGCCTTCAGACAATGGAGGAAGTTAAGTCTTCAAAGGACAGAATTTGGGGAGGGTCAAGGGAATATATTTAACGACCTATCATTTCATTTCCCAACAACAAAGACTAATAAACACAAGGAAATGGTCGGTCAAATGTGTGTTGCTGTACTAGAAACTTCAGAAAACTAGAGTGTGTGAATAGTGAAGAGTATTACAGCTGACTGAGATATTCCCATCAGACCACCCTTCTGGCGGAGTTTCATCATATGGGATGTTTGTAAGTATATCCAACCAGCCGCCCAACCCATCAAAAGATGGTGCGGATATGGATGTAGGGTCGAAATCTCTGGCCAAGCTGTTACTCAAGAATAGTCTTCAAGGTGTGTGGTGCAGTGCTGTTGTGAAAAATTAAAATTAACGACTTAGACAAAAATGTGTTTAATAGAAGATGTCTAAGTGTTAAACATAAAAACACGCCTGGTAGTGAATTTATAACTACACCATGGCGCTGTGCAGGAGGTCAACATGTTTCAGCCAAACTAGATATTATCCGGCTTTCATCAGGACCTAGTTGGTAAGCTACTGCCACTATATAAACGTGAGTGCAATAAAGTAACAAAGATAATAACAATGAAAGTACATATATCTACCAGGAACTTGGAGCCCCAATGTTCACAGGGGAGATGTACATTATTTCTCAATCCTATTGAAAAATCGAAAACTGTATACTTGTAGTAGTGATTTTATAACACACTAAGTATGAGTTACTATCTATATGAATAAATAAAGTGTTGTTTGTATAAGTGTGAAGCTTAGTAAATCATGTGTTTGCATAAGTGAGTAGGATGACTGCATAAGTGAAAAGGATGTGTGCTGGTATGTAATGTCGATGTAGGTGTATAAGTACATTTAATAGTCTTCTATTGATCTTTGTTAGCATGTATGAGTGAATCTATAGGTAATTGTTTAGATGTGTGTGTAGATGTTCAACCGGGTCATAGATTTCATAATCCGTTTTGTCCCAAGCTACACCACCAGGTACTGGAATGGCTGTGACATTCACTGATGATAGTTCTCTTTTCTCGATGTGAGATGACTTGTGTGGCTTTAGGACCAAGTTGATGTTCTGACTTGCTGTGTCCATTGTACTGTATTTTCCCTCAATTAATTTTCCCAAACAAAGTACCATGATGAGCCAAACCAGGAGGAAAAGTACACCTAACACAATCCAAAATTCAATCCATTGAGAAATCAGATAGGTTTCTTTGAGTTGGTGAAAGAGTTCAGTTACTTTATCTTTGAAAGTTTTTGTTGTTGCCGTTTCTTCAGGTTCGCTTGGATCTTCAGAAAATTTATCGAAATTGATGAAGTAGCCTGATGCAGTTCTGTCAATTGTTGGAATTGCTTCAGAATTTTCTTTTGCTTTTTCAATTTTTCTTTCATTAGCATAGTCTGAGGCTACATCGTTGTAGACTGGTGTTTCTTGACGAACTGTTGCAATTTGGGTTTCAAGAGGCACAAGTTCTATGCCATTGTTGCATAGTCCTTTTTTATTCACTGCAGGTTTATCAAATGTGATTAGTCTCTCAGTTTGAACCTCTTGGACTGTAGCAAATTTTGGTATTCTGCTATTTCTTGGGAGTCCACTGGGCCTACTACTTATTATTGGCCACATGATTGTGGTTTTACCAGGTCGATGGATACAACTCAGTTCTCCTTTTTACCAGCAAGGGGCGGTAGTACAACTGATCTTGTTCCGCTGACAGCTAAGACAGGTACTGCTTTTCTGTAAGAAGGCCACAATTCCTTTTTCACTGCGATCTTCTCTCTGACCAGATCCCCAATCTTTGGAATCCAGACAGGCCTTGCTGGGACAGGTGGTTTATCTTCAGTGGCTGTTGGCTGCTGTTTTAACTTTATGTTGCTCAGGGCTTTTCTTGTTTCATTTAAGTCCTGTAAAACAGCCAAACGATCTTTGATGTCAAAGCATTTTTTCTTATCATCTACCACTGAAATCTAAATCCTGAATATACATTCTAGTTCCGAACAATAGTTCGTACGGGCTGAAACCTTTTAGAGAATTTCTTGGCAGATTGTTAAGACTACGTTGGACACTTGTTAAATGTTGGACCCACCCATCACCCGAGCCTAATACCCTTGCCGTTATAGATTGCTTTATGTCCCGGTTTTTTCTTTCCACAATCCCATTTCCCTCAGGATGGAAGGGACAAGAGTACCGCAATGCAATGCCCATGCTGGTCATGGCCTCCTTATAAGCTCGAGATCTGCAAGCAAGACCCTGGTCAGAATGTAGCATGCAAATTGCGTATGTGCCGATAAAGAGTCGCAAATCTTTTATAACAGTTCTGGCATCAGCCGAGCGCTGGGGCCACATCCAAATGAATCTAGTGCAGGAATCCACTGCGACCATGATCTATTTATAGTTACCATCCCTTTGTAAGGGACCACAGTGGTCCAGGTAAACACATGCTAATGGTTTATCTGAGATTAGAAGGGGTGTCTGCGCAGGTCGTTTCACTGTTGATACTTTCATTCTTTGGCATATTTCACATTCTAGAACATATTTCTTAGTTTGTATTCTCATGCGCGGCCACCAATATCTCTGTTTTAATAATGATATTGTGGCGGAAACACCAGCATGTGCAGAAGCGAGCCCGTCGTGTGCCGCTGTAATTAGTCCTAACCTGTGTTCCATGTTTGGAATTGCCCTATCCCCCACTCCAGGGATTCGAGCGAATGGAACATTATTCGCATCAGTTACGTATGAGTACTTTACTGGAAAGCCTTTCGGGAGTGTTTTTCTGTCCTGTTTTACTGACTCACTGACAGCTTGCATTATATCGCTGTCTATTTTTGTTTTTGACCGGGTGATAGCAGCTACGGAAGCCGTTTGCACAGCTGCCTTCGCGGCTTCATCAGCCAATGAATTCCCCGCAACGTGAACGCCATCACGTTGATGACTCAGTGTGTGTATCATGTGAGTCTTTTTGTAAAAGAACTACTTGTTCCCAAAGTATTTTATGCTTGATTGTGCCACCTTTTGCATCCTTGAAACCGTTTTCAACCCAATTCTGCAAGTATTCATTATAAGACTGAACACAGTAATATGAATTGCACACTATAAGTGTGGGGAATTCGCGATCGGTATTTTCAAGCCCCATCTTAAATGCTAGTAGTTCAGCTCGCTGAGCTATACAATCTCCTAGAGATTGTGTTTTAGTGACCAGTGGTCTAAATTTTCCTTTGTGCCAACAACCTTAAACAATCGCGCACGCAGCACTGTAAGCTTGTTTAACCCCAACTTGCGGTTGTGCTGATCCGTCTGTATATATTATACAGCCATAGTGTTCTAGAGGCAGGATTTCGGGTGGCAGAGGACATTCATATTCATATTGTAGAAATTCTTGTGTTTTTAAATTACGATCAAATTCATATACTACGTCTGTTGCAGCAAGAGAATTAACCCATTGGATCCATCTTGGATGTAGTGCTTTAGCATTTGGAATGCTCGCTTTTGTTACCGCTTCTAGTGCTGGTATCGGTCTAACGATTATTATTCGTTTACCTTGTGCTAGGGCCCTTTCTTTTGCTACAGCAGTCTGACCGCAGTTAGAATTTTTCATTTGAACTGAACTTCATTTCAGCTTTTGTATACAAATGTGATTTGTAAGCTATTGGTACCGTTTCTCCCTCATTAGAGGTCAGGTACGTGAATCCGCATCTTCCTGGGATGAAACGGATTACAAGGTTGTGTGTGTTGTCGCGAGTTTGTAATTTCGTTTTAGCTAACATGTCTGTTTGCAATGATCTCAAAATTTCTGTGTTTTTCTGAGTCCAATTGATTGGTTTAAAATCAGGTTTTATTAATTCGTAGAGAGGTTTAACCCTCTCTGCATAATTTAGTATGTAAGTTCTTCTGAAATTCAGGAAACCTAGTATTGATTGTAAGTTCTTCAGCGTTTTTGGTGCTTGGAATACAGCGCACTTCTCTAAGAAGTTGTCTGCTAGGCTTTTGCCTTCACTTGATATTTCATATCCTAAAAATAGGACTGTTAAATGGGCAATTCGTGACTTTTTAAAGTTGAATTTGTAACCGTCAGCTGCAAACCAAAGTATTATGGTGTTCACTCTTTTCAAGTGAGTATCCAGGTCATCATCTGTGAGATAGATGTCATCGACATAAGATAATGCCTCATCATCATGTATTTGTAGTAACTCTGTTACCCTTGCTGAGAATAATCCTGGGCTATTCTTGAATCCCTGTGGTAGTCGACAGAAATTTTCTGTGACCCCATTATTGAGAAAGCGGTTATATACCTGCTTTCAGGTGCAATGTTTTGACAAAAGAATCCATTAGAGATGTCTAATGTTGTTTTGTATTTTTTGCGAACGATGTTATTCATTAGTGCTGCACTGTGCGAGTTTTGTGCAGCAAATGTCTTGCAACATGAGTTAAGGTGTCTGTAGTCCAAGACTAGACGATATGAATCGTCTGGTTTGAAGACAGGAAACAAAGGATTGTTCATTTGAGAGGTGCATGTTTCGATCACCCCTTGGTATTCAAGTTGATCTAAGATCTCCCTGACTTATTTTTTAGCTTCTTGTTTAATTGGGTACTGCCTGTGTGCAGTTGGTTGACATTTTAACTGGATTTTGTGAGGAGGAGAGTCCTCACCCCATCCTACATGATTCTTATATAATGCAGGTGCTTGAGCTACTGCCCATTTTCTTGCATATATGTATTTTCTATGAATTGGAATATGATTTGAGAAGGCAGGCATAATCATTTCTTCGCCATGAGGGCACTCCCTGACAAACTCTGGTGGCCAGTCTTTCTCAGCTAATAGGATGTCATAGCCTTTTGAGAGGTTATCCCAAAACAGACCCCTTACCTTCCTAGTCTTATCTCCCTCTATACGCAATGTTATTTCGTATATTTTATGGGGTTTGCTAACTCTGGTATCTGCAGTTTCCACCTGAATGTATTCATTCGTGTCCACTGTCTCCAGATGATTCATCAGGATCTTGCGAGCTATTATCACTTCTGCTGCGCTGTCTAGCATTGTCTGGGCCCACTCGCCGTTTTTCAGCTGTGTCCTCAGTATCCTCGGCATGTTTGATTATTTTAATACTTGCTACCTTCTTTCTTGGAAATTGTAATTTTTTACTTTGAGCAGGTTCCTTGTCTTTGGACTTGACGTGCTCTTCCCTGTGTTCTGACTGTCCTCTTATTTCCGATTTTTGCGAGAAAGTCTGAAAAGATCGAGAGGGACGTGTATCAATATCTTGATATCTATAAGGCTTTTTCAAATTATCCCTATTTCTAAGGTTGTATCTTTTTTCAGAGGGCTCCCTTTGGGGAGACTTGTGTCTTTGGTCCGGAGATCTTTCACTCCGTCGAGGAGACCTTCCTCTGGACTGGAATCTTTTTTCTTTGGGAGTGGATTGTTTATTTCCATCCCAGCTCTTTTTGGGAGTTTTTAGATTATTTTTAATAAATATCTTTTCAGGATTTTCAGTTAGTTGGGGTTTTACCGGTTTCCAACCGAAACTATCTCTACCTAGTTCTTCATAGGATTTTTCTATGGTTCTGGCAAGTTCAATTGGTTGGTCTGCTATATCTGTTTCTTTCAATTTCTAGAGGTAAGTTATATCCTCCATTGCCAATTGAACTAACTCTCTATATGCCTTTGTTAATTCTTTTATTTTAACTAACAGTTCTTCACTTGACATTTTATCAATGTCTGGATGTGGTGTGTAGCTGGCTAGAACCGGCCACGTTGCTCCTGGTCTACCTAGTGGACCGAGCCTGGTGATGTGATTATTATGTTTTAGGGCGCCTTTAAACCAGAGAAGGTGTTCTTGGTAATTTAGTGGGATTTCAACATCCTCGAAAGGAGTGTATTCATCCGGAGGTTCCTCTATTTTGTAATAGTGGAATTCGTGTGCTACAGCGTTTGCTGCTGGAAAGTTTATCCATGAATAGAATACCTCTGTCTGCCGATATTCATGGGCCTCTACCATGAATATGACTGTACCACCTCATGATGTCAGTCCATTTTCTATAAGTTTAATAGTTATAGTTTTTCTTATGTTGACCGGAATGAGTATAGCATTAGGGTCATTCTGTAGGAGACTCATGTCATCCTCTAGGAGTTGAGCTGCTATTCTAGCTGCCTCCCTATCCTCTTCACTTTCCACCATTTTTACTGGCAGAAAGGTTTTTGTAGCAGATCAAGTTTCAAGGAAAACAAAAGATTAGGTGCACAATATTTTGGAACACTGTATCCTTCAACGTTGACTAAACCAAAACTCTACATAGGAATCTCTTCCTACTAAGTTCCGGCGGATTTTAACCTTTTACCCACTCCAGACGTCTTTTGGAGTATTTATAGGAAAAAGGGTCTGTGTGAAAAAGCACGACTGAGTACTCTAACGTCTTGCGTTAGATTTATCGCCTTACCAAACGTTGGGTGCCATGTAGTGTAGTTCTTATATTCCCAATAGGCTGTGCACATTGGAATAATATATTCAGCAATGTAGACGTAGGACTGAGGTCGACTAGGTCTCTACTGACTATATTAGACTTAAGGTTTGCCAGCTAGCTCAGAGGTCACTAGAAACTTTCTCGAATAAACGAGGAGGAGTTTAACCTCCCTGGATAGACAAGAAGGGATTAGCTTCCAACAACCATATAACATGACAACTTTGCTCCCTCAGAATAAGAGTATATCTCTAGAGTCGAGTGAAAACAATAGACAGCTATTTCACTCAGTCAATTGTGCGTTCTTAGTTTCACCAGAGTGCAGAGAAGAGAGAGAGACGGGCGTTTTCAATAAAGGTATAATTTATTGAGCAGTCTTCCTTCTCATGCAAGAGAAATGAATTGCCACAATTGCAATACTTAATATAAAGTAAAGTGCATACAGTAAAAGGAGTATTATGAAATAATACTGTAAAAGCATTGATATGGTTTCTTAGCCATAAGATACTTTAAAATGGATAAAATATATACATACATATATACATTGACTAACGTACTCAACTGGTGCTTCTAAAATAAGCCTACCCTGGTGTACTTGACCTAAGCCTAATACGTGGGAAGGAGTAAGTAAATAGCAGTTTAAGTTAAGTTGGTTTTGCCAAGAATCTGATTCAAGAATTCTCTCTAAGGGTTTAGTCAGCACAGTACCTTGGGAATAGGATGTAGGAGGTCTGGTATCTCTTTCCTCAGGACTCGATATTCCAGCAACCCGCAAGGGTAGGCTGGAAACGCCGGAGCTGGATTTTCTCGGCTGGAGAAAAAGACAGCGTCTTTCTCAGCGCGTCAAAGAGGAGGGGCAGCGTCTGTGGGCTCTCCCATCAGCTGGGCTCTCGGGCAAGTAGATAGCTGCTCTGCTTCCAAACCACCACTGTGTGTTTGCTTAAGGCAACGTTGGTATCTTTATACCTGAAAGGTGCCGGGTTTGACGTAAGGTTGGATATAAGACGTCAATAAAGATGTCACTAAGAACTGGCCGTTCTTACAGTGCTCGCAGGAGTTCTATTACGAATCAAAACAAAAGCAAGTGGGGATTTCCCAGGTTGCTGGAGGTTTGGTGTGTCGAAAGAACTTGTTGTGCTTTCTAGGAATCCAAGGAAGTAGCTTCTGCCGTGCCTTTGACTGCAAGGGCTATTTACTTAAATATGGATCTGATTTGTATGCCATTATAGGGATATTATTGATTATAGCCGTACAAGGGCATAAAATAGCAATATTGATTCAGGTTCCTAGATAAAAACACAATAAGACAGCAATGCATTGAAAACACAAGTATATATAGATTGTAATGTAGACTTCCACACAATAAGAGCATATTAAGATTTAGACTTCTCAATATTCTGGTATACAATTTGGTGGATCATTGAATTCCTGAATTGTAGTACAGAATATTGAAGCCCAAAATATTGTGGTACAAGAATGTCAAGAGACAAAATATTGAAAGGTAAGAGCATGTAGGGAAGTATATATTTACTCTTCCTAACTCCACATCTACGTACGTTGAAGATATATGTGCTGCATAGCTATATATACGTGGATTTAGGTACAGAAAATGTAGACTTACTTACCTGTCGAAATTTTGTCCTCGATATTATGACCCATTGATATTCTGGGGTGGATATTTAGAGTGCACATGAATTCCTATGTAAGGAGGCAGAATCTCTGTCTATGTGTTTTTGTTCATGTGACCTCTCCTGCTGAAACAACATAGGATGTATCTGCATCTGATAATTCAGAAAAACTGCATAAAAACAATTGGCAAAGCCACCTTGATGTTTTTAAAGGACTCTCTAAAATGTTATTGGGTATACCATACAATAATTCATAGCTCAGTTGGATGTTATTTAATATAGACACTTAAAATGGCAGGTTCTATGAACAAAAACTCTACTAGTTCTACTAGAAATCTAATGAATATTTATACAAAATATTCTTTTAACTTCATGTAGCTTTAAGATTTCCTTCTTTTTATATGTAAGATTTTAATTGGATATTGATTTTGTTTTATTGTAATTGATTTAATAAGAAACATACTATGAAGATTTACTAACTCAATGCGTCCTAATTTCAGATCTAAGTGTTCGTTGGGATTGTGCCTATTCAGCACTATATAGAAATTAATGTTCTTTTGTTTATACGACTATTGGAGATAACACCAATAACTAATTGTGTTATTTCAGTTCCTATCCTTTGTGCCAGATCTGTTGTGTCTTGTTTCTCCTAATGAGTATTTACAAACTCTGAAACGTGTTACTTTTCTTGCTATCTGCTCATGAATATTGAAGCTGTCGCACTGTTACAAAGTCACACAGCTTACTATGGTGTTCAGGAAAGGACCCACTGTGTAGGTCATATTTATTCAAAGGCAAGGAGCCTGTCTTCCTTTCTATGTGATGCACTCTAGAGATTTGATGCTGCATTGCATTTGCACAGCAGATGCATTGAAAAGCTGAGAGGTCTGGAATTGTTTAACTCAAAGTTATATAGAAACTAGGATGCCTCAGCAGCAAGCTGGTCTCAGATTGCTCTCAGACTCAGATTCCCCAGAGTAAACACATGCAGGAATAAGCATAAGCCATTTATAGAATTGGACCCATTATAGCTCCCCTCAGCCTAAATGAAGGTCCTGCTCAGTAATGAAGTCCAGTTGAGACTCATGTTTAAGTATTTTTCTTTTGAATAAACCTGTAGTCTTTCATTCTTTCATTGAGGTGATACCTCACAGAAGTGGTATGCACAATTACAAGGCACAAGTGCATTAAAATTCTGGAATGTTAAACAAAGTTACAAGTGTATAACAACATAAAAAGTGCATACATTGCAAGGGAGCTCTTATGGACCAAATAAATAGACATGACATATGACTTCCAAAGAACAGAGTGGGGGATCAAAAGTAAAATTGTTTTGTGGGACAACCAATCACTCCTTTCTTCTGGTAGTCAATTGCAAGTTTAAAACAAAGGGAGAGCAATGTTGTTCATGTAAGTTAGTTCTTACATTGCTGGTGAACATATTACGGCCAAGATGGCCTGTGTCCCCACATTTCTCTCAGTTTTTTTTATCCTGTTTTTGGCTACCAGAATAAAGGATTAATTGGTTGTACCACAGGCATTTTTCTACAAGTATGTCTTGACCCCACACACATTTCTCTGAAGGTAATCCTCCTAGGCTGGATCTATATGTTGGGTCCATATGAGCTCCATTTCAAGTGGAGCCCTTCCAGAAAGATGACTGGCTGTTCTGGATAATGAAGAAGCCCTATGATAAAGCATGGCACCATTAATGGGTGTCCTATTAGTGATTGAAATAGAATGCATCAAGTGAAAAACAGGTCTGCTTACTCATTTGGTTGTTCCTGCAGTTGGAGAAAACATATGGAATTGGACATGTTGACCTCGATTTTCCTGACATGCAGGAACTCACACAGTACATATGTACAGTACAGTACATATGTACATTCCTTTTAGTCAGGGAAGACTATGGAAACAAGGAAGACATGGGAAGCGGCAGTTATGAGGGTGACTAAACAGCATAACAGTACACAGAAATACTGTCATGAGAGGCAGTTTGGGTACAGAGAATCCTCACACAATTTCATCACAATGTTTTGTAGTTGTAGTGACTACTACTTATGCTAGTTTGTCACCAACGTTTGAGTCCATTCACTCGCATACTTTTTCCCTTTTTGGTTCTGTGTTTTTCAGATTTGTTATTGAGTTACCTGCAGTTGGTGTTTGGGTTGTGATTTCCTCCCTCTTACAGAGAAGCTTCCCCTGCTCCGCATTTGCTTCACCTTAGCCTCCTTGGACTAAGTATCCAGGGTGATGAATACATTCCTCATTACCACAGTAAGCCCAGCACCCTGTAATCTCACTAACAAGCCCATTTTTATATATTATTGTCCACTAACTAATGTATGTTACTGTCTAACAAATATGTGAGGCCCCAAAAAAATGCATTGCATGTTTTCTTCTTCATCCTCTGGAGAGATGTACATGATGCAGATGTTGTATTATCTTTTTACCCCATTGGTCACATTATTGCTTTGTGGGACCTATACGCGTACTAGTGTCTCAGGAGAGGCTTATGGAGGATTGAGGTTCTTACCTGACTAACCTGAAATTTTACTCAAAGTTTGCCATCTTTGGCCCTGGTACCTTTACCTTCTATTACAACTGACTTCTTATATGTCTTTTGCCAAGAGCAATGCATAAGGATTGTGAGGTTAATGATCACAGGGATTACAGTCAAGTATGTTTCAAGAGTAACTCTAGGATTGCACTGGGATGTTAGAGCACATAGGTGGAATTAATAGAAACTCAGGGCCACATTTATTTACTTTTGACACAGCGGGGCAATCACAATTGCTGCACTGCATTGTGTTAAAGGGCGAGAACATATTTATTATCTATTAAGGTATTAAGCTATGATGTTGTTTCTCCCAGCCCCTGTACTGGCACACTTTAAGAATCCTTGCACCATAGTGCAAGGGTGTATGCATGATGTCTAGCATAGGTTGTGTAGTAGAAGGGTACTCTTCCACTACGAAATACTGTTTTGACATAGTTTAAACAGTTAACCAACCTTTATTATGTGTGCTGCACAGTATAGCACAAATGAAATTTTTAAAAGTCTGCAAGAAAGTAAACTTTTCTCTAATGTTACACTTGCCTCAGTGATGCGTACATTTGTGGCACAAAGCCCTGCAGTACTGGGGGTAGGATATGCACTGCTTATTACTCCTGATTTTCAACAATAATTTATTTCTGCAAAGGGTGCTAACCCACTGCCTGTAGTGACCCCTCAGGCTGAAATCAATACTTATAGACAGGAAGAAATCCCTGTGTGCGGGTAGCACTGTTCCTTTTGGCAACTATTGCTCAATAAACAATTTATTATGTAAAAAATTCCAAACAACAAACTTCAAACAAAGAATATTGCACTAATGTCTGTATTAAACTCACAGCATTAGAGAATGTGATAATTCATGAATTGTTAAACAAACAATATGCGGACATTATACAGCAGTGGAATCCTGCTCCACACATGATTTCATGTTATGCAAAACAGAGACAATACGTGATTCAATAACATCAATTCATAAACTTAAAGTTGAACATGTCGATGTCCTCTCATTGATGACAGACATTTGAGAAGTGAGCCCTATGCATTTCGGGACACCAAAGGTCCCTTCCTCAGGGGCATGTCTGTAAAGAAGCAAATTAAATATCAACGTTTATTTGCATGTATAGGAGGACGATGATAAATCAACAACAACAAAAAGTTCCTGTGTCACTAAATCCAAGATATACCAATCGTGGGGTTATGCTAATGACCGCAGAAGAAAGCCCTGCAGCCCTTTTTTAGTAGATAGGGCTTTGCATCAAAATTGATGGTGATTCCAGGGGTAGGTCCATGGACCACCCACATAATGTCTCCTTGATGCAAAGCATTGCAAAGTAGGGCAATACTCTACTTTGCATTACTCTGGTGGACACTTTCCAGTGAAAATCTAGATTTGTTCTGGAAAGTAAATCCCAATTCAAGCCTTTGTGTAGTCTTGTGTCACTTTTGGTGGCCCTGCACAGACGCAAAGGCGTAATAAATCTGGCCCTCCATTTTCAGCACGTTTCAATCATGAATTTCCATCCAATTTTCTGTGATCCAGAGGGTACTAACAAGGTATGAAATGTCTATGGCAAAGATATTGAGAGACAGCTGAGCATCATTAGCATATTATAGAAGGTACCTGAATTCCAGAGGATGAGACTGCAATGTTTTTGGTATGTATACCAATGGGTTACCTGCTTGTCAGATCTGGCAGATTGGTAACACCCTTCCCATGGTGATGAACATCATTAACGACTGGAATTAGAATAATCAGTGCATCTGTTGTGTCGTGTAGTTCCTACTAATCCATAGGATCTGTGCATGGTTTGGACAATATAAACTAAGGACTTGGTGTCTCGACTAGTTCCGGACACCCCCACAGGATATGTTGGACTATAGACCAGCTACGTCACAGTGCCACTGCAAGTGAGCTAAAAAACGGTGATGGATCAAGCCCTGATCTTTGGACTTGGTAAGAGTGGTCTGCTTAATTCAGACACTCTGTTCATCACCACCCCCTTTTCTGAATCATTTTTGTCCACCATAAGCGTGGAAGGGTATACTCAGATGTGAGTCCCTAGCTCATTGCACCATCAGGATTCAAGCAAGCCGGGCCGAAGACGGCTGAAATGCCAGAAACCGGTCCCCGGTAGCTTGTTTCCTTCCCAGTATAAGAATTGGCTTGGTAGTTTGGTCTGCCCTGTTCCCATGATGCACTGGTCCAGGGTCAGACTGATTTGCATATAGCCAAGTTCTGAGCTGGGATGGTGCAGTGAGCTAAAAAACGGTGATGGATCAAGCCCTGATCTTTAGACTGGGTAAGAGTGGTCTGCTTAATTCAGACACTCTGTTCATCACCACCCCCTTTTCTGAATCATGTATTAAACTCACAGCATTAGAGAATGTGATAATTCATGAATTGTTAAACAAACAATATGCGGACATTATACAGCAGTGGAATCCTGCTCCACACATGATTTCATGTTATGCAAAACAGAGACAATACGTGATTCAATAACATCAATTCATAAACTTAAAGTTGAACATGTAGATGTCCTCTCATTGATGACAGACATTTGAGAAGTGAGCCCTATGCATTTTGGGACACCAAAGGTCCCTTCCTCAGCGGCATGTCTGTAAAGAAGCAAATTAAATATCAACGTTTATTTGCATGTATAGGAGGATGATGATAAATCAACAACAACAAAAAGTTCCTGTGTCACTAAATCCAAGATATACCAATCGTGGGGTTATGCTAATGACCGCAGAAGAAAGTCCTGCAGCCCTTTTTTAGTAGATAGGGCTTTGCATCAAAAATGATGGTGATTCCAGGAGTAGGTCCATGGGCCACCCACATAATGTCTCCTTGATGCAAAGCATTGCAAAGTAGGGCAATACTCTACTTTGCATTACTCTGGTGGACACTTTCCAGTGAAAATCTAGATTTGTTCTGGAAAGTAAATCCCAATTCAAGCCTTTGTGTAGTCTTGTGTCACTTTTGGTGGCCCTGCACAGACGCAAAGGCGTAATAAATCTGGCCCTCCATTTTCAGCACGTTTCAATCATGAATTTCCATCCAATTTTCTGTGATCCAGAGGGTACTAACAAGGTATGAAATGTCTATGGCAAAGATATTGAGAGACAGCTGAGCATCATTAGCATATTATAGAAGGTACCTGAATTCCAGAGGATGAGACTGCAATGTTTTTGGTATGTATACCAATGGGTTACCTGCATGTCAGATCTGGCAGATTGGTAACACCCTTCCCATGGTGATGAACATCATTACCGACTGGTATTAGAATAATCAGTGCATCTGTTGTGTCGTGTAGTTCCTACTAATCCATAGGATCTGTGCATGGTTTGGACAACATAAACTAAGGACTTGGTGTCTCGACTAGTTCCGGACACCCCCACAGGATATGTTGGACTATAGACCAGCTACGTCACAGTGCCACTGCAAGCCCCCTAACTTACCATGGAGAAAACAGTTTCTGGCAATCACTGAACATGATAGCCCTGATTCAAAGAATCATGGAAGCAGTACAGAACCTTTCGCTCAGTCACCCGTGCTGACTTGTTCTCAAAGAAATATACAGAGAATTCACAGTGGGACGTTTTCAATGATATTTATTGTAGCAATGTTATTCTTGCTTAAAATAGGTGTGCTGGAATTATCAGGAGACAGAAGCAAAAAAAGGAGATTACAAGCACCAAAAGAGTAAATAGTAGATACATTTCTACCATGGTGCTGAAGCAATGGATATATGCAGGCATATGTGCAAAATGGTAATCCAACGTACTCCTACGATGCAATCCCTACTCTAAGTGTACCCAGATTGTGTGTAGGTGTAGAGCCAATAATCCCCCATAGGGATGATACAACCCCATTACCTATTGGGAGAGACAGAAAGACCCTGTCTTGGCCTCGAGTTGGACACCCCTCATGGAATTTCAGACCTGTTCGTGGTGATTTCTTCTGTGTGAAGTGCCTTCTCTACCAAGATATAGGGATGCCTATTATTTATAATAAAAAGCAGCCTTCGTGATGTGTGCGCTAGATTAATGATGTTATGGAGATGTGGATAGCGCTGTTGCCCCGTGGATGAAGATAGGATGACTTTTGTGCCTAGTGCATAAAAAACCTATTACATGATGTTCAGGGCATCGTGACAATGTTGTGCGAAGCTGGATGTATAAATAAGAATAAATAATAAAAAAAATAATAATAAATAGAGCCCCTAACCGAGCTCCTTCGCGACCGGACTAGCCACCCTCTAACAGCCCGCCTCCTTTGTGTTTGCAGTGCCAGTGAACAAGAGCAAGGGTATGCTCGAAACGCGTATGGCTGTATCAGGAGAGCGAGCGGCATCCTGTGATTTCTGCTGCCAGCGGCTTCCTGTGCATCACCCCTTCGTATGCAGCACCTTCAATGGGGCAACCTGTGTGTGGATTTAAAGGCGGCTAGTCCGGTCGCGAAGGTGCTCTACTGCTTTGATTGGCGGTTCTCTTGTGCTGGTGATTACTAGTACGTCCGAGAACGAAGGGGGCCTGAGCCGCTGGTTGATATTGGCGGTTTTATACAGAGGTGCAAGTGACGCTTTCCGCTAACAAACATTAACTTTTCACAAACACTGAGGTGGCGGTATCCACTTGGCTTTTAAAAAGGAACTGCAAGGTCATTTGGCTGTAATGAGGACTATCTTAAACAGAATGCCACAGCCCACAGGGGCGTGACCTATCGTGAATAAATATGTTTCCTAACAGCCCGCCTCCTTTGTGTTTGCAGTGCCAGTGAACAAGAGCAAGGGTAAGCTCGAAACGCGTATGGCTGTATCAGGAGAGCGAGCGGCATCCTGTGATTTCTGCTGCCAGCGGCTTCCTGTGCATCACCCCTTCGTATGCAGCACCTTCAATGCGGCAACCTGTGTGTGGATATATATATATATATACATCCAAATCGATCAGGTAGCACCACAGTGAGAGGCCACAGGAAGCGTTTCTTAGTTCAATATCTTTATTCTATCAGCGACTTGCCAGCAGTCAAAACGCCAGGAATGGGCATCCAAAATCTTGCCAGACGCGTTTCAGAATTCTTTCCTTTCTTCAGTGGCTTTGAAAAGGAGTGAAAAGACGTATTGCTCATGCTCAGCTTTTAATGTTCTAACCTCCCGCCCTGATGGGCGTGGCTGCACTGCAGCCTCATGGTGGTTGTAGTTCGTGTGTAATGCACTGCTGATGACATCACATATTACATCACTCATGACATGGTCAGTGACATCACTCATGACATCACTGATGACACCATCCAGTGAATGTGTGTCTTTCAGATAAATAAATATGTTTTATATATGTATGTTAAGGTCGATGGAAGAATATTTGTTTAAATTATTGTCTTAATGGATGTTTTTAAAAAAAAAATGATTGGATAACTGCCTTATTAAGTGTATCTTAGTGAATACATATATTAGCGAGTAATGTTTAAATATTTAAATATATGTATCAGTGTTTCACTTTGTATAAGTGGCTGCATGGGTTGGTGAGTAGCTACATGTGTGTGTATATGGGTTATTAGATGTTTTTTTAGTATCCTTATAATTGTCTGTTTGATTTGGTGGGGGTGTTACTTAGCACAAAGATGCATCAATGACTGACTCACTGTTTGTATGTGTTTTGAAGACAGCATATGTGTAGGATTGTAAGGGTGAATGAGTGTGTATATGTATGTGTTAGTAAGTGAATGACTGTCTCACTAGTGTCTTTATCAGTAACTACATATGTTTTAATATAGTATTTGTGAGTATTGGTGTATATAATTGAGTATATGTGAGAGTGAGAGATTGAAAGAGTTCTTGTTTTAATAAGTATGTGTTTCTATAAGTGATTGTTTAAGAGAGTAAGTATGTGTAAGTTTCCTTAGAAGTAAGGTGGTAGTGTATGTATAGCTGTATATGAAAATAAATGGATGTTCAATAGTTTATTTGCATGTGTGAGTATGTGTGTGAGCAACTTTTTGAAGACTGTCAGTGTGTTAACGGATGTATAGGTGTCTCACTACATATGATGAGTTAGTATATGTATGAGTGACTATATAGAAGTGTTGGGGAGCAAGTGGATGTGTATATAAATGGTGGAATTACTGAATTGGTTGTTGTATCTGGTATAGGTATGTCCACTTTTTTAAAAATGTTATTTTGTATTTTTCAAAATGTGTTTTAAGGGTTACTTTACAGTGAAAGTAGGTCAGTCTCTCTGTCACAAGGATGGTGTCATCAGTGATGTCAGGAGTGATGTCACTGACCATGTCATGAGTGATGTAATATGTGATGTCATCAGCAGTGCATTACACGCGCAAGTTATAGTGAGTCCAACTAACTATAACGTGGGAATTTCAATGGTTTTATGTCAGTAAAATTTCCAGCTAACTATAACTGGTGTCAAACCTATGGTTTTTTCAGTGAATTTGATAGGTTTTTTAAATGCTAATTCCTAACTATAACTGGTGTGAAACCTATGGTTTTTTCAGTGAATTTCATAGGTTTTTTAAATGCTAATTCCTTTCTATATCGAGTTTCTAACCCTTTTTTTTTTTTTACAATTTGCTGTTTTGTGTAAGTATTCATTTTTTTTCTTTTTTATATAATTATTTTCTTTTGCGCTCTGGGTGCGCGCTCCGGGAAGCTTTCAGATAAGCTCTCCGGTAAGCTTTCCGGTAAGCTAACCGGTGAGCTCACCTGAAAGCGCACCCAGAGCGCTACTTTCGTTCGTGAAAAAAAATATGAATGAAAAGTTAATAATAATGCAAAACATTTCGTACCATACAAATAAAATCAGTTTTTTTTATAAGGAAAATGATTATGCATTTCTGTAAAAGTTTGATGACGTCACTTCGGCGCGCAACGTAAGTGCCCTCGGAAGCGCCTACGTTCGCGCCGCGTAAACGCACCCAGAAGCGCCTACGTTCGCGCCACGTTTGCGCCCCGGAAGCGCCTACGTTCGCGCCGCGTAAACGCACCCGGAAGCGCTCCGGAGCGTGCAGCGTAAGCGCGTCGGGTCATGTGACCTTAAAATAACACTTTTCATTGGTTGCTAACAGTTTTTTTTACAAAGAATGAAAACCCCACCCATTTCCGTCACTTCTTCTTTCACTTTTGTGACTGAAAGACCTGCCTTTTTGCTCCAGGATATTTCTTGGTTTTACAATGGCTGCCAGACAATCCAGCAGTGAGGATGACCCAGAATTCATCAATGAAGAGCCCCCTCAACGTAAAATTAAGGAACATTTCATTTGGAAATTTTTTGAAATCCCACCTGGACAAAAAAAGGTAAATGCTCCAAAAGTGCAGTGCAGGATCTGCAAAGAAGAGCTGTCACGAGGTAACCCTTTGAAAAAGTACTCTTTTGGGAACTTCACAATGATCCGGCATGTACAGAGGAAGCACCCCCAGAATTTCTGCCCGAGAAAGTGTCAGGGCTCTGGCACAAGAGGTTCCCAGTGATGGGGCTTCTACATCCACCGGAGGAGCAACTTCTTCTGGGAGGGGGCAATCACAGGAGCAGGTGCCAAACATTCAACCTGCATTTAACCATGGTGTCCTCAGATGCAGATACTGCAATCAACTCCTCACCTATGGGGAGCAAAGTGTCCAGCTCATGGTTCGAGCATTGGAGAACCATCACTGCCCTTCCCACCCCTAATTTTTTTTGTTTTTTTTGCTCCTGTTGAGCAGTTTCCATTCCCTGTTTTTGTTCCTGTTTAGAAAAAAGAAGAAAACCAAAAGTTCTTTTCAGAACTACCTCCATTCCCTGTTTTTGTTCCTGTTTAGAAAAAAGAAGAAAACCAAAAGTTCTTTTCAGAACTACCTCCAATTCTCATCAAAGAGCTATATTCTTAAAAAAATGAAAAAGAGTAAGTGAAATAGAGTGCATTGATAATGGAAAGGAGAATGAGTAAGAAAGAACATAAAGGTATGAGAGGAAAAAGGAAGTGAAGTAGGAGGACTGAAAGAAGGTGAGTGTTAGGAAAGAAAGTTATGAGAAGAAGAGTGAATATGGGGAATGTTGATATTCAATGAAAATGTTGAAAAGGAACAGGAGTGTTGAAGGATAAGAAAAGATGCATTGCTGGAGTTGATGGTAGAAGGCCTCATTTATGAAGCCATGCGTCACTTTAACGCCACCAAAGCATCACTTTTTGTGACACAACAGTCCAATAAAAAATGCACCTTATTTATTCATATTTACAAAGTGGCGTTTCTAGGTAAATACATCACTTTGTAAACCCCTGTGCCACATTATTCCTACGTCAGGTGTAATGTATGCAAAAGGGACGTATTGATGCAAGAAAGGGTCGTAGAGGTGACACAGTGAATAAACTGGAGGCCTCATTTCTGAAAAGTGACGCATCGCTACGTGAAAACAGCGATGCGTCACTTTTCTGGGCGCACTCCTTATGACATTCCAGATATGTCATATTTAATTTATGACTAATCAATTCGCAAGGAGTTACAGATACATCAGTATTTCTGACGTATCTGTAAACACAAAATTGACACATTACTGGAGTGCGTCACAAAAGTGACGCAACTCCAGTAATGCGTCCTTTCACATGGGGAAAGCACCATGTGAAAGGTCTTGCGTCAGTCTTACACCTGCTGTGAGGCAGGCGCAAGATTTTGACGCAACAGCATCCTAAAAGTGACGCAGTGAAATCTCATAGATTTCACTGCGTCGCTATTACCAAGCTTTTTGCGGGGGAACGCCCCCTCTGCATACATTATACCTGACGCAGGTATAATGTGGTGCAGGGTTTTAAAAAGTGACCCATCTATCTAGATGCGTCACTTTTTAAATATAGCGCAACGAGGCGCATTTTTTTACACCGCTGGTGCGATGCGTCACTTTTCTGTGCGCACTCCTTACGACATTCCAGATGTGTCATATTTAATGTATGACGAATCATGTTGCAAGGAGTTACAGATACGTCAGTATTTCTGACGTATCTGTAAACACAAAAGTGACGCATTGCTGCAGTGCGTCACAAAAGTGACGCAACTCCAGTAATGCGTCCTTTCACATGGGGAAAGCACCATGTGAAAGGTCTTGCGTCAGTCTTACACCTGCTGTGAGGCAGGCGCAAGATTTTGACGCAATAGCATCCTAAAAGTGACGCAGTGAAATCTTATAGATTTCACTGCATCGCTATTACCAAGCTTTTTGCGGGGGAACGCCCCCTCTGCATACATTATACCTGACGCAGGTATAATGTGGCGCAGGGTTTTAAAAAGTGACCCATCTACCTAGATGCGTCACTTTTGAAATATAGCGCAACGAGGCGCATTTTTTTACACCGCTGGTGCGATGCGTCACTTTTCTGTGCGCACTCCTTACGACATTCCAGATGTGTCATATTTAATGTATGACGAGTCATGTCGCAAGGAGTTACAGATACGTTAGTATTTCTGACGTATCTGTAAACACAAAAGTGACGCATTGCTGGAGTGCGTCACAAAAGTGACGCAACTCCAGAAATGCGTACTTTCACATGGGGAAAGCCCCATGTGAAAGGGCTTGGGTCAGTCTTACGCCTGCTGTGAGGCAGGCACAAGATTTTGACGCAACAGCATCCTAAAAGTGACGCAGTGAAATCTCATAGATTTCACTGCGTGGCTATTACCAAGCTTTTTGCGGGGGAACGCCCCCTCTGCATACATTATACCTGACGCAGATATAATGTGGCACACGGTTTAAAAAGTGACCCATCTACCTAGATGCGTCACTTTTTAAATATAGCGCAACGAGGCGCAGTTTTTTTACACCGCTGGTGCGATACGTCACTTTTCTGTGCGCACTCCTTACGACATTCCAGATATGTCATATTTAATGCATGACGAATCATGTCGCAAGGAGTTACAGATACGTCAGTATTTCTGACATATCTGTAAACACAAAAGTGACGCATTGCTGGAGTGCGTCACAAAAGTGACGCAACTCCAGTTGTGCGTCCTTTCACATGGGGAAAGCACCATGTGAAAGGTCTTGCGTCAGTCTTACACCTGCTGTGAGGCAGGCGCAAGATTTTGACGCAACAGCATCCTAAAAGTGACGCAGTGAAATCTCATAGATTTCCCTGCGTCGCTATTAACAAGCTTTTTGTGAGGGAACTCCCCCTCTGCATACATTATACCTGACGCAGGTATAATGTGGCGCAGGGTTTTAAAAAGTGACGCATCTACCTAGATGCTTCACTTTTTAAATATAGCGTAACAAGGCTTTTTTTTATTTTACACCGTTGGTGCGTCACAAAAAGTGACGCACCGGCGGCGCAAAACTGGCAGCGCAAGGCCTTCATAAATATGATCCTGGATTTTTCCCTTACTTCGCTCCCCGGTGCGCTTCCCGGGGCGCGTACCGGGCGCTCCCCCCGCGCAAATCGAAACAAATATTTTTTTTAAATGCCCCGCGGAGCCTATTTTAGCCCCCACATTAAATATAGGGGGTCATGAGGGGGTCTACCCTGCCCCCTTATGGTCAATTCCCCCCTTTGTTTTTGCCACCTCTTGTGTCTCGATTTTACCGAGACACAAGATGGCGGCCGCTCCGGACTGTTTAGAATGTTTACAGACACCCGAGAGCCAATCAGCTTTCTGCGCGCAAGTCGCGTGTCGCGCCTGGTGCGCTCCCCGGTGCGCGTACCGGAGCGCGCCTATAGATAATTATATATTTTTTTTAACCTAAATTACTCAAAATCCACTGGAGCACATATCTTGAGACATAGCAAAGGCACATCGGGCTACTAGTCCCTACAATTTTGCCAAGTTTGGTGTAAATTCATTCAGCCGTTCGAGCTAAAAGTGAAATCGACCGCCCTATGGAAATTAACATGGGGAAAACGCGTTTTGGGACCCCCCTTTTATCTCGGCCCCCGCTTGACAAATCCCCCCCAAACTTTCAGGGAAGGACCGGGGCGCCGCGAGGCCATTTTGAGGAAATTTTCAGGCAGATTCGTCAATCGGCGCCAAAGTTATTCCACATAGAATTTTGAGATTTAACATTGAAAAAAATCCTAACTATAACTACCTACTGGTATAGATATATCCAAACACAAGTTTGCCTGCAAAGTAGAGAAGCCCACGAGCAAGGTGAGGAATTTTGCTTTAATTCTATGTAGAAAGCAGCCTGCGAAATGGATGCAAAGACAGCAGCATTGTCAGAAAGTCCGCCTGACCCGTTTCATTTTCAACTTCTTCAGAGGCACTGACTCAGATACTCCCAGGCAAACATTTTCAGGCAGCTACACAAAGAATCATCTCCCGCCTCAGTGGGCGTGTCCCAGCACAAATCCTCATGGTAAATGTAGTGTCCTGTCATACTCGAGTGAGTTGCTTGCCTCGGAGCCATAATATTGTTCAATTAAACCACAGTGGGGTGTGCTTCATCACATCACGGCATCGCAGCTGTGTATCACCTTTCCACAAAAGCTTCTCGCTCCCAAACCGGTGGCATTGTAAAGCGTCTCCGTGGTGGGCTGGAACAGCTCCAGGGCTACCTCCGTGGCTCAGGCACGCCGCTTCAATCCAAACACAAGTTTGCCTGCAAAGTAGAGAAGCCCACAAGCAAGGTGAGGCATTTTTCTTTTCATTCTATGTAGAAAGCAGCCTGCGAAATGGATGCAAAGACAGCAGCATTGTCAGAAAGTCCGCCTGACGCATTTCGTTTTCAACTTCTTCAGAGGCACTGACTCAGATACTCCCAGGCAAACATTTTCAGGCAGCTACACAAAGAATTATCTCGCGCCTGAGTGGGCGTGTCCCAGCACAAAGCATCATGGTAAAAATAGTGTCCTGTCATACTCGAGTGAGTTGCTTGCCTCGGAGCCATAATATTGTTCAATTAAACCACAGTGGGGTGTGCTTCATCACATCACGGCATTGCAGCTGTGTATCACCTTTCCACAAAAGCTCCTTGCTCCCAAACCGGTGGCGTTGTAAAGCGTCTCCGTGGTGGGCTGGAACAGCCCATGGGCTACCTCCGCGGCTCAGGCACGCCGCTTCAATCCAAACACAAGTTTGCCTGCAAAGTAGAGAAGCCCACAAGCAAGGTGAGGCATTTTGCTTTTATTCTATGTAGAAAACAGCCAGCGAAATGGATGCAAAGACAGCAGCATTGTCAGGAAGTCCGCCTGACGCGTTTCGTTTTCAACTTCTTCAGAGGCACTGACTCAGATACTCCCAGGCAAACATTTTCAGGCAGCTACACAAAGAATTATCTCCCGCCTCAGTGGGCGTGTCCCAGCACAAAGCATCATGGTAAAAATAGTGTCCTGTCATACTCGAGTGACTTGCTTGCCTCGGAGCCATAATATTGTTCAATTAAACCACTGTGGGGTGTGCTTCATCACATCACGACATCGCAGCTGTGTATCACTTTTCCACAAAAGCTCCTTGCTCCCAAACCGGTGGCGTTGTAAAGCGTCTCCGTGGTGGGCTGGAACAGCCCCAGGGCTACCTCCGCGGCTCAGGAACGCCGCTTCAATCCAAACACAAGTTTGCCTGCAAAGTAGAGAAGCCCACGAGTAAGGTGAGGAATTTTGCTTTTATTCTATGTAGAAAGCAGCCTGCGAAATGGATGCAAAGACAGCAGCATTGTCAGAAAGTCCGCCTGACGCGTTTTGTTTTCAACTTCTTCAGAGGCACTGACCCATATACTCCCAGGCAAACATTTTCAGGCAGCTACACAAAGAATTATCTCCCGCCTCAGTGGGCGTGTCTCAGCACAAAGCCTCATGGTAAATGTAGTGTCCTGTCATACTCGAGTGAGTTGCTTGCCTCAGAGCCATAATATTGTTCAATTAACCCACAGTGGGGTGTGCTTCATCACATCACGACATCGCAGCTGTGTATCACCTTTCCACAAAAGCTCCTTGCTCCCAAACCGGTGGCGTTGTAAAGCGTCTCCATGGTGGGCTGGAACAGCCCCAGGGCTACCTCCGCGGCTCAGGCACGCCGCTTCAATCTTAACACAAGTTTGCCTGCAAAGTAGAGAAGCCCACGAGCAAGGTGAGGAATTTTGCTTTTATTCTATGTAAAAAGCAGCCTGCGAAATGGATGCAAATACAGCAGCAGTGTCAGAAAGTCAGCCTGGCGCGTTTCGTTTTCAACTTCTTCAGAGGCACTGACTCGGATACATACATGTAATATATATATATGCCTGCTAATCCTACGTATCCGGTTGCACGCCATGTCAAAGCGGAACATGGGAGCGATTTAAATGTGCTCTCTTACTATGTCATCGACCATGCTCCTGGCAACAAAAGAGGTGGTGATATGGAGAAATTACTTCGCCAACTCGAAACCAGATATATAATCGAGCTAGATAGTAAAAGCCCCAAGGGACTCAACATTTGCGAAGATCTTTTTCACTTCCTGTAAAAATCTCTGAATGAGGTTCTGATGGATAATCTGGTAAATCTCAACTATGAGGCAATAATTACCTATATGTGGTGGGGTGGTCTAAGTTCTGAAATGTTTAATATGAATTTTTAGGCATTTTTACATTATTCACATATTTATTGTCTTAGATTTAGTCCTCTAGTAAGAATCATAGATGGATTCCAGAAAAGATGGTGTTATTGTGATCTGTCATGAATTGTATATTTCTAGAGGATTTGAGGAGCCGATAATACAATGGCAATCTTCTTTTAATATGGGGCCACAAACCACAGGTTGTATTGCTATTCTCATAGTATGGAAGTCCATAGCTTGACTATATATGTCATCCCGCTGTATATAGAGTGTAACATTGCCCATGTATTTGTACAGTTATAATTTATTTCCACCCTGAGTTTGAGTTCAGCAAATGCTTCTGTCCCTCACACCCCCTTTTCCCAAATCCAATTTAAAGCAGTGGGTTTTTGGTAGGACAACTCTCGGTTGAGAGGCTCCATTAAGCCAACTGCACTGTGGAACTTAATTTTAAAAATCACTTGCACTATTAGGGGTGTGTGACTTTATAGGTGCCTGCACATAACAAATGGAAAATGTCACAGTTTAATATGACTAAAACAATTGTGAATAGTAATGTCTCTTTAAAATCTGACATGAGAGGTTAATGTTTACTCGAGTATATACATTGTGAAGAAAAAAATGTGCAAACTATAATGTATATGAATCAGTTCTGAAATACGGGGAACAATATACATGAAATACTTATTGTGACATAGGAATTGTGGTTCACAATTTGTTCTCCGTTTAGGGGACGTTTATATGTTCGTGAGAAAAACGAGTATGTTTTCCATGTCTATTTTTGCACCGGTCACTAATCACGGGATTAGCCTCATTTTAAATAAGGGGCGAGGATACTTGCACAGATCACCAGCGAGCAAGGCGTCTGAGAACGCCGAAACGCGTTTGGGTTTCCTGTTCGGAACATGCACTTTTAAAACTATGCTGAATAAATTTTACCTGCGGCTGCGGTAAAACAGAACATTTGGTGTCCGTCTCTCTTTTCCCTGGGAAACTTGGGCGCCGTGAGGAAAGCGGTGCAAAGAGTGGTCTTTGGATGTACTCTGTCGATTGTCAGTGAGCAAGGGCACGGACGTGCCCGAAACGCGTCTGATGACAGCTTTTTACCCACGCGATGAATAATAAACTCAAGCAGTTGAATATCTGACCTCCCCTGGGCGTGCTGATTTTTGGTCTGTGTGCCTTTCTGTGCAGCAAGCACTTGTGTAGACGGGCTGGATACATATATATATATTACCTACTGGCTATCGCCAGTAGGTATATATAGTTAGGATTTTTTCTCTATGGGACTTTTGAAAATTCTATGTCTAATAACTTTGGCGTTTGTGGACGGAATCGGCTGAAATTTTCAGGAAAATGGCACATTTTGTTTCTGAGCAGCCCCTGTAAATTTGGGGGGGGTTCGTCAAGGGGGGGGCGAGAAAAAAGGGGGGTCCCAAAACGCGTTTTTCCCATGTTAATTTCCATAGGGCGTTTGGCCTCACTTTTAGCTCGAACGGCTGAATGGATTTGCACGAAACTTGGCAAAATTGTAGGGACTGTTAGCCCGATGTGCCTTTGCTGGGTCTCAATATATGTGCTCCAGTGGATTTTGAGAAATTAATGTTTTAAAAAATTTATATATCTGTGACAGCGTCCCAGATAGCGCTCCAGATCGCGTACTTTTCGCGTCACGGAGCTTTGCGAAGCGATGCTGATTGGCTCTCCGGTGTCTGTCAACATTCTAAACAGTCCGGAGCGGCCGCCATCTTGTCTCTCAGTAGGATCGAGAGACAAGAAGAGGTGAAAAACGAAGGGGGAATTTAATGAAAGGGGGCAAGGTAGACCCCTCTTGACCCCCTAGGAATGATGTTGGGGTTATTAAAGGGTCCCGTGGGGAAAATTAAAAAAATTTGATTTTTCACGGTAGAAGTGCTTCTCGGTTTGCAAATTAACGGTGAATGGATTTGCACGAAACTTGGCAAAATTATAGGGACTGTTAGTCCGATGTGCCTTTGCTGGGTCTCAATATATGTGCTCCAGTGGATTTTGAGAAATTAACGTTTAAAAAACAGGTATATCTGTGACAGCGTCCCAGATAGCGCTCCAGATCGCGTACTTTTCGCGTAACGGAGCTTTGCGTAGCGAAGCTGATTGGCTCTCCGGTGTCTGTCAACATTCTAAACAGTCCGGTGCGGCCGCCATCTTGTCTGTCGGTAGGATCGAGAGACAAGAGGAGGATAAAAACAAAGGGGGAATTTAATGAAAGGGGGCTAGGTAGACCTCTCTTGACCCCCTAGGAATGATATTGGGGTTATTAAAGGGTCCCGTGGGGCAAATAATAAAAATTTGATTTTTCGCGGTAGAAGCGCTTCTCGGTTCGCAAACTGGTAGCGAAACGTGAATTCGCCATTTTGTGTTTCGATTTCATTAAATTACTAGGTATAAGGGGGTACGGGAGACGTATCCTGACCCCTTTTGTTTTCTGAGGGTGGCTGAGGAGGCTCATATCTGTTGATACATGTCTTCCAGCGGCTGTGCGTGAGCGTTTTTTTTTGTTCTGTGACGTCTGTTAACGTTCGATTCGATGGAAATCAGGAATGTGTTGACCGCCATTTTGTCACTGCGAGTAAATATTTTGTTTTAAATAATTGTTATAAATTAATCCTTATTGATAAACATTGTCTGCGCCATCTTGTCTTTTTTGCAATGCCACACTTTTGTTGAGCACGGCAGCCATTTTAGATGGCTTGACCAAACCCACTCTCTGCACGCCGCCGATCCTCAGCATGGCTCCTCACCCTCGCAAGCATCTCCCCCACGCACTGGTCACCCCCGCTCTCTCTCTCATGCATGGGCCAGAAACCTCCTCCCATGTGCGCTGCTCTTCCCTGAGAATCACACCCTGTGCCCGCCCGAAACCACCCTTTCACCCTATTCACTACCGCACCCTCTGACACTCCTCTTCCTCTGTGTCCGATTGTCCAGGCCGGTCCCAGGCTATCACCTAGCCCTGCAGATATAGTTTATGGCCCCAGCTGTAGAGAATCACCCCTCTTCAAAGGAGTTACAGTAGATCAAGGCCCCCACCCGATGAGATCCGTCACACCACACGCGTTCCTACTATCTGATAACCATCCTGTATTGTGCTTGGGGAGGGGATTCTCACTGTGAGGGTGTGTGGGACCGAGCCTGAAGCGGAAGATTCCAGGGATGCCTCTTTGTACATCAAAGTTTTTACAATTATGTGTCACATTAAAAATATATAGCACTCCAACAAAGTTGAAGGAAAATAACACTTTAATAACTTATAAATATATAGAACGCAACAAAAACAGTAAATACATTTAAACATTTTTTTAAAAAAGAAGCAACAATGGTCAGTAGCTGTGTTTTGTGCGAATAGTCCCAAGGCAGCACAACGTGCTGAGTTCTGGACGGCACCCAGGTGATGTTACCTGGGTGCCGCACTGGTTTTTGGTATCCTACAATGCAGCTCCGAAAAACGGCGTGGGGCGTCCCAGGGGGTGCGTGGGGAGGCCTCGTCAGTAGCGGTCTGTTGTGCGAATAGTCCCAAGGCAGCAGAACGCGCTGAGATGTGGATGGCATCCAGGTGATGTCCAGTAAGTTGTCGCACTGGTTTTGGCATCCTACAATGCTGCTCTGAAAAACGGCGTGGGGCGCCCCGGAGGGGGGGGGGGAGGGGGAGGTGTTCGTGTCCGTTTCATTTGTGTAATCGTTTTATGAACATGTACATTAAAAAACTAAAAGAAATGCGAAGAACGTCCCATGTGAAAGTGAATTTTATCTGGCAATTTTTTTCTTTTCCTTCTCATGAAAAGAAAGTTAAAGCCAGGTTCGTTACCTGCCTCATCTGCAAAAAAAAAACTTTCGAGAGGGACCGAAAAAAAATATTGCTATGGTAATCATACCATGCATCGGCACATGGAGAGGTGGCACCCTTTTAATTATTCTAAAGCACAACTTCGAGATTTGGGGGATAACCCCCGACCGGCAAAAACATCCACCAATGACTTAGCAATAAGTGAGTCAGAGGCAAGGGAAACTGTCCCAAATCTGCAAAAGAACTTTGGGCAGATGAGATTGACTTGTGTAGCATGTGGAAAATTAATTTCATGCGGAGAGATCAGTATTACTTCAATAAATACAGTAATCAATGATGCATTAGAACTTAATATCAATTCATTTTCCGAACGTGTAATCAGTACCTGTCCCATGTCAATTCATTATTCGAACTTATAATCAATACCCATCCCGGATCAATTCATTGTCCGAATATATAATCAGTAAAAAGTGCGACAAGTGCAACAAAATCATATCGATAATTCATTGTGAGCAAGTACCAAAAGTGTCAACAATTCTAACCTTCAATAAATACAGTAATCAATGATGCATTAGAACTTAATATCAATTCATTGTCCGAATGTGTAATCAGTACAAGTCCCATGTCAATTTATTGTTCGAACGTATAATCAATACCCATCCCGGATCAATTAATTGTCCAAACATATAATCAGTCTTATCCCATATCAATTCATGTGCTAAAAACTGCATACATATCTCATGATATCAAGGCTGAGCAATCGGGGCACAATAGTTTCATTTGTACCGGCGCCATTTTGGGTGAGGTCAGGAAGGTCCAAGTATAGTCAAAATGTCTGCACCAACTCGTGGTTGGACCGGGACCTCTTTCGGCAGTCTAAAAGTTTTCGTTGAAGGGTAGTAGAGGGGACTGGCGACATGAACCATCAGTCAAAGAGGGGTGGGAGGTAAAAATCTCTCCTACCGGGTCATACTGGTGTCCCACCGGAACTGATCAAGTTGGTAGTCTTGCAGGATTTTGGTGATTTCAAGACTGAGGCCGGCGCCGGCATGAGCGTGCCGACGTCCCGCGGCTACGTCGTGGTCGTTCCGTGGGTGATCATGGCAGTCATTCCCCATCGGGGGTCGGGGGCCCCCGTGGCTCTTATAGAATCTTCAAAGTTGAGGAGAACGTTTCTGGATGCAGGACTCATTTTCTAGTTGAACTCAGAAGCGCCGTGGCACCGCAACAGTGGACGAGACCTTTTGTCGGGTGAGTGCAGCGTCGCTGCATCGCAAGAGTGGAGAAACCCTTTTGTTGGGTGAGTGCAGCGTTGCTGCATCGCAAGAGTGGAGAAACCATTTTGTTGGGTGAGTGGAGCGTCGCTGCATCGCAAGAGTGGAGGAACCCATTTGTTGGGTGAGTGGAGCGTTGGGGGTGCAGCCGAGGGGCCCTCACCTGTGGAGGTGGGAGAGGCTTGTTCGCGCCGCCTCTCCCTCCCAGCGCACCCCACGCCGACACCTGGCATTGATATCCGTGATGTCCGGACCAGGCGATAAGAGGGGGGGGGTCGGAGGCAGAGGCAAGACATCCCTCCCCTGTGGCCTGCAGGGCGCCGCTTCAGGCCCGAACGGGGAGGTCATATCAAGCCGGGGCCAGACCAGGAGATACGAGGGGGGGGTCGGTGGCATGTGCAAGACATCCCCCCCCGTTGTCGCAGCCATTATCTAAGAAAGAAGAAGAATCCCGTCGGCCTCGGCTCCTCTCCTGGCCCACCTTACGGGGTGACCTCCCCGGCCGACGGATGCCAGCAGGACTCGCCCTACACGTGCCGAAGGCCTCGTCTTCCGGATGGGCGTAGCCGCGAACCTGTTGCACTCTGGGAGTTTCCGGAATGGGGGTAGGTATCTGCTGATTTGTATTTATTTCATGTTACCATTATTGGGCGTGGCGGGCGGTGGGACAGACATGCTTGGAGCAGTGGGGGGGTGGCGGAGCCTAGCTACCTTGTGGCTGCCGTAACGTCAAGCTTGGCTTCTTTCACCACTTTCATGTTTCTTATTTCTAGCGAAGTCAAAAACTCATCAGAGGCCTACTGATTTTGTTCGATTTCTTTCCCTTCCTTTTCAAGTGTGTTTCATGCTAAAGTTTCTGTTTAACAGGATACAGGGATTACTTCGTATTTTACATATGTCTTCTTTATTAGGGGTTCTCTCCGGTTGAGTCAGATGATGTACCTCTAATAAATGGTCCGGGTGGAACTAGTTTCGCAATCAGTGGGGAGTAGATGGGTATGACAGATTACAACGGGGGACAAAGGTCCGCATTACCCTTCCTTCACTACTTGCAAAGACTAGACAGAATATTTCTATTCCACGTTATTTGCAAACAGAGAGTACCTCGAAAGAACTATTCCTTGAACAATAAATGTCCAGCCAATCAATCAATCAGGCATGACGGATTACAACGGGGGACAAAAGTCTGCATTACCTATCCTTCACTATCTGCGAAGGGAGACAGAATATTTCTATTCTTCTCTGTTTGTAGACAGGGAATATCTCAAACAGCAATAATCAATAAAAAAAATTGTAGGATTATAACAGTTTAATAACTTATAAATATATACATCGCAACAAAAACAGTAAACACCTTAAAACATTTTTTATTAAAACAGAAGCCACAATGACAACTAACAGTAGTGATATCCTGGGCGGGTGATGGAACTGGGATTGTTAATGGAAAAAGATCTACAGAGAAAACTATTGGTGAATTATACTTCTCCGGAAATTTAAAACTCACAAATGTTTTATTTGTGTAATCGTTTCAGGTCAAACGGATTGTGGGACAATGTTCACAATGGAAGAGTCACCAAAAGGCATTTGGATCGATGTTGCAGCAGGCTGCCATGTATATAGTTATTTAATAAAACGTTTTACCCTGTTACTTTGCTGGTGTGTTGTATATATTTATAATATTTGCATAGGGTTTGTCGTTATTTTGGGCGGGGTGGGTGGCGGAGCCGAGCTGTCTTGCAGCCATCATGGTGTGGAGCTAAGTTCATCTCACTAGTTTCGTATTTCTCATGAGGGGTTGTTCTTAATGTTTCTATTTTAGCGAGGTCAAAAAGAGATCCCATTAGTGGCCTACTGATTTTGCTCGATTCCTTTTGTTTTTTTAAACGATTTTTCACTATCTGCAAAGACTAAACAGAGTATTGCGACTCTGTGCTTGTTTGTAAATACAGAATGAACCAAAGAGAACCAATTCTAAAACAGTAAATGCTTGGATAGCAATCAATCAAATAGAGAGAGAAGCAGGCACAACGGATTACAACGGGGGCAAAGGCCTGCGTTAACTACCCTTCACTATCTGCAAAGAGAGAGTACTGCTAAGAGAAAAGAGGGGGGGGAGGGGGGGGCAGCGTTCAAAGCACATCAGCGTGCATAAACACGAAAATGTTTTTACCTATCATGTACTTGACATTTGACAGCTTTTGATATTTGCTATTAAAAAACCATTGAAATTCAATGAAAAAACCATAGGTTTTAGCCCATATATAGTTAGGGATTAGCATTTACAAAACCTTATTTTACTCGCATAAAACCATTGAAATTCGCATATATAGTTAGATGCGCTAACTATATATCGCGCACCCGCAATCCACTGCTGATGATGTCACATATTACATCATTCATGACATGCTCAGTGACATCACTGATGACATCACTGATGAAATCCCAAATGACATCACTGATGACATCTCAAATGACATCACTGATGACATCACTGATGACAACATCCAGTGACTGTATGTTTCTGTAAAGTTAAAATATGTCTTACATATTGAAGAATGAGTGGATGTATAAGTGTCTGGATGAAGGATTTAGTAGGTGCATGACTGACTGTATGAGTGAGTGATTAAATGTGTCTCACTGAGTGCATGGGTTAGTGACTAAACTGTCTTAATTTGTGCATCATTATATCTGTTGTTCTATGAACTGCTGCATGTGTTGATCAGTAGCTAAATGAGTAACTATATGGGTTATTGATTGGTTGCCGAAGTATTTGTATGGGAGACTGAGTGTGTGTGTGGGTGGCTGGAAGGTGTATGACTCTGTGCATAGATGTGTGAGCAGTTGATTCACTAGATGTATGGGTTCAAAAGTGCATGTGGAAATAGCTGTATGGGCGGTTGACTGTGTGCATGAGTGTATTGGTGAGTGAATGGATATCTCAGTGCTACATGTCAAAGTAAGTACATATGTAAAACACAGTACATGTGAGAGTTGACATATATAAATAACTGTGCATAAGAGCCAGTGAATGTGTGAGTGGCTGTATGGATCATTGTGAACTTGTATCAGGGATTGTATAAGAGAGTAAATATGTGTTAGTATATGTTTGAATAAGTAAGGTGTGTATAACTGTATAGTAGAGGAAATGGAGGTGTGATTGATTCTTTGCATGACTGACTAGGTGTGTGAGTAACTCCATGGATGAGTGACAGTCTGTGAGTTTTTGTTTACACTGAGTGTATCTAAGGTTATATTAGAGTCTGAAGAGGTTCATCGTATAATCACATGAATGATGTCATCAGTGATGTGATCAGTAATGTCAAATGAGATGTCATCAGTGATGTCATTTGAGATGTCTTCAGTGATGTCATCAGTGATGTCATCAGTGATGTCATTTGAGATGTCATCAGTGATGTCATCAGTGATGTCATTTGAGATGTCATCAGTGATGTCATCAGTGATGTCACTGAGCATGTCATGAATGATGTAATATGTGACATCATCAGCAGTGGATTGCGGGCGCGCGATATATAGTTAGCGCATCTAACTATATATGCGAATTTCAATGGTTTTATGCGAGTAAAATAAGGTTTTGTAAATGCTAATCCCTAACTATATATGGGCTAAAACCTATGGTTTCTTCATTGAATATATATATATATATATATATATATCTATATATATATATATATATATATATATATATATATATATATATATATATATATATATATATATATATATATATATGTGTATATATATATATATATGGAGTCAAGATCCTCGCCCGCCGGCTGCCTCAAAGCCGCTTCGCTGTATCTATTGGAATTTCGAAACGTGTATGCTTGCACTTCTGACGCCGGGAAGCCGATCGCGCTAACCGCGCTAAAAGTGGGGCGAGGCGAAGTGCAACAACAGGAGCGGAAGCAGCAGCCAGGGTATGCCAGACAACGAGTGTCGAAGGCGCATTCAGGTACTGACACGGTCTGACGACCGAATTGCACTGTGGGCAATGGAGTATCTGAAGGGGCGGGAAGCCTCTGCAGAGAACGTATTTAAAAAACAAAAAGGACCCGATGGAACCACAACAACGGGGTCAGCAGAAATCACTCCCCCTGGCGTGGTATCATTGAAACAGAAGGGACATGCATTAGAACGTCTCAGAAAAAAAGAATTAAGCCGCTGGTGGGAAGCGACATCTCTACAGAATTACATAGAGGTAGATCGCGTCCCTCGTGGCTTGCGTATTTTTATTGTTCCTACCCTGAATAAACCTAAACCAGAAGTGTTGAAAGCATGGCGAGAGAACACCAACGCCTGCTCCAAAACAATGATGCAGATTTTGGTTAAAAATGCTTGGGAAGAACATGAGGAACTATTAAAAGAAATACAAATACTTCTAGACGAACTAACAACTGAAAAAGATCAAGTAGAGGTATCAAAAACTCTAAAGAATGTGGGTGAAAAAAGTACAGAAATTTGAAAAAGACCTGATTGCAAGGAAACAACGCAAATTTGAACGCGATGAGCGCGATTATAAACTAGGAAGAATCTTAACATTCGCAAAAAAATTTGACAAAGCACGCTCTTCCCTACTGAGGGATAAGGCACTTGGAATGGCGGATAAAGATCGGTGGCAATCTGGAACCAGCCTGAGCTCTGAAGCAAGCCTAACTGATGTTAACACACAAGAGAACCTAGAGGTAACGTTTTTTTACGACGAACTGCGTCTCGTGACAGAGGCCAACGAACAATCTATAAGGGGAAGAACCCGATATCAAGGCCGAGGAGGCAAGGTAAAAGCAAGAAACGACGGCAACGACGCAACAAACTCAGGAACTACTAGAGTGGGAAGCAAAAGCCAGACACAGAAGGCCAAATAATGGATGTACAGACTCCAGAGCTAACGGTAATGAACCTATCTAATAGACTCCTAACTGATGATGAAGAGATAGTCCTTAAACTTGGCTTAACATTCTGTCCTGACCTCCATTTCGATTACACTCAGACAGGCATTGATATGTATATGTTTGTGAGGAAACTAAAACTACACAAAATACACTCACATAAGAAAGCTAGTTCAGAACTGCCCAGTGCTGCCACTGATACTGTCAACCTAAACAATGATTTGCAAAATGTCCTAGTTTCCCTGCATGAGGAAGGCATGGTAGATCTGACTCAATCTCAGGTCCCTACCACTCAAGAGGGTATTAACACTATCTCTACATTTGGTGATCTACCCACCAACATAGAAACAAATTCTTGTACTGTAACCACGCCGTTCAGACCCAAGTCTAGATACAGACCCCAGTTACCTAGAGATAATATAGATCTATTTCATGATCTAGTCAATAATGATATGTTGAAATTATTAAATCGACCCCAGGGAAGACAGAACATGACACCAGGGATGAGGATGGCACTTAATGAGCTGAAAAATGACGATTCAATCGTCATCAAACCTTCAGATAAGGGAGGGAACGTAGTTTTGTGGGACAAGAAACTGTACATAAATGAGGCTATGAGACAATTGTCTGATACTACATGCTATACCAGGGTAGATCACTCCTATCTGAGTAAACTACTAAACAGGGTACATCAAAATATCCGTGAGTGGGAAAAGATGAAATTACTGAGTTGGGATGAAACTAAATTTCTCATTAATGAGAATCCCACCACCCCGACATTCTATCTGCTACCCAAGGTACATAAAAATCAGACGCAACCCCCGGGAAGGCCAATTGTATCCTCCATAAATAGCCTTCTAGAAAATGTCTCACACTATGTTGATCACTTTCTGAAAAACTATGTCAAAGATCTAACCTCACATCTTGAAGACACCAAAGACTTTCTACAGAAAGTTAAAAATATTAATTGGGAGTCACATTTTTGGCTAGTGTGTCTAGATGTAGAAAGTTTATACACCTCAATTCGACATAGGGATGGTCTGAAGGCCTGTGAATATTTTTTGAAAACTAGAAGCAGACATTTGGAAGCCCACTCCAAAATGTTACTTCAAATGATTGAACTGTGCCTCGATGAAAATGTCTTCCTGCTCAATGGGTCTCTATACAAACAAATCCAGGGGACTTCTATGGGCACCTGCTTTGCCCCCAGCTATGCCAACCTCCTGGTAGGCTGGTGGGAGGAGCAGGTGCTCAGGAATGATGACCTGGAACATTGGACCAAATGCGTGAATGTCTGGCTCGGCTATATAGATGATGTCTTTTTTGTGTGGGAGGGGAGTGAGAATGATCTATTTGGATTTGTAGATGCACTTAATCTGAACAACCTGAACCTAAGATTTACTATGCAACATAGCCAGCAAACAATCGACTTCCTTGATATTAAACTTAATATCAAGAATAACACGATTGAAACTGAGATCTTTAGAAAAGCAACAGCAGGGAACTCCGTGCTCCACTCCAATAGTTGCCACCCCCCCAGCTTCAGGTGGGCAATCCCTTTTGGCGAGTTTTTGCGCGCCAAGAGAAATTGCAGCACTGAAGAAACATACCAAAAACACAAGAAAATGATGCATGAAAGGTTCAAAGTGAGAGGTTACCACGCTAACATGTTGAAAAAAGGTGAAGACAGAGTAGCCCTCATTGAAAGAAATGAAGCATTATTTAAAGACTCTAGAGCCAGCCTCCAAAATCCAAAAGCTCCTATAAGATTGATAACCACTTACAATACCCAGTCTTCAGCTTTCAGCCAGATAGTAAGAAGGAGGTGGGATATCCTTTTACAGGACAAAGTGTTAAAAGAAAGATTAGATCCACACCCCTCCATCACATATAGAAAAGGGAAATCCATCAAAGATCTAATAGTGCAGAGTCACTTAGAGAAGAAGAAAATCTGGCTGGCAGCAAAAGGTGGGTTTTTCAAGTGTGGAAAATGCAAGGCCTGTAGCCATAGCACCAATGTAAGGGAGGTTGAACTGAAAAGAATAAAGAGAAAATGGAGAATCACTAAAAACATCCAATGTACCACTGATCATGTCATCTACGTTGTAACCTGCCCTTGTGGCAAATGGTACATAGGTTTAACCACCTTCCCAGTAAAAAAGCGAATCTTAGAGCATTGGCGTGCTATTACAAACAAAGATTTTGCATACAGTACGGCCAAACACTTCCACCAGTATCATGATGGAGATTGGACCAAAGCGAAATTTTTCGCATTGGATTCAATCCCCAAACATATCAGAGGAGGGGACCGTTTGACAGCTTTGCGCAGAGCTGAGTCCAAATTCATTCTACAAGCAGAGTGTATCTTTCCTTTTGGGATGAACATTGATGAGGAGATGTATGTACACCTGCAAACTGTTGATCTGCAAGCTTCCCATATCCCCCTTTACAGATACTCCGATTTCATGACATATATCTCCAATATGTCTTTTAATTATTATGATTTAGATTTTAATAATGTTTGGTTAACTACTGTTTACAGTTATCTTTATTATTTTGTGGAAAAGACAGGTTTAATATTGGAGGAGCAGGATAATGTGGAGAAGGCTATGATGTCCTAGGAATCAAAATGTACAATGTTTTCAATTGAACTAATGTATCCCTTTTTTCATTTTCTTTCCTTCCCTAGAGTGCTAGACCTCGTCTTGATATGAAGCAACAAACCACTGATAGAGAATATTGTTATGAGCACCACTGCTACTCATGAAATCACTGAGTACGATTATGAGCACGGGATAGATCAATTTGGGAATATATTCATGAGTAGTTCAATTCACTGCCTATTTGTATTGACTAGACACAGACTATAGCCATTTATTACCATGTCTAGACACGTAAAATTGAGACTGACATATATGAAATTATGATACAATGGGTACTATACCCAAGTGACTTAATCCTTCTAGATATAATTCTATCTATTGACCTCTCCAATCTCTGATATAACGTTTATATCTCTATCATTTCCTCCCTCTTTTCTAACCTGTCCCCTCATTCGAAACATAAGGGTACTATACCTTAATGCACAATGTGTGACAATTTATTTGAACTTAAAAATAAATTTAACACGTGACAACGATTTAAAAACCAAACAATTAGGGAAAGTGCATTATTATGACTCTCAACAGTGATTATTTTGTTGTGAATAATGCATGTTTTCTAAAAAGTCTCCGTGTGGTGTTTGTAAACACGGAGAACTTTCTTCCCTTTTTATGATTTCTGTCACTATTTAAATGAGGATGAAAAAAATGGTGGTCATGTGACCAAGAGCCCGTGAGCTCGAAATGCGTCGTTTGTTTATGCCCGAATAAACAACTTTCCCCAGTACCTGATGGTGTGGCTTGTCATCCTTTTTCCTGATTGAGAGGAGTCCGTGGATATATATATATATATATATATATATATATATATATATATATATATATATATATATATATATATATATATATATATATATATATATATATATATATATATATATATATATATATATATATACATATATATATATATATATATATATATATATATATATATATATCTCCTACTGGCAGTTTCGACTAGGTAGTTATAGTCAGGACCATGTTTCCATAGGAAAGTGTTTTTGGTTTTTTTGCCCTGCCTATACTTTTTGCACCGTTTGACAAATCATCATGAGTGAGTCTTGCTGTGCATGGAAAGTTTTGGGGTGATCCGTCAAGCGGAGGCCGATAAAAAAGGGAGATCTTTAAAAGTATGATTTCCCATGTTAAATCCTATAGGAGATTTTAACACGACTACAGCCTTAACTGCTGGACAGACTTACACCAAATTTGGCAGGAAGGTAGATTTTGGTTGGCAAGTCATACTTTCAGTTATCCTGTGTAAATCCGTTCAGTAGTTGTTTAGAAATGTATGGGAAGAAATAACTCACTATTTGGGAGAACACGAGGATTTCAGACTTGCTGCTACTGTTGCTGGGGCTTTTTGTGGACTACTGCGGGCGCGGGACCCGCTCTACGGGTGCACCGCTGACTCTCCTACCACCGCTGCGGTACTGCGAGGCACTGAACACACCTGCAGTCTCTTCCCGCAGCAGTCACGCCCCCTCGCTTCGAGGGCTACAAGAGTAGTCCAGGCTCTCCGCGAAGCGGGGCACGCACGGGATGGAGCACGGGGCGAAGCCCGGGCAAAGGGCGGGCCGTTTGAGGCCGTTTGAGGACGGCAGAGACCAGGACCGGGCCACCACCCCTTTGCTCCCCGGAACTCCGTTCACCATGGCTGTGCACGAGACCAGGAGCAAGAGCTCATTAGCCGCTGGGACTAACAAAGGTACGCTGGACACCTACTTTGCTAAAGCAGGTTCTCTACTTATTGACGAAATTACTATCCTGGAAAGGCGAATATCGCAAGAAATAGACTGGGTAAGGCGATCATCTATGGGCACTATATCGTCAGCCAGGACCCCTGAAAAGATATTGGCACGTATTGACTCTGACATTGGTGAGGATGGAGCAAGTGGTGTGTTAGATCAACCTGACGAAACTATCTCTACAACACTAAGGAATGATTTTGACACTAGTGCCCCAGTAGAGTTGAGCTTGCTATCCTTACCCCAGCCCCCCCTCCACCTAATAATGTTACTGTCAGTCTGGTTAATACAGACGGCATTACTGATACAGGTAGCCGTACCATGCAGGGGGAAAGAGAAGGAGCTATGCCAAAGAGGAAAAGAGGGCCTCAAAATCAAGGAGGAGGCAAGGCCAAGGTAGCTAAGCATAACAACTTCGAGAAAAGAACCAACTTGGCTCTTGGTAGGAAGGCACATACACCCGCGAGGAAAAACACGTCATTAGTAGTCCCAAATCTTGTCCCTCAAACACTACCCCAAACATCTAGTTGCAACACAATTTCATGTGAAGATGAGGACATTACCCTTGCTGATATTGGGGTACTCTTGAAGAAATTTTTAAGCCCCCTGGTAGCACGCCTTATCAAGATTGAAGCCAGATTAGCGTTAATTGAAAAAGCCACGGTTCAACCAGCGGATACTCCCAAAAGGGATAGCATTTCCGCTAAAGGTGGCGGGGGACCCAGGAACAGGAAGCTCGCACCAACGTCCCTCGTAAATGATGGGGCGAAGGCAGTGACTCCTGCTATCACGCTCCCCCAATCACAATCCCAATAACCCACCCCGCACACAATGTCAACTTTGATGACCAATTGTCCTATACCCTCATGTCCTTAGAAAGACTACCTGTAGCTGCCCAGGGAGATCAGGGTCCCACAAAAAACATAGGGTAGTAAATTTACCGCCTGAAGCAAGTTTATATACAGTAATCCTAGCTGGGGTTCCAGAATTAAAACCATCTTCCAGAGAACATGTCATGGCTCTTAAAAATAAGGTGATCAGCTGGCTTTCCACCAATAGGCCCCTCCCCCGGGGAATAAATAGTGAAGTCCTCATGGTGAGGAGAGTCCCTTGGTTAGGCAACACACGAAAAACGATAACAGGGGATTGTGTCCTAATCAATTTTAGGGACCCCGCGACTGTTGCACATATCTGTAGTTGGCCCTACGACTCCAGTCCCTACCTCTGTCGTTCTTCTACCCACCAGTAACTTTTGGGAGAGACGATGCGCGATGGGACACTAATCAGGGGGGGGAGGGAGGTTGGAGCTATAGAGGGAGAAGACCTACATTTCAGCCTGCAGTCCATCATCCAACCTTCTTCTCAACTTACAATAGGTTTAGCACTTTGGACTTGGTCGACTGGCAGAGCTTGAGTTTGAGGGGGGAGGCAGCTGACCGAGTCAGGGGGGCCAAGGAAAAGGGAGTTTTCACCATCAAAACTCACAATAACAACCACAGTGGGCCACCCCATGGTGAGGTCCAGAAGTTTACCAGCGAGCCTCACGCAAACACAACCGGGAGTGAGAGAGAAACACCACACGAACCAGGGGATGGTTCAGTTACTGATACGCCCCCAATGAAATTAGATGACTTTAGCACTCCAACATCGTCTACCCAGAACCACAGACGGCCCATCCTAAACATATTATCTTGGAATGTGGCCGGTCTGGGGAATAAAATAAATTGTCCAAACTCAAGTTCATTCATTGAAGGAAGGGACATTTGTATGTTTCAAGAAACCTGGGCGAGAGAGGAGGTCTCTCGCTCAAGTTTTGCGTCATATTCTGTCCCTGCTAAGTGGGGGGGGTAGAGGGCGCCCTTCTGGCAGGCTTGCGACCTGGGTGGCGGTGGATTTGGGATGCAAGGTAACCGTGCTTTCACTGGGCACGGATGACATTCTGGCCCTCCTCCTGGAGTGGTCGGACTCAAGAAGGCTAGTGGTGGTTAATCTCTACTCCAGACCAGTGGGAATTTCACAGGAGGCGCCTACCATAGACGACCTTTCGGCCGTCCTCAGTGATATCACACAGGGCATTCCCCTTGTGATTGGAGGGGATCTAAATTGCCATTTCGAACCCTTATCGGGCTTAGCGGATGGTTTCTCACAGGAGGAGGATGTACTCTGGATCGTACCTCCAACGGCAGCACCTTCCCCCTGAGCATGGACCCCGCTGGCTATCCAAATCACTGGCCTAACTCTCAAAAATGGTGTGCGGGCCTGTAATGGACGCAATAATTCTGACATCCCTACTAAATGCACCTATAATCGAAAAGGGAGGGAGTCGAGACTAGATTACATCCTAGTCCCAATTTCGTTGTGGTCCCATATTAACTACTTCCGTGTTACATCTAGGGAGGATAGCGACCACAACGCATTGGAACTGGAATACGCCCTCCCAGGCATTGATTAGAGAGGACTTACGAAGGACGTCCCTGGTAATGGGCTAGTGTTAGCAAACAATAAAAGGAGAGTCAGGTGGGAGAGGCTTGCCTCCAACCCAGAGAAAGTTTCAGGGCTCTATGCCCGGCTTATACCCACACTGGAAAAGGTTTTAAAACTAGTAGAGCAGCCCAGTGTGCCCGATTTCAATGTGCAGCTCTGGCAGATGCACGAGAATATGATTAAGTCTGTGGAGGATGTTTTTTCCACGACAATGAAGAGTGTGGTTGGTCATCATACCCGTTCTAAGTGGTATAATGCTGCCTGCCGCAAGGCCAAATCCGACCTGCTGATTTCAATCAAAGAAGGCAGAGATAGATCGGTGATCAGGGATAGAAGAAAGGTTTACAAGTCCCTGATTTCGCATGCCAAAAGGGAATGGGAGCAACAGAAATGGGAAAATGTATCAACTTCATTAACATGTAGGGACTCGCGCAAATTTTGGCGCATTGTAAATACAGGGTCTGAGGAGTCAGCCACGGCTATTGAACCTAACATCTCGGCCAAGGCTTGGCAAGATCACTTCCAGTCGCTTTATGGGGTTGACGACTGTGCCCTCAAGGAACCATCACCAATTATTAGTATGTCATCAGAGGGGGAGCCTTTCACTGAAAGGGAGGTACGCAAAGCCATTACAGGGCTGACCTCTGGCAAAGCCCCTGGCTTGGACGGTTTACCGGGGGACCTATTCAAACAGGAGCCCGACGTCTGGGTTCCTTCATCAAGAACATTATTTAACACCGTCCTAGGGGGCAAAGATGTACCAGGCACTTGGCTGGGCGCAGAAATAGTCCCTATCTATAAGAAGGGGTCGCCTCTGCTCCCAGCCAACTATAGGCCTATCAGCCTCATCGACGTAACCCAGAAAATTTTTGGTAGGCTAATACTCGATCGCCTCCAAAACTGGATAGAGGAATACTCCATCTTAAGTCCCTATCAGGCTGGGTTCAGAAAAGGGGTTTCAACAACTGATCAGATCTTCCATCTGAACCTCCTGTTCTGGAAGACTTTGACACTCGAGGGCGGCAGCTTGTACACGGTTTTCGTGGACTTGCGTGCCGCCTTCAATCTTGTCCCGAGAGATAGACTGTGGAATGTCCTGGCGGAGCTAGGGATCCCGGGGGATATTCTATTAATTCTGATGAGGTTGCACCAGGGGAATTATGCCCGGGTCAGATGTGGCAGAAGAGGGGCACTTTCAGATAGTTTCCCCGTTGGCAGGGGGGTGAGGCAGGGTTGCGTGCTTGCACCGACCCTGTTTTGCCTCTTTGTCAATGGGGTTATTGACCACTTGAACAGGTTGGTCGATATTGACGCTCCCAAGCTCAATGGCAGCAGGGTCCCCGTGATTATGTTTGCGGGACGACAGCCTGCTGCTATCTAAATCATGAATAATGCATGTTTTCTAAAAAGTCTCCGTGTGGTGTTTGTAAACACTGAGAACTTTCTTCCCTTTTTATGATTTCTGTCACTATTTAAATGAGGATGAAAAAAATGGTGGTCATGTGACCAAGAGCCCGTGAGCTTGAAACGCGTCGTTTGTTTATGCCCGAATAAACAACTTTCCCCAGTACCTGATGGTGTGGCTTGTCATCCTTTTTCCTGATTGAGAGGAGTCCGTGGATATATATATATATATATATATATATATATATATATATATATATATATATATATATATATATATATATATATATATATATATATATATATATATATATATATATATATATATATTATATATATATATATATATATATATATATATATATCTCCTACTGGCAGTTTCCACTAGGTAGTTATAGTCAGGACCATGTTTCCATAGGAAAGTGTTTTTGTTTTTTTTGCCCTGCCTATACTTTTTGCACCGTTTGACAAATCATCATGAGTGAGTCTTGCTGTGCATGGAAAGTTTTGGGGTGATCCGTCAAGCGGAGGCCGATAAAAAAGGGAGATCTTTAAAAGTATGATTTCCCATGTTAAATCCTATAGGAGATTTTAACACGACTACAGCATTAACTGCTGGACAGACTTACACCAAATTTGGCAGGAAGGTAGATTTTGGTTGGCAAGTCATACTTTCAGTTATCCTGTGTAAATCCGTTCAGTAGTTGTTTAGAAATGTATGGGAAGAAATAACTCACTATTTGGGAGAACACGAGGATTTCAGACTTGCTGCTACTGTTGCTGGGGCTTTTTGTGGACTACTGCGGGCGCGGGACCCGCTCTACGGGTGCACCGCTGACTCTCCTACCACCGCTGCGGTACTGCGAGGCACTGAACACACCTGCAGTCTCTTCCCGCAGCAGTCACGCCCCCTCGCTTTGAGGGCTACAAGAGTAGTCCAGGCTCTCCGCGAAGCGGGGCGCGCACGGGACGGAGCACGGGGCGAAGCCCGGGCAAAGGGCGGGCCGTTTGAGGCCGTTCGAGGACGGCAGAGACCAGGACCGGGCCACCACCCCTTTGCTCCCCGGAACTCCGTTCACCATGGCTATGCACGAGACCAGGGGCAAGAGCTCATTAGCCGCTGGGACTAACAAAGGTACGCTGGACACCTACTTTGCTAAAGCAGGTTCTGTACTTATTGACGAAATTACTATCCTGGAAAGGCGAATATCGCAAGAAATAGACTGGGTAAGGCGATCATCTATGGGCACTATATCGTCAGCCAGGACCCCTGAAAAGATATTGGCACGTATTGACTCTGACATTGGTGAGGATGGAGCAAGTGGTGTGTTAGATCAACCTGACGAAACTATCTCTACATCACTAAGGAATGATTTTGACACTAGTGCCCCAGTAGAGTTGAGCTTGCTATCCTTACACCAGCCCCCCCTCCACCTAATAATGTTACTGTCAGTCTGGTTAATACAGACGGCATTACTGATACAGGTAGCCGTACCATGCAGGGGGAAAGAGAAGGAGCTATGCCAAAAAGGAAAAGAGGGCCTCAAAATCAAGGGGGAGGCAAGGCCAAGGTAGCTAAGCATAACAACTTCGAGAAAAGAACCAACTTGGCTCTTGGTAGGAAGGCACATACACCCGCGAGGAAAAACACGTCATTAGTAGTCCCAAATCTTGTCCCTCAAACACTACCCCAGACATCTAGTTGCAACACAATTTCATGTGAAGATGAGGACATTACCCTTGCTGATATTGGGGTACTCTTGAAGAAATTTTTAAGCCCCCTGGTAGCACGCCTTATCAAGATTGAAGCCAGATTAGCGTTAATTGAAAAAGCCACGGTTCAACCAGCGGATACTCCCAAAAGGGATAGCATTTCCGCTAAAGGTGGCGGGGGACCCAGGAACAGGAAGCTCGCACCAACGTCCCTCGTAAATGATGGGGCGAAGGCAGTGACTCCTGCTATCACGCTCCCCCAATCACAATCCCAATAACCCACCCCGCACACAATGTCAACTTTGATGACCAATTGTCCTATACCCTCATGTCCTTAGAAAGACTACCTGTAGCTGCCCAGGGAGATCAGGGTCCCACAAAAAACATAGGGTAGTAAATTTACCGCCTGAAGCAAGTTTATATACAGTAATCCTAGCTGGGGTTCCAGAATTAAAACCATCTTCCAGAGAACATGTCATGGCTCTTAAAAATAAGGTGATCAGCTGGCTTTCCACCAATAGGCCCCTCCCCCAGGGAATAAATAGTGAAGTCCTCATGGTGAGGAGAGTCCCTTGGTTAGGCAACACACGAAAAACGATAACAGGGGATTGTGTCCTAATCAATTTTAGGGACCCGCGACTGTTGCACATATCTGTAGTTGGCCCTACGACTCCAGTCCCTACCTCTGTCGTTCTTCTACCCACCAGTAACTTTTGGGAGAGACAATGCGCGATGGGACACTAATCAGGGGGGGGAGGGAGGTTGGAGCTATAGAGGGAGAAGACCTACATTCCAGCCTGCAGTCCATCATCCAACCTTCTTCTCAACTTACAATAGGTTTAGCACTTTGGACTTGGTCGACTGGCAGAGCTTGAGTTTGAGGGGGGAGGCAGCTGACCGAGTCAGGGGGGCCAAGGAAAAGGGAGTTTTCACCATCAAAACTCACAATAACAACCACAGTGGGCCACCCCATGGTGAGGTCCAGAATTTTACCAGCGAGCCTCACGCAAACACAACCGGGAGTGAGAGAGAAACACCACACGAACCAGGGGATGGTTCAGTTAGTGATACGCCCCCAATGAAATTAGATGACTTTAGCACTCCAACATCGTCTACCCAGAACCACAGACGGCCCATCCTAAACATATTATCTTGGAATGTGGCCGGTCTGGGGAATAAAATAAATTGTCCAAACTCAAGTTCATTCATTGAAGGAAGGGACATTTGTATGTTTCAAGAAACCTGGGCGAGAGAGGAGGTCTCTCGCTCAAGTTTTGTGTCATATTCTGTCCCTGCTAAGTGGGGGGGGGTAGAGGGCACCCTTCTGGCAGGCTTGCGACCTGGGTGGCGGTGGATTTGGGATGCAAGGTAACCGTGCTTTCACTGGGCACGGATGACATTCTGGCCCTCCTTCTGGAGTGGTCGGACTCAAGAAGGCTAGTGGTGGTTAATGTCTACTCCAGACCAGTGGGAATTTCACAGGAGGCGCCTACCATAGACGACCTTTCGGCCGTCCTCAGTGATATCACACAGGGCATTCCCCTTGTGATTGGAGGGGATCTAAATTGCCATTTCGAACCCTTATCGGGCTTAGCGGATGGTTTCTCACAGGAGGAGGATGTACTCTGGATCGTACCTCCAACAGCAGCACCTTCCCCCTGAGCATGGACCCCGCTGGCTATCCAAATCACTGGCCTAACTCTCAAACATGGTGTGCGGGCCTGTAATGGACGCATTAATTCTGACATCCCTACTAAATGTACCTATAATAGAAAAGGGAGGGAGTCAAGACTAGATTACATCCTAGTCCCAATTTCGTTGTGGTCCTATATTAACTACTTCCGTGTTACATCTAGGGAGGATAGCGACCACAACGCATTGGAACTGGAATACGCCCTCCCAGGCATTGATGAGAGAGGACTTACGAAGGACGTCCCTGGTAATGGGCTAGTGTTAGCAAACAATAGAAGGAGAGTCAGGTGGGAGAGGCTTGCCTCCAACCCAGAGAAAGTTTCAGGGCTCTATGCCCGGCTTATACCCACACTGGAAAAGGTTTTAAAAGTAGTAGAGCAGCCCAGTGTGCCCGATTTCAATGTGCAGCTCTGGCAGATGCACGAGAATATGATTAAGTCTGTGGAGGATGTTTTTTCCACGACAATGAAGAGTGTGGTTGGTCATCATACCCGTTCTAAGTGGTATAATGCTGCCTGCCGCAAGGCCAAATCCGACCTGCTGATTTCAATCAAAGAAGGCAGAGATAGATCGGTGATCAGGGATAGAAGAAAGGTTTACAAGTCCCTGATTTCGCATGCCAAAAGGGAATGGGAGCAACAGAAATGGGAAAATGTATCAACTTCATTAACATGTAGGGACTCGCGCAAATTTTGGTGCATTGTAAATACAGGGTCTGAGGAGTCAGCCACGGCTATTGAACCTAACATCTCGGCCAAGGCTTGGCAAGATCACTTCCAGTCGCTTTATGGGGTTGACGACTGTGCCCTCAAGGAACCATCACCAATTATTAGTATGTCATCAGAGGGGGAGCCTTTCACTGAAAGGGAGGTACGCAAAGCCATTACAGGGCTGACCTCTGGCAAAGCCCCTGGCTTGGACGGTTTACCGGGGGACCTATTCAAACAGGAGCCCGACGTCTGGGTTCCTTCATCAAGAACATTATTTAACGCCGTCCTAGGGGGCAAAGATGTACCAGGCACTTGGCTGGGCGCAGAAATAGTCCCTATCTATAAGAAGGGGTCGCCTCTGCTCCCAGCCAACCATAGGCCTATCAGCCTCATCGACGTAACCCAGAAAATTTTTGGTAGGCTAATACTCGATCGCCTCCAAAACTGGATAGAGGAATACTCCATCTTAAGTCCCTATCAGGCTGGGTTCAGAAAAGGGGTTTCAACAACTGATCAGATCTTCCATCTGAACCTCCTGTTCTGGAAGACTTTGACACTCGAGGGCGGCAGCTTGTACACGGTTTTCGTGGACTTGCGTGCCGCCTTCAATCTTGTCCCGAGAGATAGACTGTGGAATGTCCTGGCGGAGCTAGGGATCCCGGGGGATATTCTATTAATTCTGATGAGGTTGCACCAGGGGAATTATGCCCGGGTCAGATGTGGCAGAAGAGGGGCACTTTCAGATAGTTTCCCCGTTGGCAGGGGGGTGAGGCAGGGTTGCGTGCTTGCACCGACCCTGTTTTGCCTCTTTGTCAATGGGGTTATTGACCACTTGAACAGGTTGGTCGATATTGACGCTCCCAAGCTCAATGGCAGCAGGGTCCCCGTGATTATGTTTGCGGGACGACAGCCTGCTGCTATCTAAATCATGAATAATGCATGTTTTCTAAAAAGTCTCCGTGTGGTGTTTGTAAACACGGAGAACTTTCTTCCCTTTTTATGATTTCTGTCACTATTTAAATGAGGATGAAAAAAATGGTGGTCATGTGACCAAGAGCCCGTGAGCTCGAAACGCGTCGTTTGTTTATGCCCGAATAAACAACTTTCCCCAGTACCTGATGGTGTGGCTTGTCATCCTTTTTCCTGATTGAGAGGAGTCCGTGGATATATATATATATATGTATATATATATATATATATATATATATATATATATATATATATATATATATATATATATATATATATATATATATATATATATATATATCTCCTACTGGCAGTTTCCACTTATAGTCAGGACCATGTTTCCATAGGAAAGTGTTTTTGGTTTTTTTGCCCTGCCTATACTTTTTGCTCCGTTTGACAAATCATCATGAGTGAGTCTTGCTGTGCATGGAAAGTTTTGGGGTGATCCGTCAAGCGGAGGCCGATAAAAAAGGGAGATCTTTAAAAGTATGATTTCCCATGTTAAATCCTATAGGAGATTTTAACACGACTACAGCCTTAACTGCTGGACAGACTTACACCAAATTTGGCAGGAAGGTAGATTTTGGTTGGCAAGTCATACTTTCAGTTATCCTGTGTAAATCCGTTCAGTAGTTGTTTAGAAATGTATGGGAAGAAATAACTCACTATTTGGGAGAACACGAGGATTTCAGACTTGCTGCTACTGTTGCTGGGGCTTTTTGTGGACTACTGCGGGCGCGGGACCCGCTCTACGGGTGCACCGCTGACTCTCCTACCACCGCTGCGGTACTGCGAGGCACTGAACACACCTGCAGTCTCTTCCCGCAGCAGTCACGCCCCCTCGCTTTGAGGGCTACAAGAGTAGTCCAGGCTCTCCGCGAAGCGGGGCGCGCACGGGACGGAGCACGGGGCGAAGCCCGGGCAAAGGGCGGGCCGTTTGAGGCCGTTCGAGGACGGCAGAGACCAGGACCGGGCCACCACCCCTTTGCTCCCCGGAACTCCGTTCACCATGGCTATGCACGAGACCAGGGGCAAGAGCTCATTAGCCGCTGGGACTAACAAAGGTACGCTGGACACCTACTTTGCTAAAGCAGGTTCTCTACTTATTGACGAAATTACTATCCTGGAAAGGCGAATATCGCAAGAAATAGACTGGGTAAGGTGATCATCTATGGGCACTATATCGTCAGCCAGGACCCCTGAAAAGATATTGGCACGTATTGACTCTGACATTGGTGAGGATGGAGCAAGTGGTGTGTTAGATCAACCTGACGAAACTATCTCTACATCACTAAGGAATGATTTTGACACTAGTGCCCCAGTAGAGTTGAGCTTGCTATCCTTACCCCAGCCCCCCCTCCACCTAATAATGTTACTGTCAGTCTGGTTAATACAGACGGCATTACTGATACAGGTAGCCGTACCATGCAGGGGGAAAGAGAAGGAGCTATGCCAAAGAGGAAAAGAGGGCCTCAAAATCAAGGGGGAGGCAAGGCCAAGGTAGCTAAGCATAACAACTTCGAGAAAAGAACCAACTTGGCTCTTGGTAGGAAGGCACATACACCCGCGAGGAAAAACACGTCATTAGTAGTCCCAAATCTTGTTCCTCAAACACTACCCCAGACATCTAGTTGCAACACAATTTCATGTGAAGATGAGGACATTACCCTTGCTGATATTGGGGTACTCTTGAAGAAATTTTTAAGCCCCCTGGTAGCACGCCTTATCAAGATTGAAGCCAGATTAGCGTTAATTGAAAAAGCCACGGTTCAACCAGCGGATACTCCCAAAAGGGATAGCATTTCCGCTAAAGGTGGCGGGGGACCCAGGAACAGGAAGCTCGCACCAACGTCCCTCGTAAATGATGGGGCGAAGGCAGTGACTCCTGCTATCACGCTCCCCCAATCACAATCCCAATAACCCACCCCGCACACAATGTCAACTTTGATGACCAATTGTCCTATACCCTCATGTCCTTAGAAAGACTACCTGTAGCTGCCCAGGGAGATCAGGGTCCCACAAAAAACATAGGGTAGTAAATTTACCGCCTGAAGCAAGTTTATATACAGTAATCCTAGCTGGGGTTCCAGAATTAAAACCATCTTCCAGAGAACATGTCATGGCTCTTAAAAATAAGGTGATCAGCTGGCTTTCCACCAATAGGCCCCTCCCCCAGGGAATAAATAGTGAAGTCCTCATGGTGAGGAGAGTCCCTTGGTTAGGCAACACACGAAAAACGATAACAGGGGATTGTGTCCTAATCAATTTTAGGGACCCCGCGACTGTTGCACATATCTGTAGTTGGCCCTACGACTCCAGTCCCTACCGCTGTCGTTCTTCTACCCACCAGTAACTTTTGGGAGAGACGATGCGCGATGGGACACTAATCAGGGGGGGGAGGGAGGTTGGAGCTATAGAGGGAGAAGACCTACATTCCAGCCTGCAGTCCATCATCCAACCTTCTTCTCAACTTACAATAGGTTTAGCACTTTGGACTTGGTCGACTGGCAGAGCTTGAGTTTGAGGGGGGAGGCAGCTGACCGAGTCAGGGGGGCCAAGGAAAAGGGAGTTTTCACCATCAAAACTCACAATAACAACCACAGTGGGCCACCCCATGGTGAGGTCCAGAATTTTACCAGCGAGCCTCACGCAAACACAACCGGGAGTGAGAGAGAAACACCACACGAACCAGGGGATGGTTCAGTTAGTGATACGCCCCCAATGAAATTAGATGACTTTAGCACTCCAACATCGTCTACCCAGAACCACAGACGGCCCATCCTAAACATATTATCTTGGAATGTGGCCGGTCTGGGGAATAAAATAAATTGTCCAAACTCAAGTTCATTCATTGAAGGAAGGGACATTTGTATGTTTCAAGAAACCTGGGCGAGAGAGGAGGTCTCTCGCTCAAGTTTTGCGTCATATTCTGTCCCTGCTAAGTGGGGGGGGTAGAGGGCACCCTTCTGGCAGGCTTGCGACCTGGGTGGCGGTGGATTTGGGATGCAAGGTAACCGTGCTTTCACTGGGCACGGATGACATTCTGGCCCTCCTTCTGGAGTGGTCGGACTCAAGAAGGCTAGTGGTGGTTAATGTCTACTCCAGACCAGTGGGAATTTCACAGGAGGCGCCTACCATAGACGACCTTTCGGCCGTCCTCAGTGATATCACACAGGGCATTCCCCTTGTGATTGGAGGGGATCTAAATTGCCATTTCGAACCCTTATCGGGCTTAGCGGATGGTTTCTCACAGGAGGAGGATTTACTCTGGATCGTACCTCCAACAGCAGCACCTTCCCCCTGAGCATGGACCCCGCTGGCTATCCAAATCACTGGCCTAACTCTCAAACATGGTGTGCGGGCCTGTAATGGACGCATTAATTCTGACATCCCTACTAAATGCACCTATAATCGAAAAGGGAGGGAGTCGAGACTAGATTACATCCTAGTCCCAATTTCGTTGTGGTCCCATATTAACTACTTCCGTGTTACATCTAGGGAGGATAGCGACCACAACGCATTGGAACTGGAATACGCCCTCCCAGGCATTGATGAGAGAGGACTTACGAAGGACGTCCCTGGTAATGGGCTAGTGTTAGCAAACAATAGAAGGAGAGTCAGGTGGGAGAGGCTTGCCTCCAACCCAGAGAAAGTTTCAGGGCTCTATGCCCGGCTTATACCCACACTGGAAAAGGTTTTAAAACTAGTAGAGCAGCCCAGTGTGCCCGATTTCAATGTGCAGCTCTGGCAGATGCACGCGAATATGATTAAGTCTGTGGAGGATGTTTTTTCCACGACAATGAAGAGTGTGGTTGGTCATCATACCCGTTCTAAGTGATATAATGCTGCCTGCCGCAAGGCCAAATCCGACCTGCTGATTTCAATCAAAGAAGGCAGAGATAGATCGGTGATCAGGGATAGAAGAAAGGTTTACAAGTCCCTGATTTCGCATGCCAAAAGGGAATGGGAGCAACAGAAATGGGAAAATGTATCAACTTCATTAACATGTAGGGACTCGCACAAATTTTGGCGCATTGTAAATACAGGGTCTGAGGAGTCAGCCACGGCTATTGAACCTAACATCTCGGCCAAGGCTTGGCAAGATCACTTCCAGTCGCTTTATGGGGTTGACGACTGTGCCCTCAAGGAACCATCACCAATTATTAGTATGTCATCAGAGGGGGAGCCTTTCACTGAAAGGGAGGTACGCAAAGCCATTACAGGGCTGACCTCTGGCAAAGCCCCTGGCTTGGACGGTTTACCGGGGGACCTATTCAAACAGGAGCCCGACGTCTGGGTTCCTTCATCAAGAACATTATTTAACGCCGTCCTAGGGGGCAAAGATGTACCAGGCACTTGGCTGGGCGCAGAAATAGTCCCTATCTATAAGAAGGGGTCGCCTCTGCTCCCAGCCAACTATAGGCCTATCAGCCTCATCGACGTAACCCAGAAAATCTTTGGTAGGCTAATACTCGATCGCCTCCAAAACTGGATAGAGGAATACTCCATCTTAAGTCCCTATCAGGCTGGGTTCAGAAAAGGGGTTTCAACAACTGATCAGATCTTCCATCTGAACCTCCTGTTCTGGAAGACTTTGACACTCGAGGGCGGCAGCTTGTACACGGTTTTCGTGGACTTGCGTGCCGCCTTCAATCTTGTCCCGAGAGATAGACTGTGGAATGTCCTGGCGGAGTTAGGGATCCCGGGGGATATTCTATTAATTCTGATGAGGTTGCACCAGGGGAATTATGCCCGGGTCAGATGTGGCAGAAGAGGGGCACTTTCAGATAGTTTCCCCGTTGGCAGGGGGGTGAGGCAGGGTTGCGTGCTTGCACCGACCCTGTTTTGCCTCTTTGTCAATGGGGTTATTGACCACTTGAACAGGTTGGTCGATATTGACGCTCCCAAGCTCAATGGCAGCAGGGTCCCCGTGATTATGTTTGTGGGACGACAGCCTGCTGCTATCTAAATCTCCCATGGGCATACAACGGGTCTTGCACGGGTTCTCGACCTTTTGTGTGGAGCGAGGGCTGGAGATCAATGCCATGAAAACAAAATGTATGATCTTCAGTCCTCCTCCCACAACTCGTCCAAGCCCTACCATAGGGTCGTTGTGATTAGAGAGGGTGCTCGCCTTTGAATATCTGGGCCTAACCATTAACCAAAATTTGACCTGGGATTCTCATTGCACTAGGGCCACCATGAAATTAACACAACTAACGGGTGGGATCTGTAGGTTGGCAAGCGGGTCTACTCTTAAACCATTTGGTCCCCTTATCCACATTTACAAAATGCAGGCAAGAGGGGCCGTTAGTTACGGCGGAGAAATGTGGGGCCATGCTACTGCCAAGAAACTCCAGATTATTGAGAATAATTTTATAAGGCAGTTGGCAGCTTTACCATTTGGCACCCCCCTCCTTCCGCTGAGATTAGACCTGGGTCTTAGACCTATTACTGAAGAATTGGGTCTGAAACCCTTAACCTATTGGCGCAGAATCTGGAGCTTACCTGTCTTATCGAGCTATAGGAATGAGCTCACAGAGATCCTACGCCTACCAAACGCCCCCCAGATACCATGGCTGAGTTACATCAGGTTAACATGCGAATCTCTAGGAAGCCCGGAATTATGGCAGGACCCGGGTAACGCTTGTGCCAGGACCCCTCGGAAACTCCTGTCGAGAGAGTACTACGAGCGAAGGTTACGTGTCTCAATTGAGAGTACACGTGAAGGGTCACTAACCAACCTGTTTACCATGTCTAAGGACCTATATTTCCCCGAGCCGGTCCTCGATGGAATTAGTCCCGTCCTGACAAGGAAACTTTTTATGCAGTGGCGTTACGGCACACTGCCTCTTGGGGCTTTCACGGATCATTGGGACAGGTCCAAGCCTCCCACACAGTGCCCAGCTTATCGCCATCCTTCCGAGAATGATCTTCACATTTTGTTTTTTTGCAAAGCCTATCAAAGCCCAAGAAAATATTGGCTTCTCCCACTCTTGAAAAACCTTGGGTTCAAATTTTATCTTCCCGCCTACAGATTGCTAAAGTCTGACCTATCCCCCCCTATTGTGTTTGCTGTTGCAAAGTTTTTAACAGTTGTCTGGCACATTCGTAATCGCTGTATCAAGTTAAATATGGTTAAAAGCATTGCTTGATATTTTTTAACTGTTACATTCTCTAATTGTCCATTTTATAATATTCTTTTGAATGTTTATTAACTGCTAACTTTTATGGTTCCTTTATTTCTTAAAATTACAATCTGATTCCTTTTCCTTTCAATTGTTTTAAATTTTTGTTGTAACCTTTTATGATCCATAGTGATCAAAATAAAGATTGTAAATGAAATGTATGGGAAAAAATAAGGATTTCTACAATTGTGGCTAATTTGCAAATAATAACAAGCGCGTGCAGGTAAATGCAGAGCTCTGATTGACTGCCAACACTTCAACCAGGAAGTGTGGGCATCCATCATGTGACTCAGCTTCAGCCGAATCCCAAAAAATAACACAGAAAATTGAGAGGCACGGTACTAATACCCTACCCCCTAGCATTGCTCCTGTGGTCCCAGAGGGACCCCAACCAGCAAAAAAGCTTATTTTGCTTTAAAAAAATTGCCCACAATTTGCAGCAACCCCCCCCCCAAAAAAAACAAGCGCTATTCATTGGGGGATGAATTCCCCTTGAATGCTGAGGGTTCTTGGGGGCCAAGACCCCTCTTATTACACCACTAAGTCCCACATAGCAGGGCTGCTGGGACCTAGTCGGAGGGCCCGCCCCCTTTCTCAATCACAATGCAAACATGCCTCAGGCAAACTACTGGTTGGGGAAAGAAGTTCCCCTTGGCTGCTGAGGGTCATTGGCAGCTAAGAACCCCTATTGTTAGCACCAGAAACCCCTTACAGCAGGATTGCTAAGACCTCTTCGGAGGCCCCACCCCCTTTCTCATGCACTCTGCAAATGGGCCTCCTGGCACACTACTCCCTGGGGTATGAAGTCCCTTTGGATGCTGAGAGTCGTTGGAAGCCAAGAACCCCTATTGTTACCACCAGTAAGTCTCACACAGTGGGACTGCTGTAACCTCGCTGGAGGCCCACCCCTTTATCAACCACTCTGCAATCGGGCCTCATGGTGCACTGCTCATTGGAGGATGAAGTCCCCTTGGAAGCTGAGGGTCGTAGCAGGCCAAGAAGCCCTATTGTTACCACTTGTAAGTCCCACACAATGGGTTCACTGAGACCTCATCGAAGGCCCCACCCCCTTACTCAACCACTCTGCAGACGCTCCTCCTGGCATTGCTGGTTGGGCAATGAAGTCCTCTTGGCGCTTGCAGAGTGGAATTAACCAACCACCCTTAAAATAGAGGTCAGAAACCAGCAGCAAGAGCAAACTAATTGTGAGAAACGAGCAGAAAGAATAAAAATAAAGGCCAGAAATGAGCAGCAAGAGGTAAAATAAAGGTGAAAAAAACGAGCAGAAAAAGGCAAAATAAAGGTTAGTAACCAGCATCAAAAGCAAAATGAAGGTTAGAAAAGAGCAGAAAGAGACAAAATAACAGGCAGAAAGAGCAGAAAAAGGCAAAAGATAGGTCAGAAACGAGCAGCAAGAGGCAGAATAAAGGTCAGGAGTAAGCAAAAAGAGGCGAAATAGTGGGCAGAATGAACACAAAGAGGCATAACAGAGGGCAGGTGTTATATTCCATATAGATACCATAATATAGGCCCTGGTAACATCATTACCCTTCACTTATATTTTTCCCTACATTACACTTATAACGGTTTACAGGCACTGAGCTTTTACCTAGATACGACACTGCATTCAGAACACCGGTTTTCCCTAGTTCGAGATCTCATACATCATGCATGAGGATTCTTGGAAGCAAAGCAGGACAACCATCTCCTGTATAATATCTATGTATAAAGTTCATGCCTGACTTCATCCTGAGGCCGACACTGTAATACAGCGAAGTAGGACCCCTGGGGAGACCTATGGGTATATATACATCACATCTTGCTAAGATAGAGCAGAGGAGATTGAGACTTCCCGGCCGCCACACTGACCAGAGACGTTGAGGTTCCTGCATGCAGACACTACAGCTTGCAGTGGTCTAACATCCCTTGTCGGTTGTCCAACTCGAGACCAAGACGGGGTCCCACAGTCTCTCACTACAGGTAATGGGGTTGACTTTTATCCTAGAGGGATTCTTGGCTTAACATCTACACACATGCTAGGTACACTTCGGTACATCTAGTTAGGGAAGCATCATAGGAGTACGCATCTTTTTTATCATGTATTGTATATACTTGTATGTATCCATCTTTACTGCAAGATGGTAGAACTTTACCATCCATTTACTTTCATATTACTGCTAATCATTTACATCTTCTACTGTCTAATGGTTGTGGCAGCTCATCTATTCTACACCAGAATACAAACAACAAAGGACATTGTAGTTAGAAAATAGAATTTAAATACTGTTGAAGTCAACTGAAAAAAAACAATGGTTACAGAGACGTTATAGATAGGTAATAGAATTGAAAAAACCTTAGAAATTCAGCAAAAAAAACATTGGTTACAGGGACATTATAGTTAGGCTCACATTTCACTCCCACAAAACCAGTGAAATCCAGCAGTTATAGTTGCCTGAGCTAACTATAGCTTATGCCCCCACAATATACTGATTATGACCTCAAATATTACATCACTCATGACATGGTAAGTGACATCACTGATGACATCTCAAATGATCTCACAGATTACATCACTGGTGACATAATTGTGTTAGTGTAGGGGGGATCGTTTTTCTAATATATGTCATCTGAGTACCTGTGAGACTATCTGAATCTGCTTGTGAATGGCTCTGTGAGTGGCTGTATAGGTATATGAATGGCTGTGTGAGTATCTGTATGGGAGTGTGAGTGGGTGTGTGAGGGGCTGTATGGATGTGTTAGTGGGTAAATGAGTAGATGTATGGTTCTATGAGTGGCTGTGTGAGTGGCTGCATTGGAGAGTGAGTGGGTGTGTGAGTGGCTGCATAGGTGAGTCAGTGGCCATGTGCATGCCTGCATAGGTTGTGAGCGGGTGTGGGAGTAGCTGCATGGGTGACTGTGGCTATGTGAGTGGCTGTATAGATTACTGAGTAGTTGTTTGAGAGTGTGTGCATAGGGAAGTGAGTGGGTGTGAATGTCTGTATTAAAGAGTGAGTGGGTATATGAGTAAGTGAGGGAGTGTGTGAGTAGTTGTATTGATGTGTGAATGGGTATGTACATGGTTGTGTGAGTAAGTAAGCAGGCACATGAGTGTTTTTATAGGTTAATATGAGGGCACATGAGCAGCTCTATGGGTGTGTGAATAGGTATGTAAGTGGGTATATGGGTGTCTAAGTTGGTATGTGAGTGGATGTATGGGCAAGTGGGTAGGTGTGTGACTGGCTGTATGGGTGATTGTGAGAGAGGGTCTATGGGAGAGTATGTGGTTGTCTCAGTGACTGTTTAGGTGACTGAGTACATGTGTTAGTATCAGTATGAATAAGTGAGTGGTTGTGGTAGTATCTGTAGGGGTGAGTGACTGGTTGTGTGAGTGCTTGTACGAGTGAGAGGGTGGGTGTGTGAGTGGCTCTATAGATGAGTGAGTGGTTGTGTGAGTACTTGCATGGGTCTGTGAATGTGTATGTGAGATGGTCCATGGGTCTGTGTATGTGAGTGTATGAGAGGTTGTATAGGGGTGTGTGTGGGTCTGTGAGTGTTTCTGTGGATGATGTAAACAGTGATGCTATTTACTGGAAGCACGTATTGTACAGATTGCAAAACCTAACGCCCCACCCCTACGGGTGTGCTGGCTGGCGCTTTAGTTAGCAGACATCAGTGACGTAGTTTCATTTCCGTCACCGATGATCAATAAAGATCTAATATTCAAATATTCCTGCATGAATCAATTGTGCCCTAGTGAGTGCACAATTGGTTCATGCAGCCAGCACACCCAGAGGGGTGGGCGTTAGGTTTTGCAATCTGTACAATATGTGCTTCCAGTACATAGAAAGGAGCACGGTTATGGAGAACGACGCAATAGACTTATTTCAGTCTATGAGATTTTGAGACACATTATCTGGCGTTCCGTGACCAATAGTAATACTGCTGAAGATGGCGGTAAATAAGCTTATTATTTGCATTTATTTTGTATGTTTTTATGAATTCACAAGATGTGGTTTAATAATTTATATCCAACAAAACTTGCCCAATGTATTTGATACAATCAAAGATATTTTTGACATTCAAATATGGCCACAACAGTTGCTATTATGTATAGGCACTTGTGTGGGTGAGTCTGTCCTTCAATGAGGACGATGAGGTGTATTTAATCATGGCGAATCTGTATGTTTGCGAGCGCGATCAAGGCGTAAAGGCGAAACGGGTCGTTTTTTACCTTCCATTAAATTAACTGCAGGAGTTAGGGTGTCCGATTGTTTCCTGGAAAGACGGGGATTAGTGTAGAGTATATATATATATATATATATATATATATATATATATATATATATATATATATATATATATATATATATATATATATATATGTAGGGATGGAAATATGACGTTACAACGCATACTTTTACCACGCATACCTTTACAACGCGGTTTTTACAACGCATGCCTTTACAACGCATAGCGCTTTGGGGTGCTGGATAGTGAATAGTTTAATTTACTATTCCAACTCCAGTCCCCGTGGACACTAGGGAAGGTGTTGGATAGTAAATTAAACTTATTCCCTATCCTAGAGCGCCCCCCAGCGCAATGTGTTGTAATGGTTTGCATTGTAATGACTGCGTTGTAATGGTAGTAAAAGTTTTGTTATAAAGGTTGTATACCATAGGGATAACTTCACCTGCAAAACGGATATTGCAGTATACGTACTGCGATGCACCTGCAACAAAAACTACGTAGGGAGCACCATACATCCCGTTCATGTGAGGATACTGCAACACCTGCGGGCAATCGGGAATGATGATCCTGCATACCCTGTAGCGCGCCACATTAACACACACCACGGCGGGAGGGCGGAAGACCTGAAGTATTTTATTATAGATAGTGTCAAGAGAAACATCAGGGTGGAGCAACCGACAGCTAGCCCTTAGGAGACTGGAATCCAGATATATAATCTTACTGGACTCCAAGACAACCAATGGTCTGAATGCTGAAGAAGCAATGAGTGTGCACCTCTAAACTTGACTTTGAATAACTGAACCTTACTGTAATAGCTAACTCCTCTTTCCCAGACCCCCTCCCCTAAACAACTGACCCACGTTTTCTTCTTGCACCTCTCTTCTTAATCCACTTGCTTGGTCTCTAGTTGAGCGCACACGACACTATCTCTACACCAACAGAACTTTCTCGCACTGGGTAACCCCCCTTTTTAACTATTATTACTGCTTTCCCTACTCCAGAAATACCTAACGTTTCAACAATGGTGACAAGTGTGATTTCAAGCCCACTAGGGCATCAGTGCATACATCAGATATTTATGTGTGTCCAGACAGGGTCGCAGAGCTGACAGAATTATATATACAACCACGGTACCGCACTGGCGGATGACCAACAGTTACACCTGTATACCTCTGTACAGATGCACACATGTGCTTCATGGCCCAGAGAAACTGAACACCTTGCCACTCGAACTTAAAAACACGCACTAACAATCACCAACTATAATGTTGGAACTAGGTTTCATTCCAACATTGGGAGTCAAACCGGTAAACAGGATGTGATATTCTTTGTTTCTGAATATATATATTATACACTCATTTTCACCTGCTTTTTATTGTTTTTATATGACCGGCTGTCCAGACCTTTGTTTCCTGTGGGAGGGGTAGGTGCAGAGCAGCTTGCCTGCAGCGACGCTAGAGGGCTCCCTCATCTCGCTGCTGGCCCCACTTGGATGGCCCGTGAGGTTTCTAGGAGGAAACACTAGGGTTCCAGAAGGTCCCCTCTGTGGAACCATTACGATACGACACTAATTCAGGTCGTATACTGGTGTCCTGATAAATTTTTAAGGAACCGAGTAATTTATGAGCACCCAGGTCCTGATGAATCGCCCTTAGGGCGTGAAACATGTTGACCACTTCTTGCACACAAAGGGTTGAATACGGGTTGGTTCCATTACTTGCCACCCCTTAGTACCCCTTTCCTTTTTACTGAAGCAGGAAGCCTGACCAATAAATTGTTCACCAACAGGACTTCCCTGACTTCTTTTAACTTCACCACCACGCTCACTATTACACTCCCTTTGGCCCCTCACACGCACACACCCGCTGGCCCAGAATTAAAGATCTCCACTAAAAGTGCAGCTTTCATCGCTGCCCGACGGGCATTGCACCGCCAGCCCGCCGAAGGAGCAAGGCACCGATGATGAGGCTGGACAACTATCGACTGGGGCTACAGTTGTGGTCCTGTTGATAGCCTGTGTGAGGTACCTTTTCATTCTGGAATATGGGTCTACACTGCACACTTGAGATCCCTTCTTCACCCCTTGTCTAGATATCAAGAGAGAGAATTACAGGTTGAGCCAGATTTCTTAAGCTCTCCCGGGGGAACTCTGTACACCATTTTGTTGTTCATTGTTGCTAGGACGAGTGCATTGGACCCCCTTAAAAATTGTCCTACCTCCTTTCCCCTTCTTTTGATATCTCATCAGAATTATATATACAACCACGGTACCGCACTGGCGGATGACCAACAGTTACACCTGTATACCTCTGTACAGATGCACACATGTGCTTCATGGCCCAGAGAAACTGAACACCTTGCCACTCGAACTTAAAAACACGCACTAACAATCACCAACTATAATGTTGGAACTAGGTTTCATTCCAACATTGGGAGTCAAACCGGTAAACAGGATGTGATATTCTTTGTTTCTGAATATATATATTATACACTCATTTTCACCTGCTTTTTATTGTTTTTATATGACCGGTACACATTTATGTTGCATTATAAATTGGGGTTGTGCCGATATGATTGTTCTCATATATAAGTACACTACTGTGTAAAAGAAACACTTTGTGACTTACTATGACTAATCACCTTTTCACGGAATGCAGCTCTTCTATGTCCTTCGTTGTGGAGGCAGTTTACATGACAACTCACTTTCACTGTTACCAAGCAAGTCACGTATTTAATGTACTTCACTTCTGTGTAGACAGACATTGTGAGCAAGGCGGTCTCGTTCGCCGAAACGCGTCAAAGTCCATCACATTGAATAACACTTCTCTTTGAAAATCGCATCTGACGGAGTCAGCACCTGCTTTCCTCACAAACGATTCGGGATTGGAATATATATATATATATATATATATATATATATATATATATATATATATATATATATATATATATATATATATATATATGTATATATATATATATATATGTATATATATATGTATATATATATATATATATATATATATATATATATATATATATATATATATGTGTGTGTGATTGTGTGTGATTGTGTGTGTGTGTGAGGGGGGGGTGTGTGTATATATATATACATGGTTGACAATCGCTTTGGCCAGATTGAGGACCCCTATCTGGTAGTGTGAGTCTTAAATATTGCTGCTCCTGATGGTCAGAGGCGTAGGAGAGAATCTTTTCAAAAAGTATGGTGTTCAATAATATCCGGCCAGGATATTTCTAAAAATGGTTTCCCCCAAAAAAATTCTAGGAGCTTGTGAACAATTTCTACTGTGTCCTTTTGTAGTACTGCTCAGAGGACAATTAAGTGAAAAGTGGCCAATAATGGCTGACTCTGATGTGAAGGGTTTTGGACTTTTTCCTAGAAGTATATTTTTAGACAGAAAAAAAACGTTCACACTAGATGAGACTAAGGATTTTTAAGGCAGCAGGCAATTGACTAATGGATGGAAAGATGATGCCATAAACTTGAAAATCCTTAGAATATATATCTTCCTATATATTCGACAAAACAGTAAAATAGCAACAAATTACCACCACTTAATTATGACTTCTGATGATTAGTATTCAGTTCAAAGTGGCAGCACCGAAATCAGTGTCATTGTTTCTATAATTGAGCTTCCCTTTGGCAGCTGGTTCAATTGTGACAGTTGTGACAACTGTGCCAGATTCGCTTCACTGGAAGGGGTCTTTTGAAGTTTAAAGTACAGTTCACCTAAAGGTGCCCAGTTGTTTATTATTTGTATTTACTCGTACTCTGGGATGTAAGGGCATAGTAAAGCAGACGCTGTAGCAGCTTGAGCGGGAGTGTCAATGCGCTGATTACATTAATTTTTGTAGCTCTTATTAACTTTGAACTGTAACTTCTCAGGTCACAAGACAGAAATAGACACTAATAAATAACAGAAGGAAGATATACTATGCGACAGTTGTGTGGGAAGCCAGGGTGTGACATAGGAGCCAAATATGGTTACAGAGAGAAAGAGGGAAAAGTGATGAAAAGTGCATGAAAATGTAAAAGAAAGACAACTGAAATGAGAAAAGAAGAATGCAAGGAAGGAAAGAGAGATGGAAATAAAAACAACGTTCTAGGGAAAGAAACGTTTGTAAGGAACAAAAGAAAAAATAGAAGGAAGGAAAGAAAATTGGATAGGAGAAAAGAGGAAGGGAGGAAGGAAGGAAGGAAGGAAGGAAGGAAGGAAGGAAGGAAGGAAGGAAGGAAGGAAGGAAGGAAGGAAGGAAGGAAGGAAGGAAGGAAGGAAGGAAGGAAGGAAGGAAGGAAGGAAGGAAGGGCCATTGACAGACATATCATTGAAATTGGGGGGTATTTATGTTTCTGGCTACTCCCATGCTTGGATGTTAGTTCATACACACGCTTGGAGCACAGTAATGCAAATCATTGTGTCAATTTACTTTTATAAAAGCCCACGGGTGCAGCACTGTGTGAATGCCCACACAACTCTCAGTAAATCTAGACCTTGATGTGGGCATTTTTGTCTTGGTAAATTCAGGCATAGAATAATTATGTTGCATAATATATATTACAGAAACCTGCATTTGTGAAGTTATAATATTAACTTAAGCATACATTTACTGGTTCGTCTAGAAAGCATCACTATAATGGGCATGTAGAGCAGCATTGTTTAAGCTTGTGATCTGTAGGAAAAGAATCACACACAACTAAGAAGGAAGAGGTTAAAACTCCTACACCAACCTCCCCACTAAATATCCAACAACACACAAGAGCAGTACGAGAAGAAACAAACAAACGGCTAGTATGTTTAGTGGCACACACTTAGGGCCATATTATCAAGAAAGGGTGATACATTATCGCCGCTTTTATTGGCAGGAAACTGCCGCTAAAGCGGCGATAATGGGCTTGATAATATGCCCTTGTGAATTCCCATAAAAGCCCAGGTTCTGGTGTTAACCTGGGCTTCTATGGGAATTCACAAGGGCAATATTATCAAGCCCATTATCGCCCCTTTAGCAGCAGTTTCCTGCCGATAAAAGTGGCGATAATGGGCTTGATAATATGCCCTTGTGAATTCCCATAGAAGCCCAGGTTCTGGTGTTAACCTGGGCTTCTATGGGAATTCACAAGGGCATATTATCAAGCCCATTATCGCCCCTTTAGCAGCAGTTTCCTGCCGATAAAAGCGGCGATAATGGGCTTGATAATATGCCCTTGTGAATTCCCATAGAAGCCCAGGTTCTGGTGTTAACCTGGGCTTCTATGGGAATTCACAAGGGCATATTATCAAGCCCATTATCGCCCCTTTAGCAGCAGTTTCCTGCCGATAAAAGCGGTGATAATGTATCGCCCTTTCTTGATAATATGGCCCTTAGTGTGTGAAAACTGCCCTCACCCACAAGATGTGGGTGAAAGCAGTGTTCACAAACTAAGGGCCAGATTATAAGTCTGGTGGTCTTCGGACCGCCATACCCATGATGACGCAGCGTTGGCAGATCCAGTCACCGCCGCACCTATGTTCTGCCTGCCTGATTACCACTTGGGCAGTCAGACAGCACTAAGACCGTTGGCTCCGCCATGGAACTGCTATTCCTTGGCGTAGGAGGTATTCCTAGTTTCTTCTCAGCCAGGCTTTTCATGGCAATTCCACTGCCATGAAAAGCGTTTTGGAGAGGAAACAAAGGGGGCCCTATAGGGCCCCATTCTGCTTCAGACATATGTGGATGCACACAGGGGGCATAACATGTGCCCCCCTGTGTGCATGCACATAGGTTTCTGCACGGCATGAACTTTCAATTCCATGCCATTCAGGAAGCTTGTGATGCGTTCCCATTGCAAAGCCCTTTCAAAAGGCACTGCCACCTATTAAAGGGCACGGCAGGGGGAGCCGCCATGCCGCCCTCCTACCAGACCACTGAAAAGTAGTAATCTGGTGGGCGGGCAGTGGCGCCCTTCAGCTGAGCGGTGGCCCAGCAGTTTGCACCGCTGCACCGCCGCACCACTGCTCTGCTGTAGGGTCGTAATTAGGCCCTCAGTGTGTACCACTAACCATACTAGCCGTTTGTTTCTTTGTACTCTTACTCCTCTTGTGTGTTGTTAAACTGGAAGAAAAGAAACTGTGACTGACATATCCGTACAAAAAAGGCTTGTATTTCAGAATATTGGCTACGGAAATATTGTCTGATCTAAATGCTGTGATCTAAATATCATTTAAAAAATATTGGGGCATACTACCAAGCAATAGCGATAATTATCGCTATTGCTTGGTTAGCGTGAATAAATTAACGCTGAGCTGCGGTGATTTTATCGCAGATAAACCTTGGTATTACCAAGGTTTATCGCAAATGCGATAGAAATCGGCCGCAATGCATGAATATCGCTGAAACGTCAGCGATATTCATGCATTAGCGAGCTAATGCTCTTAGCCATGTTATCCACCTCCCATTGGATAACATGGCTAAGAACTGCTCAGGGGCAGATGTTAGCTTTTGGAGATAATCGCGCTTAGCGCGAATATTCCAAAAGTTGGTAATAGGAGATAGCGATGTTAGCAACTGTTTTCAGTCGCTAACATCTTGGCACGCCCACTTTGCATGTCATTAGTGATAAATATCACTGACATGCAAAGTGGTGCCCAAGATGGTTGCTATCTCCTACTAGCTGTCGCTAACTGGTGTTCGCGACAGCTAGGTAATAGGGAGATAATTGTATCTCCGCTTTCTTGGCTTTTAAAGCCAAAAAAGCGGAGATAAACCCCATTGATAATATGCCCCATTATCCCATTGGGTGTGAATCTGCTGTGATGAACTTTACGTCAGGCGATATTCTGATAAGGCTATTCTGGTCCCACGCCAAAAAGCTGCAATGAAATCATGAAAAACATGGTATACTTTATATGTAACACATGCTTTTTACGTTACTTTTCATTCTAAACCTGCTGCTTTCACCTAAAGCACTTAAAGGTGTCCTGCCCTCACTAGTCAAATATAGTAGTAGTACTGTTTTTCTTTTCCCCATGTTTATTTTCACACCAGCAATGGAGTTTAACATGCTGATGACATGAACGTCACAGGTATGAAGAGGTCGGTGACATCAGGACAGCAGTTGCAAGGATTTTTGTAAATATGCCTTGCAGCAGGCGCAGGATAAGTCATTTTAAGCAAGAAACGCTCACGTCCCTGAAAAATACATGTACCGGAAACAGCTGGGAGCGCTCACAGGCGTCAAGTACCTGACATGAACACTGACTACATTGTCCTCTTTCAGTCCGGCATGACCAGATGCCTGCTTTAGGGAATTCCAAATGAGACAACTAATTCTTCTGCCAGTTACATAATTGGCCAATGTTCTGCATGGATCTGTTTGTGTTTTTGCTAGAAATGTCACACCAGCAGAGCTCGGCAAGTTGTGCTGGACTCTGAGAGAACTGTAGTAGACTAGCTGGCTGCTTCACAGGTACATGGACTGGGAATTTTCCCAAGGTAGCCTACCTCTTTTCTTAGAAGCGTATGTGTGATTTGCTGCTACAGAAAAATGATGCTTTTAAGAACTGTGATTGAGCCTACAGCAAAAGTAAATGTCATGACTTTTTCAGAGCTGCTTGTAAAACATATGGCCTTCTAGCTGATATTTTTGTTTATGTCATGGATTTGAAAATAACGTGGTCAAAATACAATACTCCTATTATTTAGAGCAGCTGTATCAATAGTGCACATTCACACTTTTGTACTTCAATGCATTGGTCAAATTCCATGTTAATGCCATAGAATAGTGAAATTTACATTATAAAAATATTGTTTACTGACTCACATATTGCATGTTAGGATGACTTTAGACAGGTAAAAACTCTTCTAGTAGTGACAGGGCATCTTCAATATGATTTTACATTACTGCCTATACGTTACAACATGAGCTTTTTTTTTAAATAAACGCATTTAAACAAATAGACATGGACAAATACCATGGCATAAAGAAGTTTGCAGGTTATCTGCTTATACACTATGCACATCTGCATATACCGCAAATAATTTAACAATTACCTTGCCTGCGTTTAATTTAAAACACATTGTAGGAGAACAACCACTGCCCTAGATGTTCACTTGTTGCAACAAAGGGAGGGTTATTGAAGTCACTGCAAGTCAATAAATAACTTTTCTGCTGATCAATTGAAAATGGGGTAACCATTGCTGCATGAATGACACAAGTGAAATGAATTCTTTATTCTAATTCCGTTTTGTTGATGGAACGAAGAGGCTTACTTACAAGAAAATGGCAGAGCACCACAAGCAAATTTGCTGCACCAAGAGGTGTCATTAACTAAGTGCAGAAATGCGCAGTATTTTCAACAATATGTGCATTCTTGTACTCACCCCTGAATGGCGCAAAAAATCATCCTAGTACCAGTGCAAGCACCCTTGCACCATGGTGCAAGGTTGCCTGCATTGCAGGGATGATTTTTGTTGAGCAGGAAGGGGCACCCCTATCAATTGTGTTTTGCTCCTTCTATGTGTGCTGCTGATGCAGCACACAAAGAAAGAGCAAAAAACAAGGCCAAATAAAAGTATTTCTCCTCGCTGCACCTCTCTTAAGCCTCCCCTCCGGACGCATAAATTCTTTGTGCTGCCTCAGATTTACAAATCCTTGTAAATCTGGAGCAGTGTCAAAAAGCAATGGGTGTTGCGGTGGAACGCCCACAGTAGCATCCATTGCGCACTCCTTTGATGCAGAAAACTGTGACGAGGAGGACGATATTTACAAAGCGGTGTTAAGCGACGCAAAGTGGCTTAGTGCCTTCTTGTAAACATGGAGCCGGGCACAGCGCCATCGAAATGTTGCAAAAAGTGACGCTCTGGTGGCGCAATGCCCTTGTAAATATTCACCTAAGTCTTTAGTCATAACACCTCTTTCTCTCGACAGCATTTGATGGTCATTATGAAACTCATGCAGTTATACATTGCACAGAACACCATGAGAACTGGCGGAATCATTCAAAAGCAGAGCACAGGAAGCATAACAAGCACACCATCAGGAAATGGATACTAATGGGAACTGTACTGCAAAAACAGGTCAGCAACGAAAGGAGGACAAACAGGAAGCAAGACCACCAGGCAGGGGAAAACAACTGACATAAAGCAGGCATGCATGCACTAGGCACAGGTTAGAACGACCACAATTGAACCATTTAGGGCAGGGTTGCACTTGTCTCTTGGAACTGCGATCCACAACTACTCCCCCTCCCTCTCGATCTGGCACTTTGCCAGTCACCTATCACCAAGCCTTCTCATCCAAATCAGGCGGATGTGCTTTCTCCCATTATGGATTTGTGGTTTTGGTAAACGGCTTCTCTGCGGTGAGGACCTCAAGGCATGTAGTACATGCCAGCTTCAGAGATTCTGTGGGTTGAATGAACGAGCCTTGTCAGGCCGCAGACTCTGGCACTTTTCATTTTATGAAGGTGCCTTGTTGAGTCGCAGACTCTGGCACTTTTCTTTTTAAGAAGGTGCCTTGTCAGGCCGCAGACTCTGGCACTTTTCATTTTAAGAAGGTGTCTTGTCAGGTCGCAGACTCTGGCACTTTTCATTTTAAGAAGGTGTCTTGTCAGGCCGCAGACTCTGGCACTTTTCATTTTACGGAGGTGCCTTGTCAGGCCGCAGACTCTGGCACTTTTCATTTTACGGAGGTGCCTTGTCAGGCCGCAGACTCTGGCACTTTTCATTTTATGAAGGTGCCTTGCCAGGCTGCAGACTCTGGCACTTTTCATTTTACGGAGGTGCCTTGCCAAGCTGCAGACTCTGGCACTTTTCATTTTACGGAGGTGCCTTGTCAGGCCGCAGACTCTGGCACTTTTCTTTTTAAGAAGGTGCCTTGTAAGGCCGCAGACTCTGGCACTTTTCTTTTTAAGAAGGTGCCTTGTAAGGCCGCAGACTCTGGCACTTTTCATTGTACTCAGAGAGCGCATCAGCTGTCTGTACTACAAAGCAACAACTGATAAAGTCTTGACAGTCTGCCTGCGTATGTATGTATGTATGTATGTATGTACGAGGAGCACAGATAAAATCCACATGCGTGAGAAAGGATGGCTAATAGGGTCTTTCTCCACCGCTCCATCAGCTCAGTCTGTAGATTTGTAGACAGACTGGGTTGCAATGAAGGCGTTTGTGCTGTTCGGGGTAGATGTTTACAGTAATCTTCATTACTTCGAGCTCTGGGTTTCTTCATCACATTCCTCATACTATAAGGCTTGCGTCATTACAGAAACAGGATAAACTTACCAAAGCCCTGAGAAAAACTTAAAAACAAATACTCTTAGGTGCTCTCTAACACCCTTACAGACGAAAAGGCGGACTACCCGTACCATACTTGCAAAATATCGAAACGAAGAAACAAAAACATTTATATATGCGAGGTTTTTTTCCAAACGCAACGAACAACACTCAAAGGCCAGTATTCGATGATGTTTCAGAGGGGAGACTCTACTGTCTGAAATATCCCCCTTCTGTCTACGAAAGGTTAAACAAGGACACAGCTTAAGAAACCATAATGCCCAAGTCTGGAGTCTGGAAGGAAAAAGACCTAACGAATGCCACCCCAAACAAAAGACACAGAAGGGACGACAAAGAGTTAACCTATTAAGATTCATAAAGTAGAATACAAGCAGCCAGAAGCCAACTTGTATTTACCAAAGGAAGATCACGGAGTGTTTGAAAGATGAACCACCAACCAAACAAGGAGAAAAGATCTGTGGCCACCGAACAACGCACGAGCACCCGCTCATGCACTGGTAACCTAAAAGTCCAGAATCATCCATGCCTTCATCGTGGGAAAAAAAGACAGAAAAACATACTGTGGTTAAAATTGGTAAAACTCCCCCTAAAAGAAAGTTGCAGGAGACCCTTGAGGGTCGACTTTTAGGACACAACGAAACAGAAGTAGCAAAAAAAAACGTAAGGATAGCACCCTTGCCTAGAATAAATATTGAATAATGAATAACCGCCCACTCAAGGAAGGGAGACGGATAGAAGGACTCTAAAAGCAAAGCACCTTTAGTGAACGACTTTAGAAAATTCACAGAGAAGCATGACCAAACCAAAAACCACCTAAACAACAACGGTCCCTTGTGGCGTATTTATTTACATTATACAGTCATGCAGATATTAATCTCACCTAACATGCACAACTTTAATCAATGCATTATTCTCTCAAGCAACACAGAAACCTTTTTAATGAGTTTCAACAATGTATTCACTTAATTATAATAAAGAATTGCATAAGGAAAACAAAAGTGATCTGAAGCTCACTCAACACAGTGTGAATTAAAATATATCCACAAGTCAGGTGTTAGACATCAGACCAGTGAAGGACATGTGATCACAGGTACAGAGTTCATCAGATGTGTCTGAGGAGGTTCATCCCGGAAGAGTTACTGGATGAACCTGTCCAGCTGAGCCTCGAACCTGCGGTCACGTGCCGCACACGCATTTCTCACCGCATAAATCAACAGACCCTCTTGGGCCTCAGCGCTCGTTGTCAGGGGAGGCTGCCGGCGCCGTCTCAGTAACAGAGCCGTGGAGCACCGCAGACAGCTCTTTCATTGACAGTAGTTCACGGGAATTGAGAAGGCGCCATTAATCATCATTCTGTTTACGAGGGCGAGCCCATTGTTAATATGGCCACGTAATACACTACTCCAGAGCAGACACCCATCGAGAGACTCCCTGAGTGTTGGCACTTCCAGCACAAGTCGTTTATCTCTTTCCAGTTGCCATTCACACTCCCTTTATTCCACCGGGGCCTGATTCCAAGGGGCTTCAAATGGTGATCTGCACAAAAATACACGCGTGGTGTCTGCTATGTATTTACCATGGGAAGTCCTCGTGCGAAGCACTCGCAGCTTATTCAGTAGACATCAATTTAACTCCTTGCTTCTGTGCTTGTAGGACATTGCCACTTCATTTATCAGCTCGTCATGTTTTTTCCCCAGAAAAATACTCGTCTACACTCATTCGTGCTCAAATATACAACTGTTAGTCAATCTTCAGTTTATAGAGAGCTTGCAACCAGAGTAAAGGGCTTTGCTGGTAGCAATATTCATGATACTCAATGTATCAATTGTTTTAAGGATAAACGGCTGATTCGTGCATTCTGTTAGTAAGTTTTGGCAACAGTACTCAAACAGATCTCATTCACAGTCACCAAACAGACTGAGGGCCTTATTATGAGCCTGGTAGTCCACGGACCACCAGACTCGAAGGGCGCAGGAGTTGCGGTCTTCTGACTGCCCTATTCCAACCAGGACAGTCGGGCCACCCTGGGACCACCGCAACCGCCAGGGATCAGAGATCCCTGGAGGTGGTGCAGCAGTCTTGAGGCCACAATATGCAGGGTGGGGCCGCCGTGGCCCCGCCAATCATTATGAGTTTCCTCACCCCCTCACTTTTCATGGTGGTGCAACCACCATGAAAGAAAAGTGTGGCAGTGAGGAAACAAATGGGAACCTACGGGGTCCCCTGGTGCTTCACACCATATGGATGCACACAGGAGTGCACAATATGTGCCCACCTGTGTGCATGCACACCAGTACTTGCACAGCATGGACTGCAGCAGTCCATGCATTGCAGGTACTGATTTTGGCATTTCCATTGGGGTGCCTACTTCATAGGCATCACTGTGAGAATGCCAAAAAACAGCACGCCACAAAGGAGAAAACTCCTAATCTGGCCAGCGGTTCAAACATAGGTTTGGCAGGGCGGTCCCCTCTTGCATCGCCAAACTCATAAAAAGGCCCTGAGCTATAATATCAGCCATGAATTTAGCAGTATTGCCACAGAAAAAGCAAGTCCTACCTTTGCTGATGATTAATAGGGTGCTTTACATTTGAATATGGAACCATACTAAGGGCCTAACAAATAGCTAGGGTAAGACAGAGGGTCAGCCAAGAAAAGACAGAAGATTATCACTGGGAATTCTGCACAGATTATCAAGTGAATAAATATTGTAGCAGCATTCAATTGAAAACATTTGGAAGCATAACCCCTTCCCTTGCACATGCACAGGAGTGTGGTGAATCAACAAGCCACCACAAAAAGCAATTCTCTGTCCACTCTGCAAAGGCTTTCTACATGGCACAGGTGCTTGCGACAAACCTCTTACTAGTGATACTAGGGTTGTCTGAACTCAACTGTGTATGAGAATATTTTAAGCATTTAGCCATATTTGAGAGGTCCCCCATTATACTGTATAAGGATTTTCGAATACACACATGTATCCAAAATACAGCAAAACACCTCAGTGGGTTTTCATGCAGGTCCACAAACCTTGTCTGGTGTGACACACAAATTGACTAACCTCAGAAGGCTCTTGAATTGGGATCTACCTTGTATGTCAAGCAAGTAAAACATCAGATTCACAATAACATTCAGAGTACTGCTTTTCAAAATTTGGAACATGTCTTATGGCTTCTTCTCTATGTAGTTTATCACCACGTTCGAGCATTTTAAAACCCCGTTATGTATAATATAAATTGCAGACCATGGATTCCACTAAAGGATGATTTTCTGCTGCCTTATTGATTAACAGCAACCTAAATGAAACATTAGACCCAGTAAGCTCCAATAATTTCAATAAATAAGTCTCACCATCTGTGCCAGTAGGCCTGTGAGTCCACGATGAACATCAATGTTGCTCACTGTTAGCTACGGTATTGACATGGACAGGACACAGCACCTTTTATAATTCAGCAGTAGCTCGGAGCGGGTTTCGTGAAATAGGCGTGCAGTGAGAATACTTTAAAAGTGTCTAATGAGTATCAAAAATACTAAATAATAGATCTCTAAGACACAGATAAAAAGTTATGTGTTAGGAATTTTAGCCAAATAAAAATGGTTTGGTTAATTCCAATTAGTATTAATATCAGTCTACATGTTTCAGCCTATGAAACGGTGTAAGTTTACCAGGCATTCTTCAGGACTCATGTAGTGTAATAAACCCGGGTGGTATGAGCACCCTAAGGCTCACCCTTACCTAAGGCTCACCCTTACCTAGGGACGTGCAAGTGAAAATATTTTTAAAGGTGAAAAAAAGTGCAAAAGTGGAAGGAGCAATTTCTCATTCCTGGTAACTCATGGTTTAGGAGGATTTCCGCACTTTTTGGTTAAATGCATAATGCACCATGGGTCACAGGAGGGGGGTGGAGGCTTACTTGGCACACAGCCCTCAAAGCCCGGCACCCGTGTGGCACCTGGCTACTCCTCAGACTGGACCCCGAAGGGAGGATCAAGCAGCAGAGACTGGAGCATGAGGACCAACGAACGCAAACAAATAAACAACCCCAGAAGAAGGGGAAACCACAGTCCTGTGACCAGGAGAGAACAAACAGACGAACCTCCGGTAGAACCACACAAATTAAACACAATAAGATGATGGCCAGAGCACTGAAACTTTTCAGACACTCACCCAAAGTCGCTATTAGATCTGGGTTGAACCCATCATTGTTCTTTTGCTCACTTTACCACCCCAGTTCAGACCCAGCCATATGCAAATCAATCCTGACCCTGTTCCTCATGGGAACAGTCCCGCCCGAACTTCCAAGCTAGGTCTTCCTTGGACCAGAAACAAGCATCCTGTGGGCGAGTTTTGGAGTACGTGAATCCCCTCAAGGGAACCAGACAACAAGGATAATGGGAGGAAGGAGGCACTGAACGCCCAGGCTGAACTACGAGTGAACCAAGCCGCAAAAGTAGGGAGACAGGCGAACACTTCCATGGCAAAGAGACCCAGCGAGGGAAGGCCAAACCAGGAAAAAAATGGCTGAAGAAGCATACACAAGAACAAAAGAAACTGAAGGCCCATCAACACCCCCAGAAGAGAGCCTGCAGAGAGAGAAATGAGACTCCTTGAGGCTCACAAAGTGGCCCACCCCCTGGAGAAAGCAGAAAACAGAGACTGTGCCTGCCACAAGGCCATAAAGACACACCAGAATAAAGAACAGAGAGCCTAGAAAAGCGAACAGCAGGCCAGGATTCCCTTAGCAGTGCCACCTCTCTGGTACAAAAGCAGTACAAAAGGAGGTGGTGATGGACGGAGCATCTGAATCAATCAAACGCTCACACCCAGTCAAAAGATCTGGGTTTAATCCATCACCGTTCTTTAGCCCACTCTGCCACCCCAGTTCATTACCACCCCCTTTTGTACCGCTTCTGTACCAGAGAGGTGGCACTGCTGAGGAAATCTTGGCCTGCTGTTCGCTTTTCTGTGGCAGGGTATGCTCAGACGTGAGTCCCTTGCTCACTTTGCCACTGGATTCAAGCAAGCCGGGCTGAAGACGGCTGGAATGCCAGAAACCGGTCGTCGGAAGCTTGTATCCGGTCCAGGAAAGGCATGGCTTGGCAGTTCGGGCTCGACTGTTCCCATGAGGGACAGGGTCAGACTGATTTGCATATAGCCATGTCTGAACTGAGGTGGCAGAGTGGGCTAAAGAACGGTGATGGATTAAACCCAGATCTTTTGACTGGGTGTGAGTGTTTGATTGGTTCAGATGCTCCGTCCATTACCACCCCCTTTTGTACCACCTCTCTGGTACACACATCGGTCTCAGGACCATCAAGGGAAGGAATGAACCCCTGAGGTAGAAAGAGGTGACAATCACCAACCAGTGAAACCCCTAATCTCAGGGACACAGGAATGGAGTCACAGATCCAGGAGAAGCTGCAAACAGGGAACACATGAAGATAGAACCTGAAGAGCATGGTCAGTGCACAGGCCAGCTCCCCAGACCCAGCAAACAAAGACGAGCAGACACCCATGGAAGGATTGGAATCCAGGAAATGTGGTGGCACAGAGGGAAAAGGGCCCCGTAGAACCACAGAACAAGCTGGGCCAGACAAGAGGCGCGGAAAAACCCATTGTGGTGATGAAAAGCCAAAAAGAAGCACCCGGAAACGGCAGGAGTGTGAGCTCATAGCGGACCAACCTGATGTAAGGAAATACACAGGCAAGCATCCAACAGGATGAGGGGCGCCAGGAGCAAACCACAGATGCTTCGAGGACAGGTTTACTGAAGACCGAGTGCAACCATGTGCAAACAAAAAAGATAGAGATCAACATCCCCCCTGCATGACATAAAAAAAGAACCACCCCAACTGGGCGTCCATTCGAACACACTCTTCCGTGAGTCCTGGAAGACAGAAGGAAACCAAATCCCAAATTGGGGCCAAAGCCCATCGGATGGAAAAAAGGAAAGATCTGCCCGTACCAAAACCCCCTCAGGAGAGCAGACCCAACAGAGGTCAGTAGAGTGCAACATAAGCAAATGTAAAGCACACAGGCAACCAGAAGGGTATAGGATGATGAAGAACAGATGGTTATAGCCACCCAACTCCATGGTACACAATACATCGACCCAAAAAGAAGGAGAAACCGAGTGGACCCGCTGGGATCTGAACCAGGGGATATAAAGTCCAAATACAGTACTCAACTGCAGATGCAAGAGCCCGGTCAAAGCCAATGTCGGTGATGCCACAATGGAAAAGCAACTGCAAAACACGTCAACAGGAGAATGCTGTGACAAACAAGCCAGGAAAAGGACCTGGCACCCAGGAGGGCACAGTGGTACAAAAAATGGCAGTGACCACAACCCAACCAAAATCAGCCGCAGCAGACAGAGGGGCACCAACAGTGTGGAGAACAAATTCAAAAGACAAGAGACCCCATGCACCTTTTCAGCAAAAAGAAAGAAGGAAAGACAAACAGACAGGGAAAAAGGCAAGGGCCTACAGTCAAGAGGAGGTGAGACTAACAGACACCAAGACTCCACAGTAGACCTGCCTAAGCAGAAACCCAAACACAAGGACCCCTCTGGCACAGCTCCCCCGGAACTGCATTAGGCCAAACATACCCAGCAGCGAGACTCAAAAAGGGGACACTCAGGACTAAAAAGCTGCCACCATTGTAGCCATAGCATGGTCCAAGTAAAGCCTAGGCAATGGGCACAGGCCAAGGAACACTGCACAAAGGAACATGGCTAAGGAACCCCAGAGAGCCAAAGAGATGGGACAAAAACATGAGGCAGTAAAGGCGGCTTCCCACGCCTTACCACAAGAAGACATCTGGAGAGATCAGACCAGGGGCGGAGCCAACCTAATGCAACATATGGTGAAAAAAACCAGGCCACAGCAACCCCAACCACGTTCTCACAAGACTGCAGTGCCAACCCTGGCGAGAGGCAACAGCCAACATGCCCACGAAAGCAGGGCAAAAAGTACTTGGAGACCCCAACCCCCACACACATATGACAAGCGCAGCGGGCGAGGGACATGAAAGAGCCAAACTGGGAGAACTCAAGCCACGCTTTCTTAAAAGAGCAACATAGGCAAGGGACACCAAACACATTGCCACAACATGGTGCAAGAACATGCAGGGGCGAGCCCCACCCATCGAGGCAGGTCGCTGCGGGCAAGAGCAAACAGGGAGAAGAAGCCAGGAAAGAGCGTGTGCCCATAGAGGATTCCACCCAGCAAGCCAGGCCAGTTATAGCAAGGTGAAGGGCATAACAGTGACAAATGCCCCAGCAGAGAGAAGCAAACAGCTCCTGAGGAGAAAAAGCACCAAACCAGGACCCCTAGCAGGAAAGGAGTCAGAAGCAAGACCAACCTGAGAGGACTCCAAACATCTGTGGCACTCGCGAGTTCTTACACAGTGCACTGCAGCAGGTTCCAAGCACTTACTTGGCTTCCAAGTACAACAGAGGAGAGTTGTAAATCACAGAGCCAGCCTGTCCCCAACAGCTGCAATAAGCCTACTGCTGACTCCCAGAGCCCTGCCCATAAGGAGAATGCAAGGCCGCCGACAAACACTCAGACTCTAACCTTCGCAAAGGAGGGGCCTGCCACAACAAGACACTGTTCCTGATGCTGCCTTGCCACAGCTCCTGGCCGCGGGGGACAAGAACCAGCACCAGGACACCCAGCGCTGCCTTGACTCAAACCCCCACAAAGGAGGGAGACACCATCCCGACGCTGCTGGTGAGCCACAGCTACTGCCAGCGGGGCACCAGGATGCTTAGTGACGCCACCCGCCGTCAAGAGCAAACGCCAGATGAGCAGGGCTTATATGCAAAAATAGAATAAAAACAGTGTGACTGCTAAAGCAGGCCACGAAACATACACAAGGAAAAAGAAAAAAAAGAACGTAACCAACTCCGCTAGGCAATTGGTTTGCAGCATGCAGAAAAGAAAGAACAGGAAGTGTGTATGACGCACTTCCCCGTTTATCCATGCCAGGCAAGGTAAGTGGCACCCTATTGGGGAAAGCATTCAACTTTGCTAGGTAATAGGTTTATGTAGAGCAGACAAGCTGCTCATTGGTAAGGAATGGGACGGAAAGACAGACAAGGAGGTAATGGAGCTTTATGCAACTCACAGGAAGAAGAGTCCGGAGGATTGATAGGAAAAGAGGGGCTGTCAATATTTGGGTCTCTGTTTACCCAACTAAGAACATCAAAAGCAAACTTGACCTGTCTCGCAACCCTCTCACACATGTTGTGTCTCACATTACTAATAGGACCAAGGAGATTCACCAAAATGTGAAAGGCGTTGCCTCACACATCCTGGGTGCCATGCTTCATCACTGGCCTGCCACATTCAGCAGAAAAATGTTAGTGGTGAATGGGCTTGCCATGATTATGAGGTGTAGTTCACTCAGTGGGTATCAGTTGAACTAGGATCTTGAAAGCATAAAAATCACTAGTCCCCAATTATTTCTATTTTTTTAGGCAGGCCAAAGAGATGAATAAAAGACATTGTGATGGTGCATGGGACTGACTATTATCCCTGCATCTAAATAAGTCAACATGTTTCAGTCTGCAGGACGACCCCAAAAGTGGTTCCTGGCCTTCTTCGGGATCCAGATCCTCACTTTCCTAATTCCGTTCTATAGTTGACTCATGCATTCATCAGCGAGCATCACAATGTATCTATGAGTAAAGTCCTGCTGGACAATGTTCGTCGAGTCTGCGGCAACTGAATGGTCCTTCAATTGTGCAAACATAAAGCATGAAAATCTTAAATACGTTATGTTATGTTAGTTGCTCTTTTATAACGCGCAAATCACTCTGGGGCATCTTGGCGCTACCTAGAGAAACGTCACTGATAGCAGGGTCCTGGGCTGTAGTAATCTAATACAAGAGGGCCTTTAGATGTTTCCTGAAGGTTCCATATGTCGTAATATCCCTCAGGGCCTTGAATGAATGAATGAAATCTAATTTGTATAGCGCTACTAAGCCCAATGGGCATCAAGGCGCCTGACCAAGAAGAAGCTAGCTGGAGCAAATATACTCTCTTACTGGTAGGCCTTGATAAAGCACCGAGTTTTGAGCGCTTTTTTAAAGAGGGACAGAGACGGTTGGGCCTTAATCTCCAGTGGGAGGGCATTCCTCAACCGAGGGGCAACAATGGCAAATGCTCTGCTGCCCCATCTGACCTTCATTGCACAGGGGACTACAAGCAGATTCATCTCCGACGATCTAAGGGTCCTACTGGGAACATGGCGAGTTAGAAGAGAGCCCAAAGGGTCCAAAGGACCAGCTGCGAGAGCTCTATAGGCCAGGCACAAGATCTTAAATGAGATCCTCTGTTGGATAGGAAGCCAATGCAGGCTCTTCCTGGGCATTGTAGCAGAGGATGCATTGGGTAGAGCCAGGACGAATTTCGCAGCCGCGTTCTGAACGACCGGGAGGCGCTGGATGAGGCCCTTGTTGGAGTCTGCATATGGTGCATTGCAGTAGTCCAACCTAGAACCCACTAATGCAACCACAATCTTCTTACGTGCTTGGGGAGAGAGATAGTGCAGGATTCTTTTAAGAATCTTAATGACCCCCCAGCAAGTGGCCACCGTTCTGTTGACCTGTAGACTCATGGACAGTGATATGTCAAATATAACACCGAGATTCCTTGCCGATTGGGAGGGAGAGGGGCAGGTTCCCAAAGATGGAGGCCACCACTCGCTAGACCAGATGTCCTGGTCTTTGCCAAAGACCAGGATCTCTGTTTTGTCGCCGTTCAACTTTAGGGAGTTTTGGATCATCCACTCCGAGACTGTCTGCATACAAGTCCTAAAGTTGACAGTGGAAGTAGTAACAGAGTGAGCCAGGGGCACCATGATTTGGGTGTCATCGACGTATGACACAACCTCCATCCCCTGCGATTTTACTAACCTGGCAAGGGGAGCCACATAGATGTAGTTAAATGTAGTTGAGCTTATATAGCGCACAGCTACCCGCAGTGGGTGTCCCGGCGCTTGCTTAGGGAACCCGTCCTGATATTCCCCTGTGTGATAGCCCCAGCGGGTATCCACAAGGTGAAAGTCAGGCATCCCGCTGCGAGGGGCCGTTGTGGAGATTAAGCAAGCTATTGCCCAGAGTCGCAGAGTGTGAACCCGTGAGTCGAGAAGGCACCGGAGCGAGAATTATCGAGTCCGTGGAATTTTTAGCCCAAGACCCGCCGAGGCGGGGAATTGAACCCTGGTCCAGGACTAATCTCAGCTTCCGGGTCTGCCGCCTCTAACCCCTAAGCCACACTTCTCCACAGATGTTGAATAGGGTCGGGCCGACCCCTGTGGCACCCCATATTGCAAGGATTTAGCAGGGGAGAGGAACTCTCCGAGCATGACTCTCTGCTCTCTTAGATGTAAGAAAGAGTGCAGAAGGCTCAGGGCCGGACCCGCAATCCCTGCCTCCCTCCGACGAGATGTTAAAGTGGAGGGAGACAGGGTATCAAACGCTGCTGTGAGGTCAAGTAAGACCAACACAGTGGTTTGGCCCAGATCCACCTTCAGGCGGATGTTATTCACCACCATAGTAAGTGCCGATTCAGAACTATGGGATTTTCTGAATCCATGCTGGGAGCTATCTAAGAACCCAGAGGAATCCAGAAAAGTAGATAGATGTAAATTCAGGTGTGATTCGAGCATTTTTGCTGGGGCAGGTAGCAAGGAGATGGGTCTAAAGTTCTTAAGCTGTTCGGGGTCCAAGGTAGGTTTCTTCAAAAGGGGCTTCACTATCGCCTTTTTCCAAACCGAAGGGAAGGTACCCTGAGCCATGGCACCATTCATCACTTCATGAAGAGGCAGCAGAAGAGTGTCCTTACATTCCTTCAGAACCTTCAAAGGACATGGGTCCAAGGGGAGGCCGACTTTGTCCTGTCTAACAGGAGATCCAGCCCGTCAAGGGAGAGCGGCGGAAAATAAGTGAGGGTCTTGGTGGGGTCTCTCGACCAAGACTCTAAATTAGCTACAGTCTGGGAGGAAGAATCCCCCAAAGTGTTCCTCTGACTTTCCAAAGCGAGATATCTATCCTCGATTTTTTTATGGAAGAACTCTGAGATATTGTTGCACAACTCCTGTGAGCCCACAACTGGATCAGGCACTTGAAGGGAACATAGAGAATCCACGATCTTAAAAAGTTCCCTGGACGAAGTAAGGGATGTAGTGAGATTTGAGAAAAACTCCTGTTTTTCCTTAATTACTCTAGCCTTATATTCTCGCAACAGGCGTTTGTGTGCCTCTCTTTCAGTGGGGTCCCAAGCCTTCCTCCATCTTCTCTCCTGTCCCCTGCAACTCTGTCTCAGAAGTCTTAACAGCTCTGTGAACCAGGGGGCAGAAGGTTTACGCCGTGCCGACTATCGAAGAGATGCAGGGGCTAGCTCATCAACAGCTTTGGTGATGGAGTTAGCAAGCTCTTGGGCCGCCTCATCAGCTTCTCTCAAAAAGAGTGCCCGCTAGCTTTTATATAAGGAGCAAGGGCTTCGTTGGTAATATTCCTATAGCTCCTTTTGGGACCTCTATTAATAGCAACCGGAAAAGACATCTCTGCCGGGGAAGATGCTAATTCAAGGGGCACTGCCAAGTGGTATGACCAGACTAAAGGCACAGGAGGACCAACTGAAAGTCTAGGGTCATTAGTGAACACACCTTAGGCAAGCTATTCCAGTACTTGGGCGCTAAATAGGAAAAGGCTCTGCCTCCAGTGCGATTCAGACGGATACGAGGGATCTGTAGCAGATGTAGGGAGCCAGATCTCAGGTTACGGCCTGGAATGTTTTTTTTTCAGTTTATTATGTAGATAGTGCGGGCCTCGGCCATTTAAAGCATTGAATGACAAGCAGCAGATTTTAGAGATGGATCGTTTTTAGGTCTCGCTACGACGGACGCGCTGAAAGCGCGTTCTCGCAACGAGAACTATAGTCGGCGTCTCAGCCGAAAAAACGCGACAAAGGGAGACAAGAGCTGGCCGGGCGCCCAGCATTCCCTATGGTGGCGTCGGATTCCGACGCGCGCCTTCGGATCGGGTCGCGCACGTGAGCTTCTACCGTAGACAGCTCACGTGACGTCGCGCGGCCCAATCCGAAGGCGCACGTCTGAATCGGCTCTCGCAGTCCTGCCCCTTATCGCCGGACCGGCACTCGCCCTGCACGTCTTGTATTATCTAGGTAACTCCCATGGTCTGAAAAGGGCAGTTCCTATGTTTAGCTGACACCAGGGCTTGCACTGCAAGAGAGGGTTGCATGGTGACAATCACGTGCAGTATAAACCACTATAAAAGCAGTTGCCAAGTGCAGTTCGTTACACATTATGTGAACCTTGTGACGGTGACGAGCCGAGTCAGCATAACGGGCCCGGCCTGCAGGTTACACACAGATCTTTGAAACCTGTTTGTTGATTGGCATCTCATCTTGATTAAAACTTGTTACCTGTGGAATAAACGTGCTCTTTCTCGTCCCACACACATGCCATCTCACACATCTTCTAGTTCATGAACCCCTGCTAACTGCCTAAGTGGTTAAGGGATTCCAAAGTGGGATCAAGTCACCCCGTCACTGACGCTACTGACCTCTGCCCTCCTCTTACAGCTCTTACCTCATTTCAAGATGTGCTGCTGCCTCCTCCACTTAGCATTACATGGTGCTATATATGCTCTGGTCAGAGAGGTACACAATCAAGAATGTTCCCCATAGCGCTGCTTTGTTTCCCAGCCTCTCTGCAAGCTAACCACGGCTCACGCCGCTGGTGCATGGACCAGCTGTGCGCTGCATTAGCAACTGCTTCCTTCCCACCACCACAATCTGAGTATTTATACTTTGCCCCCAGCTCCCTCACTCCTCGAGTTTGCACCGACCTCTGTTGGGTTCACTCACAGTTTTAAGCAACGCAGCTTTGAATGTAACAGAACCACTGCTGTTACACTGATGCGTATAGCGTAAAACAGATACCACATTCACAGGGTCTAGTCCTGATCGAATCCTGCCTGATAGGTCACCTGTATGAGGCAAGGACAGACGGGGGCGGGGATTCAACGGTTAGAATACTGCCACCCGGTGCGCGAGCCCTTACATAGTGGCAGGACAAATTAAAATAGAAGTGCTCGGACCACCGCCTAGAGTGTATAGGGTTACCAACTGGCATGGGTGCAAATTCAGGACGGACAGTGTCAAAATTCAGGACAAAGGGTCAAAATTCAGGACAAAAATTCAGGACAGGTCAAAATTCAGGACAAAAATTTGGAACAAAACATACGTTTTACAGACATATCAGAGGAGGTGGCACAATAATATATAAGTAAATAAACAACCAAAATAAATACAAGTCAAAATAAGTTTATATAAAGTTGAGCCAATCGCGCACTTCACAGTTTTTCAGTCTGCGCGCAGCTTTGCAAAGCGACATCAGGCCCTTTCTGCAATCAAGATTTGTTCTAGTAACAATAAACATTAATAAATAGTATTTTTTATTTGTTTGTTGAAATCAGTCTTTTAAATGTACAGTGAAATCTGTGTTAGTTATTTTATTTTCTCCAGCATGGCGCCAAGACAAAAGCAGAATGGTTTAAACTAGTTCCATGCAGGAGAAGGCACACCACATGCTGTCACTACAATTGGGCCCATTGTCATTCTAAAGTGCTAATCAACTGCAGTCTCAGAATGACAATGGGCCAGTCCACAGTCTGCGCAAGGTACGGGAGGGACGGCTGCAGGCAGCCTCTACAGATTAAAAGATACGAGCGAGAGGCCTGAGTGAAATCTGTTAAACTCACGGGGCCTCTCACATGGGAAACAGCATTCCTTACTGAAATTTCCTATTTCAATTTTAGTACGATGTCTGTAGGCGTCCGTAATTTGAGATCCCCAAATTACGGATGCCTTAAAGACATCATACTAAAATGACGGACGGGCCGTGAAATTTACGGATGGTTGGTCACCCTAACTGAGTGTAGCCACGGCAAGCTATTTCACAGCCTTAGTTGGCAGTTCTATAGCACATATACTGCCATTAACATGGTGTTGGGTACATTTGATAGTCGGGGCTGGGCGGCGCAATCATACCTCCAGCCTTAACAATGTGCTTGTACTGTCAGAGACCTGAGATACTAACTTTGATGTGTATATTTTAAGGATGTACATACATGTGTACTAGTATGTGGAAAAATGTATGTGAAAACAATGAATCTGACCTTGTGTCATGTAACTGCTGCTCATGTAAAGCAGCCCAATGCCCCCAGGCCAAGATATATATATTAATGCCTTAAAGGGGGTAATGAGTGTGTTTAGCATCAAATCTTAAATTCCTTAGGCTCAATCCTTGTTTATATAGTCAGAGTCAGAAGTCCATATTGTGTAGAAAAGTTGCTCTTTATTTGTTTACATAAAAACATGAACAGCCGACACGTGTTTCGCCCCTATGGCGATTTGCGTCAAGGCTATTTACAATATATTTTGTTCTTTACAGTTCTTCATCATTAGTGCTAGTTTCCAAAACAAAGTCAGGTTTTTCAATTTGTGACACGTGTTTCGCCCCTATTGCGATTTGCGCCAGGGCTTTTTCAAGGCTGTAAAAAATCAAAATGACATATATGAAGGTAAATGGTTTAAAAGAGATAACCTTTGACCCCAATACACGTGAGAAGGATTGAAAAGGAAACGCGAATGGTGCGAGATAGAAAGAGCTAGTATGGTTTCTGATTTGTGATCAGTGGAGAGGTAAGCCCCAGTGGTAAGTTAAGAGCATAAAATAAAATGGATTCATGAGAGCAAGAACCATTGACCACTGTGATTTTGATACGTGAGTGTTTTGAGAACTTTGTATAAAATTCATAAGAGTGATAATTCAAGTTATTGACAGAAGAAGGAATTCAGAAAGATCAAACTTAAACAGTTATAAACCGAATGGTGTAGTTCCAAAAAGTGACCAAAATGACATGCCAGAGGGATGAAGAGCGAGAGGAAAGATTTTACAGTTACTACTGCATACCTATTTACAATATATTTTGTTCTTTACAGTTCTTCATCATTAGTGCTAGTTTCCAAAACAAAGTCCGGTTTTTCAATCTGTTAATACAACATTTACATTTTTAGAAAATTTTCCACGCTATATTCATAAGGTTGCATCTAAACATATTTCTTTAACTCATAATGATTCAGTTTTAAGGTACGATATATTACCGCAACCATCTCATTGCCTTATCTCTACAGTACTGGTCATGCAAGCCATTATTTGTATTCTCGGGTATTAACATATGTAACGCAGGTTTAATTCAGTCACAGTGCATAGCGATGTATCGAGTTAAGTCAGAGCGGTGAACATGAGTGAGATAATTCATCTTTTGTTTTTGATTCAGAAGTTTATAGCACTTAGTCAAAAAGGAAGGGGACAATGTATTTTAAGTTTATAATCAGCTGGTTATTCACTAGGAGAGGTGTATATAGTCTGGCGTGGCGAATGCAATTTATGGCGTTAGTAAGCTATTGTGCTAGCAAGGTTTTAAAATGCCAGCGTGTAATCTTTGCACGGAAGAAAAAATGGTCCGGTATTTATGCAAGGTGCGGTAGCACGACCACAGCGGGTTTTAGAGCTGTTGTGCTAGCAAGGTTTTACAATGCCGGCTTACGATCTTCGTGCGGAAGGAATAGTGGTCCAGTATTTGGGCAGGGTGCGGTGCAGTAACACGGACACAGCGGGGTTTTAACAAAAGGAAGGGTTATCCATTGCGGCAAATTGTACCACTTACTTGTGAGGGTAAAATCCCTAAAGTGCTTCGTCGGCAGCCTGCTGGGTAATCCTTCCGCTTTCGCGATCTGTGTGTTTGCTGGGTGCTGCCTCTTTTGAACCGGAAGGGAAGATAATGACCCGGAAGAAAGGGTCCGTGTTTTGGTGCAGGGGGAGTGTTTATTTACTTTATTCCTTGTACTTCGGAGGGGGAATCACAGGGTGTGTGGTCTAAATTGGGTAGACTCAGTGTTATTAAATATTTGATCATGTTACTTTATTAGTTCGTTCATGTCTATGTTATATCGTCAGTTGACCCGGAGGTTGAAAGCATGCTGACGTATTTTTGGTCATAATCAAAAACGGACTTGTTTAGGCGTCGGATCATATTTTTTAGCTACGCCATTTTGGAATGGTATTTTTTCGATCAATTCTTTGATTGATAGTAGCAATGGACAAAAACAAGTGTCCGTAAGACAACGTATTGTTACAGCGATTGCAAAGGAGGGGAGTTTGAAAAAGGTAATGTTATGTTGTAATACTACTGGAGGAAGTGTACGAGATTTGCAACTGACTAGTCTACGACATTGTAGAATGGGAAAAGAGATAACCACACTCAAAGTCATCTGGATATATTAATGCACCTCCCTTCCCCAGAAAGACATGTTCACCTCCCAAAAAATCGAGGTCTTCCTAATGTAAAGCGCTCGGATACCCATGGGTCTAACCCTTTAAATAAATGAATAAAAATACATGTTTGTTATGAGGTTTTGTATACAGTGCATACAACACTATGCCAAACAAATCTATTTGCTTTTGAACGATAGCAGCTTGGTTTCTGTACGCAACTAAGGAACGCAGAGATTGCTTTGGGTAGCTATACGCAATTAAGCTGTTAATATTTCTCTTTCAGCCTCTTGTTGAGAGGAATAATTTTTTTGTTGCATTGAAAATATTACTTTAAGTATCATCATGTTTGTATTAAGTCACTAAATGTCACACTTTCTAAATCCGAACGCTGATAGAGATGGAAGTGAATTCCTGACTGCAAGAGCCCTAAAAACAATGACAAAGATAAGTCAAGGGATGTCAAAAAGGTTTTTCTTTATAATTTATTAATATTAATCACATAGCAAAGGGCAGTTGAGCTTAAAATCTCTAATTTACAGCATTTTGCTACTTGGGTGAAACATTTGTTAATGAGGTTGAGTATTGTTTCTGTATATATATTTTATAAAAACCAAGCACAAAATTGCTTCTGTCAACTCTTAGAAAATATTTGTATTTCATTAAGGGTCAACGTAGTAAAAGACTGGTTTCAAATTTCTTACTGACTTAGAAACTGCCTTTGATTTTTATGGAAAAAGAACAATTGATGGACAGAATGTAGAACAATGGCATACATTCACCCCAGAACAGAGATCTGGGCCTAAATTCATCGTTTTCTTTTGCTCACCATGCCCTTCCAGTTTGGACCCAGCCATATGCAAACTAACTGTACCCACTGCACTACCTTTTGGTGTCCCACAAAGCTGTCTTGGGTCCACCCTTTTCTTATGTATACCATTTTGGTAACATCCTCTCCTGTCAATTCTATTTTTTAAATATATTTTTTTGCTTTTTTTAAGGTCTGGGCTAGATACAGTAGTCGAAACTACAGTTGAGGTACCTTATTTTCTGTGTATAAGTGAGGGGTTAAACACGCTGCAGTATCATATATGCCCATGTAATGAGTTCATGATGCTTGCGACATCCTATACAAACACTGTATGAGCTGTGTAGATGTGTGTGCATGGGAGGCATCATTTTTTTTTCTCTCGAGTTTGGACGGTAGAGGTTCAAGCGTGGAAGGTGTAATTCAAATTATTACTTTAGAAATATGTTAATCTTTGATACCAATAAGGAATTGGATCACATTTATTAAAGCAGTTACACCAGTGCTTGCCCATCAGAAGGCCCCTTCCCTGGCACAGCTACATTAGGGCACTTAATTTGTACTGCCCCGTCTACTTGGACACCTTTAGTAAATTATTTTATGAACTGTGACAACACAAGATCACAGTCGGGCCTAGAGCCTTGCACAGCGTAAATATAAATTTTTCCTGTAAGAGTTTGATATCCTTGTTTTATTTATTTATTAGGTTTCACTTTTATATGGCGCAAACTTTACCCGCAGGTATCAGAGTGCTTTAAATCAGCATGCTTATAACAAGCAAGACTAGCACTCTATATTACTGCCAACTTTGCTTAGCATAATCAACAGCTAACCATTCACAAACAATGTTTATATACCAATTGCAAATTAAAGAAAAAAAATTAATGCAAAGCATTGTCATTTACAATGCCAGTAACTCAAACTTTAATACTGCGGGACCTATTGCATTGCAAATGCTTGTTCTACTGGTAACCAGTGCAGTTTTTTTTAGCAGAGGTACGGAGGGAGAGCCTGCTGGCATATTTAGGATCATTCTGGTGGCGGTATTTTGAATGACCTGTAATTTATTTAGTAATGTCACCCCCATCTCGGCCAGCAAGGCGTTTCCGTAGTCCAAGCGGCTGATCACCATCGCTTGGACCAGCGTTCTGCGGTGAGCAGTCGGCATGTAATGGAGGATTTTACGAAGTAATAGTAAGCTTTAATAGCAGGAACTCGTTTTGGCTGCTACGTAGTCCTTCATTGGGGCGGAACCCCTGTGTCCTGTTCTTAACTGCTCCATCAGCCAAGGTACACTTCCTAAAGAATGGATAACTGCGCAGGTCATGCCAATCAAGAAAAACGACAAATTACCATTGAATGTTGTCACCAACTACCGACCCATTTCACTGCTTCCTCTGTATAGCAAATTGCTAGAAAACACATTAATAAGCATCTTTCAGCCTTTGTGGAGTCCTCTAACTGCCTTGATATTTCTCAATCAGGGTTTCGACCTCGGCACAGCACCGAACTGGCCTTGGTCAATGTGTTAGATGACATTTGTATGCAAGCGGACGCAGGCCGGGCAGTAATTCTTATGATGCTTGACCTGTCGGCCGCGTTTGATACTATCTCCCACCAGATCCTGCTAGACAGACTACATTCTATCGGCATTCGGGGTATCGCCCTTGAATGGCTGAAGGACTTCCTCAAAGACAGAACTCAAACAGTTAATCTTGGACCCTTTAAATCTAACACCACAGCAGTAACTAAAGGGGTTCTCAGGGCTCCTGTCTCAGCCCGACCCTATTTAATGTGTACATCGCCCCCCTAGCGTCACTTCTTAGGAACATGGGGTTTAACCCAATTTCCTACGCAGATGATACGCAACTTCTTTTGTCTTTTGATCAAAATAACCCCTATATCCAAGATACATTTGCAAAGGGAATGAAGGCAATCTCTTCCTGGATGAGCTGCAATTTTTTGTAGCTCAATACAGGTAAAACGGAAACCATGCTCTTCAAAGATGCCACGTACTATTGGGCCCCCAGGTGGTGGCCCGAAGAATTTGGTGTACCCCCCACACCCAAGCCAGTAGTCAAAAACTTTGAGGTTCTCCTAAATAACAACTTGAATATGGATGAACACATAAGCGCTACTAAACGAGCATGCTTTCACGCTCTTAGCCTACAGCGCAAAGTTTTCTATTTTCTCCCTTCTTCCACACGAAAGACCCTGATTCATGCACTGGTTCTTAGCCGCCTAGACTTCAGTAATGCTTTGCTGATGTCCGCAAAGGAATCTGCTATTGAGAGCCTGCAGGTTGTACAAAACACAGCGGCCCGCCTTGTTACGAGTTCTCCCTATCGTACCCCCTCTCTTCCTCTTCTACGCAAACTTCATTGCCTTCCCATTCGCAAAAGAATACACTTTAAAATCTGCTGCATAGTATTCAAAAGTCTAAACCAACTGGGACCGGCCTATCTTGCCAAAAAACTGTCCAAATACACTCCCTCGCGTTCTCTTCGTTCGGAAGGGAAAGGTTTTCTTGTAATCCCCCGTATTAAACAAACCAGAATGGGAGGCAGATCCATTTCCTATCTTGCCCCCAAATTCTGGAATGATCTTCCTTTGGATATCCGTTCCTCCCCTAACTATTTAATTTTCAGGAAAAAACTAAAAACCTTTCTGTTCTAATCATGGACCATTCCTCCACTGTCTACTACCCCCCTCTAAGCACTGTCCGAGCGCGGAGATACCCCATTTGGGGTGATTCAGGCGCTGTACAAATGACATAAATATATAAATAAATAAATACATTGTCAACAATTGCTCCAGTTTTACGCCCAGATTTTTTACATTCTGCTTGGGGACGGGGGCAATGCCCAACTGCGAGGGCCACCAATCGTTGGACCAGACTGCCGAGGCCTTTCCCAGTTACATGACTTCAGTTTTTTCTGGGTTCAACTGGAGACAATTGTCAGTCATCCAGTTGGAAATTGCCAGTAAACCCTTGGAGAAACGAGATTTGTCAGTTTCTGGATTGGGGGCAATGGTGAACAGCATATGAAATCGTTTCAAAACCCAGGGCTTCTACTGCTTTTGCCAAAGGGGCCATATAAATGTTAAAAAGGGTTGGGGTTAAGCAGGAACCCTGAGGTACACCCTTATCCAGTGGTATTTTATCTGATTGATATGGGCCCAAGATGACTGTTTGGGTTCTGTCTGCCATAAAGTTCTGAAGGGCTACTCCCTGAATGTCACAGGAGGTTAACCTCTCCGCGAGCCTTGTGTGGGAGATGGTATCAAAGACCGCGGAGAGGTCGAGAAGAATCAGTATAGCTGATCCACCTGCATCTATTGTTATCCTAAGAGAGTCCGTCACGGCTAATAGGGCAGTCTCCGTACTGAAACCTGGGCGAAACCCCGATTGTGAGGGGTCCAGGATTAAGTTGGTTTCAAGGTAACTACTCAGTTGCCTGTCAATAATACTTTCTAGCATTTTGGCCAGTAATCGAAGCAGGGAAATTGGGTGATAGTTGCCAAGGTCCTGGGGGTTTGCAAAGGGTTTTTTCAAGATAGGGCGTACAAACGCTTCCTTCCAGGCTGACGGTATGATTCCAGATTGTATAGATTGATTAAAAAATGTTGAATTGCTGGGGCACAACTGGGGGTCAGGAGAGCCATGATTTTGGGAGGGCGAGGATCTGTGGGTGAACCAGATTTAGCCGAGCACAATGCTTTGGTTATCTCTTCCAGTGAGGCAGGTACAAAGCAGTCAAGAGAGCAGTCTGCCAGTTTTCTGGGTCTATCAGGGTGAGCCAGAGGTCTCTGATTTAACATGGCCAAGGGTGGAAAGTTAGAATAGATGTTGGTAATTTTTTCCTGAAAGAAGGCTGCTAGGGAGTTACAGAGTTCTTGGGTTTCCAAAGGAATTTGTTTACAAACATGGGGTGATACAGAGTCTCTAACAATGTCAAAGAGATCTTTGGAGGAGTTGCTCAATTTGGTTCAAAATGTACATGCGTCTGGCTGACTTTAAGTTACGATGGTAGCTAGACAGGGCTTGTTTGTACACTAGTCGATTCTGGGGGGTCTTACTCCCTCGCCAGCGTCTTTCTAATTGCTTACAGGAAGATTTTTCCTACCTTAGCTCTGCAGAGTACCAAAGTGCTGATTTTCGCCTTGGGATACGGCCAAGGTTATTTTTTATTGGGATTAACAAGTCTAAGGCTTTCACAAATGACTTGTTGAAGGAGACCAACATTTTTGATACTTCTAATTCATTTATTTGTGGTTCCATATGGAACACATCATCTAAGGCCTCTAAAGAGAGATTGCGCCAAATCCTATGGACTAAATGTTTCCTGCTTGCAGTCTGAGGTAAGATTTTTGAGCGAAGATTGGGGATGGAAAACTTTATCATAGAGTGGGCCGTCCAGGTAAGGGGCAAAGGAGTATCACAGGTCAGATGGTCAACATTGGAAAAGATTAAATCCAATGTATGGCCAGCCAAATGTGTTGGGCCATTGACTCTTTGGGTTAGACCAAGATGCTCTAAATCAGTGAGGAGTTTGTTTACCTCCTGGGTTGTGTGTGATTCACAGTGAAAATTAAAGTCTCCCAGCATCAAGAAATTATTTGACGCAAGGACGTGAATGGCTATATAGTCTATAAGTTTATCCGTGAAATCGGCTCTAGGGTCCTGGGGCCGATATACTAGGGCTCCATTCCAGCTTTCCATCGGTGATGAAGTGACCTTAAAGATACCTATTTCTAAGCTCTCGTAAATTAGGGTAGATAGCCACGTTACACTGAGATGGTTCTTGAAGGCGATTGCTATTCCGCCTCCTGTTTTACCCACCCGTTCAAGGTGAATGAACTTATAATTCTCTGGGATGGCTAAGTTGATGATGGGATGATTCGAGGGGTTCAGCCAGGTTTCTGTGAGGAAACAAATCTCAGGGGAAAGTTAGGTAATCAGGTCCCATGTTTTGAAAGGGTGTTTGGCTAAGGAGCGTACATTGCATAAAATGCTGAATGGGCCCTCTGTAGGATAATCGGTCAGAAGCCTAGATGGCGACGGGTAAGATACAAGCAGATCGCTTTGAAAAGAACAGTGTCTGCAAGCTACTGGGCCTTCCACTGTGCTAGGGAACTTCTTTGGGCAGCTTATATCTGAACGTCGTTTGGCTAGTTCTGCAGCTCTGATGTTGTACAATGTGTCAGCAGGGTATGATATATAGGTAGGATGAGTAAGTTCTACCTGATTTTGAGCAGGGTCCGTGCCCTCTGGGCTCAGGCGGGCGCGAACAGGCACAATGAGATAATACATAACATTGGAGACAAAAAAAGAGAAACAATAGTCAAATCAAACAAAAAATCTTCATACATATATTGTGTCCACTATTGTGTCAATGGTTTTCACACACCTAATAGCTACACACTACATACCACTGGAAAACCGTGTATGTGCTAAAGTTCATGTTGTAATTATTCACCAGTGCTGAATATTTCCTTACCCTAACTTAAACTAAGGAGGGCCCCAGGGAGGAGTTCGCTGGGAAAGCATTGTAGTCGCAGTCTATATGGCCGGGATGCCTGTCACCCCCTCCCAACACAATCCCCAAGGATGGGAAGACGGACGCAGTTCTGAACTTTTGGAAGGCGGGAGGGAGTTACCCTCCCGGCCGTATTTATTAAAATATGAAACAAAATTAAAACATTAAATAAAAGTTTCATATCATGTACAATTTTCATTTATTACATTTTGATGAAGACATGTTCATTGGCTAACCTTAACAAATCTCTAATACAAAGGTTTTCCTAGCCGAGTCTAACATCCTGCAAATGCATACTTTCTAAATTAAAATTGTACATCCTAGCATTACGGGCCAACGGCAAGGTCGCAACCGGTGTCAGATCCCTACTACCAAAACTCTCGCCCTCACGGTGTGAGTGGCAGCCGCGCAGAGGACTGTACCCTCTGTGCCAACTCCAATTTCCCTTGTCTTGTTGGGGGCCCCCCATTTCAACTCGACGCCATCTTAAAGGTCATCCGAGGACCCGTGTGAGGTGTCTGTAAGAAGGCAGCGTGGACTCCCCCTCCCACCCCACACTGTCTATCACATCCTCCTTCGCGGATATCCGGGCCCCGGGAAATTCGTAGGAGGGGCATATAGCTGCCTCCTCCCCTGGAAGGGGCCTATGGCCGTCTTCCCCTAGGTGACCCATACTTAGTGGGTGCCGCCTCCCCGTGGGAGGGGCCAATGGCCGCCTCCCACCGGGCGCTCCCATCCATAGTGGGTGGCGCCCCCCTCTAGGGACCTTGACATTACTGCTCACCGATCCTGACCTTACCGCCCGACCAAAAACTAAATACGACATTTGATTACCTACTAAGGGAAAAAACATCATCCTGTCTACTTGCAATATTTGTCAATACTACAAGAAAAAACAGTACCTTCAGACCGACATCATATCATTAAACTAAACCTTCATATACCGCAAAACAGAGGGAAGAAGATGTTTATCATAGAAACAAGACTTTATTGCAGAACTAACATTGCCATAAGGGGCTGGTGGGTGGGTCAAAATTGCTCCTTGTTCCGTCGAGGGCTCACGTGCAACGAGTGGGTGCAGCTTCCAAGCATATGAACAAGAGGATGCTTCTTCGGATTCCCGCTCTCTTTATTCCTCATCGGGAGGGCGTGAACCCTCCGCGGGTACGCCTACTGGGCGTGGCCATCGGTGTAGGTGTCTAGGACAACCCCTCTTGGGCGGGAAAAGGCGCGCCCCGGCTATGCCGCTTCGGGCATACCAGCCGTGACACACCCCCCGCCCAAAACGGTTTCCCGGGAGGATCCGGGCCCCCAACCATACGTTCGGGGGGACCGAGTGGTCGCCCCTTTCCATATGGCCGGGATGCCTGTCACCCCCTCCCAACACAATCCCCAAGGATGGGAAGACGGACGCAGTTCTGAACTTTTGGAAGGCGGGAGGGAGTTACCCTCCCGGCCGTATTTATGAAAATATGAAACAAAATTAAAACATTAAATAAAAGTTTCATATCATGTACAATTTTCATTTATTACATTTCGATGAAGACATGTTCATTGGCTAACCTTAACAAATCTCTAATACAAAGGTTTTCCTAGCCGAGTCTAACATCCTGCAAATGCATACTTTCTAAATTAAAATTGTACATCCTAGCATTACGGGCCAACGGCAAGGTCGCAACCGGTGTCAGATCCCTACTACCAAAACTCTCGCCCTCACGGTGTGAGTGGCGGCCGCGCAGAGGACTGTACCCTCTGTGCCAACTCCAATTTCCCTTGTCTTGTTGGGGGCCCCCCATTTCAACTCGACGCCATCTTAAAGGTCGTCCGAGGACCCGTGTGAGGTGTCTGTAAGAAGGCAGCGTGGACTCCCACCCCACACTGTCTATCACATCCTCCGTCGCGGATATCCGGGCCCCGGGAAATTCGTAGGAGCGGCATATAGCCGCCTCCTCCCCTGGAAGGGGCCTATGGCCGTCTTCCCCTAGGCGACCCATACTTAGTGGGTGCCGGCTCCCTGTGGGAGGGGCCAATGGCCGCCTCCCCCAGGGTGCTCCCATCCATAGTGGGTGGCGCCCCCCTCTAGGGACCTTGAGATTACTGCTCGCCGATCATGACCTTACCGCCACAGGCCGGATAGTTGACCGGCTATCCGGCCCCCCCACAAACTCCTCCTAAAGGTCATGCTTTCTTAAACCCCTTAGCCATGCTATGAAGTCTCCTATGAGTAAGACATTCCCCTCCCGGGACAAGTGAACCCCATCATCGAGATACATGTGATCACCCCGAATACACCCATGCGGAATACTGGGCAACTGCGCCGAGCGAAACAACCTACCAATTTTGTTGTTGACCTTCTTCACTGAATGGTTCAGTGCTGACACCGAGAGGCCCCCCGCCATACCTTCCTGGGAATCATGTGGGACCATGCAATCGTGCACCCCGGGATTCTTTTCGCCAGCCAGCTAACGGTAGACAAAACTCGCTCGAGTAATACTCGCCTACCGAGTGTCACCATGTCATTGCCCCCCAGGTGTACTATGATTACAGATGGCGGTGACCTCTGCCGCCCTAAGAGTTCCTCGACAAAAGATTCAAACTGGTCAATACAGAGCCCACCCCTTCCGTGGAAGGTCACTCTGTACCCGTATTCCCCAGCTGCGTGAGTCGCGTCACCTGCTTTGAATACGTCCCCGGCCCGCCTCACGTATGAGTGGCCCACGACCCACACCACTTTCTCCTCAGCCGGTGATCTTTGACCGCTGGTCCCCTGGTACTGGGTCGACTGCAAATTCCGCCCCGCATAACATGCTCGCGAAACTGTAAATCAAACAGAAGACAAGAAGCGTGAGTGCATGGAACCTGACTTCATAACATGTGCAACCGCACATACCTTTTAAAACAATTCGAGGACCATCGTCCTAACAGTTTCACCTCTTCGGCACTCTGACCCCTGGCTGTAACCTCAGTAGCAGCCCCTATCCTGAAGGAGTGGGTCCCAAAATCGCACAGGTCCAAGCCCGCCGCTGCGATTGCCAATGTTAGCACCCTCTGAAACTGAAACCTCGTCAGTGGGGTGGCATCGATGTGTCTCAGCAGACTCCCACCCCATGTATCCGCCCTCAGCGCCAAATATTCCTCAATGCACTTTACCTGGCACATGGGGGACCCTCGCATGCGCTGGACAACAACACTGTCTCCCATAGCTCTCTGGTAAGTCTTGGACTTAGCTCTTGTGACTACCATTGAATCACCCCTAATCAGGATGTGATCCCGACACAGACCTCCCTCCACATCTTTCTTATACTTTGCGACCAGTTCGCTCACCCGCATAGCCCCATGGAACGCTAATGCGAAAGCGGCCCGGAACAGAACTGCTTCGAATTGGGAGGACCATGTCGTGGGTAGTATCGCCATAAGCAGGGACAACCTTTCTAACCCAATCGGGCGCCTCTCGTCTACTCTACGACCTTCAAGGCGTTGCCAGCCACGAAGGGCTTTCCTTGCCAAAAAGGAAGATGTTGGGTCCTTGATGCCATGCACCTGCGCCATGAATGAAATGGCCGCCCGGTGCCTATTGGCCGTTGCCACTGATCGGCCTTCCCTGTGTAATGCTACCAGAAACCTTAGGAAGCAATCCTCCTGACCCCATTTCTGATCCCCTGCCGGACCCAAAAATGCACAATAGGAACGAAACGCTCCTTCGTATGCCTTCCTCGTCCTGGGGGCTAAGCTTGCTGCCACGAGGTCTTGTAATCCGGGGCACCGAGTAGCCAGAGTACTTCGGGGAATGGTGCCGCCGCTAGGTCCGCAGTAGGTAGAAAACCCCTGAACGCCTGCATATGTGAACAAGAGAGTGCATCAGCAGCATGATTCAGTACACCCGGCACATGTTTCGCCCTGAACTGCACATTCAGTCTCATGCAAAGTAGTACAATTTCCTTCAACAATCTCAATATCCACTTGCAGCGTGCTGCCTGATTAATTATACATTCAACAACAGTCATATTGTCGGACCAAAATACCACAGAGCGATTTCTGAACTCGTCCGACCATGCCATCAGAGCCACAAAAATAGGGAATAGCTCGAGGAACCCAATGTTACTTGTGAGACCGCTGGTGTGCCACCACGTCGGCCATGTTTGCGCCGACCATCGATTACCAAAGATGGCGCCAAATCCCACGCTCCCCTCCGAGTCAGTCCACAAACCTAGCTCGTCCGAAGACGCTGGTGGCTTGTTCCATACCACTCGACCGTTGAAGTCCGCCAGAAATGCCAACCAGATGCGCATGTCCTGGCGAACCTCTGCAGGCAGTCTCGTGCGGTGGTGTCCTTCCTTGAGACCAACCATAGCTTGTGCAATAGAGCGGGAAAAGGGGCGGGCCATTGGTATCACTCTCAGGGCAATGTTAAGCTGACCCACTGCTTGTTGTAACTGATGCAGGGTCACTTTCTCCTTACTAAGGCACAGTTCCAGGGAAGCCCTGAATTTTGCTACTTTACCTACCGGCAAATGGAAACATCCCTCCACAGAATCGAGTTCAATTCCCAGAAACTCCAGTGAAGTAGATGGTCCCACCGTCTTACCTGGTGCCAATGGCACTCCGAATTCCTTCATGAGGATGCAAAAATCCTGTAGCGCCTGCGCACATTTTGAACAGAAAATCATCTTAGTAATGCATAACATGGCTATGCCCAGTGGCTTCGGTGAATGCCCATTCCAAAAAACAGCTGAATTTCTCAAAATAAGCACAAGAGATGGAGCAACCCATTGGCATACATCTATCCATGTAGTAACGTCCTTGGAACACAAAGCCTAACAGATGCTGATCCTGTGGGTGTACCGGTAGCAACCGGAACGCCGACTCGATATCTGACTTCGCCATCAGCGCTCCGGGCCCCAGGCGATTCAACATGGTGACGGCATCATCGAAGGATGCGTACCGCACCGAACAAACTCCCGGGTCAATCGCATCGTTCACCGAGAGACCCTTCGGAGCCGACAAGTTATGGATCAGCCTAAATTCCCCTGGGTCTTTCTTGGGGACCACTCCTAACGGGGAACAGATGAAATTTGTTACTGGCGGGTGCCCATATGGGCCCGCAACCCGGCCCAGGGTAACCTCTTTTGCAATCTTTCTCTCCACCACCGCTGGATTATGCTGAGCCGATAGTTGGTTTCTACAAAGTGGTTCCCCACGAAAATCCCCCGCCGGGATGTGGAAACCATATAAGAATCCATTCCTCAACACCCCAGCGGAGACATGATCAGGGTATTCGTTTAGCCAGGGGATCATTGCCATGATATCAACGGGGGTAGGTAACGGTACACAGTGGTCCCCCTCAGTCTTGATTGGACCCTCCTCTACCTCCCGACCTGCCATTCTTGGATCTGCACGAACTCTCGGGGTGCGAGGAATTCCCGCAACCCGCACACGCATGTCTGAACTTACATGTCCCTTGTGGTCTGGTGCAGTTGCCCTTGTTAAAGCTCCAACAGACCCCCCTCTTTCCCCCATTCCCACCAGTCCTTGCTTGGTGGTCGCCACCGGCGCCCGCTCGAAAGGGCACCGCGGGCTGTTGGCGGGAAAACCCCGACCCATTCCCGCCTGGCGAGGACGTCTTCGTCGCGCCCGGCAGGAGCTGCTTCTGCCAAGAAATCGAGTCGAGACAATCCCACGTCAGAGATGAATCGTACTCTTTGGCCTTACGGAATTTCATATCGTAACCCATCCATTCATTCCCCTCATACATTTCATAAAAATCCATTATTCGTGCCTGATAGCAAGACAATTCAGGCAAAACCTTGGGCTTACGTTCCCCAATAATTGCAGTAAACATCGCAAAGGCCTTGGCCCAATTTGTGATTGTCTCATCCACCCTGAATCCCGCCATCTTGGCTCGCCAGACACTCGGGTGCCACAAATCTTTCTGCGTCTTAGCATACTCCATCTCGAGATGGTCAGTCAGCAGAGAAAACATATTTACATACTTGTCAGCCCATATCAATTCTTTTGTGGCCAACGGGATATGTTGAACCACTCTCTCCCGTCTTGAGGGCAAAGAGCCCTCCCCCGCAATTGGCAATGCCTGCTTACCCGGCTCGGTTGTCGTTCCCGCTGTTTTTTCGACGCCAGCTGCCGGTCCTTCCGGGGTCACCTGTGGGGTGACAAGAGGGAGATTCGCCTTTGCGGCATCTCGCGACTGCCGCAACTGCTGCATTAGTAACCTGGCCTCTTCGGCCGTGTCTCCAGGTGCCGTAGCACCCCCTGTTTTTCTGCCGAGCCATGCGGCCAACTGGGCGGCCAATTCAGGTGGCATGTCCTCCTCGTTGGCGGGCGTAATCACAACCGGAATCGGCTGGCCCGCGTCCGGGATTGGTACCGGGGCCTCGACCGGAATGGCAGGGCTCGCCGGGGGTACCTCGGGGACCGGAACCTCCCCCCCTGCCGCCCTATTCCTGACCCGCTTCCCCCTACCCTCGGGGGCAACTCCCGGCAATGCTGGGCCTATTACCTTCTTTGGTTTACCTGGATTGTTCATCACAGCCATCTGCTTCTTCATGTTCGCCATATCTCGGCCAAGCGCTGGGACCATAACAACGTTTCGTTCGATCTTCGCCATTCTGCTTACCAGCATGCGAAGCACCTGGTCAGTCTCGGACTTCTTTCCTGCCTTCTTGCCAGACATTGTTTTCGAATATTCGATCCAAGTTGATCAACACGGTCCTGGATCCTTAGCCTCGAAGTCGCTGAAAGAGAAACACAAGAATTACAAGTTCTCAAAATTGCTCCTTGTTCCGTCGAGGGCTCACGTGCAACGAGTGGGTGCAGCTTCCAAGCATATGAACAAGAGGATGCTTCTTCGGATTCCCGCTCTCTTTATTCCTCATCGGGAGGGCGTGAACCCTCCGCGGGTACGCCTACTGGGCGTGGCCATCGGTGTAGGTGTCTAGGACAACCCCTCTTGGGCGGGAAAAGGCGCGCCCGGCTACGCCGCTTCGGGCATACCAGCCGTGACACGCCCCCCGCCCAAAACGGTTTCCCGGGAGGATCCGGGCCCCCAACCATACGTTCGGGGGGGCCGAGTGGTCGCCCCTTTCCATAAATCAAGGACCATTATTGAATTACATATTATGTATTGTCAATGGCCACTTAAGATCGATAAAAAAGAGTCATCTTTTGTCCCCAGCATGCCTCATACCCTCACTTTGTTAAAGGTGTTTCGCTCCATTTTACCTGTACTGCAAGATGGACCCTCCAAATGTTGATAACTCACCAGGAGGAGATTGCTTAAAAGGCTTCCTTCAATTGTGAGTCCTAAGTACCTGTGTCACATTGCTTGAGGCACATCCCTGATGTTAGCAAGGCTGTTGGGAATTGTAGTTGAAGCACCATGCTCGTAATCTTAAAATGCATTCAAGTTCACAATGTGGGGCTTCATTCCGCTCGTTATTGTCAGGCTCACACTAACTTCCAGCACCCTATTCTCAGTACATGGGGCATTGAAAAAAACTGTTTCCTCCTAAAAACAAATTCTCTCAAAATCCTTTGGTTGGATGGGGCTTGTATTCTAAGTAGTTTGTAAAAACATGGGGACAGGAGTGAAATATTGTAGTCAGTCCATAGGGCTGTAGGTGAAAAATACCACACTGCAATATGTTCATGACCACTTTACTATTTACAACACCTAGAGTCAGTATTGTTTTGTTTATCCAAGCAAAAAGCTGGAATTTTCTCATATTCATTATGAGTATCAGAGTTCTACTGGGGAAAAACGATTTGTAAGTATTTTATGGGAGACCAGTGACTGAAGTAAGCAAAAAATATCTCCTATTCATATTCTATGTCAGTCAAGCTATTTGGGTGTCACCTGTGCCAAGGTATGTCATCATTTAAGCATTCAATGTGTGTCTTTAAACAGCACACCCACCTCTGTTCGTCGTTTACTAGGGTTGTAGTATGATAGTGTGTTGGCTTATGATCATTGTTTCAAGAGCCATCCTTTTAATATCATTTTCTGAGTGTTTTATCAACAGAAAGTGATTGATCATCTTAGTGTAGCTTCTCTTACATTCTATGTTACTACAGTTGTTGTTAAGTCTGATGCGTTCTTTGCATGATGTCTTTCACACATACCTAAGTTCACATGGGCATTTAATCATGGATACCACATTCTCCCTAATACAATGTGTATGGTTTTTGAGAACTTATGGTCTAATTGTGGTAACATTGATCTCTGGCAGTTTCTGTGAAAGGACACACCAAACATCTACCACATGCAAAGTGGCCTGTTTTGTCTGTTGGTTTCTCAAATACTTTTGATTAAAAACGTATAGCTCTGATCTCTATTTCCAGATCCAAGAAGGTGATTTCTATCAATGGTGTGGGTGAATTTCAGAAATGGATCACAACTGTTGACCAATTTTTTTTAACTCTTGGGCATTGGTCGTATCACCATCAGATTATAAACATATCATTGATGTACCTGTGCCATAATTTTGGCTTATCTCTAAATTGCATTCAAATTGAGGGGTGTATTGGCAGGCAAAGCTCGGGGGAAAGTATTACTCATTGATGTTCCCAGAACTTGATGATTGAGTGTGTTTTCTTATGCAAAAACATTCCCTGTTAGAGATACATGGCACACTCCATGACAAACTGTGAGGGTGTGATAGTCTCCTCTGCATCCCTTTTACCACTTTTAGTGTCCGCTTCAGAGGTATGCTGTAGTACGGTGCCTCTACGTCCATGATGATAAGCAAATCGATGGTCTCATCTACATTAAAATTACGTAAAAGGCAGAGGACATCCTTCCTGACCTTCGGGTAAGGAGGTATTTTTGTCACCAAGGGTTTTAGAAACCAATCAAAATATTGTGAGAGAAGTTCCAGTATGGAGTTATTACCTGACACTATGGATTTCCTTGGTGGAGGGAATCTCCATATTTGAAGCCCATAAGAGAAATGTTTGTTAGAAGCATGGTCAGCTATTTGGAATCCATAGAGTCAATGCGGTTTTAGAAGATTATCAGATATCTAATGCATTTCTGCAGATTCGTTTAGATAGTGGATGGCCACTATTCAAATAGAGCAATGTGTGAATGCATGGTGTTAAATAGGGGTGGGCATAGTTCGTGAAGTTGTGCTACGCTTAGCTACGCAAAGTGCACTTTGCACTACACGAGCTACGCGTAGCACTACGTGAACTGCGTAGTAGCATGTACGCACTGTGCAAGATGGAATTTTCAATGATTGCACAGTGCGGACAAGCATCCAGCACTGAGCAATAATTAAAAACGGCATCTTGCACAGTGCGAGCTGTACTTTTCTGCCGCTCGAGTAGCTTTCTCAACGCGGACTGGTAGTTTCTCATCGCGAGCGGTCGTGAGCATGCGCGACCACTCGCAATGAGAAACCTGATCTCCCCACGTTGAGAATCTCGCCGGGAGGTTTATTTTCCATGCTCGCGATCGGCAACTTGATGTTGATGATCGCCACAAGGAAAAAGTCTCGCGATGATGCCATTTTGCTTGCTCGCGGTCGCCAACTTGACGTTGAGGAACGCAAGCAAGCAAAAAATGACCTCTGCGCTACGCTACGCATGTTCGCACTGTGCTATGTGCAGTTCGTGTAGTGCGAAGTTGCGTAAACTTTGCAAACTACGCGAGCGTAGAGTAGTGTGCTTTGCCCAGGGTTAGTGTTAAACAGATGAATTTCCAGTTCCATCATTTCAGAGAAAGCCTGTAGAGAGAGAAGTAATTCCTACTCATTTTCATAGTGATATGCACCAATAGATTAAAGTCAGGTTTGCATATTTTACATGGACAGGTTTATTCTCAGATGTAAGCATGGAAATTCTACAGTATAATTTCCCCTAAAAGTAATAACATTTTCTGTGGGAAGACAGTGATGATAACTCAAAATTATATTAAAGGATATATGACCTTTGTGCAATCATCAAGTCAGGCCCATTGGTAAGTGTTTCTAAGGATTTCCAACCTAAGCTAGCGGAGCTCAAGTGTCTCATTAAGTTGAAGCAAAGATTAATTAATTAATTTGCCTATAAGAGATGAGGCTGTGAAAATGGGTATTCCGACAAAATATCATGGAAAAGAAATGTGTGATATAAGAATAGTGTGTAGAAAATATCAGTAACTCAAAAATAGTGTGGGATTGGATATAGTTGTCTTTTAGGCATATCATTTTTTTTAATACCATTTTATTGAATGTAGGTGTATGAAATATCATTTTAATGAGTTTAATATTTCACTGGATGCCCGCGCCACTGCTGTGTGTTACATGTCGTGTACTACACTATATGTAGAATAAAGGTTTTTGAAATAAAAAAAAATAGTTTAATATTTATTCATTATTTTATGGTTTTAGAATATTAGTAATGCAATAACATTGTTATAAAAACTTTTAGTAACATTTGTAATTTTGTATGTGATTTAAAAAATGTAATTCTCTAATTATGTTTACATGTTATTAATATATTTTTTACTTTAAATATATATAAGTATTTGTATTCTGTTTAAAACTTGAATGTTTTTTTAAAAATGTTCAGGAGTTAGAATACTAAATCTAACCCCTCCAAAGTCCAACACTATCCACATTTTTGCAAATGTGGTAGGGGGCATAAAAAATATGACCCCTTGAAAGTCCAACATATTCCCTACTTTTGCTCAGGTTGGGGTGGGAATAGTCAATTTAACCCCTCCATAGTCTAACACTTTTTATGCCTTTGCTTATGCCGGAGTGAAAATAATAAATTTGACCTTAATGAAGTATACATATCCCTGATGTTGCTGAGGTTAGAGTAGAAATAGTAAATCTAACCCACCAACTCCAACACTTTCTCTACTTTTGCTGATGTAGGATTTAGAAAAATACATTTGACGCCTCCAAAGTCCAACACTTTCGCTAGTTTTGCTCAGATTGAAGTGGGAATAGTAAAACTAAACCCTGCAAAGTGAAACACATTCCCTGCTTTTGCTTCCTTTGGAGTGGGGATAGTACAGTTGACCCGTCCAAAGTTTAACACTGATCTACTTTTTCTTCCTTGGCATAGGAATACTAAATCTGACCTCTCAAAAGTCCAATACTTCCCCTTATGTTGGATTTTAAATAACAAATCTGACTCCTTCAAAGCCAAATATACTTATTCTACTATTGTTTAATTAAGAATATTGATAATTATGTAATTTTCTAATGTTTAAATTATTTGTAGAAACAAAATAATTTGTAATTTTTTTATTGCATTTTTTATTGTATTTGATATATCTTTTGTTATATATGTTTGTTATTTTAATTTTGTGTTGCTAATATTTGTAATTTATTTTTGAATTGTTCGCATATTGTTTGACATTTTTTAAATGTTTCATTTTTATTTGATATTAATAATTTAAAATGCTGTTGTAGTTATTTTTTTTTAATAAATATAACGCCAATTATACAGTTATTTCAATACACTTAGCAGTTCACAGTTGAATGAGGCGCATTTTTATGCTGACCGAGTTGGAGGAGAGACTGGATACACCAAGTAGGTCATCCCAGTCAATGTTTACTTTTTGACTTTGAGTCTGAGGACTGCCAGACTTAAGGGGACGCATCGGTGGTGGTTTCCCCACCGCACTATTATAAGTTGGGCGATGGGACCATCACAGCCCGCCTCAGCTGCCAGGGAACCCCCGTTCCCTGGCGATGTTGCGGTGGTTTAGATGTATCAATATTGCAGTCCTGCCAAGCATGTTATGAGTTTACTCTCCGCCAGGGTTTTCATAACAGTTCCTCTTTTATGAAAACCCTGGCGGGGAGGAAACAAAGGGGGCCCAACAGGGTCCCCTGTGCCTCTGCGCCCTGTGGATGCACTCAATGGGGCACAACATGTGCCTCCCTGTGTGCATGCACTCCAGTTCCTGCTTGGCATGGACTATACAGGCCATGCCATGGAAGAACCTCGTGCCTGTTTTTATAGGAATTGCAAAAAAAGCCTGCCAAACACGAGCTACACTCATAATCTATTGGGCGGCCTTCACAGGTTTGGCTGTGTGGTAGCAGGACGGACCCGGTGCCACACCGCCAAACTGGACGTCAAAAACTTCTAGTGCTGTAAGGCCCAAGTCTGTGGCTGGCATGGTTACCTCAAAGTTGGATACATCTTCATCAAGGTTCCACTAAAGCTGTGGTCTAAAGCCAGATTTCATGGCCACTGAGAATGCACCATCAGTCAGATAAATCTGCCAACGCACCCCACTTCAAAGTGGTGATGATATTCTGATCCACATTATTTTTTCTATATCTTTACAGCATACATACAAATGTAACGCAATATTTTTTTCCTGATATCTTTGATGTGATATTAGTGTATTACAGTATATCTGTCCCTAATATATTGTCATAAAACCAACAATTTTTTAAAATCTCTGCCGTAGGTATATGATTGTGGCAATTTAATAGGCATTATAGAATTAAGCATGGGCGAATTTAGCGGATCTCGCGTTCGTGGATTTTGCGGATTTGTGAACTCGCAATTCGCAAAATCCGCGAATTCTCGCGAATTTGCGGTTCTTTTTTTTTGTTTTATGTTCGCACGGGTTTCTGCAAGTTCGCGAGGGTTTTGTACAATTTCGCAAATTGCGAAATTGTACAAAACGCGTGCGAACTTGCAGCAACCCGTGCGAACACAAAGAGAAAGAAGCTCCTGGTCACAGGAACAGCACGGGGATTGCGCTCATGAAAGTCAAGGATGCAAAGGCCTCTACCCAGCATCACAGCTGATTTTCCATGGTAGATTTGGGAAGAGGCACACCTGTCCAGCCTCGAAGACGCTCATGATTGTTTTTGGGCTAATGAATGAGTCACTGAATTTGAGCATTAACTAGTTTGAGCGACCATGATTTGCGGATTTTGTGGTGGGGGGGGGGTGCTTCCATGCGAGTTCACATGCCTCTTGTATGTATAAAAGGTCAGAGAAAGATCGGTTCAGCAGATGAAGAAAAAGAAGCTCCTGGTCACAGGAACAGCACGGGTATTGCGCTCGTGAAAGTCAAGGATGCAAAGGCCTCTATCCAGCATCACAGCTGATTTTCCGCGGTACATTTGGGAAGAGGCACATGATTGTTTTTGGGCTAATGAATGAGTCACTGAATTTGAGCATTAACTAGTTCGAGCGACCATGTGTGTGTTACTATGCAATCGCCCTGAAGGGCGCAGGGGTCCCTTGAGTGACCTGTAAGGCTATGCTGCCCTGTAACTATTTTACAATGGCGCCAGCAAGCTGCCAGCGCCGTTGTAAAATAGTTACAAAGTTAGCTTGCACAGGAAGCACCTGCTTCGTTTTATCTAGTGGTTCCTGTGCAAGCTAACTTTGTAATTATTTTACAACGGCGCTGGCAGCTTGCTGGCGCCATTGTAAAATAGTTAAATGAGTGTGGGTTCAACTTTTGAACCCGCTACGTTCGCGGATTTTTTTTTGCGGATTTTGCGGGAAATTCGCGGATTGCGGATTTCCCGAAAATCCGCAAAATCCGCGAGCGTAACGGATTTCACGCTCATGCTTATATAGAATGTTCCCTGTGGTTGTGGTATGAAAGTGAAAACGAGAACAATGGGGTCTATTAGGATGGGGGATGGATGGCTGCCGCCAGATCGGCGGTAGCAACTGCCGGACTGGCGGCGGGCATCCGCCCACAATCGCAACCCGGAAAACCGCCGGTCCCATCAGCATAGCGGTGACGACCGCGGCAGTGAGATTTTCCGCCCGCCACTTTTCCACCGATAGCAGTCCGCATGCCTGCCTAGTGGGCAGAACTGGACCGCCAAAATAGTGCTGTGTAGGGCCAGGCTCCACCGGCATGATTATGATGCCTGCGGTAGCCAGCCTTTACGCGGTGGTCGGACCGCCATGGAAAGGCATGCGGAAAATGTCTCCGGGGACCCATTGCGGGCCCCCAATGTGTTGGGAGTGTGTGTGGGTGCACTGGGGGGGTACCATGTGTCCCTGTACCAGGAAGCAGGCACTGTGCAGTGCCTGCTACTTAGTGCAGGGACATGCAGGACATGCTTCTTTGAACATCACGGCGGTGCTGCTGGCAGCACCAACCGCCGCAATGTTAATTGCTGCGATCCAACCGCCACGGTCGGATCTCGACTGCGGAGCATACTAATTGGACCAGCGGTTTTCCCACGGTCCTAGCGGGCGGTGTTTTCCCGCTACCATGGCGGTCAGAGTAATTTTCTGACCACCATCCTAATAGACCCCTTAGATTGGGTTCTGCCAACATTTGGGCAGACTGCCATCGCTATTGAGATATTCATGAATTAGTGACAATGTTAAAAAAGCCATGTTTCTTTTAGATCCGTGAATGGAAGGCGGCCTTCTACGAGGTGGAGCCGCATGAAATTTAACTTTTCCTGTCTGTATTTGAGAAACCAATACTTTTTTCTATATTTTGTGCCTTCCATTCAGACAATTTACTATTTATATTTAATAGAACGTGCACACAATATTTTAGGACAGGAATGAGATAGTAGCCTTCCAAGGTGATATACTGATTGGTGGTATGACTGTTTAAGACATAATAGGTCAATATTCAACCCAAATCAAGTCAATTGTTGCACAAGTCACAGTCAACGCTAAACTCTCATCTTTTGTTTTTGATATAAAAGAGTAGTACCCAAAATGTAATATACATTTAATGGTTAAAACAAAACCCTTCAAAAGAGGTTGATCAACAAAGCACCTGAGGATCCCGTCTGTTATCCAAATAAGTGAGCAACACATAACTGTGCATGATTTAATTAGAGTTAATCCTCATCTCCAGATTTGGTAAGTATAGAAAGTGTTCAAAGTAATAACATCCTATACACTGTTATGTAATAGATTTTAATAAAGGTCTAAATATTGAAAATAACAATGTCTCTTTGGTTCATTCATGGCAGAATTTGTAGTATTATTTGGGAGTAGGTGATCTCTACCAACATCATAATCATAATCTAGATAAGTCAAAACACCATTCTGAAAGAATATCTGCCCAACCCTGGGTATCTATGGCACAGGCAGCAAGAAAGCCCCAGAGAGGTGTGTGGTACGTTCAAGCAGTATCCACAATTTTAAAGTAAAGAACACAACACAAAACAATTACCAAACTAATTTAAAAAAATCGAGAAATATTTAATGATGAAAAAAACAACACCACAATCTTTACAGTAGGGTACTAGAGATATGGTTCTGTACACTTTTAAGGCAAAAACAGCCTGGAAAAAGTAAAGTCCATTAAAAAGCAACAGTTCACAGTTGAATGAGGCGCATTTTTATGCTGACCGAGTTGGAGGAGAGACTGGATACACCAAGTAGGTCATCCCAGTCAATGTTTACTTTTTGACTTTGAGTCTGAGGACTGCCAGACTTGAGGGGACGCATCGGTGGTGGTTTCCCCACCCCACTGTTATGAGTTGGGCGATGGGACCATCACAGCCCGCCTCAGCTGCCAGGGATCCCCCTTTCCCTGGCGATGTTGCGGTGGTGTAGATGTATCAATATGGCAGTCCTGCCAAGCATGTTATGAGTTTACTCTCCACCAGGGTTTTCATAACAGTTCCTCCTTCATGAAAACCCTGGCGGGGAGGAAACAAAGGGGGCTCAACAGGGTCCCCTGTGCCTCTGCACCCTGTGGATGCACTCAATGGGGCACACATGTGCCTCCCTGTGTGAATGCACTCCAGTTCCTGCTTGGCATGGACTATACAGGCCATGCCGTGGAAGAACCTCGTGCCTGTTTTTATAGGAATGGCAAAAAAAGCCTGCCAAAGCAAACACGAGCTACACTCATAGTCTGGTGGGCGGCCTTCACAGGTTTGGCGGTGTGGCAGCAGGACGGACCCGGTGCCACACCGCCAAACTGGACGTCAAAAACTTCTAGTGCTGTAAGGCCCAAGTCTGTGGCTGGCATGGTTACCTCAAAGTTGGATACATCTTCATCAAGGTTCCACTAAAGCTGTGGTCTAAAGCCAGATTTCATGGCCACTGAGGATGCACCATCAGTCAGATAAATCTGCCAACGCACGCCACTTCAAAGTTTTAACTTCTGACTCATTCACTTTTTTGGAATTTAAAATCTAAAGGGAGACATGATAATACATTTTGAAAAAGAAAACAAAGAGCCATGGGTGACGGTGTACCATTGGAGTGGTGGCAGATTGTTGGCACAGTGTGGTTCTTGGCCAGGCATGTGTAGAATTGCACAATCGTAAATGCAGCACACACATGGCTTGCCTTGTCAGCTTGTAAATGACCACTAACTTGTAAGTATATGTGAACAATTGTGCAAATAACATGTAAATCACTCTGATACCTTTGGGACAAACTGATGCTATACAAAAACTTCAAAATAATTATAAAATAAGCAAATTCTCATCAAACAAACAGAGTTACTACACATATATAGGAATCTATGAAATATCAAAAACAAACTATGAAATATCAAAAAAGAAGAGAACAAAAGAAATACAACACCAGAGCCATGGGATATGGCAATATCATATATGTTCAAGTTTAATATTACGTACAAAATTCAAAATATACTGGTTACTCCATTGTGTAAAATAGTACAAGAAAAAAGTAAGTGTAGTTGATATTTACAAATAAAACAATGAAATATGAACCTCATTACGAGATTTTCGACGTTTCGCCCGGAAAATACACATGTTTAATCTAAACCTTTAGTATGAGTCTTAATCAGGACAGATATATGAGGCAGCCTGCATGGGGATATTATTAGTTAACCCCTTCGCGCGCTAGCGGTTTTCCCGCTGTGTGCTGGTTTTTTCAAAAACCCGCGTTACATGACGAGCTCAGCTCGTCATCAGCATCGAAAGGGTTAATAACGGTTCTGGTGAGTTCACGTGGTTCTTAAGGCTCTTCTAATGTGTAAAAACCTCACTTAAAGTAGCATAGTCACTCATCCCGGCAATGGATTATCAAACTAATGTAAATGAAGGCACGTGGGCTCCTCGTCTACGATTTGTGCGTCCATTAATTTCTGAGGCTTGGTATTATCCCGTCAGGTTCTCTTAGAAACCAAATAGCAATCAGACAACTCTAAAGAGAGGATGATCTGTGTGCCCACCTTCAGTACATGCAGTAACAACATTAAGAAGATCATCAACTAGGATTGTTATGTTATGTTATGTTAATTTGGTATTTATAAAGTTTGCAGCTACTCCCAGGAGTGTCCCGGGGCTTAGCAAAAAAGACCACGAAACAGAAAGACTCCCAAGGCGGAGACAGTGAAAACATATTTATAGTTGAAAGAGCCATTTTTTCAGTTTTTTCCTAAAGAGGAGAGACAGGGGAAGGCCATTCCAAAGGTGGGAGGCCAGCACTTGAAAGGATCTTCCTCCAACCCAGGAGAATGAACATTTAGGAACATGAATCAAAAGCAGAGCCGAATATCTCAAAGGACGTTGGGGGATGTAGTGGGGAAATCTTTGTCCAAGGTAAGGAGCTCCAATCTGAATCTGATGAAAAGCTTTAAAGACCAAAATCATAGCTTTAAAATGGATTATTTTCTGGACAGGGAGCCAGTGCAAAGAAGACAAGAGAGGGGACGTAGGAGTCCCAGGACCTACCAAAAAAATGGCCTTAGCAGCCATATTCTGGATCACCTGCAGTCCAGCAAGTAGATTGCCAAGTAGGCCCAGGTACAGAGAGTTAACATAGTCCAGCCTCGAAATCACCAAGGCCTGGATGACCATTTTCCTATGAGAGACTGAGAATAGGGGGAGAACATTCCTCAACATTCTTAAAACCCCAAAGCAGGTCCCTGCTACAGATTGGATCTGAGTCTTCATAGAAAGAGTGGTGTCCAATCTGACTCCAAGATTCTTAACCATGGATACAGGTGAGGTGAGGGAGACATATCCTGCAGCCACCAGTTAAGCCATGCCTCACAGGGGCAAGAACCGAAAACAATTATCTCAGACTTTTCTGAGTTACATTTCAATTGATTATCTTTCAGCCACGAGAAAACCTTAGAGAGGCAAGAATGTATTGCATGACCATCAAACTCAACTCCCTTTTCAAATGTAAACAACAATTGCATATCTCTGCATACAATACTATTTTAGCCCCATGTTGTTCGGCATGAAAAGCAATAAGGGCCATATATAAATTAAACAATGTTGGGCTCATAATAGAGCCCTGAGGGACCCTGACATTCATAGGAGGGATGACAGCAGAAAAAAGGGGGACCATATAGTTTGAAGACAGTTATTAAGGAATGACCTAACCCATCTCAATACTGTGCCTCCAATGCCGCCCTCCACCAATCTTTGCACAAGTCTATTGTGTGGTACGGTGTCAAAGGCTGCGGAGAGGTCCAACAGCACCAGAACAGCATTACCTCCCTTATCCAGCGTAGCTTTTATGGTTTCCGCAACTTCTAAGAGAGTCGGTTCGGTGCTCAAATTCGCCCTAAAACCCGACTGACTCGAGTGAAGAAGATGATTGGTCTCAATATAATCAGAGTGAACATATTTCTCCAAGACCTTGGAGAGAAAAGGGAACAAAGATATGGACCTGTAGTTACTGGCTACCTTTGGGTCAGCCGTAGGTTTTTTAGCAGGGGACGAATTGTCGCCTGTTTCCAGCAGAGTGGAATATGTCCCTCCCGCAAGGCGTTGTTTAAAATCAAATTCACAGTAGGGTTAATCACTTCTGCAATAAGGGACAATACATTAGCGGGACAGGGATCTGCAGGAGAACCTGACTTCAAGAACTTCATGAGAGCCAGAGATTGGTCCATAGGATCATCAGCAAGCATTGGAATTTGGTTCCAGATGAAGTCAATACCAGGGAGCTACTGATATATGCCTTTAGGAATGGTAAGAGTGTGAAGGGTTACGTAGTAAGCTCTCTTCTATGAGGTCCCATAAAATCTAATCTCCTTACACAGTAGAAAATAGCCCAGATCTGGGGCACTTTAAATGTGGGAGTTGCAAGGTATGTGCACTAATCATTGGAACCAAGACCTTGACACATAATGACCGCTACTACACAATAAACGGGCACACTAACTGCAATAGCACTGACGTTATCTATGTGATCATTTGTCCTTATGGCTTTTGCTATGTATGTCAAACCCACCAAAAATTCAAGGCCTGTATTTTACAGCATTGAAACAGAATTAGATGCAAGGTGCAGGGAGCCCCTCTAATGGAGCACTTTACACCTTTGATCACTCAACAGAAATTATGAAATAGCTGATAATCAAGAACGTTACTAACAATCCTAGGGGTGGCAATTTTGCTAACACACTAAACCTACATGAGTGCAAGTGGATACATAATCTGGACACAGTACTTCCTGGTTTGAACGAGTTTGAGGACAAGTTTCCACACTGAACAATGGTTGATCCTCATGCTGTGTAACCTGAACTCTGGGTCATAATGGGCTCTTTGGCATATATTGCTTGACTCTTGTGATCTATCAGATTCCAATATGCATTATATTCATGGCTATTTGGGGACTCACTGTGTGCTTCTATTATAAATGGATTCATGTTTGCCATTGATGTTAATATTTCAACAACATCATATTGAATGAAAAGTGTTTGAGTAATGAAAAGTATTAAACCCTTGTGACTAATTGAATCATTATTTGACCAGATGGGTGTTTCCATTCAATTCCAGTTTTGTTGACAGAAAGCTCTCTTCATAGTTTTATGTTAGTATTCTTATTGGATTGATGATTATTTTGAACTGTTGCCCATCTTGACAAAACATATTTTCAATAGTTTATTTTATGTACAGTGAAGATTTGGTTAAAAAGATAACTGGTTTCTTTCAAATCGCCGCCCCGTTTTTTTTAAAACACGGGGGTCTCTGACCAAGTTTGCGCATTATTAGTATTGCAGCGGCTTTGGCACATTGATCCTCAGCCGATTCTGACAAAGGCTGGTCTCTTGAGCCCCTGACACTTTTACAATCTAGACTGTTACTCAGCGATCCTCCATTTTGGAAGGACCGCAGCATCTGCGAGCATGTACGTTCACGCTGCAGCGCTTTCCATTATCTAACTCAGGACCTCTCACATTCTTTTGCGCCCGCCTAAGAGGGAGAAGAAGTTACACTGTAACCAGAGCAGTACAAAGACAGAAACACCACTTTGGTGTTTTGCCTTTTAGTTCATTCCCATTACTGTCACACAATAGACCAGTTTTCTATTACTTAGTTCATCATTATGTTTTGCAGCCCATTCGGAGTATGACACAAAGGGCTCTCCCAACCTCTAATTTTGTGATCCTTGCAAGAGGACTCAATGGGTATTCTGCATTAAGTACCTTTAGATTTGTGTAACTTGTTTAAACATTTTGATCCCTTGATTTGATCTAAAATTGATTTATTTCCTTTTCCAGTCCTACCTACATTATTGAGGAAGGGTTTGAATTCTGTATTTGCTGCAGGGATGCAATCTTTGATGTAAAATTGGGTGAGTGGTAATGCTTATTCAGTATGGCGTTTAATTTGTTGCTTTTATATTTGGTTTTACATGTGTATTCCGTCCACATTTCAGAAATTCTTGGACGTATGAATCATAGATGAGGAGCCCACCTGCCTTCCTTTACATTAGTTTGCTCACCCATCCCCGGGATGAGGGACTATGCCACTTTAGGTGAGTTTTTGCACATTATCTGAGTGTTAAGCAAAACAATGACTCACCAGAGCCATTGTTATCAATGTATATTCCCACGCAGGTTGAACCATTTATCTGTCCTGATGAAGATCCATACAAAAGGTTTACAATAACCATGTGTACATTCTGGGTCAAAATATCGACAACCTCATAATCTAAGCCTGGACTGAATCATTAACCACAAAGAGGGAATTAATTGATGAAAACATAAACCCCTGCCCTAAGGACTTTTGAGTAGGTCACTGACATTACTACAGACAGACTGTATGCAGTTGCCTTTGTGCACTGTGATTCAAATGTAATTGTTTTATTTGTACATATCAACCACTTGTAACTTTGAACCAGCACTTTTTTCTAGTACTATTTTACAAGATGGAACAACCAGTATATTTTGAATATTGTATACAATACTAAACTTTTATATATATATTATTTGCATATTCCATGAATCTGGTTTTTGTATTTCTTTCGTTCTCTCCTTTTTTGATATTTCATAGGTTTCTTCATATGGGTAGTAACACTGTTTGTTTGATGAGAATTTGTTTCCTTTTTCAAAATTGATTATCGTATCTCCCATTTGAATCATTTTCTTATTGTTATCAAACTGAAGTCTTACCCAGGCAGGGTTCCACAAGACAGTTACCTTTACCATGAAGTTTCGCTGAACGCTTGTCTGAACAGAAAGAAGCCACAACCACAATGATGACCTAGGTCTAGGGCATTCAATTTTAATCGAGCTGGGGTATCACATGTCGCAATCAGTTACAACAACCTCCCATTTCTTATGTATGTAGGGTAGGGTATACGCCAGTCAATTGCCCACCTTAAAAAAGCCCGTCCCCTTATCTAGACAGAGGAGAAACCCACACCAACATGTGGTACGAACAAATGTGCACAAGCAAGATAGCACCTCACGGGCGCACCACCAATGGGACCCCTGGTAGGTACTCACCAGGACGGCCCTGTTGTCATCATTGGTGCCATCTAGCTTAAAGAAAAGTGTCCAAGTGAAAACAACTGTGTTAACAGTCATGAGTGCAGTGGAAACAATACAAGTAACACATATAGTGGTGTCACACAACATATAACATAAAACTCATAAGAGAGGAATGGGAAAAACTAAGTAACCTCAAGACGAAACACATAAGAATTGCCCTACATGGGGCATTAATGTCAGAGTACTATAGAGCAGGAGCCGCCCCGGCAAGCCTACTAGTTAGGATTGAACCCAGGATTTTCCTGGATGACAAAAAGTTTTGATTGGACTGGAGCTACATCGCAAACAAATGTACGAGAGACTGGCTAATTCTTATAATTAGCACGGCCCAAAGACTGAGTGAGGAGGTACTCAAGGAAATTCTAGAACTCGAAGAAAGTATTAGCCGTGACGATACTCTCACGGATGTAAAAGAACATCTTAGTAAAATACAGAGAGATCTGGAAGAGTACAAGAATTATATGGTGACCCAGAAAATTAGAGGACTCCAACGGAATCTGCAAAGATTTACACATGAGTGGTATTTCTCCTATGTGAATGACTCACACTATCAAGCGAATTCTGAACAACAAAATTTTGGCGGACAACGAAGGGGCCGAGGTGCGAGGCAACAGCAACAGAGACACACTCCGTCGAATAGGACATTTGATAATACATCGAGCGGAGACAAACCAGAACCAGGTCCACAGACGAGCAGAGTGAGGTTCAACCAGCAGGATACCAACACCGCAGACCTCGTAGCACTCCTGCGTACTTTTTTAGAACAGGGACAAGGAGGGACCAGGGGAACTGGCCAACAGGGACGGGGGAGAGGACGAGGCAACCGCCCCCGCCACAATGGCAAACCTACTCCCCTCGGCAAACTTGGAGCAGAGGGAGGAAACCCCTATGATGAGTATTGTTGTTAATCTATCGAGTTACCCCCTTATCTGTGAATGAGGAGCAAGTCTTAAACAAGGGTTTAGGATTTGTCCCGACCTCAACCCATGATGCCTTTAAATGCAGAGTGGAGTTCCAAGAAACGGTGAGAAAAATCAAACTCAAAAAATTCTTCACGAAACAACCGTTCGAAGAGGAAGGAGGCTTTCATACCAATTTGAAAAAAACATCAACTTTCTGTCCTCCGAGTAGAGAAGCAGGACCAGAGGTGGCCGTTTTTGAGTCAAAGGTTTTGCAAGATATCGAATCTTTGGAATCAAATAACAACAAAAAGGTATTTAAGAACATGTCCAAGGGTGACTGGGAAGCGGTCCATTCCATACAAAATAATGCTGACATTACAAAAAAAGTGCCGACAAGGGTGGAGCAGTGGTTGTATTAAATACCAGCGACTATGAGGCAGAAGTCTACCGACTATTGAATATGCGCGCCAACTATCAATCGCTGGAAAAGGATCCCACCTCAGAACTATTGGAAATAATTAAAGACCTGGTAGGCAAAGCAAAAGAAAAAAAGTGGATAACATCTAAGGAGGCGGAGTTCCTTGTGAATACCAACCCCAGGACTCCGGCCTTCTATATTTTACCGAAAAAACACAAGCCGACCCGGCCACCTCCGGGTCGTCCTATTGCGTCTGGAATACAATCGGTTTTGGAGCCACTATCCCAGTTTGCCGACTATTTCCTACGCGAATCAGTGATTACACTCCTTCGTTAGAGACACGATGGATATTCTTAACGTATTGAAGGAAATGACATTTGATCCATCAACCAAAATGTTAGTTACCATCGACATTGAGTCATTATACTCATGTATCCCTCAAGATGCCGCGCTTGTGGCAGCAGCGCGGGCATTAGCAAAACAGGAGTGGTTCTATGATGCCCCCCAGAGTTTTGTCCTACAGTGTATAGAACTTGCACTAACCAAGAATTTCTTCAGTTATAAGGAGAACATGTTTCTCCAAGTAACGGGCACTTCAATGGGTGCAACCATGGCACCGAGTCTGGCCTGCATTTATGTAGGCCAGTTCGAGGAGCACGTCATCGATTCTAACACCAATCCTTTCAAGGGCCATCTGCGCCTTTGGAAGAGATATATCGATGACGTGCTCTGCGTCTGGACTGGAGACGAAACCGCTCTCCTGGATTTTCTAAACTGGTTGAACAATCAGGATCAAAGTCTCCGGTTTACCTGGTCATACAGCAAAAATAAAGCTGTATATCTCGATCTAGATATTGAAGTCACAGAGAACGGCCTAAAAACGAGTGTTCATCAAAAGCCCACCAACAGAAACTCTTTGCTCTCATATGAGTCATACCATCCCAGGGCTCTGAGAGATAATCTGCCGGTGGGCCAGTTCCTCTGTTATCGGAGGAACTTTTCTTCCACGGCAGGATATAATTAGCAATCTAAATTCCTGAGTGAGAAGTTGGAAGCCAGGAAGTACCCTGTGAAGGTGATCAAACAAGCCAGAAAGAGGTCTCTTAACACTCCGAGAAGTGCCTTGCTGGAGACCAACACAAAAAAGAAAGATGAATGCATTCCTGTCGTAATGACATATGACCCCCTTGCTACAAAAATATGACAATCCATCAGGAAGCATTGGTCGTTACTATCAAATAATGAATTGAAGATGCCTCCGCCACGTTTTGCTTTCAAGAGAGCCTATAATTGGAAAGACAAGTTGGTACATATGAGGGTCAAGCCATCCACTGATTCAAAGAATAATGTAATCCCTAAAGGCCATTATCCCTGTGGAAATTGTTCCGTATGTCCTCTAACCGCTAAAACATCGACCATAACATTGCAGTCTGGAAAAATATGGTCGCTGGGACAATTTAGCAATTGTAACACCACAAATGTGGTATACAGACTCCAATGTCAATGTGGTTTGGAGTACATCGGTTTAACAACACGAAAAATAAAACTGAGAATACAAGAGCATCTGAGCACCATCAGGGCGGGAAAGCTTACAACAAAGCTAGTTCAACATTGTCACAGGAACAATCATACCTTCACATGGGTGGTACTGGAAAAAGTGACTGGAGATGCACAAACGATGGAGAGACTACTAACGACAAAAGAAGCCAGATGGATTTATAAAGAGAGAAGTGAACAAAGAGGATTGAGTGAGCATCTGGAATGGAACAAACTACACTGAATCTGTTTTCTGATGTTCTTTTCCGTTGGTGGGGGTTTGCTCGCGATAATGCTTTAGAATAACTTACCCCTCCTAGCATATTAGGTATTGAAGTAACCTAACGAAAGATCTGTAATACCCCCTAGATGTGAATTGACAAGAATGATTGAGATTTTATAAACTACATTTCCCCATAAGACATACTGGGTCCCGAATATATAATGAGTAGAAGCCTACACTAGTACACCCTGCACACTAGATAGCGTATATTGACTTCGAAGATGTCTGAACATAGAGAGTTGTGCCGGCGAGTGATCATACGTCTAAATCAATAAAATAAATAAATAAACAAAAAGTTTATATTTAGGATACAGAATATCATGTATAGTGGAACTGTGGTTTTCGAACTTAGTCCATATATTTCTACATGGGAGTACCTGATGAGATCGAGCCCTGAATTGGCACGCGGTATTTCATATATCATGAAATTCATGCAGACTATAAGATTAATCGGTGTGTTTACTAGGGGTGGGCGGCCAGCTACGCTCCGTGCACGGAGTGTGCATAGTGCCGCCTACTCCGCATTTTGCGGAGCGGGCGTAGCCAGGCGGCACTACGCACGCTCCGCAAACGGAGCGTAGATGGCCGCCAACCGCCTCCCTCCCGCCCTCCCTAAATACTTTCAATTAAAGGAATCAAATAATTTAAAACGCACTTACCTTGCCCACCGCTGCCCGCCGCGTCCCCGGGGCTCGCTCTCTTCTGTCTTCTATCTTCTTTACTAATGCGCATGCGCAGGCGGCCGCGCATGCGCATTTTCTCGTGAGAAATGCGCATGCGCGGCCGCCCGCGCATGCGCATTAGTAAAGAAGACGGAAGACGGAAGATAGCGAGCCCCGGGGACGCAGCGGGCAGCGGCGGGCAAGGTAAGTGCGTTTTAAATTATTTGACTTCTTTAATTTAAAGTATTTAGGGAGGGCGGGAGGGAGGCGGGTGGCGGGGCTGGCGGCCAGTGGTGTTTGCGGAGTGGGGCTACGCGGAGTGCGGAGGTGGGCGTAGTTTCTTGCCCACTTCCCGTAGCTCCACGAAGCCCCACTCCGCCAACTCCGCCCAGGGTTAGTGTTTACCCTTTGATTCTCGGGTGATCTCGCGAGAATGTTACAGTATCCCACATAAGTATGGGCGAATTTTGCGAATCTCGCGTTCGCGAATTTTGCAGATTTGCGAACTCGCAATCCCCAAAATCTGCGAATTCTTGCGAATTTGCGGATTTTTTTTTTGTGTTCGCAAGGATTTCTGCCAGTTCGCGAGGGTTTCGTACCAGTTTGCAATTGCGAACTTACATTTCGGCGCGCAACGGTCGCGATTATGTTGTTTCTACGTCTGGTTCATCATCACAGGTTCCCAGCACCCTCTGTTTCACCACTGCAACCCTCTGTTACATCAATGCCACCCTCTGGTTCATCATTACTGTAGATTATGGGGGGGGAAAGCCAGCACACCAGCCCTGCTTCAGCTGAGATGAATTAATTTGGGGTTAATTTATTAATGTGTCACTGTTTTAAAATTCCAGTCTGGCACCTGCTTCCCTATCTGTAATTTTGCTTTCTGTTGCAGTGCATTTTTTTTCCCAGGACCTTTGTGGCCTACTTGTAGCTATTCTATGAGCCTGCTGTGAGGGTCAGAGCAGGGTCATACAATTGTTGCAACTAGCAACTGAATTCTGGAGGGGCCCCAGTCAGGAAGCACTACAGGGAATTGTTACTAATGATGAGTTTGAACTCTTGCCCCTGCCGAGTGCTTTCAGTTTTGAAAAACTCGTTTTTCTGCAATTTCGCGGGGTTCGCGGGGCGCGAACACGCGCGAGATCGGATTCGGAAGCCGCAAATTCGTGCGAATATGCAATTTGTTTTTTTTGCGGCGTGTTAGTTGGCAAGGTTTTGTGCGTTTTTGCGAGCCGCTCGTAGCGCAAGGCGCGAAGTTACCCTCGCGGTCGTTCAAGGGCGCGGCCATCTTGTTTGCCTGACGTATTTCCGTTTCCGGGCGCGAAGTGTAATCTCGCAAAGTCTGCGGCTTGCCAGTACAGTTTCGCGCGTGTTCGCAAGGAAAATCTTGCGCGAACTTACCCGCGCGGTCGTGAACGGGCGCGGCCATCTTGTTTCTCATTCATTGCTATGGTTCTGGGCATGGTCTTTGTATCCTCTGTCAATCTCTGCCATCCTTTGCTTGTTTGAAGTTTTTTTTGATCTATTTTACTTATTATCTATCCCTCTATTTTTCTAGCCCTATATTTTTATGTTTACTGCTACTTTTGGTTAATTTTAAACTACTTTTTTAAACTCTTTTCTTTTCTTCTCTTCCCTATTCTATTTTCTTTATTCCTTTCCGCCCAGACCATGGTGAAGGGAGCCGGGAAGCATCCCGAGAAGGGGAAGGGTCCCGCACCCCGTTTCCGGCACCCGTGCGGGCGTTTGAGGGGGGAGCTAGTGATGCCACGGGAGATCTTTACCCCGGAGGAGATGGGCCAACTCATTTTTTATGTTCAGCGCCGCCTCCCCAGGACCATCATGGGAGGCGGCAAGATCAGTGCCGGGTACGGGGCCCGGGAGCGCCGGAAGCGGTGGGAGAAGGTGTGCCAGGCCATTTACCACCACTCTCGGGTCTGGCGCACCTACAACCAGGCTACCCACCGCTGGACGGATGTCCTGGCCCGTGAGCGAGATCTGCTCGACCTCCTTGGCCTTGAGATCCCCGGGCTTGGTGAGTAGTAGTAGTTATTTCTTTACTACTATGTTTTCTCCTGCTGTGTTATTATATTGCAAATTTTTGTTTTTTACCAAGAGCAATAATGCTGCTCATTACATTGTAGGTAAATTATATTTCAAAATCTTCTGTGCATTTCAGGTACACTGCTCTCCTTCTTCTCAGTAGTGTTGCTACTATGCTTATTTGTTTTAGATTTTGTGTTCATTTCATTGGCCTGTGAAATTATGTATGAGTGTAGTTTAAAGAACTGGGTAATGCTACACACTAAGGTTCAGATTTTTAATTCCCGGCGCATCCCTGCAAAGTAGCAGGGATGCGCCAGTAATTGTGCGTCACGCCACCATCACCCATGGTGCGCCGTATTTACAATGCGGCACACCATGGGCCCAAAGCGTTACGCATCTGTGCCGTAAAGGCGGCGCATTGCTGGAGTTGCTTCGCAACGATGGTGCAGCTCCATCAATGCTCTGGGGTGCCCTATCTCCCCAATGCTGCGTCAAGCCGTACGTCTGCTTCAAGCAGGCGCAGGGTTTGAGTCACGCATCATTGTCCTCAAAGTGACTGATTGAAATCTTGTAGATTTCCCTCAGCCACTTTTAGGATGCGTTCCTGCACAGGAACGCCCTCCCTTGCGCCGGAACGCCCCCTATTGGCGCAGGGCTTTACAACGTGATGCATCTCCCATATGCGTCACGTTGTTAATATACACCGCACCATTGCGCCTCTTTTGTGCTGTCGCTGCGTCACAAAAGTCACGCAACAATGGAGCAAAAGAGCCGCAAGGGGCTTCTAAATCAGCCCCTTCAGACTCAAGTCCAGTCCTTCCTTTGTACACATGGCGATAAGAAGAAATAGTGGTGGTGGATTAATAGTTTGAGTATTTTAATGACTGGTTAATGTAGTAGGAAACTTTAGTGTTGTCGCTGATCTTCAATCACGATGGACTTTGGCTGTCACTTTGCGTGCTGCAGACTGCTGCCTGCCAATCCTAGGCAAACCTTTTAAGTACTTTGTTTAGTGAGTTACATAGGGTAGTTTCCAATTCGACGGTCCGCAAATCAAGCAATACTAAAGTAATAACGTAGTCGACCACATGAGATTGGTCAATAATATATCCCGTGGAGTCGTTCCCTATTTGCTATTTCGCAAAAATATTTTGTTAGTTCTTTTGAAATGTTTGATTTGGTTGAGAAATATCATCCATGTTTTCTGTTTTTATTTCTTTCATGTTGTACATCAGCTTCCCCCAGGGGCAAGAGGAGGACACAGGAGGAGGAGGAGGAGGGTGCTGTTGACGATGCAGGCCAGGACCGGGCAGGCGAGGGCTCCTTTGCTGGCCCCAGTAAGTTTTAATTTTAATATAGAGTACTTATTTTTTCCTAGCGTTCCTCATTTGATTTTTTCTAAATCGTCTTTGATCTTCTTGTAGACAGGATCTAAATTCTTATCCTGCCTCGACTATGACTCCGTGTGGTATTACTAGATTATTCTTATTAGCCTGTCTGTGTAGCTAACTAAGATTGCACATTTGGCATTTCCATTGGACTCCCATTCTAGTCAGCAATAGCTCTATGCACTGAGTGCAGTCCTCTGGGATTGTCCATAATGTCTTTTTAAGTATTCTAAATGTTTATGCTTTGACCATTGCCAACAATAAAAAGGTGAATGACCCCCAAGAAAGAATAAGATACTACTTTACTTTTGGTTTGGATAGGAGGACAATCCATTCTACTACTGTTGCAGGGACAAATCTGCACAAACAGAACTAAATAATGCATTGCTTAGCTTATCAATTATAATAGGTGCTGTTAGACTTTCCACATACCTCAGTGATAACAGACTTTGTAGTTGAACCCCCAATCTCCTTACGGACTAGATAGTGTGGCAGAGTCATTTTGCTCCCAAAGTCACCGATGGCAGAGGCACGGACTCATGCTTGCAAAAATTCCAAAACCTTTAGCTCATCCACTCTAGTCTGGAGGACCAAAAACCACAGAGTCTATTTAAGTTTAAAAGCTTTATTAAAAGTAAACACATTTATTAAAATCAAGTTTGTCATAAAAGTGAACGTGTAACTGAAAATGGAAAAGTGCTTAGTGCTGACGATTAATTGGACACATTTCTTGTGGTCGAGCCGAGCTCTCACCTGGTTTGAACTTGATCCTGCTTGTGTTCTTAGAAGTCAAGCTTCTGTCTGTTAGGAGAAAAAGTGGTGCGTGTTAAAAAGTAAAAAGCAAACATTCATCAGTTGTGCCAAAAAGTGCAGCAAGACAACAGCCTTCCCTGGAAAAAGGGACATTTTTACTTTAGAGTACACAGTCATAAATTATTAAATTGTATACTGTTTTTTTCACATTTCTTTCTTCCTCCTAGACCAAATATTATATAGTAGTGAGTGGTGTATTCTAACATTATTAAATGTACTTTGTAGGTGGAACATCTGGAGACGGGGCCAGCGCGGAGGTGGTGGTGGCATTGGACGAGGAGGACAACTCTGGGGAGGAGGCGGTGCAAGTGCCAGACAAGGACATGCCTGTGAGGGTTCACACGGTGGTGGCGGGCAGAGGTAAGCTATACATTCCTTAGTCATTGAGATTGAAGACTGCAGAGTGTGCTTTCTGCACGGGTGTATTATAAATAAACCAGGTAGTAGCCTCCTCTAAATGTACTTCGACTTAGCTGTGAAGTTTTTGGCGAGAAGAATCCCAATCAGATCTGAGGTGAACTTGATGGATGGGATGAACGAAAAGCGAAAGAAGGGTGTAAGTAAGTGTGGAAGCACGAGAAATGTAATGATGACTGGCAAAGAAGAATGATATGTGTTTGCTTAGTCCCCGAGGTGGCTGGGAAGGAAAGAAAATGGTATGGTGCATGGCTGGGTGAATGATGAAGCAAGGATGGGTGGAAGGAGAACAGCCTGGGTGGGTGAGACAGAAACTGTATGTGTGCATATACTTTGAATGGATGGATGCCTGGATCATTCATGGTACTATCTGACTCTTAGATAGCATATGTGTATCTAGAGAGAGTAGACGGTCACTGGATGAACTAAGTGTTACTTTGAAGAATATGTAACACCGCACCCGCACGTCCGTTCCAGTGTAGGAAAGGCAAGGAAAAGAAGTTGTAACGTTGTCCAAATACTACCATGAATAGTAGCAGTAGTTTGTATTGCAACTGCAAGCACAGCATATATCCGGTTATTACGGTGGACACTCCCTACCTCTCTTAATAACTTTAGTTTAGTAGTAGTACGTCATTCATGTGTGGGGGTATCACTGTTCACTCAATAATAAGCAAAGCACCTAAAGTCATCCCATATGTCATCAAATACATCCCATGTGAAGTGATAGATAATCAGATAATTTAGCTTCTTCATTTTCCTTTTCTAATACTCATTTGCACTGTAGGGTGAAAGATAAATTAATTAAGCAGTAGCCCTTTTAACAGAGTATTCTCAGTGCCACCCGTAATAGAAAAGTAGGAGCTTCACCACCTGCATGTACTGGACCGGTACAGTAACGCAAGTCTGTCTCACTCACCATGGTGTGCGTCTGTTTTTCTCGGGTGCAAGTTCACTGCGCTGGCATTATGCCGGCTTGCATAAGATAACGTACCAATTTTCCTAAACAAGAGAGAAGGAGAAGAATAAGAGTGGTGTACTGTCATAGTCGACTGTAATGGAAGTCCATAGTGCTCGTAGAATTTGTTCCTTAAACTCCCACTAATGTTAGAGCAAGGATGAAGAAGTCGGAGGTTACATAGATACTGTCCTCAATAGTTATGTACTGTGCTTTCAATTTGCTACTTGTACTGTGACAACTTTCATTTTGTGTTAATCTTAAGGAGCATTGGCTACAGACTATGTCTTTCTAGTTTCATGTAGTTGCTCCTTCCAAATCCAAGACACCATCAAGTAGGAAGGAGCTGGCTCGAATGGCCCGGCAACGGAGGCTGGATGCCACTGTCGCAGAATATCGGCGGCTGGTGGCCCTGGAGGAGGAGGAGACGCAGTCTGGTACAACAACAACGTCCACTGGGACAGCTGCATCCTCCAGCCAGCGCAGTGCTCCAGCGGTACGGAGCCGGGCTACCAAAGCCAAACGCCACCGCCGAGCAGCAAAGAAAGCACCTGCCCCTCACAGGATTTGCAAGGCACACCGGCACCGCTTATCCCTCAGACTGTCGTACCTGGAGCAGGAGGTCCATAACTATAAAAACTTGGTGGAGGGCCTCCGCTTCGAACTTGCCACCCTCCGCAAGGAGCATTATGCCCTGGATGCTAATTCCAACAGCACCCTGCCATAGTGTCCCTTGCCCCTTTTTTAGAGACTTTTGGGGGGGTGGGAGTTGGGAGTTGGGTTTTTTGGGGACTTTTGAAGGACAATCGTTGGGGTTAGGGAGGGTCTTGCGGGAGATTCTTTTGTTAGGGCTATAAAAATATACTTTTTGAAACTTTATCTGACCATACCTGTTTTTTACTGCTTTTGAGTCTGGTGGGTGGGGGTTTAACAGTAAGTTTGTTTTCCTGAATAGTCCTAGGACTTTAGTAGTACTACCGTCAATCCAATCTCTCGTCTCTCCTAATACTCCATTATACTACCTCCAACCAAACGCCTATCTTACCTGTAATTTCTGTTTGCAAGTAGGGCTAGGCCCAGGGCTGGCTCCACGGGAAACAGCAAATAAGGTTGGCAATCCTGGGCGGATAAAATTTCCTCATAGCGGTGGTACTAGTGGTGTGACACAGTGGCAGTTGCATGCCTATGAAAAAAAAGAAAATGAAATCTGGTTTGTCCTCCTGAGCAATACAACGGTACAATAGAGAATATAGCAGGTGACAGAAGTACACTAGAACAGTGCCACATTGTAGCCTAACAAATGTTAAAGTATAACTAATTCGGTTGAAGTTCTTTGACATTAGCCATGGGTCTTTGTCAAGCAGAGTAAGAATATATCCTCGGATTTCTTCACCAGCCTGTTGCTATCACCTTATCCTCCCCAGCAAGTGTGTGGATTTATTGCTGTAATTTAGTCACACATCAATGAAAACCACACAGCCCGGGGGAAGAGGGTTACGGTTTGAAAAATGGATGGGTACGGGGGTTTTTGGGAAAGGTTTTGGGAGACAAGAAAAAATAGCACAGCATGGACAAACAATTGTGAACATAAACAAATCTTTGGGTACAAACCTATCCATCAATCTTGTCAGTGAAAAGTAAGTAGTACTTTCGACAACTGTGGAAGAAAGAATGCGACAGTACAGGGCGTGTGTGGAATTATTGATAACTATATTCAACATAAGGTCTCTGTTGCCAGATACCTGAGAGCCTTGCTGGTCACTATAAATCCATTCACAACACTCAATGGGGTTGGTCTGGAAGGTATAGTAGATAGAAAAGGAGAAATTTCTCTTTTTCTAGGTGTCCCCTCACTCACCAGGGTTGCCCCTTGGTGACATGCTTCATCATTGGGGCCATCCCAGTCCTCTACGGGCTGGGGCGTGCTGCGACTTGCGAATTACGTAGGAGCACTTACAAATGACTATGTGTGGTGCAGATTGATAGTGGAGTGGACTAAGTGATGTGTTAAGGGATCAATTTAGAAGCAGAGAGAGATCCAAGAAATGCAGTCACAGTCAGAGAAAAAGACAAAGGATACTGTATCTGTATGTTGTTGTAGTTGTCCTGTTGAATTTGGTAAGTAAGTTGCCTGCAGAAAAAAAATCCTCTTATTAGCGGCACTCCTCCATTGCAGCCGACGCTTCGTCCATCGATGTTGGTCACCACCAAAAGACACCCTGTAAAAAAAGCACAGCATGGACAAACAATTGAACATAAACAAATCTTTGGGTACAAACCTATCCATCAATCTTTGAAAGTGCATGCACTACTGGATGCATGTCAGTGAAAAGTAAGTAGTACTTTCCACAACTGTGGAAGAAAGAATGCGACAGTACAGGGCGTGTGTGGAATTATTGATAACTATATTCAACATAAGGTCTCTGTTGCCAGATACCTGAGAGCCTTGCTGGTCATTATAAATCCATTCACAACACTCAATGGGGTTGGTCTGGAAGGTATAGTAGATAGAAAAGGAGAAATTGCTCTTTTTCTAGGTGTCCCCTCACTCACCAGGGTTGCCCCTTGGTGACATGCTTCATCATTGGGGCCATCCCATTCCTCTATGGGCTGGGGCGTGCTGCGACTTGCGAATTACATAGGAGCACTTACAAATGACTATGTGTGGTGCAGATGTGATAGTGGAGTGGACTAAGTGATGTGTTAAGGGATCAATTTAGAAGCAGAGAGAGATCCAAGAAATGCAGTCACAGTCAGAGAAAAAGACAAAGGATACTGTATCTGTATGTTGTTGTAGTTGTCCTGTTGAATTTGGTAAGTAAGTTGCCTGCAGAAAAAAAATCCTCTTATTAGCGGCACTCCTCCATTGCAGCCGACGCTTCGTCCATCGATGTTGGTCACCACCAGAAGACACCCTGTAAAAAAAGCACAGCATGGACAAACAATTGAACATAAACAAATCTTTGGGTACAAACCTATCCATCAATCTTTGAAAGTGCATGCACTACTGGATGCATGTCAGTGAAAAGTAAGTAGTACTTTCGACAACTGTGGAAGAAAGAATGCGACAGTACAGGGCGTGTGTGGAATTATTGATAACTATATTCAACATAAGGTCTCTGTTGCCAGATACCTGAGAGCCTTGCTGGTCACTATAAATCCATTCACAACACTCAATGGGGTTGGCCTGGAAGGTATAGTAGATAGAAAAGGAGAAAGTGCTCTTTTTCTAGGTGTCCCCTCACTCACCAGGGTTGCCCCTTGGTGACATGCTTCATCATTGGGGCCATCCCATTCCTCTATGGGCTGGGGCGTGCTGCGACTTGCGAATTACATAGGAGCACTTACAAATGACTATGTGTGGTGCAGATGTGATAGTGGAGTGGACTAAGTGATGTGTTAAGGGATCAATTTACAAGCAGAGAGAGATCCAAGAAATGCAGTCACAGTCAGAGAAAAAGACAAAGGATACTGTATCTGTATGTTGTTGTAGTTGTCCTGTTGAATTTGGTAAGTAAGTTGCCTGCAGAAAAAAAATCCTCTTATTAGCGGCACTCCTCCATTGCAGCTGACGCTTCGTCCATCGATGTTGGTGACCAGAAGACACCCTGTCCACTGCCTGCCTGATGCTGAATTGTGGCTCGCTAATGTGAAGCCTGACTCCATCCTTTTTTCCCCATTGCACAGACTGAAACCCGGCCTGTAATTATTCAACAAAAAACAGGAAGTGATATAATATTACAACACCACTGATAAATAAATATAAGGTATGTAGGCTGTGGAGTGCAAAAAGTCACACTTTGATTTTCCTAGTAGACAGTACAATATTTTTGAAAGTGTGTACTCTGTCAGAGTCACCTTTTGAAGGATTAATAAGTATGGGCAAATTAATGTAGCGGATCTTTCCCCTCAAGCTAGGTGTCCTGTAAACTGTGTTTTAGAACAAAATTAGATCTTCCCAGCAGTGCTCCCACCCAGACCCTTACTAAAGCCAGTCGCAAAAATGTAGAAGACCCCCAATCAAATCTAAAAAAACTAGGCCTAGCAGAAAACTGGTGACAAAACGTACTTTTGAAAGTAAAAGTAGGCCCAAGTACCCCCTTACCCACCGTGGATTGCATTCAAACCACTTGCAAGCAACCAAGCAAAAGTATCCATAGCCAGCATCGCTCCAAGACTCGAAAACCCCCCCACCCAAACACATGCAATAGAAATACTGCTAACCCTAACGAACCCTAAGTTAAGAATAGTGGCAAAGGCTTTCTTTAACTATGCCAAATCCCCCCTTTCCCACCATGGATTTTCTTCAAATGACTTGCAACCAAAATTACACATTCTCACGAGTGCTCTAAGACCCCAGAACTCAGTTGCAAAAATCTAGAACACCCTGAAAGTGAAACACATGCAATCCTGCTGCTAGGGCTAACCCTAACGAACCCTAAGTTACAAAAAGTGCCAAAAGGCTTTTCCGCGAGGATTTTGTCCCAACCACTCCTCCCCGGTATTAGACCTTCCCAGGAATGCCCCAAGACCCGCCAACCCACCCGCCAAGAAGCATAACACCCCCAAACAGGCCAAAAGCAAAATCTCATACTTGCAATATTTCTCGGCCTTCTGTCCAAACGCGCTGCGTAGCTAGGCCATAAGTCGGGGTTGCCACCACGGATTTCCTGAAAAGCAAATGCAATCAAGATTAGAGTGTCCCAGCAGTGCTCCCAGACCCCGAAACTCACCCACAAACACCAGGAATCCCCACAAACAGGCCCCCGAAAACGCTACATTGAGCAAAATGTCAGAAATAGCAACAACAAAAAAATCGACGTGGATTTTGTCCCAACCACTTTTATCCGGTATTAGAGCTTCCCAGCAATGGCCCCAGAGCCGTCAACCCAGGAGAAAACGAGTAGAAGACCCCCAAACAGCCAAAGAGCAAAAGTACAAAAATGGGGACTTTGTCATTTTTTTCCAAATTTCCCAAATCACTCCGCGCTCGCTCTGCAGCTAGGCCCTAACTCCCCTCTGCCACCATGGATTTGCTTCAAACCCCTTGCAAAGTAAAGTATATATAGCCAGCAGTGCGCCCAGACCCCGAAACCCACCCACAAACACCAGGAAGCCCCCCAAACAGGCCCCCGAAAACGCTACATTGAGCAAAATGTCAGAAATAGCAACAACAAAAAATCGGCCTGGATTTTGTCCCAACCACTCCTACCCGGTATTAGACCTTCCCAGGAATGCCCCAAGACCCGCCAACCCACCCGCCAAGAAGCATAACACCCCCAAACAGGCCAAAAGCAAAATCTCATACTTGCAATTTTTCTCGGCCTTCGGTCCAAACGCGCTGCGTAGCTAGGCCATAAGTCGGGGTTGCCACCACGGATTTCCTGAAAAGCAAATGCAATCAAGATTAGAGTGTCCCAGCAGTGCTCCCAGACCCCGAAACTCACCCACAAACACCAGGAAGCCCCCCAAACAGACCCCCGAAAACGCTACATTGAGCAAAATGTCAGAAATAGCAAAAAAAAATCGGCCTGGATTTTGTCCCAACCACTCCTACCCGGTATTAGACCTTCCCAGGAATGCCCCAAGACCCGCCAACCCACCCGCCAAGAAGCATAACACCCCCAAACAGGCCAAAAGCAAAATCTCATACTTGCAATATTTCTCGGCCTTCGGTCCAAACGCGCTGCGTAGCTAGGCCATAAGTCGGGGTTGCCACCACGGATTTCCTGAAAAGCAAATGCAATCAAGATTAGAGTGTCCCAGCAGTGCTCCCAGACCCCGAAACTCACCCACAAACACCAGGAAGCCCCCCAAACAGGCCCCCGAAAACGCTACATTGAGCAAAATGTCAGAAATAGCAAAAAAAAAATCGGCCTGGATTTTGTCCCAACCACTCCTACCCGGTATTAGACCTTCCCAGGAATGCCCCAAGACCCGCCAACCCACCCGCCAAGAAGCATAACACCCCCAAACAGGCCAAAAGCAAAATCTCATACTTGCAATATTTCTCGGCTTTCGGTCCAAACGCGCTGCGTAGCTAGGCCATAAGTCGGGGTTGCCACCACGGATTTCCTGAAAAGCAAATGCAATCAAGATTAGAGTGTCCCAGCAGTGCTCCCAGACCCCGAAACTCACCCACAAACACCAGGAAGCCCCCCAAACAGGCCCCCAAAAACGCTACATTGAGCAAAATGTCAGAAATAGCAACAACAAAAAATCGGCCTGGATTTTGGCCCAACCACTTCTACCCGGTATCAGACCTTCCCAGGAATGCCCCAAGACCCGCCAACCCACCCGCCAAGAAGCATAACACCCCCAAACAGGCCAAAAGCAAAATCTCATACTTGCAATATTTCTCAGCCTTCGGTCCAAATGCGCTGCGTAGCTAGGCCATAAGTCGGGGTTGCCACCACGGATTTCCTGAAAAGCAAATGCAATCAAGATTAGAGTGTCCCAGCAGTGCTCCCAGACCCCGAAACTCACCCACAAAAAGACGGAACTCCCCCTAAGAGCACCTCAAAGGCAAGCAAGTCAGCAAAAACACTAAAAAATTTGCGCCTCGGATTTGGTCCAAACCACTTTTATCCGGTATTAGATCTTCCCAACAATGGTCCCAGAGCTGTCAACTCACCTGCAAAGAGGTAGAACAACACCCCCACAAGTGCTGAGTTTTTCTTCATTGGGCGTAAACCAGCCCTCTGGTTTGATGGAAATAGGAGTCTGGAGGAGGAGGATAGAGGAGCATGTTCTTCTGAACTTGTGAACCTGAGGAATGCAGACTGCGGCAACTTCAAATCAATTAGCAAACCAGTGAAGACAGTCCTGCTGATGGGCTTGTTTTTGTGATTATCTGATTAAAGTTTGAAATATATTAACTGTGCACAACAAAGAAAGACAGACACACAGGAATAAAAGTGAATAAGGACGAAAAAGAAAGTTATTGATTTGTTGTTTCATTTTCAGGGCTCGGTATCACGGTCCAGGAATGAGAATAAGTCTTCGTCATCATACTCTGCGAATTCAGGCAGGGTGAGCTCAGTGTCACCTGACAGAGTATAAATTCCCTCATCTATGTTGCTGGCCACCTCGTCTTCATCCGGCGTGCTTTCTCGTACTCTGAAATCTGGTGGTATGAGGTACTGATTCATCTTGATCATTGTTAACCTCTGCACATTTTTGGGTGAGAGGCGGCTCCGTTTGGGAGTTACAATGCCACCAGCAGCACTGAAAACACGTTCAGAAGACACGCTTGCGAGTGGGCAAGACAAGTAGTTTAAAGCCAGGTTGGTGAGCTGTGGCCACAATTCTTTTTTCCCATGCCAATACGCCAATGGGTCAGAATTAACATAGACCTCTGTTGAGTCATTCAGATAGTCCTTCACCATCGACTCAAGGTCCTCATCCAAGGTTCCTCCACTTTGCTTAACTCTTGCTGTGCCTCTGCCCTTTTGAGAACCAAACCCACGCAGAGCTAGCCAATCCTCTTCAGCCTCCAATGTTTCTGTTGTGTCTGGTGCAGATGATCCGGTTGCCGGTGTCTTTAAAGGCTGAGAGGTCACTTGTGCCACAGCCACAGGTGCAGAAGTGGATTGTTTTGACTGGGGATGGCCTGCTGATGTACTGCCATTTCCTTCAATTTTCAGCCGTTCTCTTTCAAACCTCTTGGCTGGCAAGGCTAGCCAACGTTTGTACTTTGGAACATGTTCATCATCAAAAGGAAAGAATGCTTGGCCTGCCAGCGCCTTTTTGTAGCGTGGATCCAGAATAGTAGCACAAATGTAATGCTCTTCTGAGTGGATCATTTTAAGACGTTCATCACCTTGTAGGAGCTGTAATAATTTCTCAGCCAGAACAAAAGAGTCTTGGTTTTTTACATCTTTTTCAAACACAGAACACACCTCCTTCAGTTGGTCCTCCAGCATGTACAACAATGGGATAGCTTTTCCCAAATTACAGTCCTCCTTGCTGACTGCACGCGTGAAGAACTCAAAAGGACGAAGCATGCGTGTCAGGCTTTGAACTATGTTCCATTGCGCCGCACCCATCCTCAGGTCATCCTGAGCTGTACCCTCGGTTAAGAAATATTGATCGAGTACCGTATACTGCTCATACAGACGCTCAAGCATGTAGAAGGTTGAGTTCCAACATGTTACCACCTCCTGGATGAGTGCTTTCACTGCCATTTGACGTTTGTCTAGCAGGCTCCTCAGCTGCTTCCGGGCCTTAAAAGAATGGGTGAAATGGTTGCACATTTTTCGGCAGGTGTCCAATACTCTGTACGCTGCACTGCCTTTATTACCCAAGAATTTTTGGACAACCAGGTTTATACAGTGCGCCAAACACGGCACTCTGAAATAGTTACCCTGCCTCATGGCCTTAACTATATTGGCGCCATTGTCCGTGGAAACATAACCAACCTGGCGTTTTAGTGGGGACAGCCAGTTAAGGACCTTTGTGTTAAAGACATCCAAAATGTTTTCTGCTGTGTGACGTTTCTCCAAACCAAACATGGCTAGTGTTGCATGTTTCCGAGCAGCTTTAAAAACAATGTCCGTGTCAACACCTGTGTTTAGCTTTGCTTTAGCCCCTGAAAAAGAGACCCAGTGTGCAGTGATGCACATGTAATCAGCGCCTGCGCCACTGGTCCACATGTTTGTTGTCAGATGTATAGTGTGAACAGCACTCTTCTGCAAAGTTGCCCCAATCACCTTCAGAACATCTTCATGTAGTGCTGGAACCGCAACTCGGGCAAAATAGAACCGGCTAGGAACCTTCCATTTAGGGCAGAGCGCTGCCACTAATTCTAGAAAACCAACCCCTTCTACAAAAGAAAAAGGGAGAAGGTCCAGAGCTAACATTTTAGCCAGCTTAGTGTTATACAGACGCGTCAGTGGGTGGTTGCGTTCATATTGGGCTTCTGTAAACAACATCTTTTTAATGTTGCCCTGGACCAAAGATTTACGGGATGATGATGATATCTTCGACCCAGTTACGCTCGCTGATGAACTTTTTCGCAATGGTGTATCACTCTCTCCCACACTCTTAGTGTGGCTCACATGGGGTGTGCTGCTGACAGGGGTACTGGGTGTAAGTGAAGGGTTTGACACGTCTTCTTCCTCCTCGTCATCATCAGATGAAACAGCCTTACGTGCAATTCGGGCTTCCTTGATCGCCTGTAGGTGCGCAAACCATTTGACAGCGTGCTTTCTTGCAAGATGACCTCTCTGGCCTCCGGTACCATAGTTGGAACCAAACTTACCACGACTAACTCGAAGCTTACACATGCTACAAATGGCTACGTTTTCATTTTTTGGGCAAACACTAAAGAAGTCCCAAACTGCAGACTTGAAATGTCTTTGGGGGCCGGAGAAGGCGGCGATACTGGTGGTGGTGGTCCTGCTGCTAATGCCAGATGAAGTGGAGGATGTGGATTGCCGAACTTCAGTACGTTTTGCACTTTCACCACCACGAATTGAGGTCGAGGTGGATGGAGGTCCCTTCTGGCGACTAAGAAATATGGAAGCGGTAGGTGTTGGTGTACTAGTTAACTCCAATGATTGTGGGGTTTCTTCCATTGCCTCCTCGTCGAATTCATCATCACGCTCAGCAGCTTCTCGGGATAGGGTCAAAATGTCTCTTTGCTGCATGCCCGCTGGGGCTGCAGTGACCTTTAAGATGACTGGCTCGTCGTCATCGTGAGAGGCTTCACCAGCTGCAGTATGCGTCACTTCTTTTTGTGCCTCATCACACTCCATAGCTATGAGTTTTTCGACGACCTTCCTTTTGCACTTAGGTATCTTTGTCAGATCATGGTGTGCCTCACTCTCAGGCTGCCGTGGTGGTACCCATTTGTCATCCAGATCATCAGAAGGCGGTGGGCTTGAAGAAGATGTAGACACCAACCTTGATCTTTTCCTTGCTAGGGATGTGGAAGACAATGAATAATCATCAGGAGGAGTGGCTTCCAATGATACCTCGGCTTGATTGTCGATTTCCTGATGTGCCCCTACTTCGGGAGGGACAACTATTGTGGGAACTTGTTGTGACCCTCCATGCACCTCTGCTTGCGCATCTCCTTGCGCTGCCTCTCCTTCCACATGTACTTGGGGTTGTACTACTTGCACATGTTGTTGTTGCGGCTGTGGTTGTTCAACACTTGTCAGATGAGTTACAACAACTTGTGTTGATTCAGGGACATTGCTGCTACTTTCTTGCGATGAGCCAACATCACTGGTCGATGGTGATTGGAGAAGTACACTGACTGCCTCTGAAGCACTCAAGGGCTTTGACTTAAGTTGGCGTGGTGGTGGAGGCACTGAACCCAATGGAGCGGGGGTGCTGCTCCCAGCTTGGTCCCCAGCAGATCCTGCTGCTGCAGGCGTACTTTTTTTTTTGCTCCCAAAAAACGTGGCGGTCAGCACACCAGCCTCCTTGGTAACTTGCTTCTTCTGCTCCTTACTAGCAACTTTCTTGCTAGAGGAGCTACGGAGACCTTTTTTTGGGGCCATCTTCTTCAGAGCAGGTCAGACAGCAGGCCGCAGTTGCACAAATTGTAGAGTTGTCTGAGGCCAGACGTGACGTTGCGTGACGTTATGCTGCACACACACACCGCTGCAGGACTTCTTCCTGGCACTGGTGGTTCTCTTGAGTCGTGTGCACCTAAAAACAATGAAAGACAGAGGAGCATCAGTTCAGTTATACACCCCAAAAAAATCGAAAAAAACACCAGAAAAATCAGCACAATCCCATTCCATCCATGCCCTCCATGATGTTTCAGTTCAAGACACCCCACAGAAAGACTAGGCCCATGCAAGACTCAATACCCCTGGTGAAAAGGCCACAAGTACAGCCCCAAAAAACAAAAATCACTGAAAAATCAGCACAATCCCATTCCATCCATGCCCTCCATGATGTTTAAGTTCAAGACACCCCACAGAAAGACTAGGCCCATGCAAGACTCAATACCCCTGGTGAAAAGGCCACAAGTACAGCCCCAAAAAACAAAAATCACTGAAAAATCAGCACAATCCCATTCCATCCATGCCCTCCATGATGTTTAAGTTCAAGACACCCCACAGAAAGACTAGGCCCATGCAAGACTCAAATACCCCTGGTGAAAAGGCCACAAGTACAGCCCCAAAAAACGAAAATCACTGAAAAATCAGCACAATCCCATTCCATCCATGCCCTCCATGATGTTTAAATTCAAGACAACCCACAGAAAGACTAGGCCCATGCAAGACTCACTGCCCCTGGGCATAAAGGTTGAAAAGTAGGCAAAATGGTTGCAGGCCTAACAACAATGCCTATATTCAAAATGGCCACTTGCCTCCCTGCACATGGCCAGGGCCTGTAGCAGCACTCAAAATGGCCCCCAGCCACATGGCCTGTCCCTCCCCATGAACACCCCCAAAAATCGAAAATCACTGAAAAATCAGCACAATCCCATTCCATCCATGCCCTCCATGATGTTTAAGTTCAAGACACCCCACAAAAACACTAGGCCCATGCTAGACTCAATACCCCTCGTGAAAAGGCCACAAGTACAGTCCCAAAAAACGAAAATCACTGAAAAATCATCACAATCCCATTCCATCCATGCCCTCCATGATGTTTAAGTTCAAGACACCCCACAGAAAGACTAGGCCCATGCTAGACTCAAATACCCTTGGTGAAAAGGCCACAAGTACAGCCCCAAAAAACGAAAATCACTGAAAAATCAGCACAATCCCATTCCATCCATGCCCTCCATGATGTTTACATTCAAGACAACCCACAGAAAGACTAGGCCCATGCAAGACTCACTACCCCTGGGCATAAATGTTGAAAAGTAGGCAAAATGGTTGCAGGCCTAACAACAAGGCCTGCATTCAAAATGGCCACTTGCCTCCCTGCACATTGCCAGGGCCTGTAGCAGCACTCAAAATGGCCCCCAGCCACATGGCCTGTCCCTCCCCATGAACACCCCCAAAAATCGAAAATCACTGAAAAATCAGCACAATCCCATTCCATCCATGCCCTCCATGATGTTTAAGTTCAAGACACCCCACAAAAACACTAGGCCCATGCTAGACTCAATACCCCTGGTGAAAAGGCCACAAGTACAGCCCCAAAAAACGAAAATCACTGAAAAATCAGCACAATCCCATTCCATCCATGCCCTCCATGATGTTTAAGTTCAAGACACCCCACAGAAAGACTAGGCCCAGGCTAGACTCAAATACCCCTGGTGAAAAGGCCACAAGTACAGCCCCAAAAAACGAAAATCACTGAAAAATCAGCACAATCCCATTCCATCCATGCCCTCCATGATGTTTAAATTCAAGACAACCCACAGAAAGACTAGGCCCATGCAAGACCCACTACCCCTGGGCATAAAGGTTGAAAAGTAGGCAAAATGGTTGCAGGCCTAACAACAATGCCTGCATTCAAAATGACCACTTGCCTCCCTGCACATAGCCAGGGCCTGTAGCAGCACTCAAAATGGCCCCCAGCCACATGGTCTGTCCCTCCCCATGAACACCCCCAAAAATCGAAAATCACTGAAAAATCAGCACAATCCCATTCCATCCATGCCCTCCATGATGTTTAAGTTCAAGACACCCCACAAAAACACTAGGCCCATGCTAGACTCAATACCCCTGGTGAAAAGGCCACAAGTACAGCCCCAAAAAACGAAAATCACTGAACAATCAGCACAATCCCATTCCATCCATGCCCTCCATGATGTTTAAGTTCAAGACACCCCACAGAAATACTAGGCCCATGCTAGACTCAAATACCCCTGGTGAAAAGGCCACAAGTACAGCCCCAAAAAACGAAAATCACTGAAAAATCAGCACAATCCCAATCCATCCATGCCCTCCATGATGTTTAAGTTCAAGACAACCCACAGAAAGACTCAGTCCACCCACCACTGAGCACCCCTGGGCAAAAGGCCCCAAAACAGCCCAAAAATCGAAAATTCCAAAATTGTAGTTGCAGCAACTGTAATGCCCCAAACAAACTTACTTGTAAAATTTCTAATCCAACAGTGATCCAAAGAAAGTCAAAAAGGCCTCAAATCCAAATATCCAGAGGCATCCACAAAAAGTAATCCTTCCAGCTCCAGATCCAAATGAAAAGTGACCAGGAGATGGACAAAGCACTGGGAGGAGCCTGCTGGACAGGAACAGGAAGTTGAAGACTGTGGGGCACTTCCTTCCTCCCACCCCCCTCCCCCCCTCCCCAAAATGGACTCCTCGCTAAAAAAATGCAGGCAAATGTCAACCTAAGGAGTTATTCAGAAAAAAATCATCATTTCAAGAAGGTTTATGCTGCTTGCTGGTGGATTTCTTGTGCAGAATTGCAAATTTTATATTTTCGCTTGTGCGAGATTGTTGCTGCTCGCCGCATCTCAAATCTCGCGATGTGATCTCGCCGTACTCACGTTGGCAAACTCTCGCTGTGCAAGTTGGCAAGCCGCGATGACGTAATCGCGCTCGCCAAATTCCCGCGGGATTACACAGCAAGATCCAAAATGGCGCAGCACTCGCAAAATATCGAGAAAAACAACTCGGCAAACGATGATAAACGCTGCGCGCCGCAAAAATTGTATCACCAACGCCGCGTGTCGCAAAAAAAATCCGCTGCGTGCGAATTTGCGGATTTTGCGGGAAATTCGCAAATCTCGCGGATTGCGAATTTACCGAAAATCCGCAAAATCCGCGAGCGTAACGGATTTTCCGCCCATACTTAATCCCACAGTCTAAATACTGTTCAATGTGGTCAAACCCGATCAAAGATGGCCGCAAAATAGCTCAAGATCAGCCCAGCCTATCGGTGAGGACTATTCAATCGCGCAAGAACGTAAATACAGAGTAACCAATTGGGATTTTGTTCGAGGGACGTGAGAAAGCCGGCAACACTCCTAATATCGGTAAAGTTGAAAAAGAGGGGTTAAAGAAACGGGCCTAAATGGAGTAGATATGTAGACTAAGAAGCAGGGTAAGTGAGAAGTCCTCATAGAATTGTGATGGTGTTTTACAGTGACGAATAACAGAAGGAGGTGTTACGTGACTCACAAAAGGAGTCAACCGAAACCTGTTTTTGCTACCTCTCAGCCGGTAGGAGAGATAACTGCCAATAGAGGGTAAATATGGCAATAATTACTCGGTCTGTGCAGTGGTATATTGGAATATACACGTTTGGCAAGGAAGTGAAACTCGAATTTATTTTATTTTGTTTTGTGACAGTGTTTGAAGCCCTGGTGTCCAATGCAGTGGCGTAAAAAGTATATGCCCTGAAGAAATTGCCTGACCAGTACCATGGCAATGAAACATGTTGGCAAGTAGAACATGGCTCTATAGGTAGTAGCCATATTCACTTTTTTAATGTACGCAATCAGCATAAAGGAACAAGAATAAAGTTATCTGTTCGAGCTGTGAGCCTTGTTTTATGTTTTATGTTATATGTTTTGTGACACCACTATATGTGTTACTTGTATTGTTTCCACTGCACTCATCACTGTTAACACAGTTGTTTTCACCTGGACACTTTTCTTTAAGCTCGATGGCACCAATGATGACAACAGGGCCGTCCTGGTGAGTACCTACCAGGGGTCCCATTGGTGGTGCACCCGTGAGGTGCTATCTTGCTTGTGCACATTTTTTCTTACCACATGTTGGTGTGGGTTTCTCCTCTGTCTAGATAAGGGGACGGGCTTTTTTAAGGTGGGCAATTGACTGGGGTATACCCTACCCTACATACATAAGAAATGGGAGGTTGTTGTAACTGATTGCGACATGTGATACCCCAGCTCAATTAAAATTGAATGCCCTAGACCTAGGTCATCATTGTGGTTGTGACTTCTTGAGTGGAGGGCGACCTAGGTCTGTATTTCCCTCTTAGCTCCATGTTGGTGTGCTGAACAGAAAGAAGCACCAAATTCAACTAAACTAGTTTTCTTGATAGCCTAGTGTACAGCTTTCCTTGGCAAGCCTGGACACCGTGTCTCTGTCCTGCAGAGGTAGAAAAGATTACCAAGTCCCCTTTTATTTCAATGATTGAGAACGTTCATTCCAGTTAGTCCTGCTGCATCTAGCTTCTCAGGGCAAGTTTCTAGGCATCAGGTCTCTTTCCAGGAATGTCTAATGCAGGTGCCAGTCCCCTGCAGTCAGTCTGGCCCATTGGATTCAGGAGTCCAGATCATTTTTGTGGGTCTGAAGCAGGAAAAGAGGAAGCCAACCAACTGAACCTTGAAGAGTAGTGCCAGTACCAGGCTTACAGTTGAAGTCAGGCATCTGGGAGTCCAACTCCAGGAATGTTCCGAGGAGGTTACAGCTGAGATGCGCTAAACTTATACTATGTACACTAGCCAATGGTTGGAAAAATTATGCCACCCAATCCTACTTATTTTCTCACAGTCCCCATCTCTCTTTGCAGAACCTCCTCTTTGCCTAACTTTAAAACTACACTTGAACCTCAGTTTCAATATGGTAGAACCCTTCTGCCACCGGTCAGGCATTTATTAGCTCCTTGGACACTCTCATATTTAGATGAGTCTTCCTTCCACCTGAAGGAATCTAAACTGGTTCTCTTCTCCACTGTGACTAGAAAATCTCTGTCTAGGAGACACCTCTCGAAGCCACCCTGCCACCTCCAAGTCAAAAGAGGAAGTGCTACAGCTGTTGTTTGATCTGCCAGCCATTTCTGTCCATTCCCAAAAAGCTAATCCTTGGTGAGTGATCAGCACTTAGCACATTCCTTTCCTTCCTGGGCTCTTAGTTGTGCCAATGTCTAATGCATCAGTGGCGTTAACATTCTCATCAAATCATATGTACTCCAGCTCTGGAAATGTGGTAAATGTTAGTACTAGTTTTCAGCAAGTTTTGGTTCATGCAGCTGAAAGAACATTTTTCCAACGTTACTTTTCCAATCAAGTTAGATGTTGTAGAGATTAACTTTGATGGTGTTTCTTAGCATTTTGACAGATGGAGATGAACAATTAAAAATTGTAATGCAAACATTTTCCCAGGCAAAAATATTAAATCAAATATTTTAATCATACTTAGCGCTATCCCGAGGAAAATGTTGCTGAGTGCACACAATGAAATAGAATGTAAGTCTTCTGTCACAGTTAGGGCACACATTTTAAGTATACAGGGCCTCATTTATGAGAAATAACACATCGCTGCGTGAAAGCAGCGATGCGTCACTTCTCAGTGTGTACTCCTTACGACATTCCTGATGCTTCATAATCATGTCGCAAGGAGTTACAGATACGTCAGTATTTCTGAAGTATCTGTAAGCGCAAAAGTGACGCATTGCTGGAGTGTGTCACAAAAGTGACGCAACTCCAGCAATGCGCCCTTTCACATGGGGCAAGCCCCATGTGAAAGGGCCTGCGTCAGTCTTACGCCTGCTGTCAGGCAGGCGCAAGATTTTGATGCAACGGCGTCCTAAAAGTGACGCAGTGAAATCTCATAGATTTCACTGCGTCACTTTTACGACCCTTCCTTGTGTCAATACGCCCCCTTGCATACATTATACCTGGCGCAGGTATATTGTGGCGCAGGGGTTTACAAAGTGACGCATCTACCTAGATGCGTCACTTTGTAAATATGGCGCAACAAGGCGCATTTTTTACACTGCTGGTGCGTCACAAAAAGTGACGCACTGGCGGCGTAAAAGTGACGCACAGCCTCATAAATGAGGCCCACAGTGTGCAACTTTAGTAGTGACTTATTGATAAATGAAAATAGGTTTATTAGTATGACAAATACACTTTTACTTGCCATGTGTCCGTCAGTGCCTTTAAACTGTAGCCCAACCAGAGAGCTGTGGTAGTCCTGACACATATACATTTCTATCATATGTATGAGTATTGTAAATACACACTCCAGCACACATATAATATTTAAATCAGATACCATTGGTGCATTATCTGCCTTATCTACTATGGCCATAGAGGATATTTAAATAAGCCAAATGGGTGAAAACAATTTAAAAAATACCATTTAAGCGCTTGAACACACACTGAATATTAGTGCCACAGTTTACAAAGTCCTAGTACAGCAAATATAGGCTCCACAAAAAGATTAAAAAAACAGGTATGACGATCTAGAAAATGACAAATTTGCTACCTTTCACTGGTGCACTCTTTTACAGTCATGCTACATGTGTAAAGACAGAATGTTTCGGAAACATATAGTAGATTGTAGCCATAGTTGATTCACAGGTGGATTTACTTACATTGAGGCACCTTAATTGTAGAGACAACATGTTTCAAAAACATGTAGCAAACTACAGTTAGTCTGTGTTTTGCCCCATTTGGACCTTAGCCTGGGACTGTCTATAGAGTTTACGCTGTAGTTAGATTTAGTTGTGTCTCAGTCCTTGGATACCATGTAGACATGGTGGATCAGGGTATGAGCTGGGCAGGATGCAGTAGTTGTCGTCTGCCCTTCCTGTCTGTCCTAAGGCAAGATTTCATCATGAAGTCTGTTGCTTGCAGTGTTATACGCATAATTGTGAACAACTCAAGGAAACATTGCGATTGTTGATATATGGAAATAGATTAACCCCTGGTATTTAAATATCTATAGAAAGGTTAGATGCCAGAAGAGGTGCTAATTATTTGAATCAGCGTTGGATGCAAGATGCAATTGAGGCTAAGTCTGACACTGTTTTCATGTGATAATGTATTCATTTAGTTTGAATGATCAAAGTGGCTGCAGGTTCCTATGAAATGAGCATGTGTCTGCCCAAGCTCACTGGTAAAGAGATATGCACTATTTAGGAGCAACAGAATACAAATATTCTGCTATTCAGTCTGAGTACCAAGCCTGTCATTCACCTGGGCGGGCAAATATTTCATACCCTTCATTTGGGGAAGTGCCTTCATCATCCCTACTTATCATAACCTTTTCTAACAACTGTTGATAGAAAATTCCCGATTTACATTTAACTACGTATCCTTGCATGAGTACAAATTCCTTCACAAATACTCCAAAGAAGGCGAACTGTGCACATTGACAGTGTGTTTCCTGGAAGACATGAAATCAATGGATCCCTGCAATGATGATTGTGATATTTTTGATAAGTGTTTGTGCACTACATGTCATTGCAGGATGTGATACACCAAGCTGACCAGATGAGACCAGATGAAAATCTCTTTTTGTTAGCTTATGGATTTTTGTTATGGTCCTTAGCTTGTGAGCGGGAAGTTCATGGTAATCTTGTTGTAAGGTTCATGAGCACACGTGTACTTGGCTAAGTAGAGTGCCTAGCTAATAGTGGTACAATTTATTCACTTTTTCATATACAAATTAAGACATTTGTATATAATTCATTGAAGATGTCTGCAGGAGTACCAGCTAGCTCCTAAAGAGGAGGGTGGAAATAGATTATTTGGGATGGCTTCTTATTTTTCCAGATGGTAAGTTAGCCAAATATTTTCCATTGCTCTTATTGACTGTTATTTCAGGGGTTTGTGGGTAGCTATTGTTGGAATACTATCCAGTGAAGTCTTGATTAGGCTCTTATGAAATTTTCTCAACAGAGAATCCTTGGTGCTTTCTAAACGACAATGGTAGAAATTAGAGTTTTGTATGCAGTATCTATTTACCACTTGTTAGATTTGGGGGTCTCTAATTAGCACCGGTAGGTACTTGTGACAAATAGGGACCCTTGCCTCTAGTCGGGGTAAGGGGGTACACTCCTAAAATAACCCCTGCTCACCCACTTGGTAGCTTGGCACGAGCAGACAGGCTTATCTCAGAGGCAGTGTGTAAAGCATTTGTGACCACATACAGTAATCAAGTGACAACACTACAAATGGACACCACACAGGTTTTATATCAAAAATAAGTATTCTTTATATGGACATATCACAAGACCACAAACGACAAAGGTAATTTTAGCTTAGTTCTCTTTAGTTCTTAAAATGCGACACTTTAAGTCAATGTACCTTATGATGCATCACGCTTCCACAAGGAAAGTGTTGCAGAGATGAGGATGCAGCAAAGATCCGGTGCAAAGAAATAAAGATGTGAAGTTCTTCATGATGCGGCATGCTTCTCCGATGTTGTGAGAAGTCTTGACTTGATGTGTCAGCTGCAGCGGCGACACCCTTGTTCCATGATGCGACGACAGCGGCTTTGGCAGCGACACTCTTCTCTGACATTGCGAGATGCTTCTGCGCGTTGCGACAACTGCAGCGGCGACACCCTTGTTCCGTGATGCGATGACAGCAGCTCCAACAGCGGCATGCTTCTCCTTGGATGCGAGGCGATTTTCTTGATGTGGTGCAATGCAACAGCTACAGCGGCAACATCCACGATGCGATGGCAGTGGCTGCGACGGCGACACGCTTTTTCGGGGTTGCAGGATGTTTCTTGAGATGTGGTGCAATGCCACAGCTACAGCGGTGACATCCACAATGCGACGGCAGCGGCAGCGACGGCAACACCCTTCTCCCTCTTGGGTAGCGCTTCCAGTTCCTTGCGACATGCAGTTACTCAGAAGGCCCAAAACAGCAGCAGGCACTTCCAAAGAACTCTGGGGAGCTGGGGGTTGAAGTCTGTTGTCCCTGAAACTTCAGCAGGAGGCAAGCTCTTCTCTCAAGCCCTTGGAGATCCTTTACAAGTTGAATAAAGCACACCCAGTTCTTTCTCCTTTCTTTGGCAGACTGGCAACCACTGCAGGCCAATCCCCCAAGCAGCACTTCAGCTTAGGGATAGTCTCTCAGTTTTTCAGGTTCCTCTCCTCAGCAAAGGTTTCTGCTCCTTGTCCAAAAGTAATCTACATTCTTGGGATCAGAGTCCCAATACTTATACCCCAAAATCCTTTGCCTTCTGAGGGCAGAGGGACCTTTGCCTAATCCAAACCAGTTCTGGGGCACTCTGTTTACATGAATCCTTCTATCCTTTCACAGTGCAGGGCAGAAACATCAGACGCCCCACAGGAGGTGGAGCCAGCATTGTGGAGGAAAGGCACAGCCCTGGAGCATTCTGTTGACATGACTCCTGCTCTCCTTTCACAGTGCAGGGCAGAGACATCAGACACACCACAGGAGGTGGAGACAGCATTGTGGAGGGAACGTACACCCCTATTCAGGTCCCAGGTGCAACTTCTCCCTCCCATCTAGATGCCGATCTCTCTATTCACCACTGGGCTGACTCACTCTGTCTCCTGGAATCCCCCAGCCCTGTCACTCAAACTCCAGACAAGGAATACACAACCGAGTAGAGGCAGGCTTCAAACACAGAATGTTAAAACCTACTTTACTAAAAGATGTATTTTATCATTCTGAGTTCAGGCATACTAAACTCGAATTTCCACCATGTTCCCTGAGTCAGTTAGCATTATAAAATGTAATAATCTAACTGCCCATTCTGGCCTATGGAGAACAGGTAGCCTTGCAATAGTGAAAAACGAATATGGCTGAAATTCACTATTAGGACATGCCACGCACACTAGGGCTTGTCCTACCTTATACTTACAATGCACCCTGCCCTTGGGACTACCATAGGGGTGTCTGATATGAAGAAAAGAGAAGGTTTGGGGACTGGCAAGTGGGTGCACTTGCCCAGTCAGCATGGCAGTACCAGACTGCACACAGGCTCTGCAATGGCAGGCCTTAGACACACTTTTACAGGCTCTTTCTGAGGGTGGCACAACCAGTGCTGCAAGCCCACTAGCAGCACTTGGTTTACAATCCCTGGGCACACTCAGTGCACTGTAATAGGGTCTGACTAGTAAACCAAATAAGCCAATCATGGAATCACTAATCCATACATCAATTTACAGTAGGGAGAGCATATGCACTTTAGCACTGATCAGCAGTGGTAAAGTGCCCAGAGTCATAAAACAGCCAACAACAGGTCAGAAAAAATAGAGGAGGAAGGTAAAAGGTTCAGGGGTGACCTTGCAAAAAAAAGGGCCAAGCCCAACACCATTGTTGTACTTTAAAACATCAATCTAAGTTCAATAGGTAAAAAATAATGTACCATCCATGCAAAGTGGTATGACACTCATGGAAATCTTTCAATCTATGTTGTAGTCATTCTAAATAGCATCACTGTCAAATATGCAGGAGACACCTTTTTTTTATTAAAAGAAAGGAGTGCAGAAACAGATTTGTGTTCAAAATTGAGAATACTGTGGATGAACATGTTCAGTAAGAAACCAGTGGGTGATGTGTTTAGTAGAGGAAACATTGTTTATGTCTGTCTGGAGTTTATATTGCAAGTCAGAATGCATAAAACGTTTTCAGAGATGGATTAAAAAGGTTGATGGGGTCTGGTCATGTGAATGTACCACTCATGGAGGTTCATTCACATCTAAGGTCTGGGCTGGTAGCTGCTGCTTGTGGCCAATACACAGCAGAGAAGTAGGATGACTATCTTCCGTTCCCTTCCCCTCCCCTCCCCTCCCCTTTGGAGAGCAAGAAAGCATAAGAAGGGACATAGTTTCAGCGCTGAAGACAGATACAGAACAGACGAATATTGATTGCTACAGTGTTCTCTCCAAATGATGGCTTAAGAGCTTTCTTGTGTCTTTTTTTTTACACTTTAACAGGTTTTGCAAAGGGTAATATAATATTAATGGGAAACTTCTGGGGTGCCTCCACAGCCCATAAAGGTGCAGGATCTAAGACCCTTAAAAGTATGTTAAAAACACCAAGCCTGTGCAATCTCTGGATAGGACAACCGCATAGATCAGACAGCTTTCTTGTTTTTCATGCTCTTCTCTCATGGTGGTCAGACATACTCAAGAACTGACTATGCAGTGGTGAATAACGCCTTAATGACTATTGTACACAGCACTAACATTCACCAAACAATGCTCTCAGTTCATACACTAATAGTGCTCTCTCTAACCTGGGCCCTTCAGATCCCAATATTGGGAACATAGATATTACACTTAGCATTATTTAGTGACACAATCCCGATAGCTGATTTCAAACCAATATAGAAAAATATGTGCAATTCACCGCCCCATCGAGGTGGGTCACTCATGCAATGATGGTGTTTTTAAAGCTTTTATGAGGGGTGAACACATTGGAGCTATTGATAACCTTTATAAATTCAGTAGTAAACAATACGATCTTTTATGAGACGAATGCCTAAAAGCTCAAAGAATCTATAGAGCAACTCTCACCTAATGTCTCCTACAGTCAGTAACATCAGTAAAAGGGCAAACTTAGGGTCTCATTAGGATGGCGGACGGACCTGCGTCCTGGCTGACGGTGTCTTGCAGACACGGCCACCAAATATCCCTACAAAACCCACGGATCAGCGGCGGACAGACCTGTCGTCCGCTGCTGGTCCCACCACAATCCCACCCCCATCCTAATCTGGCGGTGGGTGTTTTCTGTGGCCGCGGCGGTGAATCTGCATCCTCCGGGCCGGTGGTGGCTTCCGCCGGCCCGGAGGATGCGGATTCACCACCATCCTAATGAGGCCCTTAATACTGTAACAAGAAATAAGGTGAAGTTAACTCTGCTCTTCATCAAAAATCTCATATGATCAGGGGACTAGACACGGACCTCATTTGGGAGATAATTGAAGTAAAACAAAAGAATGATTATATAGGCGACATACAGCTCCCTGTGGGGTCGATTTTCACTTGGAGGAAGACAAATTAGAAGATATTTCGAGAATTCTACATTACCCTATATCTGCGGTTCTTTACTGTTTAACTTTTAGGTACCACCACTGAATCACCACTGGAAGACGGGGACTCTACTGTAATGTCTATAGTTTAACTACAAAACAATACACAAAAAACAAATGTAGATCAAATATGCAAATTATTAAATAATTTTAATTACAAAGAAAAAAAATAGACAACATTGACATTTTAACTTCAGTTGGAACAATGGAGCTTTGCAAAATGTGGTTTGTTTGGAAAATATGAAGTGATATGCTAGACTCGAGCCTGTCATTTTTTGTCATTGACTACCAGTGCTTCAATTGAGGCCACATTTTTAATTTTTAATTTTGCTTTTTTTGTAAAAACATACTTTATTATTCATCTAATATTACATTTTGTAGAAACAGTTGCAGAACCCCTATGTTGGCCTCGCCGACCCCCAGGGTTCCACCGACCATATTTAAGGAACCACTGCCCTGTAATAATTGTAACCCCTCTCTAATGAGGTCCGATTCACATACCATTTAGCTGCACCTCTTCCATGCATGTGTCATTGACCAATACAGTACAGAAAGCACTTGTTCCAGATAACTTAACTGCAGGATTTTATAAAACCTTGGCCAACTCCCTAACTCCATATGCAGCCAAGAGAAAGAAAGGGAAAGTGAGACTCATGATCGGAGAAGTCAATATCTCCTTAATCTCCTTAATCCCAAATCTTGCTAGAAAATCATATTATGCACATTTTATAAGTCCGTTGTGCAACTTCATGGCCATGAGAAGCTGTGTCCAAAATGTTCCTGTCCAGGTTTGATTCTCTCCTTCCCAACCTGATACATCCCAACCAATGAGGGTTTGTTAAGGGTCAGTAAATACACGCACACACACATGCTGTGTTATTCACCTGGTCGAAAAAGAAAGAAGAAACCTGATACTGACAGGGGTAGTCTTGTTGGATATAGACAAGGCATCTGACTGGATGGACTGGTAATTTCTTATCAATTTACTCTTCAAGGTTGGATTTTGTCACCTTTATATAATTGCATTATAAGGGTATTTCAAGGGTTTCTCTGCATTGCAAACTGTTACACCCTTTTATTCTGTATAGGGCATAAATCAGGGATGCCCCATCTCCTCGTTGAACTTTTCCCTCTACATTGAGTCCTTTGTAGCATGTATCGGTGCAACTCATAACATTGAGAGTATCCAGTTTGGCCACAAAATGCATAAAATCACCTTATTTGCATAGGATGTCCTTCTAAACCTAATACATCCATCCCAAAACTGTAATCCCATCCATTGGACTTCGAGGGAGACACTGGGTTTGAGGATAATTTATCAACCGGAGAACGCCTGAACTTGATTTTGTTCTCTGACAAAGTGAATGGTTTGAAACCTCAGATTCCTTTTGACTCAGCAGTTAACTCTGTCAAATACCTGTGCGGTCGATATGATTTTAAAACCATCAGACCTCTGAAAGGCCAACAATTCATATATCGTAGCGAAAAATACACATCTTAGAGTTCTATACCTTTTCTAACCATTTTCCACCTTAGACTACAATGAGTTCTTCATGGAGCTAAATAGTGACTCAGAAATTAAATCTGCAACCGATTTGGGCAAGATTAAGCGTAACCAGTTTTGTGCTAGTTTTGTACTAGCTAGACAGTTGAATATTCTGGAAATCTCAATGTATTATAGAAAAGCACAGTAAAGTAACTCCTTAGAAAGACTGATCAACTACTAATGGATCGGCTGGTGGTGGGCAGAACTCTTTTTGTGTGAAACAGCCTGCTATAGACTCCCAGGTGCCTAAATAAGAACCCCTATGGCCACTACACTGATAGTCTGGAACACCTTTACAAAACAATTAAACCTTACTACATTCCCTTAACCATGCACCACTAACCACCACAACCATTTGTTTACACAGGCTTTCTTGGTAAATTAAAATAAGGGGACATAAAATGTGTAGCAAGGAGGGTAAGAGTTTGTCCTTTATGACATCTATTTGAGTCTTCAAAGTAAATTAAATTCTGGTGTTCCAGCTTGGACTCAGCTGCCAAATGGACTTGAAGGTGGGTCTGCTTCTGAAGACTTTACCCTCTGGTATGTGGCGAGGCACTGCCATAGAGGAAACCATTTATGGGACAGTAAGCGTTGTTCCCGTCCAGGACAGGATCCTGGCGCAGTCTTGTTATTACTTCCCAGAATTGTCTAAACTGCTGAATTGTCTGGAAGGAAGTGTGTCAGAGGACGAACCGAAGTGGTGGCAAATTGTTGTCCTACCTAAACAGAAATCCAGTTCACTGCCAGTAAGAGACAGCGTTGAGGTTAGCAGTGAGCTGGAGCTTTCATACTTCTGCTAACCTTTCATCTAGAAGTGCATGTTGAAATACTTTCAAGTGAGCAGAGTGCTAACAGTCTTTGCGGATTACCAATTTAAAAAAAACACTGCCCAGTTTGATGTAGCATTTTTAATGTATCATCTCGAGTACCTATCTTGTGTGTGCTTTTGCTGTTGCATCGTGGAAGGGGAATACAGGGGCATATTATCAAGGGGGTTTATCTCCACTTTTTTGGCTTTAAAAGCCAAGAAAGCAGAGATAAAATTATCTCCCTATTACCTAGCTGTCGCTAACACCAGTTAGCGACAGCTAGTAGGAGATAGCGACCATCTTGGGCCCCACTTTGCATGTCAGTGATATTTATCACTAATGACATGCAAAGTGGGCGTGCCAAGATGTTAGCGACTGAAAACAGTCGCTAACATCGCTATCTCCTATTACCAAGTTTTGGAGATATTCGCCCTAAGCGCGAATATCTCCAAAAGCTAACACCTGCCCTGAGCAGTTCTTAGCCATGTTATCCAATGGGAGGTGGATAACATGGCTAAGAGCATTAGCTCGGTAATGCATGAATATCGCTGACTTTTCAGCGATATTCATGCATTGCGGCGATTTTTATCGCATTTGCGATAAACCTTGGTAATACCAATGTTTATTTGTGGTAAAAATCGCCGCAGCTCAGCGGTAAATTTTTCACGCTAACCAAGCAATAGCGATAATTATCGCTATTGCTTGGTAATATGCCCCACAGTTTTCATGGCTTTGGCAGTTGTCACCATAGGGCTGTGGAATGAAGGTGTTGGGTTTCACTGTGGAATGGTGCAGTCGTTCATGGATGGTGGTTATTGCTCGGAGGCTGCTTCTCTTTCATGTGCTCCCATAAGCTTCTACATTCTATTATTCTCCGTGGTCTCAGCCTTTTTAACCTGTTCAAACAAATGCTGATGAGGTGGAAGATATAAATTCAACAAGTTCCACTTGAGGTGCATATATTTAAAAACAAAATCATACTGATCTGAAATAAACAGGTTAATGCTGCAAACAGAAAAGACATTTAAGGAATCTTCAGAATAGGAAGAAAAGCTTGATACGTGTTGTGTTCTATTGTTTGGTTCTTCTGTGAATAGAATTGTAGGTATAAACAGGAAGCCAATGTCGGACTCTGTTTGTGCCTATGACATTTCTGGGGCACACATCTCTATGGTTGTTCTCTAAATATCCTTTATTTTGTTTGTTTTCAGATAACATCAGGTATGTTTTACATGTTTTTTAATAGAGCTGAAGTCTGGAAACAGGATATTGGGGAAACCAGGAGCGTACAATAGAAGCGAAAACAATATTTCCTTTTCGAAATGCACATAGCGTTTTAGAGGTCTGACCTTTTTCTTGACTTCATCATTTAGTTTTGCAGTTTCTTTCAGTACATTCATAATTTGTTCTTCAATTGTCCTCAAGTGTACCTGATGATACAGCAGATAACAGAAGCACACAGGCCCTTTGGCCACCGGGCACTCAATGCTTTCCAAAAACTATTCTCATCAGGTCAGCTGTTTATCTGCAGTAAAATATGTCAATTAAGTAATGTGATCAGGAATCATGATGCCTTTACTCTGATGAAGTTGTTGTTTTCGCTATTATATTCAATGCTATATACGCTTTTCTTGCAAAGGTATTTGATTATGGGCCACATTGCAAGATGCCTGGAGCGGTCTCCCCTGGGAGATACAACTATAGCTGCACCAGTGTTTATTCAGTGGCGGCCGGTGCGGATCGGTGGTGGGGAATCGGGGGGCGGGGGCAGGGCGACAGTGAAGAGGGGTAAATAAAAAATAACATTAAACGTATCTCCTCGCCGCGTACTCCCTCGTTGTGTCGTGCTCGTCGCATCTCTCCTCTGTCCAGGACATGGAACAGGAAGCACCCAGACTTAAGCTCTCCTGAGCCAATCACAATGTTGCAATGCAGCCTTATGATTGGTCTGAGAGCCAAGTACATGCTAAGTGCACATCAATATTTGGCTGGCCCAACAGGGCCGGCCAAAAATGAATGTGCACTTAGGGAGTGAAAACCACTCCTCCAATCCACTGCTCTGTCAGCGGAGCAGCCTTGTCCCTCCTGGCAAAGCTGCCATGCACGTAACAGGAAAAAATTAAATAATAATAACTTTCAGTAATTATCATTTTATTTTTCCTTACACAGCTGAAAATTAGTGGGGTGACGATCCTCTGCCTTAGCGGAGGAGCCGCCACTGTGTTTATGGTAAGCAATTTGGAGAACTAGAAAAGACTTTATCATTAAATACAGACTTTTTAATTAATCAGATGACAATAAGAAAAATGTATTTACTAAATGTAAGCGGAATAGTTTGAATGTTAACATTTATATACCCATACAAAATGTAATCCATTGATATTATGAAGCTGATGAGACCTGATGAGAATCTTGCTTTTTTAGGAAATACGAGCAAAAAAACATTTTTATGTATTATGAGTAACAATTTACTGGTTGACACATGCATTACTCACCCAATAATTGTTCTTCATGATTCATGCCAATCTCAAATCATGGCTCGTGCGGTGGTGGAAGATATATCAATCTTCGGTGCTTCTGGTGATTAGCAACCACGTGAGTGAAAGAATAATTTGCTTCATGTATTGCTTGGAGTTAGCTGTGCCCATTGTTTCTGTAGAGATGGGGGAAGTTGGTTGAGTAGCTCATGGACTTTTGGGAGATGCAGGAACCAAGGTCACACATGTGCACCAAGGATACATGGTAAGTTGGCAATGGCATAGAATTGTGTCTTGCCTTGTGCATGAGCTGGCTGAACTTATTTTGGAAAACAAATTTGGGCCTGATTGAGATGTCGGGTGAAAAGCCTCCGACCAGCAGTCGGAGGCTTATCGCCTGACATGGTGGGTTTAAAGTACGACCGACGACGGTTGGCGTTTAAACCTGTGGGGGGATTCCAAAGTGGCTCCAACGGGCTCAAGGAACCCGTAGGTTCATTGGGAAGTCTGGATAATCTCTTAATGACGGAAGCAACGCCGTCTTGATTACGATGTCAGTTTCGGACAGCCATTCCATGTCAGCTTTACCGACATGGAAAGGCATTTGGAAAGCGACATTGGGGGCCACTAGCAGGGCCTTTTTACCCCAGCGCTCCGCATTTGGGCCCGAGTGGCACCTATGGTACCCCCCACGGTGCAGGGATGTTTTCAAAACATAAATATTTCAATGGAAGCTTCTATGCAGGCATATTTCCGCCCGCGCCCAAGCTTCCATGATGAAATAGATGTTTCCAACTGCCCTATGGGTGGTCACATCGTAAAAGTGTAGTTGGAACCACCGACATAATGTTCTTTTCTGCAACGGTGTCGGGCAGACAAATGTCTCCCCGACATCGTAATAAGGCCTTTTGTTATACTACAGAGCTAATGGTTCTATTTCATCTTCAAAACAATTTGATTTCTCCGTGCCCTCCTCTTCTTCTACTCTGGGCTGATCATCTTAGGATACCTTTTAATGTAAGTTTCACCTTTTCACATTCAAATCTCCAGAGTCTTAATAGTAGTAAAATGTCATTAGAGCGATTTAAGGATACGTAAACAAAGTTTATGGTCTTTGCACCCTACTTCTGTTCTGTGTGTCTCTGACCCTGAGTTTGATCTGACTGTGAGGAAAAATAATGATTGTTTCATTACAGCCCAGGATATAATTGCTCTACAGATATATTTTTATTCACGCATATTATCTCCCTCAGAATTCTGGTATACAGAAAAGCTTGCAGCTGTTAAATGTAACTGTATTTATGTTTTAAAACTGGAGAGTGGACTGTTATCTATCTGTTACAATAAGTAATCTATCTCAAATGAAAGAATTAATTTGCCGATGGTCCTGCTCTTACTTTGAATCTCTGCTTAAGACAAGGGAACCCTACTCACAAAGAACCAGGGTGATAGTTTTATATAGGAAAACAACAGCTCCAGTGGATAAATGTAGACAAACATTTTAGGCAGTACATATGCACAATGGTGATAAGTTTGTAAAGGACTTAGTAATGTCGGGGTCAGTGAGGTAAGGCCAATTATAGTGCTAGTCACTTACACTAAGTAATTCATTTGCAAAAATTCCGTGTAATCATTTTCCTTTCCTTTCTTGAATGTCCATTGAAGTACCCGGCTGGGTCCTCACGTGAGTCCATTCTTTCTTTTTTTCACTGCACATGGAACACGTCACACTCACCTAAGCTGCGCCCTTTAAGATCCAGGTATTCGCCCTCATTCTTAACCCTTCATAGAGTTTCTCGCATATGTGCCAGTAAATAGGGCCTAATGCTTTCCCTATCCCTTTTAGATGTCCCCACATTAACACTCCTGAGGAGACCCCACATCCATAGGAGGGTTGAAACGTTGTCGACAAGTTTACAGAAAGGACCATCACACAGCCAGTGTCATTATACACCTAAGCTCTTGATCTTGTATAATAGAATGGTTGCTTTTTGTAATTATGGAAACCTCTATTTTTAAATTGCACACTGTATATAGTCACTTATGGTTCCATGTTACACTTGGGGACACAATGCACAAAGTATACCGCTTTTTGAATTTAAGAAAGTGTTTTATATCATTTCTTTGTGTATCTATAAAAACGCTAAATGAACAAACTGTGCAGAGAGTCCTTTTTTAACCCCCACATTACTAAGTCCTTTATAAACTTATCGCCATTGTGCATACGTACTGCCTAAATTGTTTGTCTAAATGTATCCACTGGAGCCGTTGTTTTCTTACTTTGAATCTAGCATCTCTACTTCATGTACATATTTTGTTGATGTTTTTAAGTGTGTGTGTTGAACCCATTCTTCCCTACACCATTTTGGACTTTTTCATCCATATCAAGATCTCTGTAACTCTTTCTGTGCATATTATGAAGACACATTTTTAAAGATTGAATACACTTTAGAGTAAAAAAATTGTGACTCTTCTGAAACCCCAAGTCCTATTTTTCTAAAAAAAGAGTTCTCTTAGACCATATAATAACTTACTTGTGATAGTCTAATAAGGTCTCCATGGCAATTATTCCTCATGATTGTCTCATACATCTGTTCAGATTTAATGACTATCTTTTTGCCACTAGATTTTTTCCAGTAACAAATCTGCATTTTCTGCTAATGTGGATGCTGCTAGGCATTCTCAGGCTGTCATGCAGTACAGATACCTAAGTATTCTGGCACTGCCTAGAGGATTTAGATCCATGGGATACCATCATGAGCCGAAAGAGAGGAGAAGAAGGACATACCTGCAATGCTTCAACACCAGCCTCACCTACTCCATATCCTCCTTCACAAACAACAGCTAAATTTAATAAGGACCAATCAGGCAGACAGGTTCAACACCATAGTTTGGGCACTATAATAAGTAGAGCAATATTTCAGAACTGCTGTCAAAACCAAATAATGCAGTGCTTGAGACATATTGTAATCAACCACAGGTGCCTTAATGGCATTCTTTACATGGCTGGCACATGTAAGAAAATGAGGTCTTAGTTTGAAGGATCTTTCCCATGTAGTAAGTACAAAACATTGTTAGATTTAACACTCAAGTTCAATAAATAAATCTGCCTCAACCCTTCATCACCCTTCATCGCTATGATCTAGAGCAGACAAGCATAACGTAAGGAAAATGTTTTAAAGTTGTTGGAAGTACCAGAACAATTAAAAAGTCAAAATTCAACACAACGAAAATCCTAAAGCTGATTTCTAAAAATAGAGAAAATGTAATAAGAAAAATAACATCAAAACGACTAAAATTCAGTAAGGGCAAATGGAGAAATGGCTTTCTAACATTTTAGGAGAAATGCACCCACAAATTGAAAGCAGCAATCAGAAGTCACCATGAGCAGTTGACCAGGATGTATGCATGATTTCAGGCCAACCACAATGGTCAGATATCCCAAGCGGGTCAAAGCAGATACAGATTTTAACTTTGGAGTTGGGGCTCAATTCCGCCACAGCCCTTCTCCCATGAACACCAAAGCTGCGTGAGCACCAGTCCGCCAGATTACGAGTCAAGTCAAATGATCTTTATTCGGAAGTCAGAAGCATCCATAAAAGTACACACAGGTTAAGTTAAAAAGATACATTAAAATGATGATAAAATGTATCCAATACATTATACAGTTGATCATACATGAAATAACGTTAAAAAGTTGCATGCATACATACAAAATAGTCCTTTTCAAATGCAGAAGATAGCTATTTATGCAATATCCAATGTGCAAAAGGCAATTTTGTGCAAAGATGAGCAATGTGCAAATATTCCTTAAAACAGTCCCCAAGCGGTCGTAACTGGACGGCCAGGGAAGCCACATATCTAAACGCCAGTACAATACTCAGATGTGCAAAAGAGCTAATGTACAAAAAATGCAATATGCAGATGTTCTTCAAACAGATTCCATAGTTGCACGGGAGCGAACACTAGCTTTAAGAAAACTGCTCACGATAAATATCACCTCATCAGAGGACATCCTTCGAAAGATTTTCATTGCCTGATTCAAGTCCCTAAACCCATGTCTACGGCAGTACGGTTTTAGGTATTGACAGGTATAAAGTTTGTAAAAACCACAAAAGAAAAAATAATGTATCAAACTTTGTTTGCCGCCCACGGAACAAGGACAGTCCAACTGTTCCAGATGTTTATTATAACCAAGGGGGAAGCTCAATAGGTTTACAATGCTTCCATCCCGGAAGCGGAACAGAAGGCTCCTATTCCACCTGCCTATTGTGGTGAGCAGATATCTTTGTGGTAACACTAGGGAACTGTTATCAGGCTCGACTAAGGAAAAATATTTAGCAATGGAAGATTTGGGGTGTTCAGATCTTGCCCGCTCCTCCCCATATATTCATAAAGTGCTCTTTTAACTATATTTTTATGAGAGCAGTGGATAGTGTTAGGGGAGCTAAACAGATGGCCCTGACCCACACTTGTTATTTATGTTATATGTTATTTATGGGTCTTGTATAGCGCAACGGCTACTCCAAAGGAGTGTCCCGGCGCTTTGTGCTCCAGACCCGGAAAAAAAGACTGAGACTAGACAAGCTTACCTCAACTGCTTTTAACCAAGGTACATGGTGAGACCTCTCACTTTGTAAGCAGTCAGTTATTATACTGCGGGTTAAGTGGGCCGCGGGATTTAGCCAGATTTTGAGCCAAAAGATAGCAGGTCTTGAACGGATGAAATCCTCTATGTATGGGAGTTTGAGCTCATTATGGCAAATAAATGTTGGAGCACAGAAGACTCCCCCCAATATTTTTCTGCAAAACCTATTTTCCTCAGTTTGGATGTGTGTGCAATTAGAATATCCCCACACTTCCGCCCCATAGGTTCCCGTGGGTTGGCATTGGGTGCGGTAGATCTTTAAAAGTGAGGTGATAATGTCAGCCTGTTTAGGTTGCCGAAGGGAGAGAATCGAATTGATAGATTTACTGATTTTGTTTCTCCCATAGGACACATGGGGTTGCCAAGAGCCCGTATTAGCAAATAGCAGTCCTAAGTATGGAAAAGTGCTTGTGCATTTAAGGCTGTTATCCCCTGTTTTAATTGCAGTTATATTGTATTTTTTGGGCCCGCAATTCATAATATGAGATTTTTTGTAGTTTGTGGTTAGGCCCAAATCTGCCATAAAATTAACAAAACCAGAGATTAGGATACGTAGGGCGTTGGGTGTGCGGCCTATTAACTCCGCGTTATCCGCGTACAACAACGCGGGAATGGGGTTACCGTTTATAATTGGGACATCGTCAGTTAAAGTGCGCAAATTGCTGCTCAGCCCATTGATGTACAAGATAAAAAGCAGGGGGGCGAGCACGCAGCCCTGTCTGACCCCCCTGCCGATTAAAATGTCATTCGAAGTCGCACCCTCATTATTAATGCGCACTCTAACCTTCAAATCCCGGTGCAGGTATGAAAGAAAGTAAACTAGGGAATCATTCAAACCATAACTAAGCAAAAGTGACCACAAATTCGAACGGTTAACAAAATCAAAGGCTGAACTTAAATCCATAAAACCAAGGTACAATGGGGATTTTTTTACGATGGTGTACTTTGCCATTAACAGATTCAAGTTCAGGCATTGTTCGACAGTGCCCACATGGCTTCTAAAGCCGAGTTGGCAATGGTCTAGTATATTGTTGTCCTCGGCCCAGCTCCTCATCCTGTTAAAAATTACCCGCCCTAGAACCTTCAGTGTGTTGTCAATTAGCGATATTGGCCGATAACAGCCGGGATCTTGTCTGTCAACTTTTTTAAATATTGGGACAATAACGTTGTTTGACCAAGATTCAGGAATAGAGTTGTCGGATAGGTTGTTAAATAAATTGCATAACAGGGGGGCCCAAATATTGATTTCTGATTTAATTTGATCTATTGATAGGCCATCCTTGCCGGGCGCTTTATTCCCTGCGGTTTCGACTATAGCTTCCTCAACCTCTGATAATGCAATATCCAGGGGTGTAGTAGGCATGACATGGGAGATACTATCTGAGGGGGGCCCTTGTGCGGCATAGATTTTAGAAAAATGCTTGACCCACACATCCCCCGCTATATTACAATTAATAGCTGTAATATTGGAACCAAAGGATCTTAGGAACTTGACCTCTCTCCAGAACCCTGTAGTGTCTTTCAAGGCCACAGACCGAACCAGAGAGTCCCAATGGTCCCTAACTAGGGCCTCAGAACGTGTGCGTACTGCGGTTTTATATATTGTTCTTAAGTCTTTTACAAGTATCGGGTCCCTAGGTTTGGATTTCAGGGCTTCCCTTAGCTCTCTATTGGCCCTAGAACAAGAAGAGTCGAACCAGCGAGGGACGCAATTCTTGTTCGTACGGGCTGGTTTCGAGGATTCCCTTTTAATTGCCGAACAGAGATCGCTAAAAGAATTAACGACATCACGTCCAGATCTATCGAGGGTCAAACAGTTCTCCATTAATGTGGGATTTTTGTTAATAACTCTAGCTAGAATGCCTTTATTATCGGCTCCTTTCCAAACGACTCTTAATCTATCGGTGGATGCTTCCAAAAATTGCGCGCCCACCTCTATTCTGACTTCATCTTTATTTTTCTTGCCAGGATTATTTAGATGTATTATAATTGGATAGTGGTCGCTGTGGATGGAACAAGCGACCTCTGCTTTTAAGATGATATCACTTAGAGAAGGGGAAATAAACATATAATCTATGGTGGAAGAACACCCTTGACCAATATAAGTAGGAGTCGCCGTTTTATTTCCTCCCGTGCCTGCAATTTCCAGGGCAGTCACTAAATCTCGGGTTGCTAGGTGATCCCTCAATTCCTCACCATTTCTACATGGGTGGTCATTACGATACATATGAGCATTAAAATCGCCTCCAATACAAATTCCATCGAAAATTCCATATTTCTGCCCGACTATTACATCATCAATAAAATTAAACAATATTAAAAAATTATTATTGGGATGGGACACGAAATCATTGTTATAAAAAGTAATTAAACATAATTTTAACCTGTTTGTGTATTTCACAGCCATAAAACATTTCTCATGAGTCTGGATCAGTTTGGTTTCTACACCAGCTGTTATTTTGGCCCAGATAGAAAGGCCCCCGCTAGGGCGACCCATAGGGGGCGCCGGTACAGTTTGATTATGGCAGCTAAATCCTTCTAATAAAAGTGAGGTTGTACACCATGTTTCTTGTAACATAAGTATATCACAATTATTGTTTACCCAGTTTGACCATTCTTTGATTCTCAATTTCGATTTAAGACCCGCTATATTCCAACTCACAATAGCTAGGTTACAACCCTGTAAGATAGTACTTGAATTACCAAATGATTGGTTAACTACAGTGATTGGGAGAAGTGGACGGGTATGTGGTGATAAATCTTGATTGGGTACCTGGGGTAAGGGATCAGCGGCCATAATATCACAGTCGGTAACTAGTGGTCAGTTAAACATGTCCAATTCAGAGAGGGGTGCAAACCTATTGTACAGGTTAAGGGGAAAGAACGCTGGGCGCAGTTGCTTTTGTGGAGGTCTATAAAAGTAGCTTAGGGGTATTAGGGTAACAACAGTGGAGATACCAGGGCGAGTATTATTTCTATTAAGCAAAAATCTAACTGTACCAGGGTTCTTGAAATTGAGGACTATACAGTCACCATCAATATCTTTAAATAAGGACCCTACCCATGACACCCTGCGGGCTGACAGGATTTCATTGGAGATGTCATATCCAACACCTTTTTGCTTAGTAAGCCAATCAATACATTTATTGTGTAGTTGGACCCATGATTCTCCCTGTCCCTCCCTTAATGGTGGTATGCCTGCTACAACCAAAACGAAGGGACAGGCATCTGGGGGTAGATGGAGAGGAGGTCCTTGATGTTTGATCGGCCTACTATCTCTTGTCAATCCCACATGCCTGTTACCATCAGAAGTGGACCCCGCTGCTACACTCGTCAGGATGGAGCCACCGTTCTGGTTGTCGATGCTAGGTCTGACATTGGGTGGCGGTGGTGTAGTTGCTGTTATGGGCGTAGGTTTGGGAGGTAAGTTAGCAGCAACTTTGTTGTTCCCAGCATTATTACCTTTAGTTTGGGTGATAAGCGGTGCGTTAGGTGGTTGTTGTCTGCCAGTACTTAGCCCCCCAACAGGTTTTAAACCACTACACGACGTTGTAGGCCTCCCACATGATATAGTACTGCTGATTGATTCCAATTCTTTCAATAAGCGATCGCCCCTTATTTGATCTAAAGTAACAGTCCCCTTTCTTTTTACCTCCTCATTTTTTACCAGATTTTCTAATCTGTCCAGTCTTTTAAAAACATTATTAAACTGTTTAGTCATTTGACTCTCCAATCTTTTAAAAATAGTATCTACTATAGTGTCTATGAGATTCCCATTTTGCTTCGATAAAAAATTATTATCTCCTGTTGGAACAGTCTGTGTCCATATTGTATTCTGGTTTCCAATGGGATTTATAAGGGTAGCGGTAGAATTGTCACCTGTCTCAGCCAGATCTTTATCGCCAACGTGGATGGTATCTGCCCCTGTAGATTGGTGTTTTTGCTTATTCCACAGGCTCTGGGGCGTAGGTTGATTCCTGTGGTTTGGCGGTTGTTTCCTTTTATTAACGCTAGGTTTAGAAGCGCCTCTCTTGCGCTTTTCCCCGCCCAGCTTATTACTGCCTTCCAAAGGCCCACTAGCGTTTCATCCGCCTGAGAGTCAATTATTATAGGGGGATCGTCCCCCTCTGGCGGAGGCATAGTAGGTGTGGGCGCTGGGGTAGGTTTAGTAATCAAGACAGTTGGGGATAAGGGAATGATATGGTTCATTTGTGAGGGTGATGGCCTCAGAGAGATGTTCGAACAGCTCAGGGACATTCTCCTTTCCGTATCTGCAAATTCATTGGATACCAAGTTAAAAGCATTTTCCAACAGTGACTCGAATGTAGGTGGGGGGAATGGGAAGTCATCTATGACAGCTGTCTTAGGCATTGCTTCCATGATATTTAATTCTGCACTCACCAGATCCGTAGCGTTAGAGTGGTGGCCTGCCCGGCCACTGTTGACCCCTGAGGGCCACAGAGGGCCCGCCCTTTGCCCGGACTTCGCCCCGGGCGCTCCCGCGGGCGCGACTCGCGGGGCGAGAGGTGCTCCTCTGCTTTATTGCGCCTCAGGGCGCTCTGCAGTGACTCGCGGAGACCGCGACCGCCGGGGCACCTGGGGCTTGTAGTTCTGCCCTCTCGGCGGTGGCGGCGGTGGCGGCGAGGGCGCTGACTCGCGTTGCTGGGTGTCACTGTGCTCCAACACTGGAGCGGTTCGAGGTGCCTGGCGCTGCTTTGCCGTTTACCTCACGGCAGGGTAAGTCCTGGAAGTGCCCCCAGTGTGCGCTCGGCGCACCTCTGCTTTATCGCGCCTCCAGGCGCTCTGCAGTGACTCGCGGAGACCGCGACCGCCGGGGCACCTGGGGCTTGTAGTTCTGCCCTCTCGGCGGTGGCGGCGGTGGCGGCGAGGGTGCTAGCTCGCGTTGCTGGGCGTCACTGTACTCCCACACTGGAGTGGTTCGAGGTGCCTGGCGCTGCCTTACCGTTTACCTCACTGCAGGGTAAGTCCTGGAAGTGCCCCCAGTGTGCGCTCGGCGCACCTCTGCTTTATCGCGCCTCTGGGCGCTCTGCAGTGACTCGCGGGGACCGCGACCGCCGGGGCACCTGGGGCTTGTAGTTCTGCCCTCTCGGCGGTGGCGGCGGAGTGGACGAGGGTGCTGGCCCGCGTCGCTGGGCGTCACTGTGCTCCCACACTGGAGCGGTTCAAGGTGCCTGGCGCTGCTTTGCCATTTACCTCACGGCAGGGTAAGTCCTGGAAGTGCCCCCCGAGTTTTCTCGTGTCTGTCACGTGTTTCTTTGGTGGTCCCAAAACAGTGCCTGTGAAAATGGGCACTGCAACGGGAGCGTCAAAGGCAGTCCTTGCTCGGCATGGACTATGCAGTCCATGCCATGCAGGAACTGGGATGCATGCACATAAGGGGGCCCAACATGTGCCCCCCTGCATGCGCCCCATGGCCCTGAGGCAAAAGGTGGCCCTGTGGTGGCCCTTTTGTTTCCTCTCAGCCACAGTTTTCATGACGGGCTCACCACCACCATGAAAACCATGAAGGAGAGGAAACTCGTAGTATGCTGGCGGCGCAGCAGTGGCACCGCCAAGCATATTCCAGCCTCTAGACTGCCTCAGAGATCCCTGGCGTCTGCGGCGATCCCATGGCGGTCCGACTGCCCAACTTGTATTAGGGCAGTCGGTCCGCCGGTGCAGCAGTGCTCGCACCATGACTGGGGCTACGGCGATCCATCAGCCCACCATAGTCATAATTAGGCCCTAAGTCTTTGAAGTACATGCACCGGCAAGTTTGAAGGCTATCTGTAATACAGCAAAGTACACTTGAAGTTGGAAAGCCATTCAATGAGGTCTCACTAAAGCTATTGGTTTGGGCAGGTAATAGCTCAGAGTGAGAAAAATAAAATCTTGCAGCTGCGGGCGTCCTTTCATAGGGCAGATACTTTTCACACCGATAATTTTCACACATTTGCCCATTCAATATTTCTACCTTTTGGCTTAAGACCAGATTTAGAGTTTGGCAGACAAGTACTTCATCACAAACATGACAGATACCCCATCTGCCTTGTTGCAAGTGCATTATATCTTAATTCACTTGCAATAAGGCGGATGGAATATCCTTCACATTTGCGATGGAGTACTCATCTGCAAAACTCTAAAGCAGGCGCTTAGCATCTTTTTTGAAGCACAAAATCCTCTAGCAGGGCAAGCCTAAAGTTGAATTCAAAGAAGTCCTCTTGAAATTGTACACTTGTGACGTTCCGTGATGCTACGGAGGCGTTGGAGGTCCAAATGTTTTCTAAGTCGCAACTTGTCAGATTTACTGGAGCAGCACCTCTTTACCAATTGTAAAGCTCAAAACACCTCAGTTACAGTACCTAGGGGCCAGGACTCACTCCAGCAAAGGCCAACAGCTGCGTCCAGTCCAGGTCCATTTGCTACTAGTCAGGTAGTCATACAAGGAAAAAGGCCTCTTGATGATAGTTGTGCCCCTGTGGTCACACAGGAGATCAGTCATTTGACCCTTGGAGTACACCGCTGATTCGTGGGTACAAGTGGGAGCAGGTTTAGCTCCTTGGGATTAACACAGCTCACAGACTTTAGGTCTAGTTCTATTCTGTTTTTATGTTCTTCCATTAGTCCAGATGTGTTTTGGTAAGCTGTGGGTGAGATGCCAATTTTGTAGGATTCCCTTGCATTAGATGGGGGTGACCCCTCACCGGTCCCTAACCAACAGGAAGCAAGTTCACAGGGGCTCCATATAGGTCGCAGACAGGAGGTCTGGCATTCTTTTATTCTTATGCTCTTCCATAGGTCTGGATGTGTTCTGATGAATTGGGGATGAGGTGCCATTTTTATAGGATTCACTTGCTTTGGATGGGGGAGACTCCGCAATACTCCAACCAATAAGAAAAATGAAGACAAACGAATGCCTGCTACACACACCAAAAGAAAAGTACCAATTTTATGCCACAATGGGCACCTAAAAGATCAAATCCCAGCTGTCAGAGAGAACACCAATGTCTTTTATGATCAAATCTTCATTTAATAATCTTGAGAGAAAAATTATCCAAGAGGCAAGGCAACCCTTCCAACTTTGCCTTACAGCAAACTATTTCACTGTGTGCACTATTCTGAGTATAATCCATCATGGCAGCTCTCTTCTGCCCTTGGAGGCTTTTGATCTCCCAGACAGGCATGTATTTAGTAAAAATGAACAGTCTTCTCCTCCCCAATCCCACCAAACGGGTTCTGGGAATGGCTTTCTCTCCCACTGGGCTAGAGACAAGATGGCTACAGTTTACCCGGGGTACACTGGGTTCGATCCCCTAGGTCTCTTAACTTTGAGTTGGCAGGCATCACCCTGTTCCCTTTCAAGTTATTGAAGTTCCTGATTCTTCCATATCTGCCCTTCCTGAGCCGACATGAGTCACATACCTTGCACCCAAGTTCTTCCTGCCAAAAGGCATAAACCATTGATTTTGCTCGAGGGCAGTTTTCACACCTCTTTAGGTGGTAGTACTGACAGGGGCCAGCTGCTGGCAGGCTAGGTCTAATTAGCCTACAGTAGGGTTAGCCAGTCCAAATCCAATTTTTAAAAATATTTTATTAAAAATAATAACAAATACAAATTCTCCAGCGAATTGGATTTTTATTAATGATTACAATTGTGGATTATTCATTCCCATTGCTTATCCCAAAGCCTAGTTAGCAGAAATAGTATTTCATCCTGAATGTACATTTTTCTCGTAGGACAGCTACAGCCCTTTACAGTGAAAATAGCTGTGGGGAGCCAGTCACTGTAGGTACATGCCAACACTAAATTCTTGTATGTTAATATGTTTAAGGGTTCTTTGCACAAACACTGTGGACTGGATAGCAGTGCACCAGTGTGCGGAGAACAAAACAGCAATATCAGACATAAAAAAGGGGTGTTCATGCAAAAGGGAGATTTCCACACAGCACACGTCTCTTAATTTTTGGGAGAACTCTGTGTGTTTTTTATTTTTTAGGATGAGGCTGAAGGGTATGTTATTATGAAACAGAGTTTTGGGTTTAGTTGTTTCGTATTTTTTAAAACTAGTGTACATGGTATTATGTTATTAGGGTGGGTAAGTTGATATTTTTATTGTGGGTGTTTTTTGCTACTGTTTAATCCTCCATGTCTCCTGGTTTCAATGTTCCACCTTGTTCATTGGCCTTGGGCACTTAAAACACTGCTTAGAAAGTTAAAAATCAAAACGACCATTTCTGAGATACATTATGCAGGTGATGAACATGTCAGTGAAGCTGAAGGGGCACTCATGGCATGGGACCAATAAGCATCTATGCCTGAACCCCACTCTCCGGAGTGAAATGTATGAACAAATGTGTTTATTTACAAGTAGCAGAGTGAACTCATCCTGTTATTTATCCTGATGCATTACATACCTTTCTCCTACTTTCTCTTCCACATTCCATGGAAGCCCCATTGCGGTGTCTCACTCAGTTTACCTCCTGCAAGTGTTTCAAATCCCTGTGCCCCCATGTACCAATTGCCTACTGTACGTGTGCTTCCCTCTGGAGCCCAGATACCACCTATCTGTCGCCCTTCCCTGTTTGCCTCTGCTTGCCGACTGCTTCTGTGTTGCCAGGTTTGAAATACTAAGCAAGCACAGCCCCCTTAAAAAGAAGCTGAAAGCTAGCACAAGACCTTCCATAAAAAGCGCAAAAAGAGCCCATTCCCTAAAAAAATAATCAACCATATGACAGTGAACATAAAAAACAATGTATTCTCATAAGTAATAAAACATTTATGTAAGATGTTTTAAAACTGTACTCGGTATTGTTTGCAGGCAGCCAAACACTCCAACATTGCACCATAAAATATCTATATGCCATATACTGAAGCTGCTGCAATAGAAGTTCAATTCCTACATTTCATATCTGAATATTGAAATAACATAAATGTTTTAATTCAAAATTGATTTTTAATTATTTTTGTACCGGTAAACAGCTTAGCTTAATTCATGTCCTTACCGTTGTACAATCTATTACATATTTGTATATGCACTTACATTTAAATGCCTCCCACATCTTGCATTCTCCTTACAAGATGGCTACCACCCTACCATTGCTTCAGGTTCCTGTTTTCTTCAATGCCGGGTAAATACAGACCTCTTTCACACTAATTAACCGGCCACCAGTCAAAATGTTCGTCATCTCTACAGTTAGGCTTGGCTGTCTAAACAGTAGTGATGATGTACTATTTTCCAAGTCGCTGGATAAATAGCAAAGATAACTATATAACAAAATGAAGGAGTATCACCAAAGATAAGGCTGGACAGCCAATAATGGTGGAATGAGACACTAGTGTAAAAGAAGAAGTCCTCCTTTGTTTTTAAGGAACCCCTCACTCACCGACCTGGTCGGTGACATGCTTCATCATCGGGGCCACCTTGACAGCCGAGTGCCGCCAAGGTGTGCTGCGACACCTGAAATACAGTGGAGCGGGTATGTGGGTGATGAATGTGAAAAAAGAAAAAAAGTCAGTGAGTTAAAAATTGTCCTGGTATGACTTATCCAAACATTATTTATTCTAAGACTACTGGACAATATTAAAAACAGTGTATGATACAATAAAGGCTTTAATAGGACCTAATGTATCTGTGGTATGACCCAACACATACCACAGATACATTAGGTCCTATTAAAGCCTTTATTGTATCATACACTGTTTTTAATATTGTCCAGTAGTCTTAGAATAAATAATGTTTGGATAAGTCATACCAGGACAATTTTTAACTCACTGACTTTTTTTCTTTTTTCACATTCATCACCCACATACCCGCTCCACTGTATTTCAGGTGTCGCAGCACACCTTGGCGGCACTCGGCTGTCAAGGTGGCCCCGATGATGAAGCATGTCACCGACCAGGTCGGTGAGTGAGGGGTTCCTTAAAAACAAAGGAGGACTTCTTCTTTTACACTAGTGTCTCATTCCACCATTATTGGCTGTCCAGCCTTATCTTTGGTGATACTCCTTCATTTTGTTATATAGTTACCTTACCAGGGGATTGGGAGTACCCTTCCATCCACGCCAGTGGATAAAATCCCTTAACTCTCCAACCTTGTTAAATATATAAATAGCAAAGATTACATAATAGTTAGCCGGTCGGCAGGAAAATAGACACTTCCTCTTTCAAATTATAGAAAACTTGCCCTAAGAGGTAAGTAGTGCTGACGTGGAAAAGATATGTCAACAGTCAATACACACACAGGCAGATAAAAAACATTTGACTAGTTTTCTTACAGAACATATCCTCCGTAGCTGATTTGGTGGTATCTGAGTAAAAATCATTATTTTGTTACTATATTTTAACTATCAGGTAAACATTGAATGCACAGACTGGCAAATGCCATGCTACTGCATTTTTCTTTTCATGTTCTGTATGTATTTGTCATGTTTCTCATGAATCAGAGCAATGCAATGTCAGTGAAGTACTTCACTTTTTAACCATTCAAATTAAAAATTGAACAATATTTTAAGATGGCAATAGGCACATGAGTGTACATTTTCCCTCTGGTCAGACATGAATGATAGTTACATAACAGTCAGCTTATGACTGCAGCATGCTTGGCCGAATCATATGAATGTTCAAATCAATGTTAATAAGTGTTATGGATGTTCCTACTCAGTTAAAAGTTTGATAACATGGTGTCAAGGTTGTACTAACCTGGCAATCTGAATCCAACAGGAATCTTACTAATAAACTCACTACCCTGAAATCACTGATGACCAGAAATAGGATTTGTATGCTTGTCAGCAGTCAAATGGGTGGAAATGTGCATGGGCCAAGAGAGGGAAAAACAGAGACACACATTACCCTCGCATTGCCTGTTCATCTTGCTAGTTTCAACCTGCCCTGTAGTGGAATGGATATCTACAACAAGAGATTACTCTTTTAGGTTTGGTCAAGAAGATAACAATTCACTGATTCTACCATGTCACATAATATGTTAATATACCTTGTAATAATATCTGCACAATCAACCCTCTGAAGTAGCTGAGAACTCCATGATTTCCTAGAGCTGAAAGATATTAATGACCTTTATAAATACTACATAGAATAGCCTAAAATGTTAACATATTCTAGTACCTATGAAGTATTCCAGTAGGCAGGAATGTAGATCAAAGATAATTTATTAATGAGAGACAGCTTGGACAACCCCCATCCACAGATGTCTCAGTCCAACTCCTCAACCCCCACATACGGAACGTTAAGGTAACAGCATATCATAACAATTCTAACAGAACACTCTGAATAGGAATACTACACACCTTCTGTCTCTCAAATTCGCTTTCCCTTTTAAAAAAAAAAAAATCTTCCAAAATGGGTTCTTTCTTCTCGTATCCCGATCGTCGCCAGAATATGACGTATTCCAGTAGGCAGGAATGTAGATCAAAGATAATTTATTAATGAGAGACAGCTTGAACAACCACCATCCACAGATGTCTCACTCCAACTCCTCAACCCCCACATACGGAATGTTAAGGTAACAGCATATCATAACAATTCTAATAGAACACTCTGAATAGGAATACTACAACCTACAAGTTCCTTCAGTAGGTTAGAGGTTAAATCTGTGATTTGAACAATCTTTTGCACATAAAATTCATCATCGGCTACATAATGAAGACATATATATTATGCTTTACCTTTCTGGCAATATGCCTTTACATCCCCACCACTAGTAATACTGCAAAAGCATATGCCAATCAAGTGAAGTGACTCAAGTCTGTACAACAGAGTTCATAACCCTAAAAGGATTATGACATAATTGAGTTCATATTTTAAACAAAGTGCTTCCAATCTATAGTTCATGTGCTTAGCAAGAGGATTCTGGTACTGACTTCATATTCTAAACGAGCTCACCATAGTATTGAGTTTGCAATCCCATCAAGATGACTCCAGTATAGAGTTCCTGAAAACAAGATCATCTATTGGGGGAAGTCCCCAGTGGCAGATCCCAGTTACCTCACAGTCACAGAGCATCAATATGAGAAGAAAGACAGAATAAATGGGAGGAAGGGCTCTCATATTGATACTGGTGGGCTGTAAAACTCCATGTATCAAGAGCGACAGGCTTGTGACAGTTTAAAGGCTGTCTGTTAAGCCTTTGATGCTCCCACAGCATTTCTAGGAAGAAAAGTGGATGTCCAATAGGACACCACACCAGAATTATACATCCGGCAGAACCCAGAGGATCAGACTCCCTCCTTCCTTTCCGACCCCACTGACATCATCTGCAGAGTATCTCAGGGATCTTCACTAAGTCCAACAGTCTTCAACATCTACATGGTCCCCATCGCCGCCACCGTCCGACAGAAGGGACTCAGCATCGTAACCTACGCCGACGACACACAACTCATCCTCTCCCTCACCAAGAATCCAGAAATCACCAGACTCAGCTTCCAGGAAGGAATGAGAAACGTAGCAGCGTAGATGAAGAACAGCTGCCTTAAGCTAAACTCTGAGAAGACTGAGGTCCTCATCCTCGGACCCTGAACCTCCGCCTGGGACAACACCTGGTGGCCCTCCGCCTTCGGGAGCCCACCCACCCCAACAGACCTCGCCCGGAACCTCAGCATAATCCTCGACACCTCCCTCTCCATGAACTGCCAGATCAATGCCGCACATCCACCAGTTTCAACTGCCTCCGCATCCTCCGCAAGACCTTCAAAAGGATCTCGCCGGACTGCAGAAAGACCGTCACCCGCACACTCATATCCAGCAGATTAGACTACAGCAACGCCGTCTACGCCGGAATCAACAAAACTCTTCTACACAAACTCCAAACCATCCAGAACGCCGCAGACAGGCTCATTCTAGGGACACCACGCCATGAACATATGACCCAACAACTATGAAACCTTCTCTGGATCTCCATCGAGAAGAGGATCACCTTCAAACTCCTCACCCACGTCTACAAATCCCTCAACAATATCAGACCCACATACCTCAATGACCGAGTATGTTTCCAAGTATCCAAGAGGAACCTCTACTCCACTGACCTTGCCCTGGCGGAGGTCCGCCGCATCCGCCGAAACAGAACCGGCAGGAGAGCCTTCTCCTACATCGCAACAAAATCCTGGAACGAGCTCCCGGTCAACATCAGACGCTCCCCAACCATCCACACGTTCAGGGGGGACCTCAAGACCTGGCTCTTCGACTGATCCGGAGCTGCTCCTCCCCCCTGCCCCCCCCAGCTCCTCGACACCCTCACGGGTGAGTAGCGTGCTCTATAAACCACTGATTGATTGATTGATTGATACATAGTGGGGTAGGGCCCATAGTAGGTCCCTCAGATGTCCGCAGAGGCCCGGGTCATGGCTGCTTTCCTGACAGAGGAGTTATGCCTGCAACAGTTCACCAGAAGGGTCACATCCCAGATTTAGAGCCACCATGGATAACTCAGACTCTGTACAGGTACAGGTACAGGTGAGGGCAGCACAAGTCTTCTTCATCCTCTGTTCTCTTTCTGGATCCCACCTTATGCAGATCTGTCTTTGTATGCCAGGGCAGCTTCTGCCTCCCCAATCAAAGTATGCCTGCAGAGGTTCGCCAGAGGGCTGTCCCTCAGTCACCTAGTGGTTGGTACTGGAGCAGGGCGCCTTGTCCTCTTGGTATTCCATGTTCCACTTGGCTCCCACCTCATGGCTGCCTTCGGCATTACCCTCATCAATTGAATTGGAACTCATGCCAGGGAGAGGATAAAAAATAATATTTTCCTGGTCTGCTGCCAGTTGTGTGCTCGCTGTTCAGGTGAACACCATGTTGGTCTCCTCAGCCATGTCCCCCTGAGTAACTTTCTAAACACTAATTTCTCGAAAGCTACTGAACAGGTGTACACCAAATCAAGCAAGGTCATTTCTTTTAGTAAATGTCTACGTTCAAGACAAATTTCGTGTAATTCCCTTCAACTGTGTTTTTCTATATCACTGAGCAAAGACTGCCATGGGAATTAAAAAGTGAGATTTCCCATTTGGGCTTCCCCCTTTTTCCTTAGCCAAGCTTGAGGCATTTGCAGAAAGCATGACACGAAAAAACCCAAAGACGATGCACTTTCTTGGAAAAAAATCCTGCATATTTCTCAAATGGTCCCAGAGATATTAAGAAAACAAATCTACCTTAGCTAAAGTAAATGTGACCTAAACATAATTACATACATGGTTATTTGGACAGACAGACAGATAGATAGATAGATAGATAGATAGATAGATAGATAGATAGATAGATAGATAGATAGATAGATATATAGATAGATAGATAGATAGATAGATAGATAGATAGATAGATAGATAGATAGATAGATAGATAGATAGATAGATAGATAGATAGATAGATAGATAGATAGATAGATAGATAGATAGATAGATAGATAGATAGATAGATAATGCACTACTACAGGGTTGTTACAAATTAAATTAAAACAATGTTAGTGTGAGTGATTTAGAATTTTCAGAAAATATTGTTTAAAAATAAGATTTATAATATGAATCAGTGTGTTACAATTAATTCACAATTTAAACTAATGTTAATTTTACGAGGTAATGTGTCATATTTTTTCAGTGCGATGTCCAGTGGAGGAGAGCTCCCACATACAGGTGAGAAGATGCTAATAGCAGCTTCATACTTGTAAAGTCAGCAAGATTTCCGCCTTAATCCTTCATTTGAGAGGGTAGAGACACTTAAAGTGCACACCTAGGTGTAAATCTCCACTTGGAAATGGTGAATAGCAAAAAAGTGTATATTTATGACTGGGTGTACGAGTAGATGAACATGTAAGTAGATTTACTGGTACAAGCATATCTTTGTGACTCAGGTTCATTGTGTTTTTGTGGTGTTTTATCATTAAATATAAATTACAATTTGTGTTATTTTTATGTGCATAATAAATGAATTGCAATTCATAAAATTTAATATAAATTGATGTTATTTTATTTATAAAGAAAAATTAATTATATGTATTTTTATATTTAAGTGCATACATTAATGTTTATAAAATATGTTTCTCTTATATATATCTTTTAAATATCAATTTTATTATAAAGTATTCCTTTATTTTTTACCCTATAACAATATATATTGAAATGAAATATTAATGCACACCATTAAAATGACGATATTTTTTACCACAATATTTTTGTGGTCCATATCACCAGTACTTAATTTTTACCCGATTTAACCAGTACTCAGTACAATACTGATCCTAGCTTAAACTAATGTTTTTATCTTGTTGTGCCTTTTCTTATGTTGAGTGGGTCCACAGTTCATTTTTGTTGTCTGGTATCCTAAAGATTCTGAAATGAACCCAGAGCTTAATTTGAACAAGTGGTTTCCAATGCCCGGCACCAGCACTTAATTGTCAACACCTGCACTTTTGACAGTCTGCCCCATGGTGGCACTGATTATCTAATTTAGAGATCCGCGAAACAGCAGTTGTTTATTAATTCAATACACATAAAAAATGTCTACCACGTGTCGCCCAAGGAATTTTCATAGTTTGGGGCCTGACACAGCCAAAAATGTCACACTTGTAGGAGTGTGATGGTTAGTAGTTGTATTGATACTCTCAATTGGCAGCACTGTCAGGGGAATTGGGTGGTGCAAGCTGCTGTGTCCTCCTGACAAAGACCCTGGCCCTTATTTATTTACAAATTAAGCACTGGCAGAACCTATTTCGCAATTCGCAAATAATGGCTCTATTTAGGTTCAATTTGTCTCATAAGATAAGTAATAGTTGAGGGTCTCACTTACACTGTGACTGTGGTGGACTGTGTGTCTCCAGCAGGGACAGATGATAGTGGTTGGCTCCAAAATATTTTTGTTCTACTTAATAAATATTGCATATTCACGACATTTTGAAACATTTCATCCGAAACACTATACACGCATCTATCCACAATGCTGACACTGCTTTAAAAAGCACCGCAAAATTCTAGGTTCAGTCTAGAGTATACCTGTCTTGGACAAAGGCGTTATCTACCAACGTCCCTGAGTTTTATATATGAAATCTTATTAATCTAAAACGTTTTATGGAAAATGTAATAACATACCTTCAAACTTTCAATATAATGTGAGTTATATTTCTCTCAAGACGAGCCCTGAACTCTGGATAGGAAATGCATTGGTTCTCCGTGGAGATTTATTCAGCAGTCGGTGCCCTTCTTTTGGGGTTCCCCATAACTCACAACCCAACGGAAGCCGTGCCAGACAGAACGTTCCAGAATGATGCTGAATGGTTACATATAAAAACCCACTTACAGAATGTTCCCTTAGCTCATGGTTCCTCCTAGGTGGCTCAACACTATTTATTATCGTTTCTCGGTATTTCATGTTTTTTTGTGTTTTATGTGCATTCACAAATACCGTCGAGATTTCTGCGGCGGGAGGTCTGACAAGTGCGTCTGAGAGGTCACGGGGGTGTGCATGTGTTTATCTGGAAATTACGAGGCATGCACGCTGCCTGACAAGGCTAATACAGTGTTTAGCTCCGGTGTAAAGCATACGAAGCAGCGTGAGGTGAAGCGGCCGTTCTTCACCCGCAGTCAATGCATATCCATTACACACTTAATAGCATACATTATTTGTGTGTGTATGTAAATCACCTCACACTTTGCTGAATAGACGTTTCTGAAAGTGCCATTGAGAGCGGGGTTTTATTAAAGACCGATCATTCACAATGAAGTATGGGCCCTTACAGTAAAATATGAACATTACCGCGAGCACAGAGGGGAGGAGGCGCTGGGATACAATTAGGCCTCTGCAGCGCTTTTCAACCCCTACTCGATAAAGCTGCCATAATGAGGACTTAAAGAAAGAGTCTGAGCGCTCGAGACCTGTTAATCAGAGCACATTTCATGGAAGACGCATTTTCTGAGTTTCATATCACAGACAGAAAAACACAACTCTTCCGGCTTATCAGCAAGAATGTAGACTGAGAAATGTGCTTTAATTGGGCCTCCAGCTCTCTAGATTACACTGAGTGCATTATGGTGTTTACATTTTCAACTCTGTGTTGAAACTTTGAATGAGAGACGCAGGGCACTATTTTCGTACATGTTGGCCTGGACCTCAATTCAGCGAATATCAGGGGCAGCGGAAGTGACGTCACACACGTTTTGATCCCTAGCGATATCCCAGAGGCGACTTCTTGTCTCGCCCTTTTCCCATGGACGGTCTCCTATTCATTTTGTGGGGCTCTTTGAATTGCGAGGAGTAGGAAGACTAGAAAGTAAATAGAACCCCCAGGGGACACAAAGCGATATCGAGGGTTAGAAATTGTCTGCCCTGGCTATCCCTATTTGACACCCATGCATGTCTTGGATATCCCAAACCATGTTAGGCTTTTCCTGCACTTCCTACTATCAGTCTCAAAATTTAGATTGGATTCATGAGCGTGTGTGCAGGTGTGTAAATCTCAGTAACGAATAGTGATGCTGTCTACATTAGGTAGTGGTATGCACTACATGAGGTGGCCAAGGGCCTGATCTAGGGTGTGGAGCACAGTATTCAGTGCATCAGGGAAACAGAGCACTATGTCCCATAGTTAGAGATTCACACTGGCCCTGTGGACATCTCTAATCATTGCCAGGAACTGGCTGGTTCCTGTCAGTGTGTTAAAAGTTTGACCGAAGGCTCTGTCAAACATGATGTCCACCCGTCACACTTTTAACAAGTTTTTGCTTTCTTAAAAGCAAAATCCCATAACGCAGTTAGCTCTTATTGTGTGGGGGTCGTTACTTTTTTTTTACTGTTCCTAATCCGCATGCTGTTACAACGCAGGTTTTACTACGCATACCTTTACAACGCATTACACTTTGGGGTGCTGGATAGTGAATAGTTTAATTTACTATTCCAACTCCAGTCCCCGTGGACACTAGGGAAGGTGTTGGATAGTAAATTAAACGTATTCCCTATCCTAGAGCGCCCCCCAGTGTAATGCGTTGTAAAGGTATGCGTAGTAAAACCTGCGTTGTAATAGCTTTGCGTCGTAAAAGTTTCATTGTAAAGGATGTTTCCCATCACTGACATCGTTAAGATCCACCCCACCTGTAAATCAGGTGGGCGTACCAAGGGTTGGGAGAGAGGCTACTCTGTTGCAGTCACAACAAAGTACCCTCTCTGCAAAATCTAAACAGGCAGTAAGTTCTCATTTGCATTGAGTAGATATATTTACAAATGTTTTAAATGTGAGACATAAAGGGCTTAAACCTAATTCAATTGGATGGTTATTGCATGGCTGCGTTGTTTGGTCGATGTATGCAAACAACATGTATCTGTGGGGCTTTCTCGGGGTGAATAAATGGATAAAATGCCACGGTGCTATATTTCTATCTTAACTAGAAGATATATTGCATTTATGTCTGGAATAGATCAATTTAAGGATCAATGGTGCAACCAAGTAGTATGCCCCAGTCATTTTGATAATATTCTCTTTTTTTTAGCCTTAATGAGATGCCAGCATTTTTGTGTAGTGGGGAAGACCCACAAATGGCATGGCCCAAAGGAGTTTAACGATGGAACTCAGAGTAATCTAGTATTTAGCCAACGCCACAGTCTTTATACAATAACATTTATATTTCCAGCACAATTTTTCATAGGTTCTAAGTGATTCCTTCTCTGGAGTTACCAAGCATTTTTTCCCATTAGATACACTTGATAGAATAATAGAGCAATTCCTATTGATACAAGATTAATTCACATTTCTCCGTACATAGTCCTAAACCGTTGATGCCCAAGGGCGATGTCAAGTTCCCATTTTCCGGAGGCCAAGCTCAACTCATTACTTGGTAATGGTTGAAAAGATGCGCAGTCTGCAACCGCTGCCCGCCTAAATTGTATCAGATGAAATAAAAAATTGTACTGCTATCTACAATTGCTCATTTTCGCGTCATCTAGAACCTCTTAAGGATGACCTCATTCCACTTACACAGACAACCTTGCTAATCTATAGTTACAGCTTTTCATTGATCGTACTGTATGAATTATGCCATAGAATTCTATGTATGGCCAGACATGTCTTCATTTTGTACAACATTTGCTGTGTTTTACCTATGGAAGGCATGCATTTTGTCCAAAAGGTCTGTGTTCCCTGTCAAAACCATTTTAGGGGTCTTGAGTAAAAAAAGGTTTACATGGCCTCAGCCAGAGTGGTGGTGGTGGTGGGGGTTTGAGTCGGTTTTCCAGTGATGATCAGTGATGTCCAGGGGCCCGGGCTACTATGGACACTGAAAACTGTCTTACTAAGAAACCACATTTCAGTTCTTGACCGGGACCACAGGATGTGGCTGAACTTCTTATTAATGCAAAGTGTCTCTAGATAGGAACTCATGGTCAGAACCTGCAATGCCCCTCAGAATTGTCCATGTTAGCTTCTTTTCCAATCTCTCACAAGCCAAGAATGGGTCTGACTAATATCTAAAAGCCAAAAGAGAGTGACTGGTGACATGAATTGCAGCAGAAGGGAGATTACTACTGCTCCAGACTGTGCATGTTACAAACTGGTCAGCAGGCCAGTCAGACTTTTTATTTACAAAGGCAGGCCCACAGCTTCTTTCAGTAGGTAGCTGTAGACTTCTTCAGGTGATGTCACCTCACCTCTGGAATGTGGTTGTCAAGAACACTAGCCTAGAATCTCAGAAGTTTCCTGAACACCCTATGGGATGTCACCTACACAGGTCAGTGAGACGTACAGAATCCTTTCTACTGACTTCATCCATTTTCTAATACTCTTTTCTCAGACATGGTTTTTGTATTTCACATATGGAATTCTGGAACGAAGTCACAGCATTTTGTTCACTTTGCTTATCCCGCTTCTCCCAGAGCAGGCACATGCATCATTGTCAATTGCATTCGCAAACGGTGCGAATCGCAATTTTCGGCCGTTTGCAAATGCAATTGACAAAATTGGGATGCATCATGTTTTTCACAATTTTAGAAATCACAATCAAGTTGCAATTTCTAAAATTGCGATTGCATTTAAGAAATCGCAATTTGAGATTTCTTAAATGCAATGCATAAACATTTTTAATTTGCGAATTCGCAAATAGGGAGAGGTAAATTACCATGAAGTTGACCTTCATGGTAATTTGCAAAAACTTTCAAAAATGCACAAAAGTGCATTTTTGAACGTTTAATTTTACACACACACATGCCCTTGGGGCATGTGACTGTGAAAAACTGCACTTAAAGTTATATTTCAGGGGTGCAGGGTGGGGTCCTTTGGACACCCTCTGCACCCTTGAAATTGCATTCTCAATTTGTGATTCGCAAATTGCTAATCGCAAATTGAGAATGACTTCCCATTGATTCCTATGTGCCTCTTGGCCCATAGGAATTAATGGGAAGGGATTCCTTAATTGCGATTCGTAAATTGTGAATCGCAATTAAGGAATTTTTAGAAATCGCAAAAAAAATTGTGATTTCATGATGCATAGCCTTTTGCGACTTCTTAATTGCCATTCCTTAATTTTCGAAATTAAGAAATCGCAAACGGCAACAATGATGCATGTGGCCGTTATTAATTTGTCTCCAAGTTATGGCAGTGAGCATGAGCTGACGATGGGAGTTTCCACTGGGAGTAACACACACACACACAAAGAGAGAAGCCTTCATACCTGACACACATAATTCTTTTGGGAGCAGCATCTCAAGGAGAACAAAGCAGGCAGTTCCTGATAAAAGTTAACCCTCTACTTAAGAGGAGACCCCTGACTCAAGATTCTATACTCCATCTACCTAATGTTATAGGAATGACCCTGGAAAGAAAAAATGCAGGAAACAGCTATAGGTCACTTCTGCACAGATGAAGAAAACCATGTCTCCATCTTCCCACACTTCAGAATCTGTTGCCACACAAAAACCCCAGGAATGCTAGCAATACAGAATGCTAGTTTGGTAGTTCAACGTTAAGCTCAAACTTGTCAGAACGCTTGCAGTGCCAATCCAAAATAGTTTCCATTAACCAACAGTCATACAGTTCATTTCTCTACACATACTACCATTTACTGATACCATTGACAGGTTCCGTCCAGGCATATGGGATGCAGTACGGGACCCAGTCATGTAAGACCTGGACAGAACTTGAGAGGGACATGGCCAGCAGGCCACTCACCCAATGCAGGATCAAGGCTTACACTGCAACTAATATTAAAAACACATTCTGCCACCACTGCCAAGCTCATGTCAGCCGACGTCATGATACAGCAAGCTCAAAGGATATACCCCTTCAGACCACAGAGCCCCATTCTGTGTTTCCTATACCAATTATGCAAAGCAGTTCTCAGTGTCCAGGCATGATGTTTGTGCCTTCTAAAGCCATTACAGTACAGGCAGTTGAAACTTGAATTAGGATTACCTAGTCAGAGTTGCAGTCTCACAAAAGCATGCAAGAGGCATTCACGTTCCATCATCCCCAACCACTATATATGCCATAAATGAAATCAGATTTTCAGCTCAGGAGCTACTTAGACCTCGATTACGAGTCTGGCGGTCCACAGACCGCCAGACTCATAGGCGCGCGGTGGTGGCAGTCTCCTGACCGTCTTTTTACGACTAGGTTGTTCAAACCGCCATATCCCCGCTGCAGCCACTAGGGAACCCTGATACCCTGGCAGTGTTGCGGCGATCAGGATGTCGCAATTTGCTTAGTGGGACTGCCACAGTCCTGCCAAGCATATTACGAGTTTTCTCTCCACCAGTGGTGTCATGGAGGTTCCTCCTCTATCAACACCGTGGCGGAGAGGAAACAAAGGGGGCCCTTCAGGACCTCCTTTGCCTCCTCTACATGTGGCTGCACACAGGGGGGGCTCCCCGCTGTGTGCATTCACACCAGTTCCTGCACGGCATAGACTTTATAGCCCATGCCATGAAATAACAGTTTTTGGTGTTCCCATTGTGGTGCTCATTTTCAGGGCACCGCCATGGGAACGTCAAAAACAGAGTCCGCCAGACAGGAGGGAACTCCTAATATGGTGGGTGGTCTGACCATGGCTTTGATGATGCGCTAGCAGGGCGGACCCGGCACTGCAACCCAAAGTCATAATCAGGTCCTCAGTGATAGGGACTCTCAAACCTCTCCTTTTTATTAATCCGCTACAGATGTTTCCTTCTGTTATCAATGAAAAGCCACAGTGACAAATATATTCAATACAAAACATTGTGGTAAATCATGATCCCCTGATTTCCTAGTTGATTGCTTAAATTGACATAATATATATATATATATATATATATATATATATATATATATATATATATATATATATATATATATATATATATATATATATATATATATATATACACACACACACACACACACACAATTCCTTAAAATGCTTTGCCTGATTTACATTTTCGGACTATGGATATCCTTGATGTAAATGTAATTGTTACACAACACAAGTCATGGGCAAAGGATTGCCACAATGTTTGGTTCAGTTATCTTTTAGGATTCACTCACAGCTAGTTTTTCTTGTGTATAGCTAGCTAGCTGCATTATCATTACTTTTATTTTACCCAGTAACGCCATTGGCACTGTAGTGAATCTATCTCTAATTTCAAAAGTACAGTAATAAAAGAAATACAGCTTGTTTAACAATAACACTTTCTATGGTGCTTTTTAGGGAACAAACGGTCCCAATATTGGAACTAGCTTCTTTATAAATTGTGTGATAGCCAGTCATAGCCAGTACATTAGGTTTCATTCTCTGAATTTCTCAGATTTAGCACATGGGACGTATCCACCACAGCTTCGAAACAGTGAGCAGTTGTTGTCTTTCTCTGTTTCTGAGCTGTGCTGTTTGTAGCTCATACACTAACTCAGATATTCCAAGTACAATATGTGTGCTTTAGACAATGTATTCACACATAACAGTCACTCTGCTCTGCTTTGAGCCAGCACACCTGTTCATCGTATGGACCCAGGTGTCATGGGTAGTGTACATAAAAGTTTATTTGTTGCACACTTGAGTGAGTGAAATGTCTTCAAGGTAAGTGAAAGTTTGAATCTAAAGTTTATGAGTACCATGAATTTACCTGGCATTATTTACAAAAACTGAAAGTGCATACATTTGACAAGGTCAGATTTACTATTCTACCTCCAATCCAACAAATATTGTTGAAAGTGCATTCACTGAGGAGGTCAGATTTATTATTCTAGCTCCATTCTAACAAATACTAACGAAAGTGCATACATTGGGATAGTTCAACTCCATCCCAACAAACATTGGGAAAAGTGTATACATTAGGGGACAGGGGATGAGTTACATATGGCATGTCAGGTTTACTATTCTATTTCCAGTCTAACAGAAATTGGGGTAAGTGTATATTGTGGAGGATGGAATGTACTGTTCTACAACCGACAAACTTTGAGGAAAGTGCATACATTGTGGGGCCGGGAAAGGTACTAATTTACTATTCTAACTCCAGGCCAACAAACATTGGGAAAGTGCATACATTGCGGGGAGTGGTCAGATTTACTATTCTAACTATAATCCAACAAACATTGGGGAAATTGCATGTATAGTGGCGGGGTCAGATTTATGAGTCCAACAGAGATTTGGGAAAGTGCACTCATTTGGGGATCAGCTTCACAACACCCAAGTCATAAACATATTACAAATATTTCAAGAATTCAAAAAATAAAAAATCCAAATAAAAAAAAATGTTAAAATATGAAAGAAATCATTAAAATAATTGAAAAATTTAACAGATTTATAAATATGCTAAGTGAATAAAAAAACAGCGTTAAAAGAACTATTTTAAGATGTATACACCAAACTCTCCCATAAAGCACACACAAATAATAGAAAAAATATTAAACCTGTTATAATTAATTCCCACAATATATCCCACAATCAATAATAGATATGAAATAAAGACCTTATAAATTAAGCATGTAATGCAAAATTCATTAACTAAAACAATCATATTAAATAAAAAATCTGTCAAAATTAGCATAATTAATAGAATGATCAATAATATTAATCAATACATAATTTAATTAGAAGAATTACCACTGATTCTTCCAGAGAAGCTCTAAATTCCAAAACAATCAGCAAAAATATAAAGTATGTAAACAATAAATAATGTCAAACATTACAATTTTATTTTTTATTTATTTATTTCTTATTATTTTTTTCCACAGTAACTCAATGGACCGATACATAAATTGGAAAAACACTTCAAGCAGACACATAATCAGAAAACATCCCCCAAATTCCTAAACCAATATTTCGTTTCTTGACCCCTTTAACAGAATACAAACTGAACTCTAACAGAAATAAATTATACATTTTAGCCCTCCATCGTTCGAAGGAGGGAGGTTCGACCTGTAGCCACGGAGCCGCAATTCAAAGTCGGGCAACAGTCATTGCAATGGAAATAAAATGTCTATGTTTGTATAGGGGAGTAAACAAGAAAAAAGAGGGAGATCCCCTATATGCCAATATGGGACAGGGTAGAGTAATATTAAAACACAAAAAAGTCCCTAGTTGTCAGGAAATACCCTCTGTCACGGCCCCTTGTTCCCAAAGGACCTAGCGTGGCTTCAACACAATTGTTGTGTCACACCTAGTCCTGTTATTCGACCTGGACCCTAATAACCATGTGAGAAACAATTTTAACTACTCGAGGTCAGCTAAACATCATCAACTAAAACAAAACAAATATAATTCCTGTGGCATTCAAAAAAAGGGGATCTAACTGTTTTTGAGTAAATTAAAAACAATGATTTATTAAAATTTCATCACATTACAGTACATCACAAGTTGCATCATTATACAAAAACATTACAATAAAAACCAAAGAGTCGACGCAGCGTTTCGGTGTCTTGACCAGTGTGTCACACCTTCTTCAGGACGGGTTTTTAAAATCACTTGGAAATCAAATAAGACAGATTCGTAATATACTGTCTAGGTTTGCCCTCTATTTCTCAATCTCATAGGGGTATGTTCTCCATATCATAAAAGAATATGTTTACCTTAATCCAGGAATACATATGTTGAATAGGTTTGCTGCACCAGGAATGACCACCGTTCTGATAGGATGTATAAAACTTCTACTTTCGTTATGTAGTTTGAGGTCCCCTCATGGGGTCTGGAGGAGTTTAAATCACTTCCTTCTATTTCCGATTTTGATAATCGCTTTTGACCTTGTTTGACCTGATGCTGCACCGGGAGCGAAATGACAGGGAGGCCGCTGATTTTTAAAAAGACAACTTGAACCTAAAAGAAAGAAAAAAAGAAGGTCAAAAGCGATTATCAAAATCGGAAATAGAAGGAAGTGATTTAAACTCCTCCAGACCCCATGAGGGGACCTCAAACTACATAACGAAAGTAGAAGTTTTATACATCCTATCAGAACGGTGGTCATTCCTGGTGCAGCAAACCTATTCAACATATGTATTCCTGGATTAAGGTAAACATATTCTTTTATGATATGGAGAACATACCCCTATGAGATTGAGAAATAGAGGGCAAACCTAGACAGTATATTACGAATCTGTCTTATTTGATTTCCAAGTGATTTTAAAAACCCGTCCTGAAGAAGGTGTGACACACTGGTCAAGACACCAAAACGCTGCGTCGACTCTTTGGTTTTTATTGTAATGTTTTTGTATAATGATGCAACTTGTGATGTACTGTAATGTGATGAAATTTTAATAAATCATTGTTTTTAATTTACTCAAAAACAGTTAGATCCCCTTTTTTTGAATGCCACAGGAATTATATTTGTTTTGTTTTAGTTGATGATGTTTAGCTGACCTCGAGTAGTTAAAATTGTTTCTCACATGGTTATTAGGGTCCAGGTCGAATAACAGGACTAGGTGTGACACAACAATTGTGTTGAAGCCACGCTAGGTCCTTTGGGAACAAGGGGCCGTGACAGAGGGTATTTCCTGACAACTAGGGACTTTTTTGTGTTTTAATGTATAGGGGAGTACCCATACCAACTTCCGGTCCAATACCCAAAAGCATCATTATAGGTGTTATAACAATTTGAACCCCTATTACGCTAGACAAAAATTGCTCAATGTGTTGAATATAATTTGTCAAACAACAACACGAGAAAACAATATACAACATATCTGCATTGTCCCCCCAGCATCTAAAGCATTTTCCATCTTGCCCACTCCGCCATATTAGCATACATGCTGGCGTATAATATAGATTAAAAAAAGTTTGAAAGCATTGAGCTTTCAGGTTCGCAGACAGCAGAGTCTCCCTGGATCTGATAATAGCATCCTTTAAACTCAAATTCTCAATGCCCAGGATCACAGCCCATTTAGCACTGTATTTAGCTAGGTCATCCTTTCTACAGGAAAACAATAAGTGATACAGCTCCCATATTTTAACCTGACATTGGACAGCAGTGACTACTGAACTAGAATCCGATCTGACTTTTTTCCGAAAAATAAAATCTCGAAACTTAAAAAATTGTTTTTTAGGCAAATTATAATGTCGGGTTAATTCTTCATAAGACATCAGGGAGCCATCATTACAAAAGGGATCCCCAAGTTGGACAACGCCCTTTACCCTCCAGCCCACAGCAATGGTATCCCAGAAAATAGGAGTAAGAATATTTACAGTATTTGTTGGGGTATACCGGGACAAATTCTCAACTAAACAAAGCTTTTGTATTCTTTTTCACACATTGAAGCCTAAAATAGGCACCTTAAACCTTGTGCGCTTGTAATAGCTGCCGTCAATGTGTTTAAAGAAGCATTGACGTGCCTCAGGACCCAGGAAAATCTGAAAAATAGATGGGGCCTCCACAGTATTACCAACGTCCTAACCCGTTAATAAAATACGCATTCTTAACAAAAAACAAGCATAGAAATAAAAGGCAAAGTCCGGAATGGCAAGCCCCCCGTTCAATGGGTAAAGTAAAAAATCTCATGGCTCGTCTGGGATTACCCGGGGCCCAGAGAAACTTAGAACAAATGGCCTGTAAGTGATGCAATTGTGCCACAGAAATTTCCAACGGAACAGCTCGAAAAACATACAACACCTTAGGTAAAACATTCATCTTGATTATATTGCTTCTACCGATCAGGGTAAATTGCATTCTAGACCACGTATCCAGTGAACCTTGAATGCTACATAGTAGCAAGATCCAATTGACGTCAACCAATTCGTCCATAGGTGATCTGATTTTGATACCCACATACATCACATCTTTTACCACACGAGCGTCATGCATGTTCACCTGATCAGTAATTAAAACCTGTCTTAGCGACATTTAATGTGTAGCCAGATACTTGACCAAATGAAAATGCAAGCTGCTCAATCTCTTGAAGAGCTAGAACAGGATAAGAAGTAGTTGCTGCGATATCGCCTGTGTTTGCAAACACTGAATAGGGTACATTGTGATCCTTGAAGGGCTTGATCAAGAAGTTATTCCTTAGTTGTTCTAGAAACAGATTTATAAATAGCGCAAACAACAATGGGAACAGGGGCACCCCTGCCTTGTGCCTCGAGTAAAATCACCCGTTTCGGAGAGTAAGCCCATTGAAGCAATCTTGGCGACCAGTGAAGTGTACAAAACTTGTAGTATAAGGCCAAGTTCCCGCTTTTCCGTCTGTGCAATATCAAACAACGTCGCCACTTTATTGACATGCGAAACTGTACTACGGTCAGGAATAAAACCATGTTGATATTGGGACACTAAAGGAGTAATGACTTGAGACAGTCAGTTAGCTAATATTTTAGAATATATCTTGCTATCGCAGTTCATTAATGAAATTGGCTTACAAGAGCCCACCAATTCAGGATCTTTTTTTTTCTCCAAAAACCACAATAGTGGCTTCTGCCCATGATTTTGGGGCGAATCCATTCTGTGCAGCTCTAAATGTACATAACATATCATCTTTTATTTATTTATTTATTTATTTCTGATTTTGTAAAGCGCCTGGTTACACTGTCAGTGTGTCCCCGCGCTGTCAGAAGAGTCAGTTGCTCCGACAGTCAGAAACAGGACGGGCTAATCTTTAGGAAAGAGGAATGTTTTCAGTTTCCTGCGAAAGATGAGCTCCGATGATTCCACTCTTAAGCTCGGGGGGAGAGAGTTCCATTTGTGTGCCACCAGAGTACGAAAGGATCTGCCTCCCATTCTGGCTTTCTTGTGTCTGGGGACAGCAAGAAGTCCTGCTCCTAATGAGCGGAGTTGACGGGTGGGCGTATAGGGGCATAGCAGGTTATGAAGGAAGGCCGGACCCTTGCCATGTACGATCCTGTGGCCAATACACAGGGCCTTAAAGTCGATCCTTTCGTTAATCGGGAGCCAGTGTAATGTTTGTAGGGATTTTTTAGAGGAGGCTCTTCTGGGCAGCCGGAGTACCAGGCGAGCTGCAGCGTTCTGGATTGTCTGCAGTCGCCGCCGACTAGAGACGTTGGCACCTAGATACAGGGCATTTCCGTAGTCCAATCTTGACGTGACAAGAGCATGGACCAGGGTCTTCCTTGAGGATTCTGGGAGCAGGTCGATGGTTTTGCGGAGTTTCCGTAGAATCGAAAAGCAAGCACCAGCTACTCGTCTGGTGTGGTAGTCGTAGCCAAGCTTTGAATCCACCCATACTCCAAGATTTTTCACCTGATCGCTGGGGGTAGGGAGGGGCCCCAAGGTCTGCGGCCACCAGGCAGATGTCCAGACTGAGGGGGGTTTTCCCACAATCAGCACCTCAGTCTTGTCACCGTTAAGACGGAGGCAGTTCTTCGCCATCCATTCAGCCATCTCCTGGAGGCATGCTGAGAAGTTTGCAGCGGCTAGTTCAGAGGGTTGGGTCAGAGCGACCACCAGCTGGGTGTCGTCTGCGTATGTTACTACTTCCACCCCATAGCGTTCCGCAGTAATGGCCACGGGGGTGACATATAAATTAAAAAGTGTTGGACTGAGGCTTGATCCCTGCGGCACTCCTTGACCAAGGTCAAAGGTGTCGGATCGTGCTCCTCCTTGCTGCACCGAGAAGCTGCGGTTGGTAAGAAAAGATTCCAGCCATAGCCAGGCCATGCCTGTCACTCCTCCTTTCTTCAGACACTGTAGCAACGTATGATGTGCCACAGTGTCGAAGGCTGCGCTGAGGTCCAGGAGCACCAGTGCCGCCACATGCCCTGCGTCCACGTGCTTCCTCAGTGCCTCAGTCGAAAAAAGGAGGGCTGATTCTTTGGAATGGCGGGCTCGGAAGCCCGATTGGTTAGTATGCAGGAGGCCTCTGGACTCTATGTGTGCTGAGAGTTGTTGATTGACTAGTTTTTCTGCTAGTTTAGAAAAGAAGGGCAAAAGCGAAATGGGGCGCAGGTTACTAAGCTGGGACGCACTGATGTGGGGTTTTTTCTTAAGAGGTAGCACGACTGCCTTTTTCCATCCGTGGGGGACCTTGCCAGTGTTAAAAGAAGTAGACAATATATGGCCAACATAAGGTGCTAGACGACTCATGGCGCTGGCCAGGAATTTGGCAGGGGCAGGATCGTGAGGGGAGCCTGATTTAATTCCTTTAGCCATGGCTATCAGGAGGTCCTCCGTCGGAACCTGGAATACTGTGAGGCAGTCTTCGATCTTTGCCTCCCAAATCGCTTCTTCCTGAGGAGGAAGACGGTTGGAGCCAGTTCTGGCATCTTCAGGGAAACTGGTATAAATGTCGCGTACTTTTTTGTAAAAAAATTCCGCGATGGCATTGCAAGATTGAGCTGAGGTCTCAGCCTGCTCTGAAGAGGGGGGAGGTGTAGTGATCTCTTTATAGATCCTAAAGAGTTCCTTGGATGAGCAGTTAGCGTTTTCTATTTGATCAGCGTAGAAGGTCGCTTTGGTTTTCCTGATTAGGAGATGGTAATCTTTTAAGCTAGCTTTATACACATCTCTTGCCTCTAGTGAATAGTTCTTTCTCCAGGCGCGTTCGAGCCTCTTACAAGCTGCCTTGGTTTCTCTAAGAGCTGTGCTGAACCATTGTGCAGTTTTAGTATGTCGCTCCGGACCCTTATTGGCCCAAGGGGCAGTGATGTCCAGGGCTTTAGTGATGTTTCCGTCCAGGGCTGTGCAAGCCCTGTCAACATCTACTCCTAGGTCTATGGGAGAGCCGCTTAACAGGAAGTGATGT